>NC_072481.1:12288285-12998285 GCF_027574615.1 Eptesicus fuscus
TGCAGACTGAAGGGTCCCAGGTTAAATTCCGGTCAAGGGCACATGCCCAGGTTGTGGGCTCGATCCCCAGTGTGGGGCATGCAGGAGGCAGCCAATCAATGATTCTATCTTATCAGTGATGTTTCTATCTCTCTCTCCCCTCTCCCTTCCTCTCTGAAATCAATAAAAATATATTTTTTAAAAAAAGAGAATCATTAATTGGCTGCCTCCTGCACGCCCCCTACTGGGGATCGAGCCCAAAATCCAGGCATGTGCCCTTGACCAAAATTGAACCCGGGACCCTTCAGTCTGCAGGCCAACACTCTATGAACTGAACCAAACCAGCTAGGGCTAGCATAATGTTTTTAAGGTTAGTTCACCTTGGCATGTATCAGAACTTAATTCCTTTTTTATTTTTTTATTTTATTGATTTCGGAGAGGAAGGGAAAGGGAGAGATAGAAACATCCATGATAAGAGAGAACCATGTATCAGCTGCCTTCTGTACGCCCCCTACATTGGATCGAGCCCGCATCCCAAGCATGTGCCCTGACCGGGAATCAAACCTGTGACCTCCTGGTTCATAGGTCAATGCTCAACCATTGAGCCTGGCTTAATTCCTTTTTAAGACTGAACAATAATCCATCGAATGGATACGCCACATCTTATTTATCCATTCACATAAGCAATGGACATCTGAATTCTTTCCATCTTTTGGCTACTGTGAACATGGGCGTACAAGTATCTGTTCGAGTTCCTAGAAGTGGAATTGCTGGGTCATATGGTAATACTCTGTTTTAGGGCCTGCCATACTGTTTTTCACCATGGCTGCACCATTTTACACCCTCCCCGCTCCCCAGCAATGCACAAAGGTTCCTGTTCTCCACATCCTTACCAACACTTGTTTTTCCCTCCCTCCCTCCCTCCCTCCCTTCCTCCCTTCCTCCCTTCCTCCCTTCCTATCTTTCTATAGTAGCCATCGAATGTGTTTGAAGTGGTACAGCACTGTGCAGTTTTGATTTGCATTTCCCTAATGATTAGCATCTTTTCAGGAGCTTATTGACCATTTGATGCCCTCTTTAGAGAAATGTCTATTCAAGTCCATTGCACATCGGTTTTTTACTTTTGTGGAGTTGTAGAAGTTTCCAACTTTGCCACTTTAAACTATGTACCTTGAGCAAGTTACATATGTACCTTGAGACTCAGTTTCCTCAACTATAAGAAACAATTTTTTTAAAATATATTTCATTGATTTTTTACAGAGAGGAAGGGAGAGGGATAAAGAGTTAGAAACATCGATGAGAGAGAAACATCAATCAGCTGCCTCCTGCGCACCCCCTACTGGGGATGTGCCCGCAACCAAGGTATATGCCCTTGACCGGAATCGAACCCAGGACCCTTCAGTCTGCAGGCCGACATTCTATCCACTGAGCCAAACCGGTTAGGGCTATAAGAAACAATTTTTAAAAAACCTATTCACTCCTACTTCCTAGAGCTGTTGTGAGGATTCAATAAACTAGCAAACAGAAAACAACTGTTAGCCTGGCTGGCTGATAAAAAAAAAACAATAGCTAAGATTTACTGAGCACCCACTATGTGCCAGGCATTGGGCAAAGCCCTCTGCACGTAATAACTCATTTAATCCTCAGAACTCCCCTCTGGAGCTCTGAGTACTACTACTGTCTGCACGTAAGAGATGAATCATTACAGGACTTCCTTCCTCCCTTGTCTGACTAATCACCCAACTTGTTCAGAAGGTGGCTGCTGGGCCCGGGGGCAAGGCAGCCTTGGACCTTGCCTGTCCCAGGCCTTATTAGCACAACCCCCTGCTCACCAAATCTACTGAGTCGCCCGTTGCTGAGATCCGCCTGCGCTGCCACTGGGCCTGCCCCAGGGAAAGTTGTCTCCTGCCAGCACTCCCCAAACCAGGGGACTTCCCACGATGGCCCGCACATCCCATCTTGAGTCTGGAAACCACATCCTTCTACCTTGGGTGGCCCAGCCTTCCCTGGGCCCTTTGCAAGCCTCATGCCATTGACTCACCGCCAAGTTTGCTGCCTTGGGAAAATGCTGGACTCTGATTTCCCCCCCTATCCGATGACGGGAAGAGGAAGCTGGATTTCCAGATGCCCACAGCTGGTGCCTGGCCCCCGGCTGGCCCCGATGATCTCCGTGGGAGCCAGCCCACCAGCCTGGCCTGGCCTGGCCTGCCGGCGCTCCAGACACCTGGAAGGAGGCGGAGGCGCGCTGCTGTGCTCGGCCTTTCCCAAAGGCACTCGATGAAAATAGCAGCAATTTAGAGTTAATTCTGCAGATGAACATTTCCAGTTTCCCAGATTTGGCAATATGCTTGTTCCCGCCCCCCTACCCTTTTCTCCACTTGAATTGAAAACTTGAAGATGCTTGGTTTTCACCCTTATGCAGGGTAAGTAGGGACTGGCTGGAGACCGGGTTCCTCAGCCAGGTACCTAGGGCTCTCACCAGTCTCTGCGCCCTCAGTTCCCTCCACTTCCCCACTGACACGCACCCCAAAAGGCCAAGCATGTTCATGTCTCCACATCTTTCCATACCCCCTTCCCTGCACGTGGAGTGTGTGCTGCTCCCAGATGGCCTAGGAAGCTCCTATTTATCCTTCAAAACCCAGCTCAACCATCATTTTAGGAGACCAACTTCCCTTGATTCCCCGCCTCATCCCCCAGATTTATTTTTTTAAAAATATTGATTTCACAGAGGAAGGGATAGGGAGAGAAATAGAAACATCAATGATGACAGAGAATCACTGATCGGCTGCCTCCTGCACGCCCCACACTGGGGATCGAGCCCGCAACCCAGGCATGTGCCCTGACCGGGAGTCAAACCATGACCTCCTGGTTCCTAGGTCCACACTAACCACTGAGCCACGCCAGCGGGGCAGGTCCCCCAGGTTTAATCGCTGCCTGCCTTCTGCTTCTTTCATGCGGGGACATCATTTTCTTGTAATTCTATCACACTGCATGCAGAAGGGGCTTCCATAGCCTTGTACCTGGCACACAGTACACAGCCAATAAACATTCGCGTACTTACCTCTTCGATGGAGCTGGAAATGACTCGGAGCAAAGTTTTACAGCTTGCTCTCTGAACATAAAGCAAATAGAAACCACTTTCATTTCCCGCCATAGCATGGCTGGCTTTCAGCTTTGGCCAAAAGCACTACGTTATATGCTTGGCCTTCTCAAGACAAAATGCCAAGAAGGCCCCCCTTAAATAAACGTAAACACCCGCATCAGTTACCAACCCAGGCCCGTGGCTTCCCTCAAGTCCACATTGTACTTACGTGTGCCGTGGCGGTTTCTTGCTAGAAAGTAAGCTCCGGTGGCAGGGACCGTGGCACAGTCACTGCTGCATGGCCAGTGCCCAGACTGTCCGGCACACAGGAGGCGCTTTGTAAATAGCTGAGGGATGGATGGTGACTGAGTTACTGAGGGTAACCCTACTCTGGTAGATTTGGGGGAGCAGCCTCTATTTCGGGGGGAGTGGAGTCCTCCACCACACAGGAGTTTCCCTGCTCCCAGGAGAAACGTGGGAGAGGAGGGCCCAGGGCAGCGCGGCTCGGCTCCCACCTCCTGGGCCTTGACTTCCCTCTTTGGGAGGAAGGGGATGAGGGTGGTCCCCGTGTCCCGGCAGAGCTGTGGGGTGGACAGACCTGGCGCAGTGCTGGACACACAGGAGGTCACCGGTCAGTGGGGGTTTCTTCCCGCTCTCATCACCTCTTATCTTTCACACACCTGACCTTCTTTGTGTCCACATGGCTGGGCTGTGGAACCGCACACGTGTAGGACTAATGCACGGACCAGAAAAACACCGTGGTTAAGAGCTCAGGCTCTGGCCGAAACCGGTTTGGCTCAGTGGATAGAGCGTCGGCCTGCGGACTCAAGGGTCCCAGGTTCGATTCCGGTCAAGGGCATGTACCTTGGTTGTGGGCACATCCCCAGTAGGGGGTGTGCAAGAGGCAGCTGATCGATGTTTCTCTCTCATCGATGTTTCTAACTCTCTATTCCCTCTCTCTTCCTCTCTGTAAAAAAGCAATAAAATATATTTTTTTAAAAAAAGAGCTCAGGCTCTGGAACCAGGCTCCCTGGGTTCAAATCTCAGGTCATTCGCTGTGTGGCCTTGGGCAAGACATTTAACCTCTCTGTTCTCCAAGGGGAGGTACTATTTGCATAGATTCTATCTGGCCATCCTCAGAGCCGCACACGAGTGGGTCTGCCACAGTGATTTGGGGTTTGTGGAGACTTGAATTCCTGGACTGCCATTCCTGGCTGTCCTTTACCCCAACTCCTGGCCTGGAAGTGAGCGGACCCCGGCTGCTGAAGTGGTCCAGGGGCACGATGTAGTGGGTAAAGCCCCGCTCTGGAGTCAGGCCCAACCTGGGTTTGAATCCCAGCTTTGTCACTTCCTGGCTTGTCCACTTTCCCCCTGTAATCCCAGTTTCCTGCTAAGAACCACGGTGTGTATTTTAGAGGGTGGATTCGAGGATTACAAGAGATACCATAGGCACAGCACCCCGGACGGAGCCAGGCCCAGAGTAGCTGCTTGGGGAATAGTGAGTCCCTTGCCTCCCTCTCGCTGGCAGTCTGCCCCCTCCCAGCGCTGGCACTGCCTACCAAGTTCAAAAGCTGCTGCTGCAGCTGTCATGTCTGAAAATACACTCCCTGGCTGCTGCTGTCTTTTCATCCAAGTCTTCCCCAAAGCCTCAAGTATTCCTAAATCCAGGTTTAAAAAAGACAAAAAACCCAAGCTGGCCTATCCACACTGCTAGCTGGCAAGTGTCCCAGAGGATCTTACTCTGCCAGTCACCGAGCTTGACATTCAGTTCCCTCCGTCAAATCCACTCACATCCGACAAGATCAATGAGCAAAACAGGCAGCCATGATCAAAAGGGCCAACAAAGGCTCTGGGGTAACGCTCCCAGCAGGATCTGGCGCCGCACAAAAGTGCATGCAGGGGGTGTTCCATAAAAGCTCCCGCGCTCACAGGCATCCCTCCTGGCCAGAGACACCAAGAAAGGGTTCCCATGACAACGCTGCTGCAAATGTTATATATAAATGTGTGCGTGTACACAGCCACACAGAGACGCACAGAAATAAACTCTTGGCACATTTTTTTTTTTTCTGTTCCAAATATGAAATAACCTGCGAGGATGGATTGCTGGGAGAGAGGACAAAGAAGGCTTTGTATAAACCCGCTTGCAATGGTCTGGCTCCCGGTGATGTACACCTGTTTTGTTTCCTGCACCTGGAACCCTGTAGTAGATCGTCCATAGATAATCGTTGCACGAATGAATAAACGATAGATAAATGGAAGGAAGAAAGGGAGGGGGGAGTGTCAGCGCTGGGATGGCTCCCAGTGAGGATCCGATCTAATCTAACCCCCTCGTTTTCTGTTGGAGAACCTGGGGCTCAGAAAAGGGAAGGAATCTTGCCAAAAGTCGCAAAAAGAATTGCGAGCAGAGCCCCAGGCCCGGAGATTCATTAAGCCAGCCCTTAACGAACGTGAGTCAAATTTCTGTCTGAATAACAAACACTCGTTAAGCAATTACGTTGTGCCAGCAACTACGGACATTCTCTTAATTAGCAGCCGTGCGCGAGGTGTGTGAGGATTTTCATTGAACAGAGATGGACACTGGGGCTCGGGGTTGAACCTGGGTCTCAAACACCAGGTTCTGAGCCCCTGCGATACGCAGCCTCTCTCTGAAATGAGGGCCCAGGGCCTGGGCCAGTTGGAGGAGCAAAAGGGGAAACTGTGGCAGGAACTGTTAGCTCCATCTTGCAGAGATTGGGGGCTCGAACAGGTGAAGAAACTCACGTACATCAGGGAGCTGCGGGGAAGGTACTAAAACTCACATTTCAGGCTGCCAGTCCAGGATTTCTTCAACTTTACACACTGCCTTCTATCAAAACACCGAAGGAACTGAAGGCTGGCTCCTGTCAGCCCTCTAACTGGGCAAGGGCGGGGACTCCCCTGGGCCGGCCTGAGTCCCAGAATTCAGTCCCAGGGAAGTGGACTTAGGGCTGATTCCAAGCGTTTCCTTAGGGTTTTGCGCCCTCTGGTGGACATATCTTAAAACTAGAAAGAACCGACTTGCTGGAACTATTCCTAGCAAACTACCTCCCTAGTCTGGGTTTTTGCCCTCCGTGCTCGGGAAGGAAATGGAAATAGCACACGCCCCCCCCCCTCCCCCCAATGCAGGCTCCCTGCTGCCCCGGATGTACCACGCTCCCCTTTTTTTCTGCGTCCTGACTGATCTCACTTCCACTCCAGCCCTCCTGCAATCCATTCTCTGCACAGGCAGCAGAACCTCTTTTTAAAAACCCAAAGCTGATCAATGTCACTTCCCAGCTTATACTCACCAATGGCTTCCCATTGGTTTGAGGATAAAGCCCAGTCAGTCCTCCTTATGGCCCAAAGGACTCTGCCAGTGGCCACCGCCTGCCTCTCTCCCTGTCTCTCCGCCCTCCTTCTCCCTCATCTCCAGCCTCACTGACCTGCCAGTTGCTTGTTTATATGTTCAAGCTTCTCCCTAACTCAGCTGTCCCTAACATGTGCTGTCTCCTTCGCCTGGTGCGCTCTTCCCTGCCCTTCACTTGGCAAATTCCTGCTTAGTCTTCAAGCCTCAGCTCAAGGGGACTTCCTCGGTGACACTTTTGTATTTCCCTGCACTTCTGGGTGTAGAGCGCTCTTTACAATGGCAATTTCTTGACCTTCAATGCTATATTCCCGGCACCTAGCACAATTCCTAACACATAGTAGGTTCTCAACTTTTCTTTTTTTTTTTTTTTTAAAAAAAAACACACACACTTTCATCGAGGAAAGGAGAGGGAGAGATAGAAACATCAATGATGAGAATCACCTGCCTCCTGCACACCCCACCGTGGGGATCAAGTCCGTAACCCCTGACCAGGAATCGAACTGTGACCATGGTTCATAGGTCGATGCTCAATCACTGAGCCGTGCCGGCTGGGCTTGTTTTGTTTTCAATGTCCAGTTACAGTGCATTTGGTAAGAGAACATTGATTTTACATGGTGGAACCTGCTAATGTTTTCTTTCTTTCTTTCTTTTATTTTTATTTATATATTTTATAAATATATTTTATTGTTTTTCACAGAGAGGAAGGGAGAGAGATAGAGAGCTAGAAACATCGATGAGAGAGAAACATCGACCAGCTGCCTCCTGCACACCCGCTACCAGGGATGTGCCCGCAACCAATGTACATGCCCTTGACCGGAATCGAACCTGGGACCTTCCAGTCCACAGACCGATGCTCTATCCACTGAACCAAACCGGTTTTGGCTCTTTCTTTTTTTTAATATATATTTTATTGATTTTTTTACAGAGAGGAAGGGAGAGAGATAGAGAGTTAGAAACATCGATGAGAGAGAAACATCAATCAGCTGCCTCCTGCACACCCCCCACTGGGGATGTGCCCGCAACCAAAGTACATGCCCTTGACGGGAATCGAACCTGGGACCCTTCAGTCCACAGGCTGATGCTCTATCCACTGAGCCAAACCGGTTTCGGCCTAATGTTTTCTTTGTGTCCGAATATATTATCCATTTTTGTCTTGCAGTTTTCTTCAGCTTTATGCTTGATTTTTTGAGGGAGAATTTTGATCAGCTGAGATGCTCTGAATTGCATTTCTTTTCTTGTCTAACAGAATTTTTGAATGCATGTGATCTGCCTTTTCTGATTCCGTTCATTCACAGACAAGACTTCCCACACACAGATCAACCAAAGGACTTGTATGCATGCATATAAGCCTAACCAATGGGCACAGACACCAGGGGGGTGAAGGCATGAATGGGGTCGTGGGGGGCTATAGAGGGATAAGGACACATATGTAATACCTTAATCAATAAAGAAAAAGAAAAAAAACTCCCCACACAAGCGCGCCCTCTGCTGTCCATCTGGCTGTTCCTCATGAATGGCGTAGAGAGGGGAGGTGGGAAGTTGGCTTTTGTTTGGTTGGTTTTTAGGATTCTTAGCTTTCCTTTCACTACCACATCTACAGGGGTATCATCTTTACCCTATAAAACTGGTTCTCCCTGAGAATCAATGCTTCTCCAAGGCTGCCCTGCCCACACTTTCCAGACTCTTCCGTGTTGCTGGTGCTGCTGGTAGCTACTACGCCCCATCAGTGTTCATTATTTTAGCTTTTGGTGCTGGGCAGCCTGAGAGTGATTTCGTCCATGCCCATCTGAGATTGCCACGCCCCTTTACCAGTTTTCACAATGTCTCTCTCTTTTTTAAAAAATATATTTTATTGATTTTTTACAGAGAGGAATGGAGAGGGATAGAGAGTTAGAAACACTGATGAGAGAGAAACATCCATCAGCTGCCTCCTGCACACCCCCTACTGAGGATGTGCCTGCAACCAAGGTACATCCCCTTGACCGGAATCGAACCTGGGACCTTTCAGTCTGCAGGCCGACGCTCTATCCATTGAGCCAAACTGGTTATGGCATAATGTCTCATATATATTTCAGAGAGGAAGGGAGAGGGAGAGAGAGAAACATCAAGCAATGATAAGAGAAAATCACTGATTGGCTGCCTCCTGCATGCCCTCTACTGGAAAGCATGTGCCCTGACCGGGAATCAAGCCATGAATGTAAATCAACACAGAGAGGAAATAAAACCACACATGAACCTGAAATTACCTGAAGTAGAGAAATAACTCAGATTCCAACAGAACTCCCCGTGTGTGCAGCTGCAAGCCTGTGTGCTCAGAAAGCGGTGGAGAGGAGGCTTAAGGGAAAAGGGGTGGGGGTTGGGGGGACGAGTCAAGAAATTAGGAAGACAGCATTCTCCTCCCAGCATGGAAGTCCTGGTAAATGCCCTTTAAATGCAATAAATTGTCAATATGGTCCTGGCAGTGGGTGACAGCGCCCGGTTTCCTACATCCTCAGCAACACAGTATCAAACTCCATTACCTCATTGTGGTTTTAAATATATTGCTCATATTATTAGTGAGATCATCTTTTTGAAATTTTTCTTTTGTCTCTTTGTATTTCTTCTTCTCAGGATCGTCTGTTTAAATATTTTGCTCTTTCTTTCACATGTATTAAAATGTATTAATTTTTCACATTTTTTTCCTTTCATTTATGTTTTGTTAAAGACAGGTTTGCCTACCCATAGTTTTAACACGTTCTGTGATACAGGTTACAGTTATTCATATGGAAAATAATACAATCTCCTATACTAATAAAAGGGTAATATGCTAATTAGACCGGGAGACCTTCTGGACAAAGCCATGGTGGCGGGGCCAAGGCAGAGGTGGTTAGGGGCCATCAGGCCAGGAGGGGAGGGCAGTTGGGGGTGATCAGGCCAGCGGGGGGGGGGGGCAGTTGGGGCAAACAGGCTGGCGGGGGGGGGGGCATTTGGGGGGCGAGCAGGCCGGCAGGCAGAGTGGTTAGGGGCGATCAGGCAGGCAGGCAAGTGAGCAGTTAGGAGCCAGCGGTCCCAGATTGCTAGAGGGATGTCGGGCCTAAACCAGCAGTCAGACATCCCCTGAGGGGTCCCAGATTGGAGAGGGTGCAGGCCAGGCTGAGGGACAACCCCCACCCTGTGCATGAATTTCGTGCACCGGGCCACTAGCAATTAATAAATAACACAATAATTTCATGCACCCAGAACTTTAACCTACTTTTGCCTCACCCTGTATGCTATGAGACTTCTATGGTTTTCACATGGTTAGCTCCCTAGGATATGTAGAATTTATTGTTGTGAACGACGTGTGTGAGAACTGTGTGAGGGAGGCAGGCTCTAGATTCTTTTATTTTTCCCACGTGGATATCCTAACACCACTTATTTAACGGTTCTTCATTTCTCAGCCGATTCGAAGGGCTCCCTTGATCCTACACGAAGTCCCACATACACAGAGAATGGTTTCTGGTTCTCTAATCTACGCCAGCTGTCCAACGTCTCTGTTCGCACGCCAGCACCGCACTACGTCACTCCCCGCAGCTTCATGACGTAGTTTGAAAAGGCCAGCTCCCTCACTGTTCTTTTCCAAAACTGTCTTGGCCACGGCGCATCTTCTCTTCCAGGCGAATCCGCTTTCGAGTCCCGTGAAAAATGAACTCAGAATGTCGGCTGGGAGCACACCGAAATGATAGATTAATCTGGGGGAGGTGGCATCTTTTGTGATATGGATGGAGCCTTTCCGCCCATGATCGGGGTATTCATGTGCATTTATTCAGGTTCTCTTTAACACTCTCAAATTTTACAGTTTTCTTTGTAAAGGTCTCACCCATTTCTCAATGGAGCAATTATTGCACCCAGTTCTTCCACGTTCAGAACCTTCTCTGATCCCTCCCTTCCTTCCGCAGCTCCTGGACCCCGACGGCGCCTCTGCTCACCCCTTTCCCTACGCAGTCACTAGGCCAGGTCGCACACATTTCCCAGTGGCTCGTCTTACAAGTGTTTCCCATTCTTAACTGCAGGGTAAACCCCTAAGGGCCAGGCCGGGTTTCCTTCCGGCTTGAGGAGGGGACACGCAGGAGGTGTGGGAAGGTCTACTGCTAACAAGGGAGGAGGAGGAGGAGGAGGGAAAGAGGGTGGGGGCTCCACAGCAGGGAAGTGGGAGGAGCCTGTTCACGTGGTCTTTGGGAAACAGGAATGCGGGAGGACCCACCTCTGCAGGAACAAAAAGCCTCCCTCTTGTACCTTCAGCCTGTGTGGTCACCTGGCACGTGCCAGGGTCCGGGGCTTCTGCTCTGGGAGGAGGTGCAGCTGAGGGTGCGCTCCCATAGCCCACCCATCACACACCACCCTGAGAAGTCACACACGCAGTCACGCGGCCCACGGTACAAGTACTTTATTTCCATTACAATAGTGCCACACCAGAACTACAGTAGCACAAAACGTTAAGAATACAAAAACCGGATTCCCAGCCCCAAACCCATGTCCATGTACCTGCAGACAAGCCAGCCTCAGGGCTCCCTGGGCTTCAGGGGCAGGGTCTCCTCCCCATGTCCCCCCCCTCCCCCCCTTCCCCCACTCACAGCACACCAGGGAGCAATGAGTGCAAATGACAGTCCCTCTGGCTGGACCCTCAGCTCCAGGACACTTGCTTCGGCTGGGAGGTCCCAGTCCTTGGTGCTGCAGACACACAGGGAAGGCCGGAGGGCAGGGAGGGCAGTAGGACTGGGACAGCCTGCTCTGGCTCCGGTCTGAGCCTTCCTCTGAAGAGCTCCCAGGCCTGTTGCCTGTGGGGCTAGAAACCAGCTCTGGGCTGATCGGAAGGCGGGCGAGGCAGTGGCTGAGCTGTGGCTTCTGCTGGGCAAGGAGGACCTGGCCTCCTGGGCCAGGCGGGTGCCTGCGGGGGCGGGGCCAGGGTGGGGCTCCGATGAGCTCCATCTGGGGGGCTTCTGAACTGAGGCCTCAGCCGGACCGGGCTGGGGGGCGCCCCCCTCACAGCCTCCCATGGCTGAAAGCATTTCCCAAGAAGGAGTCCGAATAGCTACAAGGATTGTCTGGATTCAACCCAAGGGGCTGAGGGTGGGACGGCGCTCGGGGCAAGGTCAGGGGTTCCTGACCCCGACCCCGGTGCACTGACCTGGAGGCAGAGCTTCTGTGCTGGTGGGAGGCAGCTCTGTGGGCACGGGGAGGAGGGGGTATGGCCTTGTGTTCCAGTCAGGACACTTGGGGCTTCACTGAGGAGGCCAAGGGACCCTGGGGGTGAGGGGCTGTCTCCCCGGGGTGCGCCCAGGGTCACAGCCTCAATAAGGCACTAGAGAACAGAGGGCGGGAGGGTGGAGGATGGAGCTCAGAGGGAGGGTCTGGGGCCTGTGGGAGAGGAGGGCTATTTCCTTTTCCTCCCCTGGGGAAGAGGGTTGGTAAGGTAGTGGCTGGGGTGGGGATGCTGGAGAGGCAACGGGCCCCCAGGACAGACATGGAGGGGACGACAAAAGCGGGATGAGGAGAGCACATCTGATGGGGGTGCGGGGGGTGTCACAGGGTCCTGTGGTCCAGATCCAGGGGCTTGGGCACCCGACTGGGTTTGAGGGCCCTGCCATGGCCTCATGCTGCTACAGCCCTCAGTCTCCTGCTGCGACTTTGGGGATCAGACCTTTCTCGCTGGGGTTCCCGCTGTCGGGCTCTGGTACGCTACGTGGGGTGGTGCCCATGAGCTGGGCCTCCCCGAGCTGGCCCCTTCCTGGCTGGCCCCCAGGCCTCTCCTCCCTACACCAGGCGATGGAGGCGGAAACCGTGTATTCCACGGCCTGAAGACCTGCTCACGGGCCCGGGCGTGGCTGCCCGAGCTTGCAGCCAGGGAGGCAGGGAGAGGGCTCAATCAGTGGGGCTTCCCTTGTCCACAGGTTATTTAGAAAAACAGAACGTAATAAATATACCAATCCTCTCCTTAAAAAAAAAAAAAAAAAAAAGTGTTTTAGATGTCTTATCTCCCTGAAGATTTCCAGTGTATTCCACAATGTTTAAAAAATAGTTTCCCCAAAAATATATTTTTAAAGCATTTGACACAGTGGTATCTGTGGTGTATCTGGCGCCGGATGTGGGCGTGGGGCTGTGCCCACTGCCCTTGTCAGCGTGGGGCCCAGGCCTGGCAAGCAGCCAGCCTGACACCCAAATGCCCGTCAGAGTGGGTGCACGCGCGGCTGGGGTGACAGGGTCTCCACAGGGGGTCAAATCTCGGATTATGCTGAGAACCCACATCACAGCTCAGTTCCGGCCGAAAACCCTCCAGGGCGGGGGCGGGGGCCCTGGGCGGCCAGGGGGGTTGGGGGGCACCCTGGGCTCTGGACGGAGGGGGCAGCCTGTGGGCTCCACCCTGCGGGTCAGCCGCAGCCCCGCCCCACCGGCCTCCGCCGCGGCTCTCGTCTTCGCCCCTCACCAGACTTCGCACTTGTGACGCGGGTTCATGGGCGAGCCGGGCGGGCAGTGGAAGTGTTCCGAGAACTCCCTGGAGTTGGAGACAGAGCCGATGACCCGGAAGCGGGAGGGGCTGTGGGGATCCGTGATGAGGCCCTCGTGGGTGCTCTCGGGCGTGCGGACGGAGCACCAGACCTTTGTGAGGGCAAAAGGGAGAGGCGGGGGTCACTGTGGGGTCCGGAGGCGGCCAGACTGCCCCGTGTACAACAGCAGAGCAATGAGCCCCCACCTGGTTCTAGGAGCCCCGGGGCTCAGGAAGGTCAGCCACGCGGCCCAGAAAGAAAGAGCGGACGGGTGTGTCCCCCATCCCAGCATCCTCTACTGCAGTTGTCTCCTGTGCTCCTGTCTGTGCCGGCAGCTGTGCTAGATTTCATCTGAACAGAGGATCCGGCCCCCAAACCATCCTGAAAACCTCGGACTGAGTCCACATCACTCACTTCTGGACACAACAGCTGCCTGAAGGCCTGGCAGCGCCGAGTGCCAACGGAAGGCTCTACGCTGCAAGCCGGCTCCAGGGACGACTGGGTGCACACTGAGTTGGAGAAATTTCTGGCACCCAGAACCAGAAGGACCCTCAGTGGCCACCTGGTCCGCTCACCTACCGGAGGCAGCAGTCCCTTCACTAGCACGCCCGGCCCGTCCCCGAATCTCTCCCGTGAGAGGAAAGCGCCCCCCACAGGGCAGCTGCCCCTGGACGGTCCGATGGACTGGGAGGTTCTCCGCCGGGGGGAGCTCGCCTTTGGCTCTCCGAGCTCCCGGAACGGCGAGATGCCCGAGTTTGGCTTTTTCCTAACGAACTCACCTGCGCAAACCCCAGGAAGAAGAGCTGGTCGTTGGTGAGCCCCAGGGTGGGCAGCGTCTGCTCGGGCCCGTTCTGCTGCACCCAGTTCTGGTAGGCCTGGAGGAGAGGAAGCAGAGCTGGCTCCGGGGACACGAGCAGGCAGGGCGGCGGCGGAGAGGCCGGCGCGGGAGAGCTCGGGAGTTCCGCCCTGGGAGCTGGTTTCTGGGGTCTGGCGTCAGCTCTGACGGCCCGGCTCAGCCCAGGGGTGCTGGCTTCTTTACCGGCCCTCCTTCTGAGGCGAGCGCCTTCAACCCGTGGCTTTAAATACCATCCCCATGCCAAAGGCCCTCCAATGCGTACTTGATATATTCAACTACCCCAATGCATCTCCAGCTTAACACGGCACAGACAGAACGAAAGGGTACACACACACACACACACACACACACACACATGCACACACAGTAAGTGGTATTGAGGTCCAAACCCCAGAACTCCTCTGACTCTTCTTTCAATCAAAGCAAACACCCCAAACCTGACCACTTCTCCCACTTCCCATGGCTCCACCCCATTTCCTGCCTGGACAACCTCACACAGCTTCCTCACTAGTCTCCCTGCCTCAAACCAGTCCAGTCCCAACCCCCTCCCGACACAGCAGCGTAAGCCACCCTTACAAAGCAGGGGTTGGCGGGCTTTTTCTGTGAAGGGCCAGCCCAAGCCCTTTCCCGAGTCTCTCTGGCGGCCTGGACTCAAGAGCAGAAAGCCTAACGGGCGCCCAGCTCTGGGCCAGGTGCCTGCCCGGACACCCTCTCCTGGAGTCCTCACTACACCCGTTTCACAGATGAGGGGACGGAGGCTCACAGAGCGGCTGCAACTGGCCCCAGCTTGTCTGCAACGACCCAGACCTGGCCGGGCCGGGCCGCGTGTGGGGAGCGGGCCTCTTACCCGGTAGGCCGCCTTGAGGCCCCCGTTATCTGCGATGTTCTCCCCGAGGGTGTGCCGGCCGTTCACCGGCTCCCCGTTCACGCTGTAGTTGCCGTACTGCTGCACCATGCACTCCGTCTGCCGCTTGAAAGCCTCCACGGACGAGTTCTTCCACCAGGGCCGGAGGTTCCCGTCCTTGTCATACTCCCGTCCTGCAGGGGCGGAGGGAAGCGTCGGGTCCAGGGGGGGAGGCGGCCGACTGGGACCTGCGGCTGCTGCTGCACCTCTCCTCCCACCTGCCACCCGCGCTGGGGAGATGTCCGCTGAGCGCTGAAGAGCCGGCAGAGGAACAACCCGGGTGGGGGCGGGGGATGGAGGAAGGTGATCCAGGCCAAGGACCAGCGTGTCCAAAGTGTCAGGGGACTCGCTGCCAAGGCTGCTGAGGGTCTCTGACCCTGAGCCCCAGAAGGGTAAATGGAGCCGGTGGCACTAGGGCCACAGCCCCCGAGGCCCTGCCTCCCACGTCTTGGTCTTGGGGTCCCCCAGGCAAGAGGTAGCGAGGAGGATTCTGAATGTTAGTCGGTGAGGATGGGAACCTCAACTCCTTTGGCCGTGGTCAGACCAGAGACGTCTCTGGAACAGTGGACAAGTGTACGCTCCCACTCACTACCCACCCCCGAGGACCGGACACCTGCCAGGAGCAGGCTGCTCCATGGTGCGCCTGACTCAGTCCTCACATTCACCACCGTGCCCATTTTACAGACAAGGAAACAGAGGCCCGGAGAGACGACGGGACTTGCTAAAGTTCATACGGTCGGCAGGAGGATTTGAAGCCAGAGCCTCTGTCTCACGGCTAAGTAAGATGCTTAGAAGTGAAAGAAGCTAAAGCAGAATGAGTGGGGCCAGGAAGCTGATGGGCCCCCTCTGAAGGGAACCCCAAGGAACTCATACCTTGATCATCAAAAGCATGAGTCAGCTCGTGGCCCACGACGACACCGATGCCGCCAAAGTTTAAGGCCCTGGAGGGGAGGACACGGAGGTGAGAGGGGAGAGGTCGCCGCTTCCCAGGCCCGGAGACACATCAGAGGCCCACAGTGCTCCGCGGGGCCGTGGCGCAGCCTGGGCCTGAAGCCAGTCAGAGGGTGGTGCCTTGGCTGTGCTCAGCCTGTGCCCGCTGGGCGCCAAGCACTGGGCTAGAGGCTCCGCAGAACTGCACTGTCCTCTTTGGTCATCGCCAAGGAGTTAGGCGTGAGTCACCGACTCTATAGATGAGCCAACCAAGGCCTGGAATGGTGCGACCGCTTTGCCCAAGGGCCACCGGGTCAGCAAAGCCAAGCCCGTGGGACCTTTTCGAGACGGTGCCCTCGCCCTTCCCAGCTCCCCGGCTGCGACTGCTCTAAAACACTGTTAGAGGCACCCTGCCCCGAGGTCCCGCTGTGCAGGGGCTCCCAGAACCAGGAGGCCCTGGAGGGAAGCCCGGGGAGTGAGGCTGTCCCCTCTGAAAGGTCTCTGAATGTCCCAAGCTCCCTGGGTGAGTGGGGCAAAGGGAGCTCCGTGAGGCCGGCTGATGGGGTGGTCAGCTGTGGGCTGGGGCTGGGCTGGGGGCCCGGTGAGGGGTGGGGAAGGAGATGGGGCGGGAGCACCAGGAGCATCGTCCGTACATGGGTGAAGAGCGGGTGTAGAACGGGGCCTGCAGGATTCCGGCTGGAAACACGATCTCGTTCTTGGTGGGCGAGTAGTACGCATTCACCATGGGAGGGGTCATGCTCCACCTGCAAGCAGCATGCACGTGAACAGTCAGGCCGGCCTGGGGAGGGCCCGGGGGGCAGCCCACCGGGAGGATATCAAGAGCCGAGAAAATGTGGCTGCCCTTGACCCCAGGCCCAAGGGCACACACGTACGGGGACATCCACAGCAACACTGGTTCTGAGAGGGAAACCGGAAAACACCTAAATGTCTACAAATAAGGGATCGGCTAAATCTAACATCACACCACACAATGCAACACCGACGCGCTGACAAAGAACATAAGCCTGGCCGGTGTGGCTCGGTGGTTGAGCGTTGACCTATGAACCAGGAGGTCACAGTTCCATTCCCGGTCAGGGTACATGCCCAGGTTGTGGGCTCGAACCCCAGTGTGGGATGTGCAGGAGGCAGCCGATCAATGAGTCTCTCTCATCATTGATGTTTCTATCTCTCCCTCCCTCTCTCTTCCTCTCTGAAATCAATAAAAATATAGTTTTTTAAAAAAGAACGTCTTTAGTGATGTAGCCTAGTCATTAATTTAATTAAAACCAGACCCTTGAGTATAAGACCTTCAATACGATGTGACCACATCTATACCCGAGAGGATAAATGACGAACTGACATTTCAGACGTGGGTTTGCCAGACGTTTTCTTGAAATTGAATAAAATGAACTTGTCACCTCAAGGAAAATAACGGACACCACTTGACGCCAATGATAAAAATTCAAGGTTAAAATATATTTAGATGTTTCAAGTGAAAATTAAAATCCTAAAAAGCTTGTATCAGCTTTTCTCAGCAGCTCAGTGGTGGTACTATCAGATGTGGTTTTTCTTGGATGTTGTGTCATCAAAGTGTCACTATTTGGAAGACAGATGTGAAACCCAGCGAGTCACTGTTTTCCAAACGACCCATGTTTCATGTTAAAAATCATGGGTGGGTACAAGATGGATCAAAGTGCCAGACAGACGGATGGTTTTTAGTATAATGAAGTATAAAAGTTCATGGAGATAGTGTCCAATTCCACAGGGCAATTAGCCTTTAAGAAATTACCACTTCACGAATCTTGGTTTAATATCAATCAAGAACGTGCCCTAGTATGAGGAAAGACTATTAAAATACGCCCCCCTTTTCCAACTACATATCTGTGTGAGCCTAGATTTGCTTTATATAGCTCAAAAAACAATACACTGTAATAGGTTGAATATAATATAGAATTATATTGTATAACCAGATTGTATGTAATAAAGAAACAGATATGAGAATCCAGATGTCTACGATTAAGCCAGAGACATTAAAGAAATTTGAAAAAGTCAAACAATACCTCTTTTTTCCTCATTAAACTGATAAAAAATTTTTTTCCCCCATAAAATGTGCATAAAAATTGATGAAACTTTTATAAAAAAGCTCTCTGGGTCCAATAGTTTTTTAAGAGCGTAGAAGGGGCCGGAGCCGGTTTGGCTCAGTGGATAGAGTGTCAGCCTGTGGACTGAAGGGTCCTGGGTTCGGTTCCAGTCAAGGGCATGTACCTTGGTTGCGGGCACATCTCCAGTGGGAGGTGTGCAGGAGGCGGCTGATCGATGTTTCTCTCTCATCGATGTTTCTAACTCTCTATCCCTCTCCCTTCCTCTCTGTAAAAAATCAATAAAATACATTAAAAAAAAAAAAAGCGTAGAAGGGGTCCTTGGTGGTATCTGGTACTGAAACAGTCGGCCACTGGATGATGTTTCTGGTGTGGAGGGGACGGGACCATGAGGGGCAGAGCGAGACAGGAAGGACATCCTCTTTAAGGGCCTGGGCAGTCACTCTGTCTCTCCAGGTGAGCCCCACGGAGATGTGGTAAGGGACACCCCATGACAGGATACTGAGAACCTGAAAACATCATATTTATATTAAAATAATGATGCCGAAACCGGTTTGGCTCAGTGGGTAGAGCGTGGTCTGCGGACTGAAGGGTCCCAGGTTCGATTCCGGTCAAGGGCATGTACCTTGGTTGCGGGCACATCCCCAGTAGGGGGTGTGCAGGAGGCAGCTGGTCGATGTTTCTCTCTCATCGATGTTTCTAGCTCTCTCTCCCTCTCCCTTCCTCTCTGTGAAAAATCAATAAAATATATTTTAAAAAAATAATGATGCGTACATAAGTGGGTAGGAAATGACACTTCAGTGAAAAACTGTAGCCTAATTGTAAAAGACCAGATACATTCCGGACCCTGTGGCAGTACCTGTGCCGTATTCTGGAGATAAAAGACTGCCTTCTTGTGCATTTTAGAGGTACCCTGGTTGTAGAAGGGAAACTTAGAAGAAACAGATGCTCAAAGCCCTGCTGCCCACCAGGGGGCACCAGAGGCACAGAGACGTTGCTTTTGCCGCCTGCCTGGTAAGCTTTATTCTGCAAAATGTGTTAGGCACAGGGGGAGATTTGCCTGAGAACTAGCACTGGGCTGACTGCACCTGGGTTTTCTGAAGAGACTATTAAAACAACAGATACCAGGTCTCACTCCAGGTGACGTTGATTTAACAACATCTGGTGGACAGGCCAGAAAACTTTTATTTTATTCTTTTATTTTTTAATTTTTTTAGAGAGAGAATGGAGGGAAGAGAGGAAGCGGGGAGAGAGAAACATCAATGCGAGAGAGACACATCAATTGGTTGCCTCCCGCATGCATCCCAACCAGGGCCAGGGATTGAGCCTGCAACTGAGGTACGTGCCCTTGACCGGGAATCGAACCCGCAACCCTTTGGTCCATGGGTCGATGCTCTAACTGGCCAGGGCAGAAAGCTGTCTTTAAAAAAAATTCCTCAGAGACTCCTGATGTGCAGTAAGGTTTGGGAACCACAGCTGTCGGGGGCCTATCTGGAACCTTCCCCAGCCTCCGGGGAACCGCCCTGGGAATCCCGCGCTCCTGTTGGTGAGGAGTTGGAGGAAACGAACCGAGCGGAGGGCCTCCTCGGTGCGACCCTCCCGGGGGTCCTCACACTCGGGGGTCACACCAGCTCCGAGTGCAGAAGTGGTGCTGGGATGTGATGCCAGGACTGCTCGGCTCCAGGCCGGGCTACTCTGCCAACAGCCTGGCGCCGGGGCCCAGACCAGCCGGCCCAGCTCCTGCCTGGGAACACTTCCTTCATCCTTGGGCCCCTCGTCTGGAAAGCGGAGGAGGGCCCTCAGGACAGTGATGTTGGCACCTGGTCCACCAAGGTGAGCTCAGCCCGGAGCACCCCACGAGCTGGGAGCCGGGGCCAGCACCTCCCCACAGGCCCGCACTCACTGGTCTCTGTTGGGAGCTTTCCTCAGCTGGTCGGCAGTGACCCTCCAGGAGAAGTTGAAAAAGCGCATGGCGTTCTCGAAGTAGAGGTCCGGGACTGCTGTGTACTGGACGAGAGAGCAGAGCCAGGATCAGCGCGGCCAGGCCCGAGGCCCTCGGACCCCTGAACCCAGACCTCTTCTGACACTGAGGACACCGAGGGCCGCGAGGTTAAGGGACTGGTCTGCCTGTCAGAGGCCAGAAGGGGGCCTCGAGGCTGCAGGCTTGGGCTCTTCCCTCGGCCCTCCCCCTGCTGGGGCCTGGCACCCTCAACCCCCAAGGACACAGAGAGCTCGCCCAGGGCCTCTGACACCAGCGGCCACCCCGCGGTGCCAGGCCCTGCAGCAGCGCGCTGCCCGGCAGAGCTGCCCGCGCTGAAGGGCACGCTCCGTGTCTGTGCTTTTCCTGTTAGACACTGGCCACCGTGGCTGCCGAGCATTTCAAATGTGGCTAGAGTGGCTTTTAAATGTAATCTAAGCTTTTTCCTTTTTAAATTTAATTTAATTTTAAGTAATTAGATTTTTTAAATTTATTTAATTGATTTTTTTACAGAGAGGAAGGGAGAGATAGAGAGTTAGAAACATCAATCAGCTGCCTCCTGCACACCCTCCACTGAGGATGTGCCCGCAACCAAGGTACATGCCCTAGACCGGAATCGAACCTGGGACCCTTCGGTCCGTAGGCTAACTCTCTATCCATTGAGTCAAACCGGTTAGGGCAAGTAATTAGATTTTGATGAATTAGCCATCTATGGCCAGTGGCCACCATACAGGGTAGCACAGATCTCAGAAATCAGGCTGGATCCAGCTCTGAAGTGGCAGGGACAGGCGTGGCTGCGCACCTTCCTCACCCTCAGCCCGGCCTTTCCACTCTTTTCAGGCGCGAGGTTCTCCCTCAGATCCCTCCGGGCTTTCTAGCTTTACCGCCAGGAGCTAGTGAAACGCTGGGCCCTGCGGCGGGCCTCCGTCCCCGTTTCCAGGAGCCCCTGGTCCCCCGTCCCGACACTCTGGAGCACCTTAAATCACCCTCAAGGAAAAAGGCTGCAAAAGGCACCTCGCATTCTCAGAAATGATCTTAATGTCCCTGGGTTTTAAATAGAACCGTGATGAGACGTTATTATAATTGCAAAAAGGCCCGCGTTTATGAGTCTCAGTCACAAAAAAATCTAAAAATGTACCTCTCAGGGCAGAAGCATGATGCATTGAAAGGAGCGATTTGCCAAAAGTTCTATCTACCAGGGTCACGTCAGCTACCCCTGCTGCCTAAGGAAGCTTCAGTGCATTTGAGAGTTATGCTTCCTCTTTCCTGTTAGCATTTCAAGGGCCAAACCAGGGGTCAGGTTTCTCTGGGAAGGTGGGCAGGATCCTGGGACAGGAGGTAACTCTGGAGTCGGGGAGGAGGAGGCGGTACGAGGGGTCCACGCTGTACCCCACCGATGTTTTAGGGGGGGCGTGCCAATGCTCTCTGCACCTTCTAGGGTGTTTCCTCCCACTATCAGCGGGGCATGTGGCACTGTTCTGGCAAGGACTGCTGGGCCCTGGCTGCTGGTGGCTCCAGGGAAGGGGGCCTCCGGCTGGCCCAGGAGACCGAGGAGCAGGGACCTGGCGCATCCCCAAAGCCCACAGCTCACCATCTCGAGATGTCTTCACAGTCCTGGTGCCTCCAGCGCCCCATCTGGACCCGGCCTGCCTCTCCCCTTTCCCAAATGGGGACCCCAGGGGCATCTGGGAATGCAAGGGGGCAGGCAGGAACCACTCACGTCGTTGAACACTTTGTCGAGCTCCTTGGGGTCCATGATGAAGTTGGGGTAGCCTATCATGTTGTAGATTGCGTCTGCCTGTTTGGGGGAGACACAGAGGATAGACAGTGAGTGCCCCGTGGGGGCCGGGCTCAGGGTCTGGGCTAAGGGGACACAGGGCCAGGCTCCTCCCACCCCAGGCCTTCCTCATCTCTTTCTGGGAGGACCCCTCTCCTGTCTAAATGCTACTCATCTCTCAGGTATCACTTCAATGTCACTTCTTAAGGGAGGCCTTCCCTAGTCATCACCCACCACCCACCTCAGGCCCTTCCCTCTCCATTAGACACGCGGCAGCTCCCTGCACGCCCCCTCGCACACTCGGCATGTCCTTCTCATACCGTCGTGAACGCGACCGCGTGCTCAGGCTGCCCCTCCATCCCGCCGACTGTCCACCCCGAGGGCGGGGCAGCGCCCGGCCGTGGTCTCTCCGGCACCCACCCCCGTCAAGCACCCACCCCCGTCAAGCCTCACCTTCTCCTTGGCTGACTTCCGCGTGTCTTCATCCATCCACTTGAGGGTGCTCAGGCTCTCCTCAAACGCCTTCTTGATCTCCAGGATGATCTCGCTGGCCTGCGGAGACAGAGCTGACCCTGGAGGGCGGGCTGTGGATGGTACCCCAGGGGGAGGATGACGGCAGGCAAAGACTAAACTCTGGTCTTGGCTCAAAGCCTCAGGCTCCCAGGTGCTGGGCTAAGAAGGGGGGGTGGGCACAGCCATGCTCCCCGACCTTGCTCCTCAGTATACTAACGTCCCATAAGACAAGAGTAGACTTCCATAAACAGGCTCCATGGTCAAATACGGTTAAGAGTACGTTCTGAGAACGCTGGGCAGGTCTCTTGGCTGCGGGGCTTTTCCGAGCCTTTTAAGGGGCACCACGCAGTGGAATGTCTGTGGAAAAGGCTGGAACACATGGCCTCCCCCAGACTTACTGGGCCACAGAATCCCTGTCTGATGGAACGGGTTCACAATCTAGAGAACTCGAGTTCTAAGCAGCAGTTTTAGAAATGTTCTGCTCAGGCTGGAGAGGAATGGACATTCTCAAGGGCAACGTCACAGGCAGGCAGGCCAGGCAGAGAAAGAATCCAGACCAGGGGAAGGCGGGGTTTGCAGCAGGAAGAGCAGAGGGGCTGATGGCCGACAGAACTGGACTCTGATTCTGCACCAGGCAAGCCGCTCCATAGGTCTGAGTCTCCGCTTGCTAACCTCCCACTGCAGGTAGCATCCATGTGTTTAGTATCAGTAATAAAAATGGTAGAACAGCTACCTTTTATGGGACCCTTATTTCGTGCCAGGTGCTCTTACATGTAGCATCTCATTGATCTCCCCCTGTGGGATGCACACCTCCACCCCCACGTTACAGGTGAGGTGAGAATATGGCCCCAAGCCCCCCGCCCAGGAACTGGTAAATCCAGGGTCGGATTTGGTGCCAGCCCGCCTTCCCATGCTTAGCCACGATGCGCCTCTGCCCGTCTAGAACACACCTGTCCCCCTCGGAGTAAGGAAAACGTCAACCCCGGGCCTAGAGCTGCTCTGCCAACATCATGCCGCTGGTCCTCAGACCCTTGGAAGTGGGGAGGGCTGACGCGGTGAGGGTGAAACGCGACAACACAGCTAGACGGCCTGCGCTCTAGAGCAGTGACGCTCACGAGTGACTCTCATGACTCAGGGCTTCAGGGAACGAGGCCTCGGAGTTCAGGCTGGAGCCCTGGGGAGGGAAGGTCCAGACCAGACCAGACCAGAGTGTGGCCGCCAAGTTCACGAGCGGCCATCGCTGGCGGGAGGCTGCAGCCTGCGCCCGAGGGGAGGCACGTACCACGTTCTTGCTGTCCTCGGCGAAGGTCTCCTTGACAAACATGGGGCCCAGTGCGAAGCCCAAGTTGTTTTCTGTGTCACTCACGCAGAACTTCCAGCGAGGGAGGCAGGTCTGGACACAGAGGGAGGGGTTACTGGGGCCCCGGCCTCCCTCCCAGCCCTGATGGTCTGGGAGGCAGCACCAGCTGGGGCCCCTGCTTCCTTCCAGAACTTTTCAGACACGGGACCAAGAGGCCACGGACCGGCCCGCATCACGGCCATCTACTCTTTCCTGGAATGGGCTCCGTGCACGGCACTTCGCAGGTGGGATCCCGTGCGGCCGTGGGAATGACCTGGGAGGCGGGGGCGGGCCCTGGTCAGGCGAGGAAACAGACTCAGCACAGAGGAGTCTCTGGTCCAGGGTCCCAGTGACCAGAACTCTGCCACGCCTGACCCTACACCCACGCTCCCACCAGTCCTACCTCCTGGGGGAGGATGAGCATCCTGGCGACCCAGAACCTTGGGAAGTTGCCTTGTCAACCCTGAGCAGCAGGAGGACCTTCCCAGGAGGCCAGGACCCAGCCCCCTTTAAAGCCTCCCGAGGAAGAAATGTCACAGCGACCCTGCCAGCCTCTGACGCGGCCCCTGGTCCGGGCCTCACCCTCCAGCCCAGTGGCCTGCAGGACGCCTGTGCCGCTGAGCCAGGCACCGGGCTGCAGCCTCACCGAGCTCGGCTCGGGGACAGCGTGGCTCGGGAAGAAAGCACCATGGCTAGTTTTGGCCCCACCCGCTCCCCTGCCCAGCAGCCCTCTGTGGACAGTCTGTATGACCCAAGTGGGGGCCCCGCTCCCATAAATCTGTCGGCTGCAGAGGAAGCCAAGTCCTCTGGACCCTGGACAACAGGTGGCAAAACCCACCCATGTCAGGGCAGCCTGCTTCCTAATAGCCCTCAACGGAAAACCACCCGAACTCCCACCCGCAGGCAGATGGGAAACAAAACGTGGTGTTTTTATACAACAGCACACCGCTTGGCAACCACAAGGACCAACTCCTGATCTACACAACACAGATGCGTTTCACAGACACGCCGAGCAGAAGCCAGGGTCTGACTCCGACTTCACCCTTCTACTCCCACCTGGGGGTGCGGGGTGGGGGCTACTGTGAAGGGGCTCAGAGAACTGCTGGGTAAACGGGGTGGTGGTTACATGGGTGATTTCCGCTGTCAAAACTCACTGAACTGTGTATTTTATACATCTTGTTGCATGTAAGTTATACCTTCATTAAAAAAAATTTCTTCCAGGCCAGAAGTGAGGAAGGAAGGCAAAGGCACGCTAGCCTTCTCTAAGTGTAGTTGCCCAAGTTCTTATACGCTTTCCCACGCAGGTGTCTGCCTGGCCGTCTTCCCTCTCCCCCAACCCCACCCAGCCTTCCCCAGGGGTAAGGCCTCCTGCGTGCTCAGGACACCTGGGCAGACTTCTTCAGTGGCCCTCTTTATTCTCTGCCTCTGTCTACCTCCCTCATGGGTTCCATGCCCCTGGAGGGTACCCTGGTCATGCCAACCCCCGACCTAAGGCCTGGCACACAGTAGGTCCTCAACCTGTGTTTGGGAGTGCATAGTAAGAGGCTCACCTTCTTGGTTCCATACATGACTTCCATGAACTTCTCGTCGGCATCCTGAAAGCGCTGATCAAGGAAGGTACTTGTCTTCCGCACCAGGTTCCAGATCATGTAGTTGTTCAGCAGGCTGGGGGGAGAGGAGACAAGACATGCTCAGAAGTGCCCCGGGCTGGAAATGTCGCAGCACTCCCCCCACTGACCTCTAGGGTGCGCTCACACCCAATATTCTGATCCCACGTGCTCTTCCCACACCCGTCTCAGTTTGTCAGGTAATGAATGCTCTCTAAGCACCTGGACTGTCACTTCCAGGGCAGAGCCTCGGTCCGAAAAGCCCTCAGTGCCTAGTGCAATAATCTGTACCCCACAAGTGCTCAGTAAGTGCTGTGAGCCTCAAACTGGAACCAACAGGGGGAGGGGTGAGTACATAACCATCAATTTTCTCAGTGGAATCCCATGTAGCTATGAAAAATGAGGTCTGCAGAGGGCTTGGGATGACATGGGTAAAATGCTTCTGATAAAGGTCAAGGGAGGCCCTGGCCAGGCAGTTCAGTCAGTCAGAGCGTTGTCCCCATATGCCAAGGTTGCAGGTTTGATCCCCGGTCAGGGCACATACAAGAATCAATCAATGAATGCATAAATAAGTGGAACAACACATTGATGTCTCTCTCTCTCTCTCTCTCTCTCTCTCTCTCTCAAAAATCAATTAAAAACTATCCCAGGGAAAAACAGACCACACCTCTAGCACAATGACGGGGGGAAAAGATGTGCATCAGAAACCCATCTCTGTCCTTCTCGCACATACATGCTTTCTCTCTCCACATGTGCACACCCACAAACACACACATCCCACGAGGTCTACCTTAGTATTTTGGGTAAACGTAATTTTTTTCTGCAGTTTTCAAAAATTTCTACAACAAATCTTTAAAACTTAAGAAAACATCATAAATACTAATAACACGAGCTAACATTTACCGAGTCCATTCCGCGTCAAGGCACTATATCAAAACCCTGCACATGGGTCACCTCACTCAAGTCTCACAACAACCCTACAGGGGAGGGGCTACTTGTACCCGCATCTTATGGATTCGGAAAAGGAACCCGAGAAAGGGTAAGAGAAATGTGCCCGAGGCTACAAAGCTGGCAGGTGGGGGAGCTGGGATTTGAACCTGCGTGCATAACCGTGGTGCCCTGCTGCCTCTCATAAAAACCAAGGCCAGGGCCCCTTCCCTGAGGCAGTCTGTCATCGCTCGGCCATCCCGCCTGAGCAGAGGGCAGCGGGGTGACCCCAGAGACTCCCAGAGGCCCGTCCCAGGCGGCCCGGTGCCCTCACCACTTGTCGGTGTTGTTGATGAGGGCGGAGACCTGGCTGAGGTACTCCTTGTCATAGACAACGATCGGCTCGGACTCGTTGATCTCCACGGGGGAGAAGATGGTGTTGAGGAAGGGCAGCCAGTTGATGGCGGGCGCCAAGGCCTGGAAGAGAAAAGAACAGGGTGACGCAGGGCCCAGGTCTCCAGGGCGTGTCAGGGTGCCTCCGTCCTTGGACAAAGCAGAGGGCTGGGCGCTGTCCCACAATGCACTGGGCGGATGTCAAACCAAGGCTGGCTGGATTTCATCGGAGATGCTGTACGTAGAATTTTTTTTAAAAAAAATATACTCACGTGGTACTTTATGGACGGGCCTCTCTGAAACATGTTAAAACTCATACGGCTAGTGGAACTTGCCAGATTAAAATGTTCCTCAACATGACAAATTCCTAACCGAAAGGATTTTAATGTAGGAAATGAACATGCGAACATGACATTTAGGTGGCAAAATTCAGGTGACAAGTACAAGATAAACAGCAACTAGGATATTTCGGGTTTAATGGAAAACAACAGTGTGAGAGTCACGCTTAACACCTTGGTTAAGTAAAGAGAGAAATGCGCCGAGTGTCAAATGTCGCAGCACTCCCCCCACTGACCTCTAGGGTGCGCTCACACCCAACATTCTGATCCCACGTGCCCTTCCCACCCCCTTCTCAGTTTGTCAGGTAATGAATGCTCTCTAACCACCTGGTACGGAGTGTACCTAGGATTCTAAGAGCCAAAAATTGAACTTGATGTGGAACGAGGATGGGAGAGAGGAGACACAGCAGCAGCAGCAGCAGCAGCAAGAAGCTACTGCTGACCAAGCCCCTCCCATGCCAGGTGCCATGCTAATCACTCACACATCTCCCAACTGGTCCTCATGACAAGCCTAGGAGGTAGGTACTGTTATCCTCAGTGTATTGATGAGGAAACTGAGCCTTCGACAGGCCTTAATGGGTAAGTGTGTAGAATCTGGAACCACAGGGCCTGGGTTCATACTCCAGCTCTCTTACTTATGAGCTGTGTGACCCTGAGAAAGATGAGGAACCTCTCTGTGCCTTGGGAATCTGGAAAGTGGGGATCATCATAATAATAGAACATACTTCATAGGGTTAGTGTGAAGATGACTTGAGTTAATATTGTCTGTTAGACTCAACATGTTGAATACCAATTGTATTCTGACTGGCCTTCTATACAACTGGTTAATTCAAGAACGACAGCCGTGCCCCAGCCGGTGTTGCTCAGTGGTTGGGGCATCGGCCCAAGCACCAAAGGGGTCTCAGGTTCAATTCCCAGTCAAGGGCACGTACCTGAGTTGCAGGATCAATCCCTGGCCCCGGTCAGGGCATATGCAGAAGGCAACCAATCAATGTGTCTCTCTCACATTGATGTTTCTCTCTCTCCCCCGCCCTCCCTCCCTTTTACTTTCTCTAAAAAAAAAAAAAATAAAAAATCACGTGTAGAATGATAACCTTCAGCAAGAAAGGAAAAGCCCTTAGCTCAGCTGATGCACCGCAGGGAGCCCGGCAGCTCTATTTTAAGGTAATTTAAATCGAGCACCTGCGCAGGCTCCCTCCCCACGGAGGCACAGCCAGCTCTGTGCAACTCAGCTCTTGGCAGGCTGCACTTGCTCTTGGCCCACCTTGCGGGCCACCGCCCCCCCCCCCCGGCCCCCCACCGCCCCGGCTCAGGCTCAGAGCTCCCGTTCTCGTCTACAGCCAACATTTCCGCTTCCCACCAGGCAGCCTCCAGCCAAGCTGTGTGATCTCTCCAGGTTCCAATGATTGCTTTGTGAGTGTTTTGATTACAAAGTTAACTCAACATTTTTTAAAAACTGTGGTAAAAATACACATCTAAAATGAACCCTCTTCACCCTTGTTAAGTGTACACACAGTTCAGTGGCATCGTGAGGCAACCATCACCACCACCACCTTGCAGAAATGGAACTCGGTGCCTAACTCCTCCAGCCCCTAGGAGCCCCCACGCTACCTTCCTTCCATCTCTATGCAACTGACTGTGCATGGAAGTGGAATCACACAGAATTTGACCTTGTGTGACGGACTTATTTCACTTAGTAATTAATGCCCTCAAGCCAAGCTGCACCACTTTTTAAATTTTTATTTATTTATTTATTTTGCACCACTTTTAAAAAATATATTTTTTTATTGATTTCAGAGAGGAAGGGAGAGGGATAGAGAGATAGAAACATCAATGATGAGAGAGAATCATTGATTGGCTGCCTCCTGCACGCCCCCTACTTGGGGGATCGAGCCCGAAACCTCAGCATATGCCCTTGGCCGGAATCGAACCTGGGACCCTTTAGTCCACAGGCCAGCGCTCTATCCACTGAGCCAAACCAGCTAGGGCAAGTTGCACCACTTTTGAATGGTCTGCTTTAAACCTGTTTTTCCCATATGTCTTGTTATTTTTAGTTATCTTTTTGTCCTGTAATTTTACAGAATGCAATGTTTTTGGGACTACACGTGCTGTTTTACAGCAAAAGTGCCTGTAGCTCTTGTAATCACTGCTCCAGGTCTCCCACGAGTGGGCCTGGGCTCATTTCAATTCCAAATTCTGTTTTGTTATCTTGAAAAAGGGCAAAATGCAAGATGTAGGAAGGTGCGAGAGGCATTATAAATGGCCTTCGTATGAATCAATGTAAAAGCTGCCCAGAAGGTGTGGCTCAATGGTTGAGCATTGACCTATGAACCAGGAGGTCAAGGTTCGATTCCTGGTCAGGACACATGCTCAGGTTTCGTGCTTGATCCCCAGTAGGGGGCGTGCAGGAGGCAGCCAATCAATGGTTCTCTCTCATCATTGATGTTTCTTTCTCTCCCTCTCTTTTCCTCACTGAAATTAATAAAATACATATTTTTTTTAAATATATTTTATTGATTTTTACAGAGAGGAAGGGAGAGGTATAGAGATCTAGAAACATCGATGAGAGAGAAACATCGACCAGCTGCCTCCTGCACACTCCCTACTGGGGATGTGCCCGCAACCAATGCACATGCCCTCGACCGGAATCGAACCTGGGACCCCCCAGTCCGCAGGCCGACGCTCCATCCACTGAGCCAAACCGGTTTCGGCAAAATACATATCTTTTTTTTTTTTTCTTTTTAATATATTTTATTGATTTTTTACAGAGAGGAAGAGAGAGGGATAGAGAGTTAGAAACATCGATGAGAGAGAAACATCGACCAGCTGCCTCCTGCACACCCCCTACTGGGGATGTGCCCGCAACCAAGGTACATGCCCTTGACCGGAATCGAACCCGGGACCTTTGAGTCCGCAGGCCGACACTCTATCCACTGAGTCCTCCACGAGAGAGGCAGCCACGGAAACCCTCCACGTAACAGACACCGAACTTGCAGACACGCGACAGTGGCTTTGCTGAGGTCACGGGGTGAACCAGTGACTGTGCAGGTCTAAAACCGGGGTGTACTCATGTGTCTGGTTTTAAAGGGCAGCTCCGCTCAGCTGCTGGGGAACAAGGACCTCAGAGGATGGAGGAGGGCCGCTCCCGCAGGCCAGGGCCTGACAACTGGCTCTCAGCGTGGCTTGTATTTCCACCCTGACCTACTCAGACTTCCCAGAGCTGGGAAGAGCTGTGCCCTGTGGGCTCCTGCAAACGCCTGCCTGCCCCACAGCGGGACAGCGGGGAGGAGCCCTGTGCTGGCCCGGGAAGACCCAGTCTTCCTCTAAAATGGGGACAACGATCCCCACCTCCCCCTCCAGGGTTGGCTGCCCTGTGCCTCTCGGGACAGCTTGCTCAACAAACCCGAGTTTCCTCTCTTTCCAGCTTGTCCGTCCTGCTCCCTGGTCCTGGCAGGAGCCCCTTGGGCAGGCAACCTCTGGAGCTTCCCCTTAACATTTCTGTGGCTGCAAAACGTGGGGGTGTTTAGGTGAGACGCTCACATAGGGCTCCACACTTAGAGCCACCTGTCTACATGACCGGCTGGCAAAGACCCCTGGGAAATTGGCCAAGTTTACAAAGCGTCATTGTTTATACAATTCATAAGAGCTTCATAAACGGCAGGCGACTGGAACTCTCCGACCAGGGCACAGCCATCAGGAGATAAACCTCTACCTACTTAACACAGACCTGGTCCCCTAGGGCACAGGGGCGCTGTGCAGGCCGATTCCCACCACTCTGAGGGAGGGTGCGTGTGGAATACCAGGATCTCCACATTTTCAACCTCTATTCCTGCAGAGAACGCCTAACTTGAACATGCGTGCCTAGGTCCGTCTCCAAGGAGATGGCTGCTTTAACCAATGAGGACACTCCACTTGTGACTCAAATCCTTTGGGGTACCCTGACGAACTCTATTTTCCATACCCGCAGCCAGCTTGCCGGTCACCGACCCACCGGCTCAAGTAGGCTTGCAAAGAGAGAGAGAAAAGAAAGATGCTATCAGGCTTTGTCTCAGCTGGAGGATTTAAAGGGGATGGGACTCATTCCCAAACAACACCTTTTGGTGTGGAAGGCCCTGGAAAATGGGAGGGTCCTCGGGTCCCCAGAGAAGCGACAGAAGGAATTTGGATTCAGTGCTCTGAATTCAGACTCTGCTGGGGGCGAGTCTGGGACCTCTGCGCTCGGCGGGGCAGCCCCACACTGTGAGGGCTGGAGGGCCTGCCCAGTCACCAGCAGGGTGGGAAAGAAGCCAATTTCCAGTAGCCAGCAAACAAGGCATTCTCTATCCACGGGTGGAAGGAATCAAATGAGTTTAGCGCTGGAGACGTGGCTGGGATCACCCGTAACAAAGGAATAATACTAATCCCGATGACGAAGATCGATCGGCATTGCACGTATCAGTTTACAAAGTGAAATCTCATCCCTTGCTTCATCGAACCCTCTCGCAACCCCTGGGCAGGCCAGGCAGAGATTCTTATCCGGGAGACGGACTTCAGGGGCCCGGGACGGCTTTAAACGTAATTGTCTCATGTGTCCATGTGCCCATTTCCTCTGAGAGACACTGCTCAGGCTTCAGCCTGTTCTCTAAGGGCTCTGCCACTCCAGCTGCCAGGGCAGGGGCTGCCACGCATTTGTCTCCCTGGCACACAGCAGGGGAGAATGAATGAGCAAAGCCCCATTTTACAAGAAAAGAAACCAAGGCTCAAAGAAGGGGTTGTGTGACTTGCCCAAGGTCTCACAGCTCGTGGGGGGCTGGGCCGGAGCAGTCTTCTGGCCCCGCCCAGGGCTCACACCGCTCCAGGCTGCGGCCTCTGCCGAGTCCTCCCCAGGGGAAAGCTATGCAGCTGGGAGGGAGGAAGAACAGAACAAGAGCAACGGCGATAGGATGCCTGGGGGTAGAACCGGATAGCCAGGCGGGGGCTGATGTGCCCAGGGCTACTGTGCCTTCTCTGCCCCTCCTGGGGTAGTCAGTTGGCATCGTGGCCACTGGGGGTGGGGGGGGGGCTCCCCTTGAGCTGAGAACTGGGCAGCTGGAGCAAACCAAATTATGGTGCACAAACAGCACCTCCCTCGACCTGGCCTCAGAGCGGAAAAACAGTGCCAGATGGTGCCCATCACAGACTGTTGATCTTCCTGACATCACCCCCCCTCAGCACCACTCACCCTGATGCCAGCTTCTCGGGGCGCCTAGCGGGCAGCGGGCACCCAGGAGGCCAGGTGTGCCTCCACCTGGGCTATGCTCACCCCTCTCCAGACTCGCCTCCCCCGCTTCGCCCTGCCCTGCCCTCGTGCCCTGCTTCTCTTGCTCAAAGCACTTAGTGGTGAGTCTGGGGTCGTTTCCTTGTTGGTGGCCCCATGCACACCTGTCAAAGGGAGGGGCGGAGGAGAAAAGGGCAGGGACCCCCGTGTTCTTCCAGAAATGAGAGGGAATGAGCCGAACGCTAATGCATGGGCAGGACTTGGTTGGTCAAGAGGGTAGAGAAGGGAGGAGACCTTTTAGCCTGTCCCAGACATCCTCCCCAGAGAGAGCAAGGCCCAGCCAAGCATTCCTGGGTGATGGCAGGGAACAGGAAGATGGGCTGAGGCCACTCGGCTGGTTTCCTCCGTGACCCCGGGGGCTTTGGGGTAAGGCTGGACACTAACACCCCATGAAGTGGAAAGAAGGAACTTGGCAGGCAAGTCCCAGGCAGCCACCAGGGGGCAGCCTTTCACAAAGGCTGAGCTATGGAGGGAACTTCTCAGATGAGTCATGCTCAGTACAGAGAGCCTCACAGTTTGGACCCTAACCAGTGATGGCGAACCTATGACACGCGTGTCAGCACTGACACGCGTAGCCATTTCTGAGGCGGCCGCATGCCGAGGATGAAACATTTGTGAAATAATGTTTTTTTCCTCAAAGTGACACACTACCCGAGTTATGCTCAGTTTTTTGGCGAAGTTTGGAACACCAAGCTCAAAAGGTTGCCCATCACTGCCCTAACCTGATTCCACCGGGGTCACTGGGGTCACGGTCAGAAGCAGAGCTTCAGTTAGCCATGCCTGATTCCAATGCCAAGCTCCCCTGTTACGTAGGAGCCTCATGGCCTTCAACATGTCCCCTAACCTCCAGGCTTAAAAAAGAGTGACGTGGCTCTAGATGGTTTGGCTCAGTGGATAGAGAGTCCGCCTGTGGACTGAAGGGTCCCAGGTTCGATTCCGGCCAAGGGCACATGCCGGGGTTGCGGGCTCGATCCCCAGTAGGGGGCGTGCAGGAGGCAGCCGATCAATGATTCTCTCTCATCATTGATGTTTCTATCTCTTTCCTTCTCTGAAAATAAAAATCTATATATATTAAAGCCTAAGTGACCAGACGACTGACTGTCCAGCCGACCGGCTGACCGGCAGATCAGCCGGTAGCTATGACGCACACTGACCAGCAGAGGGCAGATGCTCAATGCACAGGCATGGAAACACAGAACAGACTGATGAATCTCAGAGGGAAGTGGGGAGGGTGGGAAGAGATTAACCAAAGATCTTATATGCATACTAGAGGCCCAGTGCACGGATTCGTGCACCGGTGGGGTCCCTGGGTCTGGCCTGCAGGGATCAGGCCGAAACTGGCTCTCCGACATCCCCCGAGGGGTCACGGATTGCGAGAGGGCACAGGCCAGGTCGAGGGACCCCACCGGTGCACGAATCCATGCACCAGGCCTCTAGTATATTAATTAAAAAAAAAAAAAAAAAGCGTGAAATGTCGACAGAACCCGGCCCTCACATTTACTGTTCGCTGTGTACCAGGCTCGATAGCTTGGTGCTTGAGAGATTGGCAGTGCCCAGTCAATGTGAGCTATTATCATGACCACAGCCTCCCCGGGCAAATGCTGTTACCGAAAGGCAGCTGGTGTAGGCAACAGAAACTCCACCTCCCGAGCCTCCGTCAGTTTTTCCATCTGAGAAGTGGGTAGAACAACCAGCCCTGCTTCAGAGGGTTGTTCTGAGGGTCTGATGAAGTGGGTGTAAAACCCCGGCCCAGTGCCCTCCGTCCTGAAGCCCTGTGGCTGCCCCGACGGAGCTCCCGTTACCTGCAGCTCGGCTGCTGTCACTTTGTGGTAGATGAGCTCCTCGTCCCGGCGCTTCTCCTGGGGGATGGTGATGTTGGCCAGCGTCGTCTCAAAGTCCAGGATCTGCTGCATCTGGGGCCGCACGGCGGCCTCGTCCCCACCGCCCAGCAGCTTCCCCAGCTGGACCATGTAGTTCAGGTACCCCGTCAGCACCTGTGGGACCCCCCCCCCCGCCTGTCAGCGGCTGCCACCACTGCCCCTGTGGCCCAGCGCGGGGGGGAGGGGCTGGTGCCTTCCCCGGGCGCCCACCGGAAACAGCTTCCAGAATGAGTTTGGCAGTGCACCACTTCACGGCTCCATGCGGCCCTCGGGACCACGGCCACAGGTCCCAGGGGGCTCGGTCCCTGCCGCCCAGGCCCACATTGCCTCCCGCATGCTCGTCCCACCAGAACCATCTTTCAGTGCCTGGGACTCACTCTTTCTCAATGTTCTCGGTGCCCCCCCCCACCCCCATCTAAATGAGGTCCCCAGGTTACTTTCTCCGTTCACCTTTCCTCACCACCATTTGTCATTATGCCTCTAATTGGTGGTTAATTAACAGCTGCCTCCCCTACTAACCCTGAAGCCCCACGGGGCAGGGACCAGGCTGCCTTGTTCACCACTATCTCCCCAGCATCAGGCATAGTAGGCACGTGCTCAACACACGTGGGTGGGATGATGAGTAGACAGATGTCGAACCCCAGGCCAGGTCTCCCCGGGACGCCACGGATGCAGCCACGGGGATGGAAAGGCGTGGGTTTTAGAGTTAGAGGGTCTGGACAGGAATCTCAGCCTCGGCTAAGTGACCTCGAGCAGATCACGCATTGTCTCTGAGCCGTATTCCCTCCTCTGCAACAGGCAAGGTAAAAATAATACCCAGGGACAGATGAGGCGGAGGAAGGCCAGAGGAGACGTTCAGTATGTGCAGGGTCACCAGAGGGCCACAGGTGCTGTGAGTAGCAAAGGCCCAGCACCCCCGGATGGCAGGGCTGTACCGCTGCATCGCTCTAGAACGGGGACACACGACACCCGCTCCTGCCTACGGAGCCCATGATGCCGGGATGTGAGTCAGCCTCCCTCTGGAATGGGACACCCTCCCTGCCAGGGACTGCGTGCCACCTGTCAGGTAAGCGACACCTCTGGGTTCCTCTCTGGCTTCAAAGACCTGAACACTCAGGGGACACGGGGTGGGGGACGAGCCATGGAGAGCTGGGGGCGGGAGCCATTCTCTTCGCAGAGGCCCACTCACCTTCTCATTTTCCGTTTTGTTCAGGTAATAATCCCTTGAGGGCAAGCCCAGGCCAGACTGGTCCACCTGGAGAGAAAGGCGGGAGAGAGAGGGAAGCTCCTGCTGCACACGCACCCCGCAGGCCTCACCCACCGGGAGGGCCCCCCAGAGCCCCCTCCTCTCTCAACGCCTCCCAGGCCCAGCAGAGCAGCTCTATTTCGTGAAACACTGCCCAAGACGCAGCAGTGGTTAAGAGCCACTCACAAGCTGCGTAACCTTGGTCAAGTTACTGACCCTGCCTGATCCCCAGGTTCCTCATCAGCCAAATGGGGGGGGGGGCGGGGGGGCAATAGCTAACCCTCAGGGCTGGAAAAGGGATTCAAGGAGAGAGTGCCAGTAAAAGGCTTGGTGAGTGGGGGGCTGGTGAGGAGTGTCAATTCCCGATAGTTATGGCCTCACCTTGTCAGACCTAGAGCAGGTGTTATTATAATGCATTGGATCTCTTCTCGGCCTTCTGGTTAAGATCAAGTGTACAGTCCATTTCATTGGTAAGGAAATGGAAGCTCAGAAAGGTTGAGGCACTTGCCCAAGGTCACACAGTGAGTGGATGGCAGAGATAGGTGGAAACTCAGCCTTCACGGAGAGAGGGATGGACTCCAAGCCATTCCAGGCAGAGATACAAAGGCTGGAGGCTGAGGTGGGGGGACCAAGACGTGGCTCCAGCTGAGCCTAGGGGTTGACATCACCCCTGGAGCCCACAGTGACATATCAGAACCCCGAAGATTCCTTGGAGGTGCAGCAGCCCCACCTGCCCCAGGAGGCAGCCCGCCCTTCCAAAACTTCTCGCCTGTAAAGCTCTCACCATTGGGAGCCAAGACTGTCTGCCAGGCCAGGGCAAGTCCCCTCCCCAACTGCCCCAAGGCAGCGCTGGCTAAACTCAGAACAGGCCATGAGGTCCTGCCCTTCTTCCTGGAATGCCAGGCCAGCTCACCTGGATCACGTTGCTGTTGGAGTTTTTGGAATCGGCACTGACGTAGACGGAGAAGAAGGGCGAGGTGCGGTAGTGGGATGTGACCACCTGCAGGATCTCCTGGAAGTTGTCCTTGTCCCAGGGCCCTGTGATGTTCCAGCCCCCGAGCTGTGGGGAGGGAAGGAAACAGGGAGGTGATGAGATGGCGGGGAGACCTGGGTGCGAAATGTGCTGCTGAGGCTGACATGCTCTGCAACCCTGGTCAGCCATCTGACCTCTCTGAGCCTCAAGAGCCAACGAAAGGGACGGTCTTCATTAGCCAGAGATCCCGGATGGAGCAAAGGCACACCCTAGACAAGGGAGCCGTGGGTCCACAGGGCGGCTGCTCCCTGGCGGCTGGGGGCGGGATGGGAAGAAGGCTCTCCCGGAACACTGTTTATTTTTTTAACACTAAGTCACATGAATGTCATTCCTATTGAAGCATAAATCCAATTGTGCCTAAAGCACCAAATCTCATTTATTTTTAAGTTGTACTTATTTCTTTTTTAGTTACAGTTTACTTTCAATGCTATTCTACATTATTTTCAGGTATAAAGAAAGCTCTATATTTTTTAAAAGATTATCTATTTTAGTTTCTCTCAGAGTTAGATTTCCTTGGTGTTCCTGGTTGGGACCATGCTGGCAGAGGGGAGGGAAGGTACAGTCCTGGGTGCCCACAGCTCCCCACCTGCCCCAATGCCTCCCCTGAGCCGAGCCGGGAGGCGGGGCCTGGAGGAGCAAGGGCAGCTAGAAACCACCCTCGGCCACCCTGGTGTGTGCCAGGCAGCCTGGCAGCCCCGGGAGGCCATCCAAGGCTGACGGGAAGGTGCCCAGGAAGAAGGACTCTTTCTCCAGGTCAGGGGGCCGGGAGGCCCTGGTCAGAGGGAGGGCTCTGCTTCTGCTCCAAGACCTGCTGTTGGTCCTTGTGGACAACCCCCCCCGCCCCCGGCTCACACAGACACACTCTCTGAGGACAAGGAAGCAGCGACACAGAGAACACTTTCTCTGTAAATACAGCCCCTGTCCCACCCACAGACGCAGAGGCACACGTGTGTGACAGACATGCCCACACAAATACACACACGAATGTCCAGCCGGGATCACTCAGTGGTTGAACATCAACCCCTGAACCAGGAGGTCATGGTTTGATTCCCGGTCAGGGCACATACCGGAGGTTTGGGGCTTGATCACCAATAGGGGGCGTGCGGGAGGCAGCCAATCAATAATTCTCTCTCATCATTGATACTTCTATCTCTCTCTCTCCCTCTCCCTCTCCCTTCCTCTCTGAAATCAATAAAAATATATTTTAAAAAAATAACAAATACACACCCGGACAGTCCCACCCACAGAGAGATGAGCATGCACACGCACATGCACACGCACACGCACACAACCCTGACACATGTCAGCAGACAGGCTCCACCATCCACGGCCGGTCCTGCTGGCAGCTGGCGCTGGGACAGAAGCCAGAGGGGCAGGCAGGCGGCACGGGCGGGGAGATCCGGGAAAGCCTGCCGGAGGAACTCACCCTCTCAATCAGCTCCATCAGGGGCTTGGCCTTCAGCTCCTCGATCTTGGTTTCGTTCATACACGCGCGGTAGTACACCTGGGCCTTCTTTTCCGCTTCGCTCACGCTGGCTGTGGAGTTTTCTGGAATGACAAGAGAGCCGTATGCGACATGCCCCCACGTCCCGCTGGGAGCTCGGGGTGGTCCTCCGCAGGCCTTGGCTGTGAGGCGTACCCGCCCCAAGCTGGGCCCTGCCTGTCAGGGCAGCTGTGAGGAGCTGTCAGAGCAGGTACGGGACCGCCCCAGGGCACAGCCTGGCAAACTGGAGGTGCCCCTGCTGTGAGCTGCCCGCAAACCAGAAGAGAAGACACTGCTTCCCCCGCCCTGGTGGTCGGGTGTGCAGAGTGTCCCGGGTTGGCAGCGTGGGTGCCCAGCTGAAGGGCGGTCTGCTTCCCCGCTGGCCGCGGGGCCCCAACACCCCCGCCCGGCACGTGGAGCAGAGGCCTGTCTTGGCTGCAGGTCCCAGATGGCCTTCCCGGTGATAAAGACTGGAGCTGGGCGGCAGCCTTAAAGGCCTCATTCATTCTATGGCTGTACTTTCAGCGTCGTCCTCCGAGAGCCCGGGCATGTTCCTCAGACTAACAGCAGACTCAGGGGCCGTTTGCCATTTCCCTTCCCAAACCCGGCAAGCAGCATCGCAGTCCCTTACACTCGGACCCCTGGGAGACGGTCCCTCCTCCCTGTCCTCGAGGCCCCGGTCCAGATGCCACCTGCTGAGGGCGTGCTCCTGTATGTACGAGAGCACAGGGCAGGGTCCCAGCTGCACCCTGGGAAGGCGACCACTTCCTGCTGTTCAGGTCACAAGGACCTACTATGTGCCTGAGCTTTCGTCTCAGGGCCCCGCTCCAGACCCCGGGTCCTCGACCCCCTCCGTTCCCTTGCTCCCTGGGGGCTCCTCGCTGCTCTGGCCACTTGGCCTCAGTTCGTATTTGTCTTTCCTGGACCCTGAAACTCCTTCCTTTGCTTCCTTCCAAAAACACCCCAAACCCCACGTCCTCCATGAAGACTTTTTGGTCAGAAAGTTACCCATTCATCGTCTAAACAGATGCTTACTCTGGGCAGGCTTTGGGGGTGCAAAGACAACCTCCCTGTCCTCTGGAGAAAGCCAGGTGGGGTGGGGGACGACGAGAGCGGGCTGGAAGAGGTTTATGGGGGGAGAGGAGGACCTGTCATACTTTCAACAATAAAGATTAAAAAAAAAGAAAAAGCCCGCCCTGGCCCTTCTGCATGGGACACTGTCCAACTCTCCTCGGCCTTCAAGGCCCCTCTCAGGGGGTCCCCAAGAGGTTCATTCATGTAGGCTCTCAGCACTGAGCACCTACTGGGTGCCAGGCCCGGGGCTGGGCGCCAGGGTTTACAGCCACGAATAAGACCTGCTCCCCACCCCCGAGGAGCTCCAGGTCTAAGAGTAAACACAGACGCACAAAGAAATGAACCGCGAGACACCCAGGTGCTTGAACGCCAATGGCTTTGGGACCCGGAAAAGAAGTCCCACGCTTGGGTGGGGTGGGGCCGGGGGCCTCCGGAGGGCGTCCTGGTTGAGCTGCTTCTGGAAGATGAAACGTTACTCACCAGGTAGGAATGAGGGCGAAGGGCACTGGGCCTGGGGGGAGGTAGAGAGTGTGAGGAAAAACAAGCCTAAAAGGGCATACGGTTTGGAGAAAAGAAATCCATTCGCAGCCGGTGGGTACAAAGGACGCGAGTCACTTCCTGGCTGGTCTAATCAGCCTGCCCGGCCCTCATCCTGCAGCTCCCCCGCCCCCAGTTCTTACCCTGAACAGCACCACGGTTTCCACTGGTTGGAGAGCGTCAGCCCTGCCTGGCTGAAGTCAGGGGGAGGCCCAGAGAGAGGGATGGGGAGCTTGCAGGGCGATGGGGTGACAGAGTGCTGGGAGCAGTGATGAGGAGCTATGGGGGCACACAGCCCTGCAGGGCAGCACCTGCAGGTCCCCGAAGAGCTCCCTGGAGGAAGGGCAGGGACTTGTCCCTGCTCCTCAGACTCAGAAAGCAGCAAAGCAGGAAAAGCGAAGTGTTCCCCACCCCCTCCCAGGGGCTGCGTTTCTATGACAACACCTCCCAGCAGCTAGGCTCCTGGAAGGGGGAGCAGGAATCCTCACTGACGTCTGGCTGGCCACATCTGGCTCCGGCCGTGACCCTGAAATGCCAGGGCCAGCGTCAGAGGAGGTACACTCTGTGCGCTCCATCCCTTCAGGGGGCCGGGCACTGCCCTCCCCCAGGGCCCCAAGGCCACCCAGATAAGAGGCCCAAGGAAAGGCTCCAGGGACAGGCTGGCTGCGCTCCTTCCAGCAGCTTCCAGGCGGCCCCTCCCCCACCTGTTTGCAATCCCCCAGGGGCCTCCGGGAGGGGCGGGGAAGCAGCCAGCCTCCTTCCCTCCTTCGGGGTTCAAACCCCCCCACCCAGCTCCGCGCCCTGGGTGTCACCCCACTCATTTCCCCACAAATATTACTAAGTTCTTATGGTTTGGCGGCTGCCAGGCTGAGTGGGGAGGTGGCATAGGCAACACGGACACGAGTCTGCTGTCATAAAGCCGGCAGCCTGCACAAGGCCCGCAGCCCGCACCAGGGTGAGACAGACAGACAGACAGCCGTATGACAGTCACAAAGGCCTCGGATTACGCAATGGGGCACATGTGATAAGAATGAGTCCTTGAGGGGAGGATGGCCCGGGAGGCAGGCGGGGATCCCTGTGAGCTCAATGTGGAGTGGACATGGGCTGCCTCGCCCACCAGTCCGGGTGGGCACACAGCACCGAGCCCAGTGTCTGCTGCAGACAAGGAGGGGCACAGCATCTGGGGGCTGAGAGGGTGACCAGGTGCAGCTGCACACTGACCAGGAGGAAATGAGGCAGGAGGAGCAGAAAGGGACAGGAGTGAGGGTCCCACCAGGAGTCGGTGTTCATACCCCCTGATTCCCTCTCTGGTCTGGCTGGGGCAGGAGCCCTGGAGAAGGGAAAGCCCCTCCCCTGCTCACCCACCTCCTCACAGGGCACCTACTACCTGGCAGGCACCAGGGGACAAGAGCTGAAGGGAGATGGCCAGGCGGGCGGCCACTGGAACAGTGAGCGGTGGGGGCGGGGCCAGGTGGCAGCAGGAGAGGGGAGAGAGGCAGTGGGAGCGGGAGAGAGAGCAGTCAGTCCCGCATGCTGCCCAGGTTTCTGGGTCTGAGCAGAGGGTCGCTACTGGGTTCGGAAGGCTGGGGTGGGGCAGGGGTGGGAGTGGAATGCTGTCCAGATGCCTATTTCATCCGAGATGTCTATTGGGCATCCACGTGGACCTCTCTCTGGGTGGGGGTTTACAGAGCCGTGTCCTGAACTCCTGGGAGTCCGGATGGACCCTGGAGTCTACAGACACCTTAAACTTGGCTGTGAGCCCCAGACCACTCATTCTCGACAGGGGGCAATATTGCCCCCAAGGGGGAGAGGATTCGTTCTTAGGGGGAAGAAACAATTTACTATTTTTATTTGTAAAGGAGTTTATTTTTTTTCCTAATATATTTTTATTGATTTCAGAGAGGAAGGGAGAGGGAGAGAGAAACAGAAACATCAGTGATGAGAGAGAATCACCGATCGGCTGCCTCCTGCACGTCCCACACTGGGGATCAAGCCTGAAACCTGGGCATGTGCCCTGACCGGGGAATCGAACCATGACCTACCGGTTCATAGGTTGATGCTCAACCACTGAGCCACACCAGCCGGGCCCAACTTGCTCTCTCTATGTGCACATACAGTACGTAACAGGTGAACAGTGTATTTGTGGTGTTACACTTTTAGGAGGGGGCAGTAATGAAAAAGATTGAGAAACACTGCCGGGCGGATCTGGGCCCTGCACCTCCCAGCTGCCACCTGCTCCCTGCCGCCTGGCTCCTGCTCCTCCCCTTCTGGCTCCCACGGTCCTGCCCCAGGGCCGCTGTGCTCACTGTTCCTCCTGCTTGCCACACTCCTCCCCTCACATCCATGTGGTCTGTTCGCTCACTAAATTCAAGTTTCTGCTCAAATGTCCCCCCTCAGAAAGCCCACCCCTTCTTCGCCGCCTCCTCCCTCTCAGGCCCCACGTGTTCTTTGCTTTTTTCCCAAAGCCCTCATTCTTCACAATCATATTATTTATTTACTCATTTATTTGCCTATTGTTTGTCTCTCCTGTTGGAATGAACTTCCACAGGAAAAGACCGTCATGTTCCTGACGCAATGTCTGGCACATAGTCAGGGTGCAATACAGAATCACTGAATGAATGAATGAATGAGTGAATGAGTGAATGAATGAGTGCTCTGGGATCTCCACAAAAAAAAGGTGTCGACCACTTTGGCCTGAGGCTTGGGTGCAAAGTGAAACGAGCCACAGTTTCCTCTCTAGGAAAAGCTTGGTTTCCTGTAAGACACCCTCCCTGAGAAGGTTCCATGGGATCAGCAGGGAGGAATCAGCAGGGCAGCTCCCAGGACTGAGGAGATGGTGGCCCCAGTGGAGATAATGTGGCAACCCAGGGCCAGGCCACAGGGCTCCCAACGGCCTGGGTCCTTCCTCCTAGCGAACCAGAGTTCCAGAAACTTCCTCAGTCACTCCCCCAAAGTCCCAGGGAGGAAAGACAGCACACCCTTTCATCGTCCTGCTTCTTCCTCTGGGAGTTTACACTGGCACAGCCTCTACCTCCCGCCTCACTCCCCGGGAGGAACAAATGCCCAGGCCGCTGGGCGGCTGCAGGAATGAGGGTTACTGGGAATTCTGGCCAGGAGCAAGTGGGGCCCCAACTCCACATCAGAGCAGGACCAGTGTTTGTCTTAGATAAACCCACAGACTCAGCTCAGACAATCCCAGCCCTCAGGAGCCCCATCCTGTGAGGGGGTGTGGGGACCTGATAAAGGAGGTGCCTTTTGCTGCAGAAAGAATCAAAAGAATAATAACACGGCCACCATTTCCCGTGCCTACTTCAGGCCACGCCCTGGGCTGAGAGACCTGTTCGTCAGCACCCTGACACCCTGAGGTGCACAGGACCACCTCCTGTCAAGGAGCCTGCCTAGGGAAGCAGAGCGAACGGGCAGCACGCTGGAACTGGAGCCAGGCATCCGTCAGCCTCCCTGAGAAAATGAGCTGCTTCCTGTGTGTGGGCGTGGCTGAGTGTGTGCATCTTGTCACAACAATCTCCACCAGTGGGTGTTAGCATCACGCCCAATTGATAGGCAAGGGGTGGGGTAACCGGTCCAAGGTCACCCAAGTGAGTTCCCGAGGCTGCTGGGACGGGAGCCTGAGCTCTCTCCGCTTTCCCTGCCTTGCCTGCAGGCTGGACACCCGCTCCCATCCTCGGGTCAGGTCATCCATCAGGCCAGTTAACCGTTCCCCAGACGTGAGGGAAGGGCCGGCGGCCGCAGCCACGGTACTGGACAGAAAGCATCTCCTACAGGTTCCAGGTTACGCAGGAAGATGAAACTACATCAGACAGTGAATACTGGAAAAACAAATCCGAATAAAAATACAAGAGTTGTCACAGGTGACAGGATTAACTGCCCAGTTACTGACACGGACAAATTTAATGCTACAGGAATAACCCTGTATGTGTTTCTCAGGGAGACGTGTCAGGGGAGGAGAAAGGAAGGCCGCTAACGTTCTCTTTATGGAATCTGTATTGCCTGAATGGTTACAACAAGCAGGCGTGAATTTTTTTTTTGCATGTATCACTCTCATAACATAAGAGGTAGTAAATACGACAGGTACACAAAATGTAATTGTAGTGGGAGCCGGAGAGGCCCTTGGGTAGCCATGGGAGGCATAAGGGAGGAACAAGTTTGAGAAAAGTCTCGCAGGCCTGCAAGGGGGTGGGGTAGGGACTCTGGATGGCAGAACAGTCTGTGCTAAAAGCACACGCTGGCAAGCCCAGGGCAGGCCCAGCCCAAGAGGCGATCCTTCCCCGGATAAAGGGAGGACGCACTCTTGTCTCCTATGAGGGCAGCCCAAGCTGGCGGCTGGGTGGGCGGCAGCGTCTCATGGATGAGGCATCTGTCTCGTGCAGCTGAGGTCACTGCCCTCCAGCCAGCAGGCTGCAAGGACATGCCACGGTGGCGCTAGGCCTAGTTCAACCCACCTGCTACAGATCTGCCTGGATTTCCTCTGAGGGGCGAGGGTGAACTCACTGTCAGACAGGGGAGGTCTGCCCAAGGTCACGTGCCAGCTGATCCTTACAGCTGCTCTGCATGGCCAGCTGACAGGCCTCACCGGCATTCTGCCTGTGCCCTCTCCTCCTTCCACCTGGGGAAGCTCACCCCAGGCCAGCTGGGACAGCCTGGCACCCCCTCACCGGCCCCCCCCACCCCCCGGCCTGGTCCACTCCCCATTGGCCTTAGCTCCCTCCTGAAGCCCGCTGGCTGACCCCTTTGTCTTGGGGAAGCTGAAACCAGCTTGGCCTGAAGCCCAAGAATGCACTGGCCCACGCTCCTGAATTTTTTGTCACCCACTCACCTGTCTCCTGGCTTTTGAGGCATTTCCAGCTACCAAGGCCCGAAGGTGAAGGGCCATTTCCAACTAGTTCCCAGGAGTGGGCCTCGGGGGAGAGGATCCCAGGATACACCTCCTGGTCAGTGTGACATGGGGGTGGCCCCAGCTACTGTGTTCACCAGGCCTGGGCCAGGTCTTGCCCAGCGTGGAGCTCGACCACACAGGAGCTTGAACCACTGTGGCCGCTCCGCAGCCTCCGTGCGGTGAAGGTGACTCAGCAGAGTCAGTACAGAAAGCATGTGGGTTGGAGGCCCCACAGCCCTGGGGCTGAACCCCAGCTCCACCATTTCCTAGGAAATACATTTCCTCTGTGTGTGTGAGCCTTAGCTGTAAAATGGGCAGATACAGCCTACGCCATGGCTTTAATAAAATACAAGTAAACAGCTCAGCACGATCGTGGGCATGCCCTGATCACTGGTGCATCCAGTGCTTCCGTAAGAAATAACAGAAGCAGAATAAACAAACAAACAAACAAAAAAAGAAAAAAAAAAGAAACAAAAAAAAAGAAAACAAAAAGAAAAAAAAGAAATAACAGAAGCAATAATTACTCTTCAAACCCCAGCGAACCCACAGGACATCTCTCCCAGTGCTCTGAGCTAGTCCCCACTTTCTAGGTGGAGAGCTGGGGCCCTGAGGGCGGAGCAGCCGCTCTGCAGTCACCCGCTGGCTAGGAAGGGGCCTGGGCAGGAAGTCACCTGCCACACCAGCAGGTGAGAGCACTTCCTCGGTGCCAGGCTCTGTGCTAAGCACGCGGACCCTCACCTGCCAGTCAAACCTCACAGGAACTTGGTGTGTGAGGTGGCATCGTCACCCCCATTTTACAGACAAGGAAACGGAGCTGGAGAGAAGCTGGTTCATCTGTTCGAGGCCACGTGGGTGATAGGCTCGCATGCCAGGGCTGCCTGACTTCAAAACCCTGCCCTGTGGCCTCCTGATCTCACCAGACCCTGGACCAGGGTCAGGGGCTTGAACACACGGCTCTGGCTGTTCCGTGCCCAGCTCAGTGCAGCTCCCCACCCATACCTGACCTTCAGGGACTGGGTGGATGTAAGGCCAGAGCCCAGGACTGCAGGCCACTCCTCATGGGCCCTGCCACCTGGGGGTGGACTCAGTCCTGGCACACACCCAAGGTCCTCCTGGTAAGAACCAGCCCCAGAACAGCAGGTCAGGATCTCAGGCACCGTACACAAGGGCCGGTTCTGGGCCTAATTGGGAAGTTAAAGGGCCTGCCCATGTGCCTTACTTCTCCTGTCCCCTCTCGGGGCGAACGGCTCCCCAGGGCTGGAACCCCTCTCCATCCTGACTGGCAGTGTGTCCTTGGTAAAGTTACCTAAGACTTCTAAGCCTTGGTTTCCTCATCTATAAAATGGGAACCACAGTGCCTACATCCCAGGGCAGCTGTGTGGACAAGCCGGGGCGGGGAGGAGGGGGTCTCGGGTTTAAAGAGACTGGTACAGTGCATAGCACGTAGCAGACACTGAGTAAATGTCGGTCTCTTTCCCTCTTTCCTTCACTCCCTCAATGCTCTGTCCCTTGTACCTGAAGGAGGTGGTGTGGACAGGGGAAAAGACACATGACCGGAAGTCAGGCAAGTGCCGGCTCTGCCACCTACCAACCTATCTTGAGGATCTGTTTCTTCATCTATCAAGCGCTTCCTAGCTTCTACCCTGCAGGATCAAATGGCTGATATCTACAAAAAACCTCTGTAAACTCTAAAGTGCTGTGCAAAGGTCAAGGGTGAAAAACAGTAACACCATCATTAACAGAGCCACCACAATATGCCAGGCCGATTCAAACAAAGCACTTTGTATGTATTTTCCCATTTAATTTTTATAACCTAAAGGAGGCATAGTTCCCAGTGTACTGATGAGAGACGAAGCCCAGAGAGGTTATGTAAGTGACCCAAGATCACACAGTAAGAGGACGAGGCAGAATTTGAACCCAGAGGTACTAGCTCATCTTGTTCTCTCACCTGGACGATTCCCCCTCTTTGGTTGACAGTGCTTGCCCAGCTCCCAGCTGTGTCTTTAGGTGCTGGGAAAGGGCATCCCTGAGGTGTAGTCTGGCTACCACAGACAAATTTGCCTTTTAAGCTCCAGCTTCTGAAGCGAAAGGCTGTGTCCCTTTCAAAGGCACTTGGGTAGCACAAAGCAGGCAGGGGCTTTGCTGTCCAGACATACAGAGCAGCAAACCCTGTTCCGATCCTCAGGGATACAAGCAGGAGGCTGTGTTACTAAGGGGCTCCCTAGGGGCCCTGCCCAGGAGCTGCTGGGGGCCAAGAGGAATGGTGGGTGGGTTCCACCCAGCAGCGGCGGCGCTCCCTGGGGTGGAAAAGAAAGGAAAGGTCTCTTTTCATCTAAAAGACACAATTGCCGCCCTGGACAGGTAGCTCAGTTGGTTAGAGCATTGTCTCAATATGCCAAGGTTGCAGGTTCGATCCCCGGTCAGGGCACATAGAAGAATCAACCAATGTATGCATAAATAAGTGGGACAACAAATTCATGTTTCTCTCCCAAATCCATTAAAATATTTAAAAAATAATTTTAAAGTAAAAGACACAGTTGCCTGAAATTCCTAACCGTCAAATTAGAATCTTTTCTTATCTTTTCGAAAACTCTCCTACCGGGAGGTTTCTGGCCCTTTGAGATTTGTCCCCTTTTAGGCATCTTCTTCTACTTTACCTACTTTCAAAATTTTTATTGTATTTTACCTACTTTTGAGTATCTTGAGGGTTGGTTGTTTTGTTTTTAAACTTAATATGTATTTGTCGAATACATATTATATAAGTTCTCTTATTGATGGATTAACTGACTGGCTTTTCATGATCTAACCTCTCCCACCATTTGGGGCCCCAGGATGGGGTCAGCAAGAGAGAGAGATGGCCCAAGATATCGGTTGCTAAGGGGTTCAAGCCAGGACCTCTATATGTGACAGCACTTGAGTGTCGTGATTTCACGCAGAGGACGACCCCAACGGGCAGATGTTAGTTCAACACACATTATCTAGGGACACAGCTGCAAACGAGACAGACATGGGATTCTAATCTAAGCATAAAACCATCAACACCAAGGTCAACTAGAGGTGCTGAAGGCCTCACAAGGCGCAAAGAGAACTTTGGCTAGAGGCTTATCAATTATCAGGAGGCCAAGGAAGACTGCTGCCTACAATGAGTAACTCTCAGATAAACTGTTATGACTTTTATCTGCTCACAACCTTAAAATCTAACCTCGGTGCTCAGCCTTGATTCCTTTCACTCACAACTTGCAAAAAAATCAGCCAAAACTAGTCAACAGCTACGTTGCAGCTTGAAGTCACAAAAGCAAAGACCACGCTGCTAGTTTTCGTGCACCTACTATGTGCACACATGCCATGCTAACACTTTACATGTGTGCTCTCTCGTCCTCCAGACTCTGCAGCTTGGGTATGATTAGTCCTGCTTTACAGATGAAGAAACTGAGGCTCAGAGATAAGTAACTTAGGCACACAAGTGATGGGACAGGTGTTCTAACCCACTTTCACATACTCCAAAGCCTCTGTCTTCCCCTCCAGCCAAGCTCCTCCGTTGACTGGCCTGGCCAGGTAGGTCCTGCTGACGGCCCTCCTGCAGCCCATTCATTGCCCCCCCTGCAGGGTGCTTACCGAGGAGGTGCTTGATGATGGCTTGGTTGTGTTCCCAGAGGTTGCTGAATGTCCCCCAGCGCGAGTGGCCATCAGGAACGGGGTTGGTTTTGATCCAGCCGCCGCAGGCATAGGTGAAGAAGTCCTGGCAGGGGTCCACCCTGGGGTCCATGGAACTCAAGATGGAGCTGGTCACTGAGACGCAGGCCTGGCTGAGGCATACCGGGGGCGCTCCTGGCAGGGGACAAGGACAGGAGGCCAGTGAAGGGGGGGCAGGGAGGAGGCTGCAGGAGTACCGTGCAGTGACCGGGGCCCTGGTGCGCCATGCCCCACCCTGGTCCTGACCAAACAGATGAGGAGTTGGATGCTTCCTAGACCCCTCCAGGGAAATTATCTCAGTAGGTTCTCTATTTCTTGGCTTATAAAATAAGACTTCTGTTTAGCTGCCTAAAATCCTTTCTATAGCTTAACAGTGCCCCGAAACAAGTCCTTCCCTCTACAAATATTCACTGACTTTTTATTGTTCCCTGGTGTTCAGCAAACTCATTCACTCATTCATTTATTCAACAAGATAATGACTGAGTACCTTTCAGGTTCTTGCTGAGCGCAGTGTGTGTGTGTGTGTGTGTGTGTGTGTGTGTGTGTGTGTGGTGAGGGATATGAAAGGTATAGTCCTTTCCTTCAAGAGCTAGTAAGTTGGTTGGGGATACACATTATAAAGGAAAAGTCAAAAGACAACAGTAGGAAAAACGTCTGTCATTCATTCTACAAACATAAGCTGAGTGTATTTAGCATGTTCCACACGGGTGGTACAGACTCTATGGTGCCGGGACTCAGGAAGAAGAAAGACTTTCAAGAACAGAAGGAACTATAAACAATCATTCCCACTGAACACGAGGCCGGAGGGTGACCTCATCGAATCCTCAAAAGAACCAAAACCGAAACAACCCTGAGATCATTTTGCTTACGGCCATTTTAGCAGAGGAAACTGAGGCACAGGGAAGCTAAGCACCCTGCTTGGTGGCCAACGGGATCTGAAGCCCATCCTCTCTCTGTCTGCTCTGTCTGCTCTGGGCCTAGAAGGGAGTTCTCCTGATGAGGACCCCCTGCTAGGAGGCGGGGCAGCCCCATCTGTCAGATGTGGCCTCAGGAGGGACAGCAGTTGGTGCAGGTGGGCAGGGGGCAGGGCTGCAAATCCTACAAGTGCCCCCAAAACACAATGAGCAGAGAAGTCCGCTTCCTCTGAGCCGGTTCTCACAAATGTGGGCAGAGTGTGAGGGCTGTCCGAAGGCCAAGGGCAAGAGGAGCGGGCGGACCCCCGCCTCAAGTTCCATCAGCGGGCTCTAGCAAAGGACCCGAACTGCGGGCAGCCTCAGCTGTGGCCCAGCCCGAGGCAGCGAGAGGAACCTGACTGCAGGAGCCAGAGGCCGGAGGTCCAGGCTGGTGACTAAGAACAGGCCCAGCGGAATCGTCTGTTGACACAGCTGTGCCGGCGACAAGAGGGGCTGTTTCCTGAACACAGCTCTGCACCGGGTACTTCACGCACACTCATGATCGCATGCAGGCCTCAGGACAAGCCTCAGATACAGGCGTCACGGCCCGATTAAAGATGAGGAAACTGAGGCTCTGAGCGAGAGAGGGGGACAAGGTCACGCAGCTGGCGGGCAGAGCAAGACTGAACCCAGCCCGTCCTGCTGCAGCAACTCTATGGCCGGGGGTTCCCGCTTTCCCTCGCTGCCTCTTTGTCGGGAACACTGGGGGGCTACTACGACCTCTGGTGAGTTCATCTCCCCCTGCACAGGGAGGCGTGAGGCAGGGCAGGCAATGTGAGCTCAGACCCAGGTTCAATTCCCAGCGTCTGCTTCTGGCTGTGGGCCTCGCACACGTGACCTCATCTCTCGGAGCCTCAGTTTCTCCATCTAGAAATGAGGGAGAACAGCAGGACCAATTTCACAGAGATGATGAAACGACCTCACGGCCGGGCACGGGGCTCAGCTCCCTCGAGTCTTAGGGTCCCAGGCTCCCAGGCCAATCTTTAGAGAGTAGAAAAGAAGGCACCGGCTGGCCGGGGCAGAGCTCACCTCACTCGGAAACAGAATGCCAGCCGGGGTTGAGTGGCCTGTAGGCAATTAACATCTGTGAAAATGCAAAGGCCTTTGGGTTGAGCAAGGGCTGGGAGGAGCTGCGCAACAGCCCAAAAAATCAGGGTGACTTTATTTTGAGGTAATTACTTGTTTTGAGATGTCTATACAACAATTAAAAATCATGGAGCCATTAGGCATGAAAACAGAGGAGAAAACGGTAGGGATCTCTCTAGATTGATCATCTTAAGCAAAGTTGCATGCCCCACTCCCCACCAGGGAAGGCGCCGGAATCTTTACGGGAGGTGGGGGTGGGGAAGAGAATTTCCGTGTAGTTTGAAAAAGCCTATTCACTATTATGATAATATAACTTCATATTTGGAAAAGGAAAATAATACTTATTGTTTTTGTACAACCAACTACAGGAAGTAAAGCCTGACAAAATCTTGGCTGCTGGGAATACCCAGAAGACAGCGTGAGAGGGTGATCCTCAGAGAGCAAGATCCACCAGTGTGTGTGTGTGTGTGTGTGTGTGTGTGTGAGTGTGAGAGAGAGAGAGAGAGAGAGAGAGATAGAGAGAGAGAGAGAGAGAGAGAGAGAGAGATTTGTAGTTATCAAAAGGGGACTTAGGTTTAAAACAAAGTAAGAAATCAGTTCCCAGGAATGGCCTGAGTTAATCACTAAGCACTTTAAGCACCTACTCTGCTAGGCACAGGGCAAGGTCCCTAGGTGATGCTTAAGCAATAAGCTTTGATAATTTAACTATTTGATGGTTTGTAGGTCCTTTACCAACCAACCATTCCTAACCCAGAAGGTACTTAATGCATAGTTGATTAATTAATTGTTTCCAGGCCCACCCTCATCTAATGTCAAGGTCAATACTCAAGGCTCCATCTCCTTGGGGAAACCTTCCCAGACCCTCATCCCTCTCTGGCTGCCTGGCTGTTGAGATCTCACCACAGACTAAGGGGTGTCATGGCCGTCTCCCTGTCTACCTCCCCCACTGGAATGTGAGCTGGAGGGTAGGGCAACATCTTATGTGCTTTTATATTTCCTTTGCTCAGCATTGTACTTGGCACCTAACACTGTCCAATACATGTTTGATGAATGAATGAATGAATGAACAAATGAATGAGCGAGCTTTGTCTAGCACTTGGTCACCACCTGTAGGGGCAGAAAATATTTCTTCCTTTTAGGATGGGCATGATCACTCAAGAAAGCAGGGCCCTAGCCGGTTTGGCTCAGTGGACAGAGCATCGGCCTGCAGACTGAAGGGTCCCAGGTTCGATTCCGGTCAAGGGCATGTACCTTGGTTGCGGGCACATCCCCAGTAGGGTGGTGTGCAGGAGGCAGCTGATCGATGTTTCTCTCTCATTGATGTTTCTAACTCTATCCCTCTTCCTTCCTCTCTGTAAAAAATCAATAAAATATATTTTAAAAAGAAAGAAAGAAAGAAAGAAAGCAGGGACAGGTCCCAGGCACTTGTCTGGACAGTGCCTGGCCTCCACACTGAGTTTGTTCTGCTGCTGCTGTTTGTAAAGCACCTGCACGTTTCTAGAAGGGAGGGTGCAGCAGGAAGGTGGATAAATATGTATTTAAGAGCCCAGACATAACTTATAGGTGGCTCTCTCAGAACCCACAGAGAATTTGCTTTGTCTGGCCTTATGTTTGCTCAGATGTGGCCGGTGCCAGCACCTGCTGCTGGGTCATGAGGTTCCTGTCAATATCCGGGGTGGCCACTGCTTTCCCAGGCCCGGGCAGCTAACGAAAACACATGGGTTGGCTCATGGGTCACCTGATCCTGACCCAGCTCCACCCAGAGTTCCTTTCACCCAGGTCCAGGCTGGGAAAACCCTTCTACGTCCCTGAGAAGACTGGGGTTGAGGCAGAAACAGGATTCCTTCCCATCGGCCCCTCTGCAGCCCGATCACAAGGAGCCACCCTTTGGGGGTCCCTTCTGGTTTCTGGTGGAGAAACATCTTGGGAACTCCTGGGCCAGTCTCAGGGCGACGCTGGCTGCTGGAGCTGGGCAGAGGAGCGTGGGCAGAGTCCACACTACCCGGCAGAGTGTTCTGAACCGAAGCTGATATTTAGGCAAGATAGTGCCTCAGGCAAGATGGCGGCTACAGGACAAGAGTGATTGGTAGAGAAAGGCTGTTCCCAGCTTTTCCTCCTTCTTGTCCATTGTGTCCTTTATTTATTCAATTTGCAAACGACTTGCACGCCTATGGCAGTGCAGGCATTATGCTAAGTACATATGCTTAACAGCGTGGACATCTTTAATTAACCAAATGTGCATTAAGCTCCTGGCGGATGGATGGATGAATGAATGAATGAATGAATGAACAGATGCTTGATACAGGAGGGCTTAGGTGAGACTCAGATAAGTCCTGCCCTCTCTCCAGGCCCCCAAACTTTTTCCTCATCCCAGTACAGCAGGGCCACCCAGGAGGGCCAGCAACCTCGCAGTGGACAAGGCTCAGCGAAGCCTGGGTGGCCGTTCCCAGATCCTGGAAAGGTTCACAATCTCTCTGATGGGATGAGTGACCAGGTGACCAAGTCTGTGGGGTTGGGCCCTCAGGTCAACCGAGGCTGTTCAACGAGGTGGACAATCTGCCATTGGAAGGCGAGGTGCTGGGGCACAGGGAGTGAGAGGCCTTGAAATCAGCTGGACTCCCCACCCTTTCCAGCTCCATAAACGCCTACCGAACATCGAGCCTGTGTGAGGCACTTGGCTAGATCCTCTCAGCCACAAACAGAGAACCAGCCTCGGGCCCCGGACAGCAGGATGGGAAGGGCCCCAGTCACATTGCTACAGTAGACAGGACAGAGGAATGCAATTACAGAGGTACACAGAGGTCAGCTGGGTCACGGGAGGACAGCTTTTCTGGGAGTCCTCACACGGGTGCACCCAGATTACAAAGGGAGGCAGAGAACTGGGCTCTGGGGCCCAAGGGCCTGTGGTTGAATTCCACTTCCCCGTCCCCCCTGTATAACCTCGGGCAAGTCGCTGCCTCAGCTTCCTCATACGTAAAATGGGGCCACAAGTAACCACACCTCGCGGGGCTGCTGTCAGGAGGAAATGAGACTACGTTTGTAAAGATGAGGTGCGGTGTTTGGTCCATGAAAAGTATTAAGTAAACGGAAGTCATGATGGCTGTTTTGTCGGAACAAAGGATGGTGGATGGTGCCAGCCCGAGTGTCTCACCAGCCCCCACATCCTAACGACAGCAGCACCCCCGCTAAGGTTAAGGAGTCCTGGCAGACACCAGGTCCATGTACACGTTATCTCTAACCCTCAAAGCCACCCCCAAACTGTGCACCATTTTCCCTATTAAAGTAGAGAAGACATAAACTCTGGGAGATGAAGTGACCTGTCCAAGGTTATCCTACAGCTGGGCCAGGATTTAGACTCATGACCTTCGGACACGGAAACCTTCACACCACCCATACCGCCCACCCTCCAGGTCTCAGCAACCAGAGTCCGCCAGACTTGGCTCCCTCTGGGGCCTTGGAGGCCAGTCCCAGGGGAGCCCCTTGCACAAGCGGACAGAGCTGAGGGTAGGAATGAGTCAAGCCCACAACGAAACACAGAGGCACCTACTTGTCCGGTACTGGATGCCCAGCACTGCCACACAGGCCACCAGTCCTGCTGCCAGAAGTGCCACCAGCACCACCAGCCGCTTCTCCACCTGGGTCCGCTCGGCCCAGCATCTCTGGCCACTCCGGGGGCTGTGGAAGTTCACCTGCAGGGAAGGAGGCAGGAGGGGTGGGGAGGACATGAGCCCAGGGCCCCCCCTCCCCAGGAGGAAGGGGCTCCGAGGCAGGCCCAGGCCCCGGGGAGACATCGGGGTGGCCCTCCTGCCTCAGGGGTGGTCCGGTTCCCACGGCCTGGGTCCTAATCCAGGAAAGGAACCGCCAGCCACCCTGCTCGGCAGCTCAGATTTGCTCCTAAACTTCAGAGAGTCAAGTAGCTCAACCCGGCTGGGCTTGTGTGTTTTTTGTGTCACCCGATATGGGCAGAAGGAAAAAAACCAGCTTTCCCCTGTTTTTCCAGTAAGGAGCTCAAAAAAGAACAGGATGTTTGGACTTGCAGGCATCCAGTGAGTGTCCAGCTTGGCTCTCTCGGAGCCCCAGCACCGGCTGGCTGGGACGATACGCCACAAGGAGGGCACCACCACAGCTCACATCCCAGGAGCGTGGGCGCCCTGAGCTCATTAACTCCCCACAACCCCACGAGGGCTATTATTAGTTCTCTTTTCACAAATGCGGACGTGAAAGTCCCGAGAGGGAAGACCCTGCTCTCATCGCTCAGCCCAATGGGCGGCGCGGGAACTGACCCCAAGTGTGTTGATTCTGGAGCCACCAGCGGGTCAGAGATGCGCGTTTTTGGGAAGATGTCAGGAGAGGTGCAAAGGAGAAATAGCTCTATCCGGGCAGGCCTCAACGGGAGGGAAAATGCCCCCAGCCTCACAGCCTAAACAGGAAGGGAGGCACAATGAGAGGAAGTGGAGGGCGTGGCAGGGCCCTCGGGGCTCCCCTCTGTTCCGAGAGAGGTACTTTCGGCAAAAGCAAGGGCCCCAGTGCAGGAGGGGGTCCCCTGAAGGCGGGGCTTGGTTCAGTGACCTTATGGCAGTGTGCCCACGGCTGAGCACCGACTCAGGGCCCTGTTGGAACTATTGAGAGGAAGGCAGACTCCCTCATGTTCAGGGGCTCACAGCCCAGAGAGGCAGATAAAGACACAGACTGGGGTGGGCAGGGAAGGCTTCCTGGAGGTGGGGATGCCTGGGTGGGGTCCGGAAGAATAAGTAGGAGCTGGTCAGGTGAGTGGGGAAGGGAACTGGGGGGTGGCAAGGCTGAGGTCCTAAGGGGCACCTGTAAGCTGGTTTAATATATTTTATTGTTGTTGTTTTTTTTATAGAGAGGAAGGGAGAGGGATAGAGAGCTTGAAACATCGATGAGAGAGAAACATCGATCAGCTGCCTCCTGCACACCCCCTACTGGGGATGAGCCTGCAACCAAGGTACATGCCCTTGACCGGAATCGAACCTGGGACCCTGGAGTCCGCAGGCCGCCGCTCTATCCACTGAGCCAAACCGGCCAGGGCCTGTAAGCTGGTTTAAAGAATGCAAGCTGGAGTGACACGTTTGGGTCTGCCCTTTGGAAAGGCCCAGGTGAAGGGAACAAGGCTTGGTGGCAGACACCCACAGCCTGCCAGGGGTGGGGAGGCCAAGGAGTCGCCAGGGGAGATGGGGAGACCCAGACTCTGACCTGCAAGTGCCCCACCAACAGTCAGGTCACGCAAGGGCCTCACACTGGCACTGGGGGACCTAAGGCCGGTCACCCGGGAACGGAAGGGCCCTGAGTGGCCTCGTGGTCATCGTTGGGCATTTTCTGGCCAGGAAATGACTAGGAATTGCCGCACAGAGAAAGGGGAACACAAGCACTTCTCGTGAAAGGAAAACTGGTTTCTGAAAACGAGAAAAGGAACTTGGGGCACAGTCACATTTTCCACGGAGATCCAGGAGGCTCAGAAACCGAAGCAGATGCATCAGCGGGGGAGGGGTGCCGCCCTCTACACTCCTTTCAGAACCTTTTTTAAAGGTGAGAAATGAAGATTCTGACCATGGGGCTACCATGAAGTTCACACCGGGCTGGGAGGGCCTGGTGCGGAGACAGAGCCTGGGATGATGCGAACACGTCCGAGGCACTGGAAGCATCAATTTTCTCGCACAGTGTACCTTGTATTCAAAGGGGTCCCAAGGGATACGTACGAAGCAGGCGCTGACACCTATTCTCCGTCTTCCTGCTGTCCTGCCCCCCCCCCGGGCTGGTGCCACGTTCTGCGTCCTGCTCAAGGCCTCTCAGTGCCCCACGATCACCGCTTAGCTCGTGGGGGAGGCGTGCAAGGCAAAGAGGCAGGGAGCCCTGTGCCTGGTGCGGGCTCTCGAAAGCCGGGGAGCACAGGCAGCAAGCTAGGGGAGCGGGAAACCTGCCCTTATGTGGACAGAGCAAAAGCGGGACAGGCAGGGAATCTGAGGAGGTGCAAGGAGAGAAGAAATGAAAGGAACAGAGGGAAGGAGGAAAGGAAAAAAGAGTAATAAGGCGGCTAATATTTGAGTGCTTTCTGTGTGAATGGCACTGTGTTAATTCCACTTTGTTGCTGGGTGGTGCTATTCTACCTTCACAACATCCCGAAGAGGAGGTACTGTATTAGGTTAGAAGAAACACGGGAGGGAGACGGCGAGAAAGGCCACCTCTCTCCAGAACCCGCAGCCTCCGCCGAGGGCTGCGCTGCCCCAGGAGCAAAGTCGAGCTGAGCCTCACTGTTTAATGACAAGCATACAGATAGTGTTCACGGTAAAATTCAATTAGAATTCAGTCAGAATTAAATTAGAAATTCATGGTGCCAGGCAGAAACGGCACACGGAATTTGAAAATGGGGTTTTTGACTTCTGTAACCGGCTTCGCTTGACTTGTACTGCCCGGCTGAGGGCCTCTTGGTTTCTGGACCAGCCCTAACCCATCTCTGAGGGTGGAAGGAATCCAGAGGCATCCCCCGGGCAGAAGTCACCTGGAGGCACTGGGCCCGGTCCGGAGACCTCTCCAGGAGGGGCTGTCCCATTCCTGGGTGTAAATCTGAGCTGCTGGCCAGTCCCTTCTCCTGGCCGAGCCCCCGGGGTCCTGCCCCGCCTCCTTCAGAGGACCCGGCAAGACAGTTCACAGCCAGGGGAGGATGCGCATGGTTTCTCAGGCTGCTTTGGGAAAGGAGGGCATGTCAATCACCAGGCTGCGGCGGCGACTGGCAGGGGAGGAGTGTTAGCGGCAGGCAGCCCACTCCACCTTGGGTCCGTGACCATCTGCCCCGGTGCAGAGCTGATGCTCAGAAGATGGAGCTGAGAATGCTGTCAATGCTCAGCTCGTTGGGGGGCTTCATATCCCACGTACTGCCGTGTGAGGCAGAGAGAGAATGAGACAGAAAGAAAAGAAGGCTCTCGAGAGAGAGAGGTAAAGAGGGAGACAGAAGGAGAGAGACCGGCAGAGCCAGAGAAACAGAATGGGAGTAAGAGGAACAGCCGAGCCCTGCAGCCCGGGTTCCCAGGCTTTCCACAGCCCAGGGAACAAAGCCCTAATGAGGGATAAATATTCGGTTACAGAAGTGAGTGCCTGGCTCGCCGAGGCTTACAGCAAGAACGAGTTCTGCAGGCAGTTCTGCGGGCAAACACAGGCCACCACTGCCCGGGGCCCAGGAGACAAGCCAGCAGCAGGAGTGGGCAGGTGGGCAAAGCCCGCTTTTCAGACAAAGCAGGGGGTCAGGAGGGGTGGCAGTGGCTGAACCACCACCAAGCCCCCCAGCGACCTGGGCTTCATGGAGCAGAAAAGAGGAGTCGGTCTGGCCAAGGGTTTGGCAGGGAGCCCACCCCCTGCAGCCCAAGAGCTTGGCCACCCTATGAGGGCTGGCAGAGCGGCCAGGCTGCCTGCCCCGGAGCCAGCCTTTCAGAGCAGACAGACCATGACAGCTTGGCCCTGTGTGGCACTCTGCCTCCGTGAGGGTGTTAGGTTGGGGAGGTTTCTTCTAGCAGTTTCCATATGGCAGACTTCTGGCTGAGGACACTGAGGCCAGCCCGGAGCAGAACTGTAAGTCCTCTGGTCCTCCCCATCTCTTCTCTGAGCCCCACCCAGCCCCCGGCTCCCAAGCCTGACTCTTTCAGTGACTGATAACAGCTTAAAGGAGCACCTGTTGCAGGAGACAGACCTTGCATCTTAGACAGAAATCCAAGTCTGGTATCCAGAGAAGCACGCTCCAGCTCCCTTTGCTTCCCAGAAGGAATACCAGGATGCCAGTGGAGCAAGAGAAAAGGTCGCCCTGGACTTTATCAAGGCCCCACGGGCGTCACTGGGCAGCCTCTGGGCCTTAGTCTCCTATCTTTAAGATGAGTACGCTGGCCCGGCCCACATGGCTCAGTGGTTGAGCATCAACCTATGAACCAGGAGGTCACGGTTCGATTCCCGGTCAGGGCACAGGCCCGGTTTGCGGGCTTGATCCCCAGTGTGGGGATGTGCAGCAGGAAGCCAATCAATGATTCTCTCTCTTCATTGATGTTTCTAGCTCTCTCTCTCTCTCCTTTACTCTCTGAAATAAATAAAAAAATATTTTTTTAAATGAGTACACTGGAGGAGGTCCCAGGTCTGACCATCTCAGATTCTAGAACAACTCTAAGGCCAAGAGTGTGAGTCTCTAACAGGAGGGTGGAGGTGAAAGAACCTCCTGATAAGCAGAGACGTCTTTCAACGCCTTGAGTGGGACTGGCCCTGAAGTCACCCTTGAAAGATAGACCTGTATGTGGGCAGGAAAAAATAAATAAATAAATAAATAAATAAAAAGAAAAAGCGAAAACCACCACTAAGAATTAAATATAAATATTTTAAAAAGCTTTTCTTTTTTGGTGTGAAAACGTGGATTTTTAGAAGTCACTGGATGAGTTTCAAAGGTTTTGGTAAACGGTCATGGCCAGCTGCTCCCCCGTTGAGGCTGCAGGAGTAACGTGGGCTTTCTCCCTTTAAGCCACAGACGTGGAATGCGCCGGGGTGAGGGGAGGCCGGGCAGCCCGTCGGAGCAGGGCACAGGCTCCCAAGAGAAAAGCTACTCTATGTAGGGCATCACTGAGGTATCACGCCTGGCGAGTTTCGATGATGATCCTGATAACAGCCACATCCATTTCTGTGCACTATACAAAGGCTGTACTTACATTGTCTCATGTCAGCCTTTGCAACAGCTCTGAGAGGTGGATTAATAATATTAACCCCATGTTGCACCCCCCCCCAAAAGAATGAATAAAAAATAAAAAAAATTAAAAAGCTGTCTAAGTGAGTTGCTTCCAGGTCTGAGAGCCCATGACAGGCAAGGCCGGGGCACCGTGTCAGAGCTAGCTGACTGTGAATTCTGCACGCGGGCCACAGTGACTGATTTTGGGGACTCGCAATGAATTTGTGACTAAAATATGAGCTAAAGGAAAAGGAAACCCCTTTCCGATGAGGCACAGGGAGAACTTGGCTCCGGCTAAATTCAACATTTTGTTGGTCTATTCAGTAATGAAGGTGGCAAGTTTGGCTGAAAGATGCAGGTTTTCACTGGCCAGGATCCGCATCAGTAACTGGAGTTGGTAGAACCGATGGGCTTCAAAGTCTTGAAAAACCAAGTAGCTTATTTTTATAGCTGCCTGTCAGGAGGGGAAGATTTGGGAAGACCGGGTCCCTTTTAAAAAGCCTAAACTGGAGGGTACAGTTGTGTTTCTAGCAACCAACTCATAGGAAATTATCCAAAAGGCTAAAAGAGGGTCATCAGTAGCGTTACGGTGTTTGGGCCTATTGTCCAACTATAGCGATTGACTGTATTTTTCTATATTGGTGCCATGAGGTATTATGGTTTTTAAAAATATACTTTTTATTGATTTTTAGAGATAGAGAAAGGGAGGAGAAAGAAACATCAATGTGAGAGTGAAACATCGATCTGCTGCCTCCTGTACGCCCCCTACTCGGGATTGAGCCCAAAACCCAGGCATGTGCCCTGACTGGGAATTGAACTGGCACCCTTTCCGTGCAAGGATGATGCTCAACCAGTTGAGCCACACTGGCCAGGGTGAGGTACTATGTTCTGTAATGGCAGCATGTTTTGGAGGTTTTCAACAACCTCCAATAGAAAAATGCTTATTAAGTGGCATTCAATGAGAAAAGCAGGATGCAACGTCGAGTCCTCAACTATGTTTAAAAATATATACATGCAAATATAAATAACCAGAAGTGGTTATCTGTGAGCAGTGGGATTACTGTTTATTTTTAAACCTTTTTTAAAATACTGGGTTCCCCTCTACCCCCCACAAATGAGCATGTAAAGTTGATATATTGGGGAAAAAACCCAATGACTAAACACATAAAATTAGCCCTAGCCAGCTTGGCTCAGTGGATAGAGCATCGGCCCGTGGACTGAAGGGTCCCAGGTTCGATTCCAGTCAAAGGCATGTACCTTGGTTGCAGGTTCCCCGGGCCCTGGTCGGGGTGCATGCAGGAGGCAACCAATCAATGTGCCTCTCCATGTTTCTTTCTGTCTCTCCCTCTCCCTTCCACTCTCTCTAAAAATCAATGGAAAAATATCCTCGGGTGAGGATTTACAACAACAACAAAAAAATCCCAAAAAACAAAAACCATAAAATTCATAGAAAGCTCTGCTTTGTAAGAGGGGGTGGATAGGTTCTCGACTCTCAGGAGGAAAAAGCATTGGATTTGGGGCGGTTGTGGAGGCTTAAGGCAAGCCAGACTGGGTACCCACAGAAATGCCCCAAATCCCTGGGGCAACTTTTTCGGCTTTTCCTGTATAAGAAGGGAGCACTGCATCCAGTTTGGTATAGGGACACCAACACTGCACTCCAACCCACATGATATCTCTGTGACCACCCGAACCTCCCTAATCTCTCTCAGCCTCAGCCTTATCGAGTGTAATATGGCCGCAGGGGCCCTTACCTCAGAGGTCATAAAAGCAACCATCACAGCAGGCCCCGTACTATGCATTACGCCCACTTTCTCTAACTCCCATTTTACAGATGAGGAAGTTGTGGTTTAAAGGGAGTAAGCAACTCACCCAAGACCTTGAGTGGAGTCAGAATTTAAACCTGGGCCCCCGGCTTCAGGGACTGAGCTGCCTTCACTCAGGCCAGGCAGCCTCGGGGGTGGGGTGGGGGGTGGGGATGGACACACTCCGTGACCTGAAAAGGGCTATTCCCACGTGGGCCGCTATTGTGACGGTAACAACACGGCACATTATTTTGTTGTGCATTCCAAATGCTTTTGTGCTGATATATTTAGAACCTGCTGTGGAAGATGAGACTAAAAAGATTGCTGATTAGATTCTGTTTTGATTGGTGAAGGGAAAAGTGCCTGCCGCAGAAATCTCATTTCCTGCTGGATTTAGCCTTTTAAGAAGTGTCCGCAGGGAAGAGGTGGGTTTGATTTCTCACTCCCAGGTTTCTAGCTCTGTGACCCTCAGCGAGGAGGCTTCCCTTTCAGAGCCTCAGTTCCCCGCCGGGAAGTGGGAAAAGTAACCCCTACAGCTCATGGGGTGGCCCTGAAGGTGAAGGAGGATAATGTGGGTAAGGGCAGGGTCATGAGTTCGGATCTCCCTGGACCCAACTAGCTTGGAGGAAAGACAGTTCCCGCAGGGAAAGAGCAGAAAGCAGCCCTGCTCCCGGCTGAGCCACAAGACAGGGAGGTGGTGGGCAGACTGGATTCTCGCCGGCGAAGACCCGCTGCTGAAAAGTGGCAGGGAAAGGGGGCAGAAGATGGTTCTCTTCCCCCCCTCCCGCCCCCTACCCCCCACCCTTCAGGTATTTGGGTGGAAAGAGGAAGAACAGAGTAAGCTACCAGATAGGGTGACCACCTGCTGAGTGTGCCCAGGACGGAGAGGGGGTTATGCCAACAGTTTCAGACTCTGCCGGTAACAGCAGGCTGTGTGGTCCAGGGCAAGTCCCTCAGGGCCCAGGAACGGCCTCCTCTGTGAAAGGGAACTGGACCAGTTCAGCTCCAGAGGGTACCGAGAGTGTGGGCTTCAACCCTGCCACCTGGGCTGTAGTTCCCCCAGTTGGTGGGGAGGATTCTGGAGGATTCGGGGGACGGGCAGAGCTGGCGAGGGGGGGCTGGTGGGGAAGCTCAGCGCCCCAGGGGCACTTTTGCCCCAGAAAGGCATCTTCCCACGGAGCCCAGTCTGCCTAGGGCTTTGGACTGGCACGGACCCCTCTGGGGCTGGCAGGATGGGGGCGGAGGTGCGCGGGGGGAGGAGGAGGGTGGGAGGAAGGGGAGCACCAGGGCGCATGCCCAGTCCCCCCCCACCCCAGGGCGGGAGTCTCACAGAGGGCCGGGCTCCTACCTGCAGGCCGTTTGGGTACCCGTCGCCCTCGGAGAGTGAGTCCACCAAGTCCTCTTCATCCAGCGTGGCCCGCTTGTAGGTCGACATCTGCAAGGCCAAGTGCAGCACGGACTCCCTCAGCGCCTCCATGGCTCTCACACCCGAATGGGGGAAATGGGGAAGCGGCCAGGCGCCGCTGCCACCACCACCGCCGCCACCACCACCACCTCCGCCACCGCCTCCGCCGCGCCCCGCCCCGGCCCGGACACCGAGACCAGCCCACCGACCAGCCCGCCGCGGGGAGGGGGTCCCGCCTCCCCACCACCCTGCGCTTCGGCCGCGCCGCCCTCACCCCCAGCGCCGACAGCGCTGCCGCCAGTGCGCCCCGCGGCCACACGCTCGGCATGCTGCGCCCCGAGACGCCGGGGTCCCCGCCGCCGCCGCCGCCGCCGCCGCCGCCGCCGCCGCCGCCGCGCACCCGCACCCGGCAGGTCTGGGCGGGCTGGGCAGCGGCCGGCATTGCGCCACCTTCGCGGGCGGAGCCAGGACAGCGCACAGCTCAGGTTCCCTCCCGGCCCCCCAGGAGACCCCCAAGGCCCAGGGGAGACCTCCCTTTCCCAGAGATCAGGGCGCAGCCAACACCTGGCCCTAGCCGGCAGGGGCCTGGCAGCAGCCTCTCCTGGTGAGAAACCTTAAGCCCCCTCCATAACGCCCGACGGCAGCTACCAAGGGTCAGGTGTTAGGAAGGCGCCCCTAGTTTGGCCCACAACAGTGAGGGGTCCCTCCCACCATTAGCCTGTAGGTGCGGCGGCGGCCCCCCCCCCCCCCATCTGAGCTGCAAAGATGAGTGGGAAAGAAGAGGTAGAATAAAAAAGACAGGTATCTCCCCCTCCCCCGTCCTCTAGCTCGAGGGTCTTTAAGCCAGAGTTCATGAATGATTTCAGAAAATCCCAGAGAACTGCCCTGACATAGAAAGAAAAAAAAAAAAAAGCTGAGTGTACGGGTGGCTGGAGGGGAATCCAGTGCTTGCCTCCAAGCTCCAAGGTGTGACTTCCCCCCAAACCCTCAGCTTCAGGTCTCTCCAAGGGGTCAAAGCCTCAAGCAGGTGCTCTCCCCCCCCCCCCCCTGAGGTCTCTCAGGGGCCCTGTGACCTCCGCTGGAAAAGTGGGCGCTCTCCGATGCGGGGTGCTCAAGTAAAGACTCTGGACACCCATTTTCCCTTGCACCCAAGACCCTAAACCCTCCACTTCAAGTGAGACCTGGACTCCCCTACATTTTTCCAGCTCCCCAAAAGCACTTCTGTTCATTTCCCTATCTGATGCTGACAGCACAGGTCCGTGTGAAGCCACAGGCTCAGAGAGGGTCGCAGCCACGCCGAGTGAATCCGAGTCCTCTCCGCAGCCACAGCGGGTCTTTCAAAAGGGAATGCGAATCCTGTCGCTCCCTGGCTTACGACTCTGTAGGGACAGTGCCCCGTGACCCTGCCCACCCGATCCTCACCTTGTGCTGCTCCCCACCTCACTCTCCTAGACCCTCACTGTGTGGCCCTCACGGTTGTTCAGATTCTCCAAGTTTCTCCTCCCCTCCCCCCAGACATTTATTTATTTATTTATTTAATACGTTTTTATAGGTTTTTTAAGAGAGGAAGGGAGCAGGAGAGAAGCATCGATGTGATAAACACCTATCGGCTGCCTCCTGCATGCCCCTACTGAGGATGGAGCCCACAGCCTGGGCATATGTATGGCCTGACTGGGAACTGAACACGGGACCTTCTGGTGCATGGGACCACGCCCAACCAACTGAACCACACTGACCAGGGCCAGACCTTTATTATTATTTTTTTCACTTCTTTAAGAGAAAAGATTTTTTTTTAGCCCTAGCTGGTTTGGCTCAGTGGATAGAGCATGAGCCCCCAGACTAAAGAGTCCCGGGTTAGATTCCAGTCAAGGGCATATCCCTCGGTTGAAGGCTTGACCTTGGTCAGGGCACATGGAATAGGCAACAATCGATGTGTCTCTCACATCGATGTTTCTCTCTGTCCTTCCCCTGCCCTTCCACTCTCTCTCTAAAAAAGAAAAGAAAAGAAATCAATGGATAAATATCCTCAGATGAGGATTAAAAAAATTTTTTTTTAAGATTTTTTATTGATTTTTTTAGGGAGAGAGAAACATTGATGTGAGAAGAAAACATCGATCATCTGCCTCCTGCACATTCCCCAATAGGAATCAAGCCTGCAACCTGGGCATGTGTCCTGACCAGGAATTCAATGGGCATCCGTTCTGTTCCCGGGACGACGCCCAACCAACTGAGCCACACAGGCCAGGGCTACCCAGACCTTTATAGCACTGTTCCCTCTATCTGGAACATTCTTTTCTCATCTCTACTCCTCCCCTGGTCAGCTCCTGTTTTAGATCTCAACTGAAATGTCATCTCGTCAAATGTCCTGACTGCCCTAAGTAGCCCCTCAAATTCGGTATCACAGCACCCCATTATTCCCCTTTTAGTATTTATTGCAGCCTGCTACTACTCCTTTTTTTTTTTTTTTTACATTTATCTCCTGCCCTTCCCCAGAATTGTGAGCTTTATCTGGACTGGGACCTGTTCTGGCAGAGAATCCCATCACCTGGCTACTGTAGGTGCTCAATAAACAATTAAAGTGAGTGATGGAACAAGTGGAGGGGAAGTGACAAGTATCCTTTAAATCCTTCTGCATCTAACTTTGCAATGCCCAAGGACAAAGGACACTTGTGTAAGGGGCACAAGTCCGGGGCAAGCAGAGTACTATGGCAAGATTTTTTTTTTTTAATCCTCATCTGAGGATATTTTTCCATTGATTTTTAGAGAGAGTGGAAGAGAGAGGTAAAGACAGAGAAATATCAATGTGAGAGACGTGAGAGAAACACATTGATTGGTTGCCTACTGCAGGAGCCCCAACCAGAGCCCGGGCCGGGGAGGAGCCTGCAACCAAAGTAAGTGCCCTTGACCGGAATCGAACCCAGGACCCTTCGGTCTGCAGGCCGACGCTCTATCCACTGAGCCAAACCAGCTAGGGCTTTATGGCAAGAATTTTAATCCTGGAGCCTTCTGCCTCACTCCCATGGGGTGAAGGAGGGAAAGGGCTCCTAGGCTTCTGCACTTCACGCTGGGTTACAGCTGAGCCTTTTCCGAAACTAGGACAGTTGGTCACACGAAGTAACAGGTGTCAAACACTCAAGGAAAAGACACTTAAGAAAGAAGTTCAGTTCTCCAAGCATCCCCCCTTCCTGGCTCAGCAGATACTATTTCCGGGACACCTAGGGGTCTGAGGTATTCGTCAGCTCTTTTACCCATCATCTCATTTAAGCCTCTCACCCTTCCCTCTGAAGCAGGTCTTACTGGCCCCTTTCACAGAGCCTAAAACTGAGGCTCAGGGAAGAAACCTGCCTGAGAGGTCACCCTTTCTGGGAAGCTCGCCTGACCACCCTCCCCTGACCCCAGGCAGCCTCTGATCCCTGCTCTGTACCCCCCTAACTCCCCACCCCTGACCCCAGGCAGCCTCTGATCCCTGCTCTGTACCCCCCCCCCCCGAACCACCCACCCCTGACCCCAGGCAGCCTCTGATCCCTGCTCTGTACCCCCTCCAACCCTCCACCCCGCACGATCTCCCACCCCATGTTTTCTTCTATGGAAGTACACAGCACTTTAGACTCTAAATGGGAGAATCTTGAAGGCAGGGATTGAATCTCGTGGGGGCTGGAAGCTCCTGGTGGAGGTGGGGGGGCTGCCCCTGCCCTGTACCCCACTGCAGCCTGTCTGCAGACAGATGAGGGAGATCACATACCTGTCTGCAGACGAGGAGGAAAGCTCACATACCTCCCAAGCAGAAATCCACAGAGATGGAGAGCTGTTTATTTCTCCACACACAAAAGACGAGGGGCCCTTCCGGGAACGCCTGCCCGCCAGGGGCCCTGAAGTGAAACTGAACCCCCGCAGGCGTGGGAATGGCTTAGTGGGCTCTGTTAGGTGGGAGCTCCGGAGGCCCCAGCAGGTGAGTGACATTCCAACCACAATGGCAGCCCTATCTTTGTTCCCGCCCACAGCCAGGGCAGGGCCTTCCATTCAGGTCTTGGATCCCCACACCCACCTAGAGCCTTAGCCTCAGCCTCAGCCTCAGCCTCAGCCTCAGCAGGTATCACATTTTACAAGAGAAGTGGAAGGGGGTGGAGCGGGAGACCCAACACCCACTAAGTGATGCTTGACAAACTCTCTCCTGACCCCACAGCACTCTGTGAAGTGGGAACCAGCACCTCCACTTCACCGATGAGAAGGCTGAGAATTAGGGAGGAGATGGGACTTGTCCTCTTCACCCCTCCCCAGGCCCCACCCAAGTCACCTGGCTAGACAGCCAGGGAGCCAGGAGGTGACTCCCTGCACACCGACTTCATGATTCTGCCACCAGAGAACCCCAGCAGCACAGCTAGCAAATGGCAGAGCCGGGCCGGGAACCTGGGTCCTGCCTCCTGGTCCCACGCTCATCGAGGAACGGGGAGCTGCTTCCTCAGGTGGCACTGAGCTGGCAGGGCGGCCAGCGCTCCATCTCCCTAATTGCCTCATTTGCGGCTGTGGGTGCCACGCCTGGCCTCGAGCTTGTGGGGAGGTGGGGGACAACCTCTGCTTTGTGGAGCCTGTACCTTGATCTGCTGGTTCCTGTCCCGCCCCACCCCACAGAGCCCGGGAGGATAATCCGGCCTGATGTTCCCGAGGAGGGCTTGGTGAGACCGAGGCCGGAGGAGCCACAGCCGCAGAGGAGGTGATGAAAGTCAGATGCGGGCGTGACGCTGCCAGCTCTGGAAACCCCACCCTGTGGAAATCACAGGCCCGGGGTGAGCAGAAATGAGGAATCTAGATGCTCACGTAGCTCTGACGACAAAGGCCTGATGGCTCTGGCGGTTGGTTTGCCCAAGGCAGGGGATCTTCAGAGAATTTTGGAGCATGTCAGAGGCAGGAAAGAGCAGCTCCTGAGTGAAACTCACAGGCCTGGGACTCCGAGGCCACACCCTCCAATCTGTTTTCAGGGTGGATTTCTGAGCCTCCGCTCCTTAGGGATACAGCCCTTTGTGGCCAAGGGCCCTGTCGATTCCTGCCTCTCTGGTGCCGGTAATTAGCTGAGATTTGCTAAATCCTCATATGTCATCTCACACAACCACTCACGTTATATGTTAAATACTTGCATTTAATAGACACAATAAGGTAGGACGTAAAAGCTCTAGATCCAAACCTCAGTTCAGATCGCCACTCTGCCACTTCCCAGCTGTGTGACCTTGGGCCAGTGACTCGGCCTCTCTGTGCCTCAGCTGTCTCATGTGTAAAACAGGGATGATAATAGCAGTACCTCCTTCACAGGACTGTTGTGATACTTAAATGAGTTAGTAACAGTTCTGGGCAAACAGCAAGTGACTACTAAGTGTTAGCAGTTATTATTTGTATAATTCTTTCTTATAAAACACAGGCTCAGAAACTTTCAATTGACCCCCACCTCCTAAAGAACAAAATCCAAACTCCTTAGCTTGGCATTCAAGGACTCCCCTATCTAGCCAGAACCAACCTTTCTAGGCTCACCCTCCACAGACCCTTCAGGTGTGTGGTCATCACTCTGACCCAAGATCTATCTCTGTGGGTGTTGAGGGCTCAACAGGAGTTCACCGAGGCCTTGATGCTTGCAAAGCCTTGTGCTTCCCGCTGAAGGGGGTAGCCCTGCATAGGATACGGTCCCCACCCTCAAGGGATCGGCACCTGATATTCTGCCTCTCAAGACTGTGAGTCCTCCACCCCAACTACCCTTTTCTTTCTCTGGCCTACCTCCTCCCCAGCCTGAAGGAACTATGCCCTGCCTGCTGGTGGGCCCTGGTATAGCACCTGCATTACATTCAGGCCTTTGTCTAGGCGTCTTTATCCTGGAATAGAAAGGATCTGGGGGGTAGGCAACAATCATCTTATTACCCTCTCAGAATTTAGTTGCTCGATAACAATCAAGTAGGATTCAAATAGGACAACCATGGCTAAGGGGCAAGATAGTAAAAATATGGCCATCCCTCCTGAGCATGACACCACGTGACATCTATTACTGCTATTACATTATCCATTACATTGCTCAGTGTCTTTCACACGTGACATTTCCATGTGGTTAATTTCTTTTTAAATGTGCCACAAAGTTCCTGAGAGAGTAAACAGCTTATTTGCTTTCTGATAACAGGAATCATAGGAATCGGCCCTATCCCTTTTTCCCTTGGCTGCCAGGAAGCTCATAGCCAAATCAGAAACTCACCTATGGGCATTTTCCTGGTCTTTATGTTCAGCTTTTTTTTTTTTACCCACATTTTCCACTGTATTTTTTCTTATCCTATTTTCTATTTCTACTACGTATCATTTTATGGAATGCATTTTAATCATCACGCATCCTGAATAAAGTGAATTAGAAAACAAAATGTATTAGGAATACCCCTTCCCTGATTGATTCTCCTGGGAAGGTAGCTTCAAGTTACTCAACACTGGAAGACTGAGGCAGTAAAGACAGACCCAGGTTTGACCCCAGGTTCCCTGGCTCAGGTGACCATGTCATTTTCCCTTTCAGGCCTCAGTTTCCTCATCTGTAAAAGGGGTTGTTGTGAAGAGTAAATGAGCTGAAACATGAACTTCCTGGTACGTAACATCCCACCCCAAAGTGAACTGGTACCTGATGGACCTGCTGAAGCATCCACCTCCTACCTGCTTTTCTTTATTTTCCTTCCCTACTTTTCCATTTGCTTCTGCCCTTGTCTGTATTTTCTGACCTTGGCCTTAGTTCAGCCAACACTTGGCATTAGTCTAGCCCTGCTGCTGTACTCAGGGCAAAAATAACAGGCTGAATGTCAAGGTGAATGTCAACAGTGAGACGTCCAATCCAACTCACCAAGAGCAAGTATGCACTCATGATGTGATGTGCGTGGTAATTTACCTTCCTCCTAAAAACACGTCACCCCAATCCAATCACGAGAAAAACATCACACAAATCCCAACCCAGGCACATTCTACAAAACACCTGCCTGGCACTTCTCAGAACTGTCCAGGTCTTCAAAAACAAGGCCAGTCTGAGGACTGTCACAGCCAAGAGGAGCTTAAGGAGACATGACGACAGGATGTAATGGGGTGTCCTGGATGGGATTCTTGAACAGAAAGAGTATATGAGTTAACACTAAAGCAATCTGAATAATGACAGACTTCGGTTCGCAATCACGTACCAGCATCAGTTCATTAACTGTGAGAAATGTACCACAAATACAGGGTGAGGCGAAAGTAGGTTTGCAGTTGTGAGCATGTGAAACACAGTTTATTCTTGTATTATTATTATTATTTATTAATCCTTATATTATTTTCCTTACAAACAACTATAAACCTACTTTTGCCCTGCCCTGTGTAAGATGTTAGTAACGGGAAACTAGGTGTGGGGTAAGGGAAATCTCTGTGCTACCTTGCCAACGATGCTAAAAACCTAAAACTGTTCCGAAATAAAACGTTTATTAAAACAAAACTGGCTGCCCCCCTAAAACAGAAAGCAAGAGCCGTCAACTCCAACACAAGCGCAGCACTGCCTGCTTCTCAGGCTCTTTTATACACGTATGTGTGTCTCACGATCACCCTGTGGGATAAGCCCTGGGACCCCCATTTTACAGATGCAGAGACTGAGGCCAGAGAAAGGAGGCAGCGTGCCAGTTAGCGGCAGCCTGGGTGGGGTTCAACCCCAGACCTTCTTGGCCCTCTCAGGGCCCCGCCTCTTTTCTCACGCCACCTTAGAACCTGGCTCTCTAGCCAGACCTCCTTCAGAGATGACAGGCTGGCCCAGGGGAGAGGTGGGAAACTGGGAGGATATGACAGAGGCTGGGGGAGGGAGACTCCACTTTGTGCCACCCCGGGGTCAGCTGGAGCTGGAGGCCTGAGCATGGAGAGGGGGAAGGTGGGCAGAAGTTACGGAGAGGGTTGACCTAAGGTGAGACTCAGGGGGAGACCGGAAGGCCAAGAGCACAGAGCGGACGTGGGCGGCCAAGGTTGCTAACTGCCTCATCGGGGAAGGTGGCAGCCCTGCCAGCCAATGAGTCAATCGCTCTGGTCTGGACCAGAGTCCCAGGCTGGGCTCCCCATAACGTGCGGGCAGTGGGAGACTCGCCCACACACGCAGGGAACTGGAAAGCACTTGGCCAGGTGTTGACTCATCTGCCCGGGGGGCCCTGGAAGGCACTGAGAGCCTTACCTAGTGCTGCCAACTGACAGCCTCAGGGCTGGCGGAGGCCGTCCCACACCCAAAGCTGGCCGGCAAGTCTGCCTTTCCCCCGACACAGGCCACTCATCGCACCGCTGACCGTCCAGCCCCGTGCACGGCTCCTACCACGCCTCTCTCCATCCCACCCGCCTGACAGCCTCCATCTGTCATCTCTGCCTTCTGTCCAGGCCCATGACTCTGTCCCCTTCCCTCGAAGCCTTCCCTGATTAGCCCTGGAGCGCCCCCCCCCCCCGATCTCTAATTATCATCCCCCCCCCCCCATCACTCCCCAGTCCCTCATCTCCCAGTTGGCTCCAAGCAGAGCCTTCTAAATTGCCTGATATGATCCAGTCAGTCACCTTCACACGCTGGCTCCCTGGAACTGGCAGAAGAAAGCATGCTTCCTGGCCTGGCTCCCAACCCCCCCCTCCTACCCCCAGGCTCTGGCTCCCACCCAGTCGCTCTCTCACCACTTCTCCCTCACGTGTTCGAACCTCGGTAAAATATGAGTGTGCTTCCTGCTTTGCTTCCAGGCCTTTGCATATCTACTGCCCTCTGCCTGTGAGGCCTTTCTTCTCATCCTTCCCCCGGCTACCTCTTCAGCTCAGATGCCTCTTCCTCCAGGCAGCCCTCTCAGACTTCACTGTGACCCGTCCCGCTGGCTCCCCAGCCGCACCCTGCATGGCCTCCTAGCAACTCATCCCAACAGACCACAGCCAAGTGCAGCTGTGTGACCTGCACCAAGTCACCCCCCTTCCTTTCTGGGCTGTGGTTTTCTTGTTTATCAGATGAAGAGGATAATGGTACCTACTCCTTCGGGTCTGTATATATATTAAATAAAACAAGACACTCAAAGTCCTCAGCCCAGTGCCTCACGGGAAGCAGCCCTGAGTAAATGCTAGCGTGTGTGGTGGTGGGTTCAGAAAGGGCCGGCTCTCCCAGTCACACTGAGAATGACGGAAGACGGGGAGGGAAGGGAAACCCGGAGGGCCGAAGACATGCCCGGTGCTGGCCCTGGTACTTGCTGACACCTATCATCGCCTGACTCTTCCCCGTTGCATACTGTAAAACGATTGCCATTTCGGGAGGGTGAGTAACTTGCCCGAGTCCTAGATCTGGTAAATAACAAAGCCTGTATCTATGCCCAAAGCTTGTGGTTTTGCCATTACAACAAGTAAAATGGCAGCCCCAACCCACTCCATCCTGACCACTGAGGCATCACCTCCGGGCCAGGTTAAAGGGGCGGAGTTGTCCACTCTGATCTCTGAGCACCGCGTTGGGGACAGACCGGAACCCTGCAGCTGGCCCCGAGCTGTGCGGGACAGCCCGGTGAGTCCTCAGCTGAGGGGACCGAGTGTGCCAACTTGCTGACCTAATCACATAAAACTCAGGACAACGTTAATCTGTCTCGCTTAATGATGTTTATGAGGACGATGGTGACAGAGCTGCCCAGTACTTAGGCTCACCCAGGAAGCAGCTCATGGCAATGGCTGTAATTAGTATTTGTGTTGCACAGGGGCAGGTGAGGGCTGGGAAGAAGGAAGAGGGAGGAGGAAGCAGGTAGGGCAGGGAGGGGACTCCTGGGATCCAGAACTGAGCGTGGCCAGGGCCCTCATAGTTTGTGCCAGGCGCTGTGCCAACCAACTCACGTGGACCATCCTGCTGAACGCCCGTGATAACCCCGTGACGGGGGTCCTATTACCCCTTTTCTAAGGTGAGGAAGCAGGCTCAGAGATGTCCGTTCACCTGTCCAGGGTCACACAGCCAGTGAAGAACAGAGCCAAGATTCACACAGGCTTGCCCATCTCCCCCTCCAGCCCAGGTGATGTCCTGGACAGCGGGCGGTCATCAGGGCTTGGGCTGGAAGGCAGGTCTATATTCTGGTCCCGGCTGGACACTGCCTTGCCCTGGGCCTCAGCAAGTGACTTCCCCTCTCCGGAACACAAGGAGAAGGTGTGGCTGTCCGACTGGGAGTGGCTAAGAGTGTGGACTTGGGAGCGAGGCTCCTTGGATCCTAATCTTGGGGCAAGCTACTGCACCATCTGAGCCTCAGTGTCCTTGTCCAAAAAATGGAGATCAGTGTCGCCCTCATAGGGTTGTGAGGGTTAAATACGTTTAAAAACTTAGAACAATGCCTGAGTATTATTATCCTTTATGGGGAAAATATGGGCTTTGGAGTCAGTTTTTCCATCTGTAAAATGGGAAGGCAGTTGCTGAATTAGACAGTGGTTCATAAGCATATACCTTTTAATCTCGTAGAGCCCTTTATTTTAAAAACTTAACATGGCAACCCAAATATAAAAGAGATACAAGCGGGGCCCTGGCCACTGTGGCTCAGTTGGTTGGAGTGTCATCTCATGTACCAGGTCGCGGTTTGATTCCTCATCAGGGTTGTGGGTTTGATCCCCCGTCGGGGCGTGTACAGGAGGCAACCAATCGATGTATCTTTCATATCGATGTTTCTCTCCCTTCCTCCCTCTCTAAAATCAGTTTTTTAAAAAAGAGAGAGATATAAGTGGTACTGCCGCTTACGTATCCAATGACCCATTCCTTAACCCCAAACCTGGCTTCCTCAGAGGATCCAAGGAACGGAGTTTGAACATCACTCCTGTACATTCCTCTCAGAACTAATGAATGGCTCTAAGGCTCTGAGAAGGGAGGCACGGTGGATGCAGGAAATGAGCGCCTGAGCTGGCTGGGCTTGCGCTGCCCAGCGGAGGTGCAGGTGGGCACAGGGAGGTGTGGGACAGGCCCGGCCATGCCCGGGGTGGAGTTCACTGGACCTGCTGGCGGCCACCATTCAAGCTAGATAACCATCTCCCCGAGAGGCAACTGACAGCAGAAGGAAGAACAATGGACTCGGGTCAGGTGATGGGCCCACATTCTAGCCCAGCCACATGGCCGTGGGCAGCTCATGCCACCTCTCTGGGCCTCACGGTCCTCAACTGTGAGGTGAGGATGACAGGACAAAACCAAGTCACATGCATGTGCAGGCTGTGCGACGGTGAAAGACTGCCCCAAGTTCACATGTTCAATTGTTCTCGCAGATTATTTCCCTTCCTAAGAGCACAGAGTTTGGAGCCAGACTATGAAGTTGAAGTCTCAACTGCGCCATGTACTGGCTGTGCCAGGGTTCAGTTACCGAACCTGTTCCCTCGTGTACAGGGACGAAAAGGACTTAGCACAGTGTTTGCTGCTCTTGGATCTGGGGGAACAATAACTAAGGGCAAACTTGCTCCCCAGTGCCCTTGTCCAGTGCAGACATAGCTGACGAGGGGCGAGTGTGCCTGGCCCACGGAAGCGCGCAGGGGCAAAGGCAGGAGTTGGAATCTTTTTGGTTCTGTGCTAAAGTGTGGCTTGAGCTTCCCTGGGCTACACTGGGGGTATGTCTGTCCTGTCCTTAAAAGACCAATTCCATTCCATTGATTCCTGTTTACTGAGCACCTATCATACGCCAGGCCTTCACCGTAACCCTGCATGGTAGGTAGCACTGTCCCCATTTGCCAGATGAGGAAACTGAGACTCAGAGAGGTGATGTGACTACCACAGGGCCAGGGTGCCCCCTTCACAATGCACAGGATCTGGAGCCAGGCCCGGAGGACTTCGCTGGTGTGGAGGCCGCTGACGGGCTTGTGAGGACCCTGGGGACCAGCCCACATCACTAGGAGTTCTGGCAGAAAGTGGCATCCTCAGAGTGAGGAGACCCAAATGGCATTAGGTCTTACTCAGAAAACAACCTTGACCTGAGAGGAACCAGCAGCCCCGAGTGGCCGAGTCCCCTAAAGCCCAGTGCCATGCTACCTCCTCCAGGAGGTCCTCCTGGACCAGTCCTGCCACCTCATCGCTTCTCTGGCCCACGGTCCACAGGCCTTTGCTATGCACCAGAACACTCTACATGCATCACTTATTTAATCCTGCCAACCACTTCCTGGTTGATCTCTACTTCTCTGAGCCTCGACTTCAAAAAACAACCAGGATAGTAATGGTAAGCGTGCATTTAGCGCTTACTTCCTATGGGAGCCTGGCTTGGTGACACAGACAAGATAAAGGCTGAGAGGAGTCTGGCCTCTCCCTGCCAGGCTCGGGAGCTGTCCCTGCCAGTGACCGCAGACCCTCTTTCCCCACAACTAACTCCTGTCCTGAGGAGTGCAGCCAAGTGCCGCAGAAGGAGCCCCGGAGTGGGAGCCAGGAGCGCAGGTTTGGGTCCTGGCTGTGCCCTCTCCGGGCTGCTTCCTCTCGTGCCCCCACCCCCAAGGTGGGAGGGGATGATGGAAATGCAGTCTTGTTTTGCCAGGTGATCCTTATCTTCTCCTTCCCAAGTGATAGGCTTGTCTGGACCGAACACCATGGGGTGGGGATGCCCCAGCCACCAGCTCCCCTGGCAGCAGCAGCCTCGCCCTGGGCCCTGCCTGCTGATGCTTTCCCTCTCCCCTGCCACCCTCCTGGGCCTGGGCTCTCCCTCTGCCAGGTTCCTGCTTCTTCTGCCCCTACTTGCCCAGTGCTCGCTGACACCCTCCTCAAGCATCAGCCGGGCTTGCCCCTTCCCAACCTCACCCCTGGCTGCTTTCCTAAGATGGGGCTCTGCCACCTGACAGCCACGGTGCCCGGACCTGAGAATTCCCACGCCAGGGCAATGGCAGCGGGCAGGGCCGAGGCTCTCATGGCTTGTCCAGATGGGTAGCACCCTTACTAGCTGGCAAATCTGCACCCCAAGTAGCATAACCATCCCTGGCAGCCTCACCCTCTCTCCCCAGGGGGAGTGTGTGTAGTGGTTAGGAGCTTGGACTCTGGAACCAGTCAGGGTTCAAGTCTCAGCCAAGTACTCACTCTATAACCTTGGGCAAGTCACCTAATCCCTCTCTATGGCTCAGCTTACTCATCTGTAAAATGGATTATTAACAAATTGTTAGGAGGATTAGATGACTTAATAACACTGAGCACTTAGACTGGGACCTGAAACAAAGGACCCACTCAACAAACATCAGCTATTGCGATTCCGAACCCTCTGATCAGCCCGAGGCAGGACTCCCAGCTGGCAGGCCACAGGTCGGGTCTGGCTCGCCGAGGTGCTGTCAAAGGTGGTGAAATGCCAACATTGAGAAGATTGGACACCAAACCAGCATTTTCAGCTTTCCTTAAAAGACAAACAAACACCAAAACAAAACAAAACAAACACTGGACAATGCTGGGCCCACATTCTCAAGTGGCAACCGCCAGCTGGAGCCAGGAGTGGCTGTCCCCCCCTGGACAGGCCTCGAGTCCCCGGCGCACCACGGCCACCCCACCCCACCCCCTCCTTGTCTCCTCCTCTCTGGGGCCGAGCGTCGGCTGCCATTTTCCTCATGCTGGTGCCGGTGCTGATAACAAAGAGAAAAGAAACCTTTCTTGTACCCTCGTCTCGGTGGGAGATGATGTGTGTGAGGCTTAAACACAGGCAGCACTCGCGTGTGGTGACAGACAATCAGAACAGCAATCCATCGCCCTGAGGACGGGACTTTCTGGGGAAATGGAATGTTCTGGAAATGTCCTCTATCGTGATGCCCCCGTGGTGACACGGGTGTGTCCAAACTCATCGAACTGCTTGCTTCTGGCCCGTGCATTTTACTCTAAGTATGTGACACCTCAATAAGAGAAAAAAGGTGGAAACGCGAAAAATAGGTCAGGAGGGTCTCATGCAGCCTCAGGGGCTGACTCTTTCTCGTGGGTGCGAAGGAAATGCCTGTGAGCTTAATACGCTGACAACTGTGAAAGAAGACACAACTCGGGGGGCCCCTGGGAAATCGCCCGGTTGCCCTGCCCACGTGTGAGTGTGAGACCTACAGTCTAAGGCCGCGAATGACTGCCCTCGAGAGCTGTCTAGAGCCACGAGGTCCAACAGAGGCCACTAGCCCCCTGGGGCTACCGATCAAAAAGTAAACTCCTCACTTGCACCAGCCACATTCCGAGTGCTCCATAGCCACCCGGGGCTCACGGACAGCACAGATGCAGAACACCTGCATTTTCACAGCGAGTTGGACTTGTCGGTGCTGGTGTCCACGCCCAGCTACAAACGCGGGCGAACTGCTGGGTCCGCTGCCAGGGCAGGCACCATGGTCACGGCCGTGCAGCGCCTGACACAGAGCAGGTGCTCGGTGAACACGAGCTAATGAATGAACAAAGGCACGCGAAGCCAACAGTCAAACCCGGGCCTCCCGCACCAACGCCGACTGTGGGGGCCTCCAGGGCTGGTCTCTCCTCCCTTCCGGGACCAGGCACATGGACCCATGTCCTCAGGAGCGCTCCGAGCCCCAGGGCCTGCAGGAGCGCCGATGTGCCAGCCGTCCTACCTGAATCCAGAACAGCACGGCAGCGGTGGGAGGGGTAGCTGGGGGCATTTCTGTTTGTGAGAGTAGCTTTTGAAAAGGGGGGGCAGGGGCAGGTGGTAAGATAAAGCCGGCTGGGCCCGACTCTGCGGGTTCAGGAGGGAGGGCTGCTGAGCACAGGGAAAAATCTACGTTAGCCCCCATGCCCGGCTGCTGGAATTTGAGCTGGGCAACAGCCTCAGACACCCACAGACACTGCGGTGGTCAGAGTAGCTGGGACAAGGAGCCACCTCGATCCCCAAAGAGACACCGCCATCCTGTAAGGGCATGAACCCACTATCAGGGCAGGCCAGAATGGGACCCACCATGGGGGCTGCTGGGAGCCCCGAGGGCCGGCTGGATCCTGAGAAAGGTGCTGGCCCAGGGCTGTCTTCCCCGTATCCGTCCTCCATATCCAGCCCTATGGAGCCTCTTAGGAATGCCACTGCCCATCTGTCCGTTCATTCATTTAAAAAGTATTTATTAGGCACCTACTGTGTGCCAGGAAATGAGTTCCTTGCCTGATATACATGGGTGAACAGGACAAAGCCCTTGCTCTCAGGAGCCTGAACTTTAATAGGGAGACAGACAACACACCATGCTGCTTAAGAGTTATAACAACAGCATTCAACACTTATTGAGAGTTAGTTCAGTGTGTGCCGAGCACGGTACTAAGTGCTTTTCAATGCATTTCTCATTTAATCCCTACAACAGTAATATGTATTATTATTGACCTTATTTTACAGGTGAGGAAACTGAGGCACAGGGGAGGTTATGGCCAAGATCATCCAGCTCTGAGGGGTAGAGTTTGGGATTTGAACTCAGCTAATTTGACTCTGGATCTATCTGTGTTATAAGAAAGTTCAGCAGGGTGGAGTGGTAGAGGCGGCCGGGGGAGGAGTCCAGGAAGGCCTCTGTGAGCAGGTGACATGTAAACTGAAACCAGAGGACGAGGTGTCAACCAGGGACAAGGACACTGGGGGGGGAGGGGCGGGGGGCTAGAGACGTGGGCGGGGGGAGGGAAGGGGGAGGTCGGCAGAAGCAAAGCCCCTGAGGTAGGGCCCAGGGCCGTGTGGAGGGTTCAAAGAGCAGGAAAAAGGGCCGTGTGGTTGGAAGGGAGTGAGACAAGGGGATCCCACCTCACCCCATTCTAGAGATGAATTAACTGACACCCAGAGACGGGAAGCCCCCCGAGAAAGCTGAGCCAGGGGCCCTGCCGGGACCAGAAGCCTCTGGACTCTGTCTAGTGCTCCTTCCAGAGCTTGGCCTGCTTGTGCCTGAATGCTTGGCTCTGGGGCGAGGACTCAGCCATGCTGGGCTGAGGATGACTGAGGGCAGTGATGGGCCGTCGCCTCCCTGCACCCAGATCCCCCTTCCTTCTCGGTCCAGTGGGTGCTGCTCAGGACTCCCGTCTGTTTCCCCAGCCAGGGCCGCATACACTGGCTGCCCCTCCTCACTCCCAATGCAGGCCCCCACCCCTTAATTCGGTTTTTGGAGACTCGGAGGGGTCGGAGTGAGGACTTCCATGTCATAGATGGAAAGACAGATTGTGAAGACAGACACACGTGGCTTAGCTGTTTAGTAATTAGGACACTGGGTGAGTCACCGCGTGTCCTTGAGCCTCAGCTTCCCCCTCTACACAAGGACAGTAGTGGCTTCCTGGAGAATTGCTAGTTGTGTCAAATGAGACGCTGTGGACAGTGGCAAGCTCAATCGGCCTGCCAGGTCTGGGGCTCTCTGTACCTCTGATGAGAACAGCCAAGGGCTGGAAATGGCAGCTCTGCCTCGCCAGCCAGAGCCCACACCTGCTGCCGTGGCCGTGCCCACGTGGGGGGCTGCCGCTCCTGGGCACGGGGCCCCCGACAGGAACTGGGAAGGGACCGGTGAGCCTTTGTGGAAGGCAGCCAGGCAGGCTGAGGGGACAGGCCCCGGCCCCAGCTGAGCCTGAGCCCCCTTGAGCATCCTTGTGGGGCAGAGATCTGGGGCAGGGGAGAAGAGAAAGGCCCGGCTCAGTGTTTTCCCAATAGCCCAATGGGTCACATCCCTTCTGGACCCCCCAGAGGGTCCAGGTGGGTCACCTCCAGAAACCTGCCTGCCCCACTCCTGCAGGGACCCCTAATCCAGCTCCTCCCACCCTCCTGGGAGCTGTGCCCTGGAGCATGCTCCACTTCTCTACCTCAGGGCCTTCGCTTATGCTTTCTTCCACCTGGAGAGCCTTGTCCCCTGCTCTGTTCTCAAGGGCTTCCTCTCTCACGTATCCTGCCGGGGCTCAGGCACAACCTAACGCCTTAGTCCCCAGCCCCTGCCGCACAGGCCACTTGTGTAGAACTCCTGGGGGCTGCAGGGGCCTTCGCTTAGAGGAATGGAAAAGCACTCTCCCCCTGGGGGGACATCCCTTCTGCGGAACTGGTGGTGGGAAGAGGAGAGGTGTCTTGTGGGAAGGGCCAGGGGCCTGAGGGAGCTCTGGAGTGTGTTCCAGAAATCCCTCAGATCATCGAGGTTGAAGAGGCAGGGGGAGGCTGTCCGGAGCCTGGGACTTGGACCCGGAAATCTGGCTGTGTGACCTTCGGCAAGTGACTTACCCTTGCTGATCCTCAAACCCCTCACTTGTAAACTGGGGCTGCTATTCCCTAGGTCTGTAAATAGAGGGCAAGGGCCTGGGCACACAGGAGGTGCTTGAGCCTGGGGCCAGCTGGAGCCATGGACTGATGCGGACATCCCCAGGGCTCCACTGGCTAAGGCGGCAGCTCAGAGCACCCCTTCCCTCTGGGCCTCCCTTACCAGGAGCGGTTTTAAAACTCCCCAGCACCTGGCTAGAAGCCAGAGCTTCTTAAAGTTACTTACCTCCCGGCGAGGGCTTAGCTGGACCCCGCCAGAGCCCGTCATTCACAGTTCCTGGAGATTATCACAGCTGGCAAAACAGCAGGGCACCTGGCAGGAACCCGCCCGGCTCCTTCCTAGCCTGGCTCGGGCTGAAACTGGGCCAGGAGAGCACCCACTTCCTCTGCAAGGATCCAGAGCACTCTCCCCCCTCCCCCCGCCCCGCACCCCCCAGGCCACATCCTAGGCATGGGCCTGCAGTCTGGCCCCCTCTGGGCTGTGAGACATGGCGCTCCATGGAAAGAGCTCAGGGGGTGCTCACCCCCAGCCTGTAGTTAAGAGAATAAATATACCACCAGGAAAATAAACCTCTAGAGCCAGACCTGGGTTCAAATCCTGGCTCTGTCATTTAGCAGCTATGTGACCTTGAACAAGTTATTTAAATTCTCTATGCCTTTGTTTTTTCACCTGTAACGTGGTGACATAATGGTGCCTACCTCACCAGGTTGGTAGAGGAGGATGGAATTAGTTCTCTGTAAAGTGTTTACAGCAGTGCCCGGTGCACAGTGAGAGCTGGATTGGTAGGGTGGGTGGATAAATGGATGGAGGATGGATGGATGGACGGATCCAAGCTCTGCTCCGGGGCACATGGGGCCCTTCAAGATCTTCCCAACACCAACACCTACCACCCCCCCCAGGCAGGTTATGATCATGCCCTTCCCAGGAACCCGCTCTGCCTGGCACAATCTTGGCACTGCTGTTATCCTGAAGCACTCCTTCAACATGTCGTGGTTCAAATGCCACCCCCTCTGTGAAGCCTCCTTAGTCAGGACCCTCAGGACTGTACGTGATAGGAACCCAGCTCTGTAACTGGGTTTTGTAACAGAGCAAACACCCTGACTTGCACTGCCTAACAGAGAGGGAGGATCAGGCCTCAGGCAGGAGGAGTTCCAGAAGTTCTGATGATGCTGTTGGGTTCTCTCCCCTCCCTGATCCCATCTCTTGCCTCCCCGTGTGCGTCACCCTTATTTGCATCTCCTGAGCTTAGACGTCCTTCGTGCCTGGAGAACTGGGCCCGGCTTACCACCTGGCAGCAGAGAGCCTTAGGGAAAAGAGCCTTTCTCTCTCTCTCTATGTTGAATTATAAAGTCCCAGGGAAGAACTCTGATTGGCCAGGCCTGGTTCATATGTTGTGAAAAGGAGGGGCAAGAGCCTATGACTGGCACCCCACTACTACCATGAGGAGTTGGGGAGAGGCATTACCCAAAGGATGGGGTTGCTGTTAGTAAGAGGAAGGGAAAGGGCAATTTGACAGACAGGGCCCGTGTCCATGCCAACACCCTGACACTCGGCCCTGCAAGCTTTCCTTCCGCTGTGCTCCCATGGCACTCTGCACACCCCTCCACCAGAGCCTCCTGGGTGGGTGTGTGGCTGTCCTGCCCGCCGGCCCAAAAAGTCTTAAAGAGTCCAAGCTCTGGTCAGCTTGGCCCTCAGCACTCAGCTCTGCTCCCTGGTCGTAAACTGCTTTTAATAAATGAGGAAAATGAGGCTCAAGAAGTAGAGGGAGGTCACACTCAAGGGGCCAACCAGGATGAGACTCTTAGTCTAGGCTCTTCGGACCCCTTCCTCTCCCCACAATCATCAAAATCATCCTGTAAGAACGCTTTGACAAGGAGACCGTCACCCATCCCTCAGGAAGCGGGAGATGGGCCCCAGACCGGTGCCCAGTGGAAGGGCGCTCTGGCTTTGCAGTCCGTTGGACACGTGTTCAAAACCAGCTTCTTTCAAAGACACACGTGACGATCCTGGGCAACCAGGGCAGTTGTGAGGATTAAATGAGATAAAGTGTGTGCGTGTGTGTGTGTGTGTGTGTGTGTGTGGCGCACAGTAGGGACTTGAGGAATGGAAACTACTGTTTTCAGAGTGGGGCTCCCTGGCCCTCTCAGGGCAACAGCGGGGTCTGGCTGGCTGCTCAGCCGACACAGCGCTTTCCTCAGACAGCGCCACCCGTGTCACTGACAGGCAGGACGGCGTAGCAGTAGGAGCCTGGTGGGCCGGGGACCGGGCAGCCTGGGTTCAAATCCCAGCTCTGCCTGCTACTCCCCGTCTGACTTGGCAAGTGGCACGATCGCCCTGTGCCTCGGTTTCTCGGTAAAGCAGAGGTAACCGCGGCACCATTCTCACGGGGCTAGAGGATTCCGAGGTCAGGCAAAGCACTCTGAACCCTGGCACTGCTGTTTGTTTGACTTGCTCAGGCAGGTGATTACCCCGGGACCATCCCTGCCTCCCGTTTTGCAGGGAGGGGCAGAGACCTGCCCGGGTTACCGCGCCGGAGAATGGCAGAGCGGGGCCTGGACGCAGGGTCTGTCCGGCTCTGAGCTCCCTGTCGGCACTCTGCCCCCCTTATTCCCTCCGGGGCTCTGAAACCCTGTCTCAGCAAGAGTGCTCATCCCACCTGCCACCTCTCCCCGACCTCAGGGAGGACCACTCTCCACGTCCAGCCCCAGCCAATCAGGGTGGACCCTCGGCCAAACCAGATGCTCCAGGGCTGGCGTTGCCTCAGTGACCAGGAATGTTCCCCTCACAAAGCCCAGCCCAGGCTCAGCTTCCCATCTGGTCCCCATTACCCCTCCTCGCCGCACATGTCATGCTTGTCTGGGGGCCTGGGGGAGCCCGGGAAGAAACGCCTGGCGAGGAGAAGGGACAAGAGGCCCAGAGTGGTCCCTAGGTGCAGAGCAGAGCCAGAGGGGGTTGGAGGACCAGGGACAGGGGGACATGACAGAAGAGGGAGTGGAGGGGTAACTAAAGGGAAGGAGGATGCCGGGCTCAGATTTCCGGGAACAAGCCATTCCCATCTTTGGGAAGAGCAAGGGCTTTGGAGCAGACAGACCTGGGCTTGAATCCCTGTGTGACCCTGGGCAAGTCGCCTCACCTCTCTGCACACGTTTCCTCGTCTTTAAAATGGGGACATAGGGCTGCGGTGAGAATTAAGGAGGTAAACCAAGGAAAGGCACACCGGAATTCAAGTCCCGCCTCCTCCCAAGAGGAGCAGGGAGGGTACAGGCTGTGACGCTGGACGCTAATGGGATGGCACTGAATGCCCTGGCTAATGGAGAGCCGACCTCTGCTGCTGGAATGACCCTGGTGTTCAACCTGAGCCTCGGCGTGGCCTGGGTCCTGGAGGTGGTAGCTATGGTGGCGTTGATGGTGGGGCTGCTGCTGCTGAGTAATGAGGGCAGGCGTGACAATGACTTCATTCCGGGTCCTGCGCCCACTGCTTTCTGATTTAACCTTCATAACAACCCCACGGAAGAGAATGTGGAAGTAGAGGCCCAGAGAGGTTCAGCAATCAGTCCAGGGTCACACAGCTGGGGAGAGGATAGGATTCAAACCCAGGTCTACCCAACTCTTAGGGACCACCCAATGGAATGGGAGCTCTGGGAAGAGAGGCCTGACGAGGCCAGGCAGGCGTCCCTGCCTGGGACACCCACACAGCGGCATTCCCAACCCCCTTCCCGGGCCCCTGAACTCCTGGCTGTAGCCATCCAGCCGGGGCTCCTCCTCCCCTCTCTGGGGCTTGGCTGCTACTCAGCCCAGCTCAGGAGCCAACTGCAATTGCACAATTAACAATTAGGAACAACTTTTCTTCCCTTCCGAGGGAGAAAACAGCGTAGGACTCAGTGACAGGGACACAGCAGGACTTGTACCAGAATTCATGAGGTCTGTCCCCAAGTCCCCTGCCAGGCTGGGAGCCTCCTTTCCTGACCCAGCCCAGTCCAGCCAGGAAATCAAGAATCAGGCAGCCCCTGAGCCTCTTGTCTTCCTTTCTCATTTAAATCCTACCCACCCCCTCCCCTTCCCCGCAGGGAGACTTACTGGCTGCCCCAGCCCACAGTTTTCACATGGCCCTTTGCCCCCAATACCACTGGTCGATTCTTTGTCTATGTCGTCAGCATCACCCTCATAGGATTGTATCTCTATCAAACTGTGAGCAACTTGCATTTGCTTTAAAATTTTTTCTTTGGTAAGCAACACTATGATATCCATCTCAACACCAAGCCTAGTACAGGACACACAAAAGCTGCTTGATCCGTAGTCTACTCCTTGGCGTGGAGAACTCCTATTCACCCTTTAGAACCCAGATCAAATGTCACCTCCTCCATGAAGTCCTCCTCCGTGTCCTAAGCTGCCCCGTCTGTATGTATCTCTAGTAGAATATCCTTCCCTCCCGCTCTGTAATTAGTAACTACTAGCCAGGCAGGCACTGTGCTAAGACTGCTACACTCAATTCTAAACCTATCAATAACTCTGCAAGAGAGAGAGTCGCTCTCTCCGTTTAACGGATGGGGTGATAAGGCTCAGAGAGGTTGAAAAACTTACCTAAAGCCACAGCTAATAAGTGGCCGGCCTGGGATGTGAACTTAGGTCTGTTCCTGCCCCAAGCAAATGGCTCTTCAATTGGGTCAGGCTGACTCCCCTGTGAGGGGTCTCTCTCCCACTGACTTCATCTGAATCCTGAGCCCAGCACGGTCCCAAGCTTTGCGGTTCCCTTACAGATCAGCCCCAGAAGTGAGATGTCACGCCTCCCCAACCCCATGGTGGCATTCCAGGCCAAAGGTAACTACCTAGCTGGTCCAACCCGTCTCCCAGCCTCCAGGACAGCCTCAAAAGCCCAGGCCACTCCCCTTCTCCCCTTTCCCCGTATTCCTGGCCTCTGTGAATCCGCTTCCTCTGTCAACAAGGGCAATGTCAGGGAGGCAGGGCTCCGGAAGGAGCGCATGCTCTGGAGTCAGCTGACTCGGGCACTGGCTGTGGGACTTGGGGAACACGACTTAACCTCTTCAAAGCCTTAGTTGGCCTAACTGTGAAATGGGAAGAACCCTCCTCACAGAGGACTGATTAAGATCTCGCATGTCAAGTGCCTTCCACACACGTCCACTCATTCAGCCAACAGATACTGCTGTGCACCTACTGTGTGCCTGATGTGGCTTTTGATGCTATTCACGGCAGCAAAGCAAACAGAATAACATTTCTGTCCTTAAAGGTTTTTAACGCTGAGCAGGAACCCCCGAAATGGTTGGTCAATCCTCTCAGCAATCAGCAGGCCTATCGGATTCCACGCCTTAACCTAAATAACACACACACCCTGGGAACTCTCCTGGGGTCACCGGGAGACACAGGCCAGGAAGCCCCACAGCACTGTTTACACAGCGAACGAGAAAAACCTAGACGGCTGGCTCCAGCAGTCTGGATAAAGCAGGATAGATCCATGGGGTGGAATACTGCACAGCACCGACAATGAACTGGAGACAACTCAGACGCAACATGAAGAGAGAAAAGCAAGCTTCGAAGCCTCCAGCCAACCCCTTAAAGTTTTAAAACTCCTGAGCAATACCACAGTCTTATTTGGAAAGCAGAAACATCTAATGAAAGTAGCAAGGCGGTCATTCAAGAAAGCAGGTTTTTGTTTTTATTTTCGGGAAGAGGGGAAGGTAGGGAATGGGGTCAGGAAGGCACACGTGTGGGAAATTCAATTGCATTTGGAATGTTCTATTTTTTAAGTTGGATGGCTGGTTCACCAGTGTTTGTTTTCACTGAGCTCTATGCCTTTTATATGTCTGAAATATGCTGCCACGCACCGAAAGAGGTGTGGGCTTGGATTTCAAACCAGACCCGGGCTGTGCTGCTATGTGACCTCAGTTTTCTCCTCTGTGAAGTGGGGATCTTTAACACCCACCACTAGCTCCCAGGACTCTTCTGAGAGGCAAACAAGGTAATGTCTGGAAGGAGCTGGCGCACAGTAGGGCCTGGAGCACAGGGAAGGGGGCCTGGTGTACATGTGGGGGCAGAGAATGGAGGGGGGGGGGCCTGGTGCACAGCAGCCGCTATTGTTCTTGCTGCTGTTGGGGAATCTCCCAAAAGAACAGATGGAGAAGAAAGGCCAGGCCCCAGGCCTCAGATCACAGGGGAAAGGGCTCACTGGTTCCAAGGCCAGGCTGGCCTTCAGTGAAACTAGTGACACATCTGGGGCTCTGGCAGTTGGGCAATCTTGGTCCCTCGACCAGAACACATGAAGTCACGGCCAGGGCTGGCTGACCTCCCTCCACCGCCCCCACCCCCTCTGACTCCTGTTCCGGGCCTTCTCGGGACCCTCCCCTGCCCCGAGCTGGGTGGGAAAGCTGGGCTCCCTCCCTGCCCAGTGCTCCTTGCCTCTCCTGAGACCCTGGCTCCTCATTCTGAAGGTGGAGGCTTAGCCCCCTTGCATCCGACGGAATCTGTTGGAGACTTCAGCAGGTGTGGCTGAGCGTGAATCCCAGGCGTCTGTCTTCTGGTTCAAATCCAGGCTCAGGGTGTGACCTCAATATTCTTCTCCATGAAGTGGGGATCACAGAGGCCACTGCCATGTCCCTCTCAAAGTGGTGGTGAAGAAACCTGCAGACAACAGGGTCTGCACCTCAACAGGGCAGGGGCGTCAGATGGCACGTTCCAGGTACCCAGGCACGGACTGCTGTTCTATTTAAACGAGTCCCCCCAGCTTTTGCACAACCCAAGCGGCAGTTCTGCTGCGCTCGAAGATGACCCAGGCTGAGGGGAAAAGTGTGGGGACAGAGCAGGGCAGACCTGGGGTGAAGAGCAGCAGGAAGTGGGAGCAGGGGCCCTGCCCAGGCTCTCGGCCACCCCAGCCCGATGAAAACACCCTGCTGGCAGGAGCACAGGAATCTGTCCGTGTTCCCCGGGGCCCAAGGGCACTTCTGCGGCACAGCTCGGCGAGGGCAGCAGCAGGGCGCGGGGCTGGCTGTGCCATCTGATTTCAGATCATGACGCTTCTGGGGAACATTCCTGTCCTTTCCCAAGCTGTCCCACCCCGTTAACAAAGGTCAGCCTGGACCAGGGGTGTCCTTGGAGACCGGGCCCCACTTCCGCCTCGGCCACCCACAGTGAGTCTCTTGGGCAGACAGTTCCCCTCTCTGGGCTTGAGGGTCCCCACCTGTAAAAGGACTGGGACAGTATCTAAGGCCTCACCAATCTATGAGACACGCTCTACAAGCCTATGGAACGAGAGCCAGCGAAGTCCCTTCCCTGCAGAAGGAGGTCAGCCTGGCCCCCTCGGCCCAGCCAGTGCTAAAAAGTAGACCAGGCAGTAACGTACAACAAGAACTCCAGCTACAGGCGGCAGAGAAAAATGAATTAGGGTCCAAACAGAGTTTGCGTGGAAAGTGTGGCATCAGCAGAGGCCGATGCAAAGGAACATGGTCTAAGTCAGTGGTCGACAAACTCATGAGTCAACAGAGCCAAATATCAACAGTACAACGATTGAAATTTCTTTTGAGAGCCAAATTTTTTAAACTTAAACTTCTTCTAACGCCACTTCTTCAAAATAGACTCGCCCAGGCCGTGGTATTTTGTGGAAGAGCCACACTCAAGGGGCCAAAGAGCCTCATGTGGCTCTGGAGCCGCAGTTTGCCGACCACGGGTCTAAGTTATGCTTTCACAAACTCATCCTCTCGGCAGATCAAATCCCACGGGCTTTTGACGGAGCTGGCTCTGCGCATTTCCCGGGGCTCAGTTTCCCCATCCGCTAAATAAAAATAATAAAACAGACCAAACAGGTCTATTTGTTGTAAAGATGTGATAAGATGTTGTGTTTACACGGCTTGGTACGTACTAGATGTTCAATAAACGCTGGCTCCATGCCACCTCCCTGCCCGTCTGTGGAACCTCCAGCACCAAGCTGGTACCAGGAGGCCCTGGTGGCTGGCTCCCCAGCCTGCCTCAGCCCCCCGCCAGGCTGAGCAGCAGCCCGGATGTTTACCCTGGCCACTCAGGGCCCCCTGCCTGCCGGGTACAGACTGCGTGATGAGCACAGCACTGCCTCGGCACTGCTCCTCCCTCTGCGTCCTGCAGACCACTCGCCTCCCAGGCTGTGGCCCACGGCACCACCACCCACCCCAGATCCTGTTTACAGATTCTCCTCACAGATTACACTGGGGTCTGCCGAGTCCCGCTGATACCTGGCAAGACATTCTAACCCAGCCCATGTTGCTCTCGAGCAGGGGCAAGGTGAGAGAGGGCCAGGCTCCGGCAGTGCACAGCGGGGTGGGCTTGGGCAGCTTCCTCATCTGTAAGTTGGGGTGACAGCCAACAGGACTATTCCACAGGGGACTGTGACAGTTAAATGGGGTGATGTGGTGAAGGCACTGGGGAGATAAACTCTTAAAAACTTGTATTAGCCCTAACCGGTTTGGCTCAGTGGATAGAGCGTCAGCCTGCGGACTGAAAGGTCCCGGGTTCGATTCCGGTCAGGGGCATGTGCCTTGGTTGCGGGCACATCCCCAGAAGGAGGTGTGCAGGAGGCAGCTGATTGATGTTTCTCTCTCATCGATGTTTCTAACTCTCTATCCCTTTCGCTCTCCCTTCCTCTCTGTAAAAAATCAATAAAATATATTTAAAAAACAACTTGTATTAGTGTTTCATGGGCAACTGAGGAGTTTGCCCAGGAAATCAGTGGGCCCTGAGAATAATATAAAATTCTTGGCCAGATTGTACCAAACACTTTCTACCTGTTATCTCATCACTTCTGCAAGGCAACCCAGGAGATGTGATGCATCATTACCCCCAATTTCACAGGTGGGGAACAGAGGTTCAGAGAGGCCGAGTCACCTGCCTGGGGTCGCACAGCCCCTGTTAGGTGGAGGTGGCATGTGACTGATCCAGAGCCCGATCCACACTTACCCATGTCTCTGGAGGGGCCGCGTCTGCGACTTCCCTCCCAACCTTCATTCAGGGCAGGCCTCCTGAGGTCCTAGCCCCTCTAGGCCACGAGGGTCCTGGGAGCCGCCAGCAGCCTGGGGCTCAGCTGTGTGGCCCCTCCTGCCCATTGCCTGGGTGGGGCCTTGATTGTCTGTGATGGTCTTCCCTTGCCCATCAAATCCTGCTGCTCCTGGGCCTCCCGGTTCAGAAAAGGGGGAAGGAGCTGATGTTGAGGCCTCCCCTACACCAGTGGTCGGCAAACCACGGCTCACGAGCCACATGCGGCTCTTTGGCCCCTTGAGTGTGGCTCTTCCATGAAATACCACGTGTGGGCGCCCACGTACAGTGCGATTGAAACTTTGTGGCCCATGCGCAGAAGTCGGTTTTCGGCCTGGGCGAGTCTATTTTGAAGAAGTGGTGTTAGAACACTCAACGGGCCAAAGAGCCGCATGTGGCTCGCGAGCCGCGGTTTGCCGACCACTGCCCTACACCATGCCAGGCACCCTGGGACATATTCCTGTGTAATCTTCAAAGCCAGCCTGTGCTGGAGCAGTTGTCACCCCCATTTTACAGAGGAGAAACCAATGTTCCAAGAGTCCCAGGGGTCCCACGGCCAGTGAGAGGCAGAGCCGGTGACTCAAACCCAGTCGCTGACTTGAAGCCACAATCCTGGCATTCACCAGGCTGCCCCTGTCTCCACAGAGGAGATAAGACACGACACAAACAACCTAACACAAACCAGAAATCAATTTAAGGGCCGCCAGGAAGGCCAGATAACAGGCTGGGACATTTACAGAGCGGGGCTCGGCCTTCCTGGGTAAGTCTGTGACTGAATAACACAGGAGGGACTTCCCATGGGGAGGGGCACGTCCTGGGGGTGCCCAGCAGCCATGCCAAGGAAAGGGTGTGTTGGAGACCCAGGCCTGGGCAGGCAGGGCTGACCATGGAAATACCCTGCGGTTGTGGCTGGTCAGTGCCTTCACAGGGGACCAACACAATGGATCGTTTTTATTTTAGAAAAGGAAAAACTGAGGCTGAGCGGGAAGGATGCTCCCTTAAGACCATGCTGCTTGGAGGGGCAGATCTGTCCGATTCCCAAGTCCTATTGAAACAGAGTTGTGTCTCTGGCCACTTCTCATTGGTCTAGTCCTGCTTTCCCGCTCCTCTCTCTGGCTCCCAGGATGGCTTCCCCAGGCTCCCTGCCCCCTGCCCCCACGTGGCTCACGCAGGCTTACATCCCCATTTTACAGATGAGGACACTGAGGCTCAGAAAGAAGTCCCGGGGTAGCTTCCCAGTGAGATGGAGTGTGTGGATGAAACCGGGAGACTCAACACCTCACCTGAGCCCAGAATGCTGCTCCCCTCTCTAAGGATTGTGCGGTCCTCCTAACAGATGCTTCCTATGACTGTAGGCACCCTGTGGGGAATTTGGTGGCCCTTCACCCAGCAGAAGCCAAGGGATTCTGGCTGCATAGTTGCCATGGAAACACCAGAGGATGCTCTGAGGGCAGGAGACCAGTCAGTCTTCCTCACCTGGCTAGTGCAAAGAGCAGGCCAAGGGCACAAGCTGGGGCGGTGATAGGGCCCCTCCTCCCATATGTCCCACCCTGAGGCCCCAGATCTTATGACAAATATGGCAGTGCCAACTGTTGGCATAGGAGACAAGGAGGTGGTGCCATTTTGGTCCCAGGAGTCGAAAGCTGATCTAAAATTTTTAAAAATAATTTTTTAATTGATTCTTTTTTCTTTTTTTAAGAGAGAGTGAGGAAGGAAGAGGGAGAAGAAAAGAGAAACATGGATTTGAGAGTGAAACATCAATCGGCTGTCTCCTGCACACCCTCCTCCAGAGATCAAGCTTGTAACCCGCGTATGTACCCTGACCGGGAATTGAACTGGCAACCCTTTGATGCACAGGACAATGCCCAACCAACTGAGCCACACCAGCCAGGGCTGAGATTATTTGATAAAGACTTTTCTTGCCCCCATACTTGCCTCGTATGGATTAATAGGTATTTATCAACCACCTACTATGCGCCAGGCACTGTCCAAGGTACTACAGGGACAGTGGAGGTCAAGCCAGATAAGGTCTCCACACTCATGGAACAACTGTAATGGCAGGAAACAAACAGAGGGCACAACATGCGCAAAGGGGTGGAGGTGGAAGAAAAGTGAGCTGCACTGGGGGACTGTAGTTTGGCTGAAGCAGAGAGGACAGGACCGGGAAAGGTCAGAGATGAGGCTGGAGAAAAGGACAAGACTAGCATTGCTATGGAGGAGTCTGGCTTGCTCCCAGGGTAATGGGCAGCCATGGGAGGGTTTTAAGGACAGAAAATGTATATTGTGCAGAAACTGGAGACATCGGAACAGAGTGTGGAGTTTAACTGTAATGTACCAACGCTGGCTTCTTAGTTTTGACAAAGGTACATGGTCGTGTAAGATATCAGTGTTCGGGGGAACTGGGTGAGGGATATATATAAAAACTCTGTATCATCTTTGCAATTTTTCTGTAGACCTAAAATTATTCCAAAATAAAATGCTCATTTAAAAAAGGTTGCAGGATTCCTGGTCCCAGGGTTGACTCTCCTGAGAAAAAGGAATGGGGAGGGGCGTCAAGAAGGCGAGAGGCGAGATGCGCTCGGACCTGCACCCTGGGGAACGGTGCGCGTGTGCGGAAATCTCTGCCGGGGCTCAGGAGGGAGGGCAGGCCCTGGCGCTGAGGCTGGGATCGTTTCCAGGGTTCCTCGCACTTTCCCAAAGGTTCCCAGAGAGTGATCGGTACGCAGGGACATCTGAGGACACAGCCAAAAGCCTTCACTGAAGCCTCGTTTATTTTTATCTTAAAAAGTCATGCCAATTCTGCATTCTACTCCGAAGCAGCACTTTTAATTTTACAACTCCCACTACATCCCCCAGGGCAATCTCATGCACTCGTATGAAATGCCCAAATATAAAAATTAAGCGTGGAGCCTCAAGAGTGCATACACTGACCTTGAGAGAGTGGGGAGGAGAAAGGACTGAACCCTCAGAATAACAGCTGAAGAGGAGGAGGAGGAGAGGGAAACCAAAGTGTGTGTTTTTTTCACTTTTTTCTTTTTAGAGAGAGTTGGGGGGAAGAGAGAGAGAGACACACAGAGAGAGAGAGAGAGAAACATAGATGTGAGAGAGAAACATCAAAACATTGATCAGCCCTAACCGGTTTGGCTCAGTGGATAGAGCGTCGGCCTGCAGACTGAAAGGTCCCAGGTTCGATTCTGGTCAAGGGCATGTACCTTGGTTGCAGACACATCCCCAGTAGGGGGTGTGCAGGAGGCAGCTGATCGATGTTTCTAGCTCTCTATTTCTCTCCCTTCCTCTCTCTAAAAAAATCAATAAAATATATTAAAAAAAAAAAACACAACAAAAAACATCGATCAGCTGCCTCCCACACACACCCCCATTGGGATGTGCCCTGACCAGGAATCGAACCTGTGACCGTTTGGTGTACAGGACGACACTCCAACCAACCAAGCCACACTGGCCAGGGCTTACTCGTTCTTTTTACACACATTTATGTGCCTATTGTGTGCCAGCACTGCTCTAGGTGGAAATGCTAGGGAATAAGACAGGCAGAAATCCTATTTGTTAGTGGGAGGAGACAGTGAACAACACCATCAGGTAAAGCGGGAGTATGCTGGGTTGTGGTAAGTGCTAAGGAGAAGAGTCAAGCAGGGAGGGAGGACAGACATGGAGGGACAATTTTCAGCAGGGAGGCGGGGAAGCTCTCTGAGAAGGTGACATCTGAGCAGAGACGAGAAGGAAATGAGGCTGCTTTGCAGATGTTTCCTCATTCATTTTTCACAGCTGGGGGTGTGTGTGGTAATTATGATCCCTGTTTTCCAGATGAGAAAAGTGAGTCTCGAAGAGGTAACATGGTTTACTTAAGGTCACCTAGAAAACAGCGGGGAATTGGGGGAGTGTAAGGCTGAGCCCAGGCCATCAGTTCCTCTGGGGAGGATGACTGGGAGCACCTCTGCCCGCCCCCCCCCCCGCACCCCTGTCCCCAGCAGACATCACTAATGGATCAACTACATCTGCTGAAGCCAGTTTCCAAGTCCTCAGAACAGCCCATCAATAGGTTGGCACAAGCCCCTGGAGGTGGCTGAAAAGACCACAGGGGACTTAGGAGGAGAGGACTGGGGGGCAAAGGGGGGGGGCACATCTTCCAGGTTATAAGGAGCACTTTGCTACCCCCACGCCTGCTTAAGTTGATCGCGTTTAAGAGATATCAAGGGGTAGAATGGACCCTCTGGCCCGCCTGAGGGCGCTGGGTGGGCAGAGGAAGAGGGCGGTTGGTTGAGGGGATGGACCCGCTCCCTGATCAGCCCGGCACAGTGCCGTCCAGGGCGGCTGAACGGCTGTCACAGCTGCAGTCAGTGACTTGACTGGGCCTGGCTGCCCCACAATAGTCACCCCGGAATCCCTCCCTCCGTGGCCAGAGTGCTTTTCCCAGCTGAGAAACAAGTTTGGGGGGGCCGAGAGCGGCTCTCCCTCCAACTCCTTTCTCCCTTCTTTCCACGTGGAGAGAAACATGCAGGGCTGAAGAAATGACTCATTTTCCCTAGAGAGGGCCAGGGCCGGCTGAGTCAGGCTCAGGAGCCTGCACTGGCTGAGACGGCTCTGGGCCCAGGAAGGCAGGGACAAGTGGAAGTGGAGTGTGCCTGCCTCTCCTGACCCAGCCCTGGCGGGTCCCTGGGGTCACCCCGCACCGCTCCCATGGAACCTGGTGGAGAAGAAAAACCCTCTGGACTTTCCTGACCCACTGCCTCCTGGGGACAGCAGGAAACTCACAAGTCACGGGGGTGGGAGGTCTATGAAGAAATCTCTTCAACGAGGGATCAGGTCGCCAGCAGAAACGCTCACATGTGTTTTGTTCCAGGTCTTGTTCTTCTTTCTTTTTTGGGGTGTGTGTGTGTGTGGGGGGCTTCTTGTTATTTAAAGAAACACTGCACAATAGCTAGGGGTCAGAATGGGCTGCAATGCGCCGTTTTCTGTACTAACCTTTTGCACTTGGATGTCGAGTGTGACTCGACACGGTTAGCATTAGAATAAAGGAATTGAGAAAAAAGCAAGCGAGTGCAAAGGGTTAAACTTCATTCCTCCATTATCTGGCACTAATGCTAACAGAAGTGTCCCTAGCGACAATATGAACACTACACCGACTCCAGGACTACCCAGGAAAGCCTGCCCTCCATCCCGGGTTTAGCCCTGAGGTGCGCCCTCCCTCCTCCACGCACCTGCTGGGCCGCTGCTGATGCCAAGAAAACCGGGGTCTGCCCTCGAGGACGTCCCCTCCAGGACAGAGAAGTAAGTCACACTTAAAGGACATACGTGTCCGGAGGACAGAACAGGGCCAGCTCCTCATCTAGCTGGCACCCTGCCCGGCCCCTCCCAAAAGGGTACCGATAGGGTTCCAGAGCCACCTTCTCCTCACCGCCTTGGCTGGCCTCCTCTCTCTTTGCTGCTGAAAGACAGCCTTTCTGAGCCGCAGGCGCACCCACCCCTCCACCCAGAGGCCAGACCCTGCCCAGGACCCTGCAAACACTGGCTCCAGTCAGCCCGAATCCTGGCTCGGAGCTGTGTGGCCTTGGCCCAGTACCTTGCCTCAGCGTTCTCATCTGTTAAATGGGGACACAACTGGACCCATCTCTAGAGTTGACTCTATGAAACGAGTCAATGCACAGGTTGCTCCCTGCACGGCGGTTCCTACCTCCTGCTCGATGGAGAAGGCAGGGAAGGGAACGCGAGGGCGGGTGTTACAGAGCGCCACACGCGAACACAGGGTCCTGGTCCTGTGCTGTCATCAGCCAGAGGCTCCAGAAGATCCCAATCTATCACCAAGCCCTGGCGATTCTGCCCCTCAGTATCTCCCTCTGCTGCTCGGTGAGGCCATTAGAGGCTCTCTCGCCCGCCTACCTCGTTCCCAACCTGATGTCCACTTCCTACCAGTGCGATGGTTTCCAGGACTGAGTCCCCTACTCTGACTTGTCCCAAATGTGCCCCCTCCTGACTCAGCGGGATAGGAGGCCCAGGGGGCTGAGCCGGTAGCACGGAGTGTTTTCCTGCCCCCTCTCAGCCCTCATCTTTCTCCCTTCCCATGCTCTCAGCCAACGTGAGCCGCTTCCCAGTCTCCATTATCACAGCACACAGCTCCCTGAGCAAAAACACCCACGTGGGAAGCTGAGGAGGGGCATGGAGTGGGGGCTGAGGGAGAGGTGGCAGGAGGAAGAGATCACATTTCTGGAGTGCCTCGTATGTGTCAGGGTGAGAAGGGCTCAGTGTTGGGGGGCAGGGTACAGAGCCTCAGGAGACTGTGGTGTGTGTGGGGGCCGGTAAGGGGGGGGGAACCTGGTCTCCAGGGTACCCAATCCCAGACAGAAGTCAGGCCAGGGTCCAGGGTTTAGGGGCAATTGCCAGGGAGAAGGGTCCTGAGGGAAAAACAGGCCCTGGAACCTGAGGAGAAAAAGGGGGGGCCTGAACCCCAAAGAGGAAAATAAATGTGGATCCAAATATAGAGGAGAAGAAATTCATGACAGGGAGTGATGTCCATCTTGGATCCCAGGAGGGGATGGCTGAGACAGGAGGGGAGGTGGGGAGAGGCCTGCCGAGCTACAAGTCCATTTAATTGGACATTTCAGAGTCTTATTTGCCAGACAGGGTTAACGGGGTGGGGGGTGGGGGTGGGGGGCAGAAAGGACATCTTAAATGGCAGTCAGCAGTTTCCAGTTCAAGAGGTTTGGAGGAGGGGGCGTCTCCCTACTCCTGGGGAGACCCCATTGGCCGAGGCCCAGGCTTGGCCCAGTCTCCTTTCTCTCCAACGCTGGAGTCTCCTCAGATCCTTGGGCCGCCCCCCACCCCCCACCCCTGCCAGTGAGGGGCTGTTTGTGCACAGTGGCTCCAGCCCCCACCCCCCACCCCCAGCCCCACTTCTGTGGACTCCTTCAAAGCCTGGGGAGGCCCTCAAGGCCCAGAGGTCACAGAGAAAGAATCTGAGGTCAGAGCACAGCCCCTCCCTGGCTAGATGCTTCAAAGACAGAATCGGTGCCTATAAAGCCTCCTTCCCCTGAAGCCACCAGACTGTGTGTGTGTGTGGGGGGGGTGTCTGGGAGGCACGGGGAGGGGCCGGGAAGAGGGACTCCACAAAAGCAGTGACCAGGAATCTGGGCCCTGGGTCCGAGCCTTGCTGGAAGCCCTGAGACGGGAGTCCCTGCCACTGACCAGATGTGTGGCCTGACCCACATCAGCGCACACACCTTTCTGGGCTCTGGGCTCACCTGTCAGAGCAATGGGCCGGATGCCCTGCCCCAGCCCAGTCCATCGCCAAGCCCTGGCAGTGCTTCCCCTCAATCTCTCCATCTGCTTCTCCCTCGCCACCACCCGCCCCCTCCATTCTCGCCCCTCCCCAAGTCCATCCCCACGCAGCAGCCAGAGCGAGGTTATTAGAAGGCAAGTCAGATCCTGTCATCTCCCCTGCTGGCACCCCTTCCAGAACCCTCCGCCCTGCCAGCTACAAGTATTTGCCTTTTCTTCCTTTGCGGGCTTAAATGGGGAATCTGGTGCAGAAGAAAATAAAACCTAAAGTTTATTGATTTGAAAACACACACACACACACACACACACACACACACACACACACACACGGATTTACGGATTTCCATTGCTCCAGGGATAAAATTCAAATCTCCCACCTGGTCTACGTGGCCTGTGGTATCCAGTCCCTGGTGACCCCTCAGCCTCACCTTGGCACACTCCTGCCCTTGCTTCCTACCCCACCCCAGCACTGAGCCCTTCTCACCCTGACACAGCTACACCAAACATGCTATAAAGTCACCCACCTCAGGCCTTTGCACATGCTACTCCCTTGGCCTAGAATCTTTCCCAGTCTATCTTTTTACTTGATTAACACTTAACCCATCCTTGGTACAAATCCCTAGAGACCCCAATCCCTTCCAATTTCACCCTTGCCAGGTGCTGGGAAATCCACCTAGTAGTAAAATCTAGTGCCAGGCAGTTACTGTGTGGTAGGCATGGGTCCCAGCACTTTACAAGAATTATATTGCTTTGCCCTGGCTGGTTTGGCTCAGTGGATAGAGCGTCGGCCTGCGGACTGAAAGGTCCCAGGTTCGGTTCCGGTCAAGGGCATGTACCTTGGTTGCGGGCACATCCCCAGTAGGAGGTGTGCAAGAGGCAGCTGATCAATGTTTCTCTCTCACTGATGTTTCTAGCTCTCTATCCCTCTCCCTTCCTCTCTGTAAAAAAATCAATAAAATATATTTTAAAAAAAAGAATTATATTGCTTGTTCAAACCACTCCATGAGTTTGGGATTACTAGTATTCCCATTTTACTTATGTAGAAGCAGATAATTAAGGAATTTGCCTGAAGTTGCTTAAATAAATGGCAGAGCTGGAATTCAAACCCAGGTAGGCTGGCGGGGGGGGGGGGGGGGGGGGGGCTCACGCTCTTGACCTATGTCAGTGCCCGGAGACAAGACAGGGCAGGGAACTTAGCCCCAGGTGACCTGTGCTCTGACAGAAGGCAGTCTGGGGGTGAGGGTGGTGAAGAGGGCAGTGGGAACGCAGGATGGGTGGGCAGGAGGATGGTCAAGAAGGTTTCTGAGAACAGCTATGGGACGAGGAATAGGTCTCACGGGTTTGGGACACATGTCACTGTTGTTAGCGACTCCACCTCTCAGAGTGGAGAACTGAATGTGCACACTCATGCCGGGATCAGATCTTCTCTCATCTAGTGTTTGCGACCATCCTGAGAGGGGGTTGTTATCCCCACTTTACAGATGGACAACCCAAACCCCAGAGAGGAAATTTGACCTGCTCAAAGGGCCTTTACAACAAATAAGTGGTGGGTCCAGCGTTCAAGTTCAAGTTGCTCCCAGAGCCCCTGCTCTTAACCCCTAGGCCACACGGCACACACAGGAATCAGTGAGTGTGCGGTGAGGATCTGCTGCAGAAGGTGGGGGGCCACCTTTCCATACTGGGCTGCATTTAGTGCCTGGCTGCCCCCCGCAACCTACCCAAGCCTTGCATGCTGTGTGCATTCTCTCTCTCCTCTCTCTCTCTCTCCCTCTCTCTCTCTCTCTCTCTCTCACACACACACTCACTCTCTCTCTCTCTCACACACACACACACACACACACGTGTAAACAGCAGTAAAGGGGCTGAGAGAATTTCCTCACCTCCCTGCCTAACTGCATTCACCAGAACTGGAAAACCACTTAAGTGAAGGCTAGCGTGCAGGTGTTCTTTCCAGCTCTTCGAAGGCTCAGAAGGACAGACCACAATAGTAATAACGTGAATAGGAGCTCCCGTTTACTGAGAACCTGTTATGTGCGCCGTCCTCTAAGCTTTAGAGCTTCACACCAAGCACTCCAGCCACTCTTCACAACCACACCCATCCACGCAGGAGAGGCCCGAGGCTCAGAGGTGGGCACTGCCCCAAGGTCGCCCCTCTGGGACGAAGTGCAGAGCTGGACTAGGACGCAGGTCTGCCCGACTCCAAGACCCACATTTTCACCAGAAGGAGCACTAGCTGAGGAGCCCCAGAGATCAGGGTCTCAGTCGTGCTGCGAAACACCTGTGCAGCCCGAGGCACGTCTCTTTCTCCTTCTGAGCCGTGGGGTCCCTGCAGGAGGTTGGTCTCGATGGTGTGATGATGTCTAAGTCCCACCCCCACCAGACCTCTGTGGCTCTGTGAACTCCCCTGAACTCCCCTTCTCTCCGCCCACCACCCCGGAAGCCCAGCAGGAGGCTCAGTAACCACCCACTTGACACTCAGGGGCACGGAAAGATGAAGTGTCGCCTTCTCATGGCTGCCTCCTGCCTCGGTTCAGCCCGGGACACCCAGAAACCACAGAACCACAGGATTCCCTGAAGCCAAGTGGTGGGAGCAGCAGCCCGGGGGGGGGGGGGGGCAGAGGAGCTGGGCATCCCCCGTGGCCATCACTTCCTCCACCCTCACCTCTGAGCTGTGAGGAAGCAGGGGGGCAGGCGTTGGCTCTGTGCCCTCCCGCCTCAGTTCTCCGGGTCGTAGGGCCTGGTGGTGGGAATGTGGTCACCCTGGGAGAGCCCTGAGCTCACCCTGGAAGTCTGAGTTCAAGCGGAAGTGTTAAGACAGATGTGACCCACTTAACAAAAGGAAGATAAATAATCCAATCAAAAAATGGGCAGAGGATCTAAATAGACACTTTTCGAAAGAGGACATTCAGAAAGCCAAGAGACACATGAAAACATGCTCAAAGTCACTAATCATCCGAGAGATGCAAATCAAACAACAATGCAGTACCATCTCACATCTGTCAGAATGGCTATCATCAACAAATCAACAAATGACAAGTGCTGGAGGGGATGCGGAGAAAAAGGAACCCTCGTGCACTGCTGGTGGGAATGCAGACTGGTGCAGCCACTGTGGAGAACAGTATGGAGTTTCCTCAAAAAACTAAAAATGGAACTCCCATTTGGCCCAGTAATACCACTTCTAGGAATATATCCTAAGAAAACAGAAACACCAGTCAGAAAGGATATATGCACCCCTATGTTCATAGCAGCACAATTTACAACAGCTAAGATTTGGAAACAGCCTAAATGCCCCTCAGCAGATGAGTGGATCAGAAAACTGTGGTACATCTACACAATGGAATACTACGCTGCTATAAAAAAAGAAGGAATTCTTACCATTTGCAGCAGCATGGATGAACCTGGAGAGCATTATGCTAAGTGAAATAAGCCAGACAGTGAAAGAAGAATACCACGTGATCTCACTCATTTATGGATAATAAAGAACATTATAATCTGATGAACAAAAAGATAGATACAGAGGCAGAGAAGCATCGAACAGACTGTCAAATTACAGTGGGAAGGCTGGGGGCGGGGGCGGTAGGTAAGAGATCAACTGAAGGACTTGTATGCATTCATATAAGCATAACCAATGGATGCAAGACACTGGAGGGAGTGGGGTGAGGGCATGTGCCGGGGGGTTGGGGAGGTCCGGGGAAGGTCAATGGGGGAAAAAAAGGAGACATATGTACTACTATTTGAAATACTTTAAACAAACAGACAAACAGACAAACAGACAGACGTGACCGGCTCCAAGGGCAATCTGTGCCCACCGTACTATGTGGCCAGAATGTCTTGCAGCGTCTGTGGTGCCCTGTCCCCGTCTCTCCCATCCTCTGAATTAGCTGCTAAAATCCTAGATCCTTGAGTAACATAAGCCTCTTTGCTCTCAGGACAGGTGAATGTACTGAGCTCACTCTCACCCGACACCAGCCTCCCTGCCTCACTCCTGCCCCGTACAGTCCATCCTCCACACAGCAGCCGGGGCCTTTTAAAAACAAACCAAGTCAAATCCCCCTGCAGTGCCTTCCATCACTCCTAGGGTGAAATGCCAACATCACCATGCCTGGCAGGGCCCTGAATGACCTGGCCCCTCCCTGCCCACCTCTTCCTACACCTTTCTCCCTTGCTCCCTCTGCCCAGCCACATCGGCCTTCGTGCCACCCACAACATGCCAAACCCCTCGTCCTGTCTCAGGCCCTTTGCACGCGCTGTTCCTCTGCTCAGAACTCTCCTCTGCCACATCTCTGCCCGACGGCCGTCTCCTCAGCCTTCCGGTCTCAGCTCAGGTGTCACTGCCTTCCCTGTCCACCCATGTAGGGTGGCCCCTCCCCAGCTCACAGCCACTCTCACTGCATCACTCTTTTCTTTTCTTTTTTAAAAAATATATTTTTATTGATTTCAGAGAGGAAGGGAGAGGGAGAGAGAGATAGGAACAGCAACGATGAGAGAGAATCATTGATTGGCTGCCTCCTGCACGCCCCCAACTGGGGATCGAGCCTGCAACCTGGGCACATGCCCTGACCAGGAATCAAACCAGTGACCTCTTGGTTCAAAGGTTGATGCTCAACCACTGAGCCATGCTGGCCGGGCTCACTCTTTTATTTTCTTCCCTTTCTGTGAAGCGATCTTGCGGTCGGTGGGTGGTGGGTGGGTGGGTTTGCCGGTGTAGTCTGTGGCCTCCTCCCCTAGCATGCATCTCCTCAGGAGCAAGGATCTGCGGCCCCATCCACTTCGGCGCCCACAGTGCGGCTGGTCCTCACTTCATCCTTACAACCCTGCAATGAGGATGCGGGAGCCCAGAGAGGTGGAGCGACTTGCCCAGGGTCACAGAGCCAGGAACTGGCAGAATTCACACCCAGGTCCACCTGGTGTCAGGGCCAGCTCTGCGAAGCCTTCTCCATGGATGGGGTCCCCACAGCCAGGGGCCCACGCTGGGGGCTCCCACCAGGGAGGACTTACTCACACTGAGGCTCTTAGGGAGGGTTCCAAAAGAGAAGAGCCTCCCGCTTACTCACGTGGTCCTCCCTGGGAGATATGGGACAGCTGGGGCTCACCACCGGGGCAGGTGCCACCCTGGAGGTGGGGAAGCACAGAGCAAATGGCTCCCAAATGAGGGGCGACCACCAGAAACGAGGAAGCCGTCAACCTGCCCACGGTTCCGCAGAAGGGGAGACTGAGGACCAGGGAGGGGAAGGACTTGCCGATCATCACACAACCAACATGGCCTCAGGGCCTGGGAGCTCCAGGGCCAGAACCTCCTCCCAGCCTTGACGAATGCCAGGAGAGACCCAAAGCCCAGGGTCCAGGCAGAGGGCCCGCCCAGAGCTGCCAGGCCCCGAGGGCAGGGGCAGGGCCCACCAGAGAGGATCTGAAGCCTTAAGACAAAGAAAACACTCCAATTCTTTCCTTCCTTTAAAAACACTCATCAAGGGCTTCCTGTAGCCTTGGGTAGGCGGGTGGGCAAAGAGGTGAACAATATACTCTGTAAATGGAGCCCCCTCCCACCAAGAGGCAGTTTCTATGAAAGTTAAACACACTTGACCCTCTGACCCAGCAGCTCCACAAAGAGACACGCAAGTGACACTGCAGTCCAGGCGGGAATCCGCCCAGATGTCATCCATGGACCTGGACACACGGCCCTACCCAGCGGGAGGCCAGGCAGCCTGAGAAAGGAGCAGACGCTGGTCCGGGCAGCAGCATGGACGAACTGAAAAATACTCAGTGTTGACTGAAGCTAAAGAAAACCAGGCCACGCCCAGCTGGTGTGGCTCAGTGGTTGAGCGCCGACCTATGAACCAGGAGGTCAGGTTCGATGCCGGTCAGGGCACATGCCTGGGTTGCTGGCTCGATCCCCAGTAGGGAGCGTGCAGGAGGCAGCCGATCAATGATTCTCTCTCATCATTGATGTTTCTATCTCTCTCTACCTCTCCCTTTCTCTCTGAAATCAATTAAAAAAAATTTTTTTTTAAAAAGGAAAACCAGCCCTCACTGGTTCTCGGCCTGCGGACTCAAGGGTCCCAGGTTCGATTCCGGTCAAGGGCATGTACCTTGGTTGCGGGCACATCCCCAGTGGGGAGAGTGCAGGAGGCAGCTGATCCATGTTTCTCTCTCATCTTTGTTTCTGACTCTCTATCCCTCTCCCTTCCTCTCTGTAAAAAAAAAAATCAATAAAATATATATATATATTTTTAAAAAAGGAAAACCAGACCAAGAGTATATGAATTCATTCAGATCAAGTTCAGGCAAAACCAGGGTGAAGAAAGCAGGCCAGTGGCCGCCTGGAAGGGGGATTAATGGACGGGAGCACGTGGAAACTGAGGAGGCAAGAACGTTCTCTTTTTTGATCGAGGTGGCGGCTACACAGGCGTGTACATTTGTAAAAACCGAGCTGCACGAGATAGGTGCGCCTTACCTAAGTAAACTGCACCACCATTTTTTTAAACGCACAGTCTTGCTCCCAAGAGGCACAGAGTAGCACCCGGACTGGCATGCGGTTCTCGCTGTCACGCTAGGGAGAGAGGCTGAGACCCACCGAGCCCCTGTGCGTGCGGGACGGAGCTCGTCCTTCTGAAACAGCACCCCGTGGGACTGTCCCGCCGCAGTACACACAGGCTCCCACAGCTCCAGGTCAGCGATGAGAAAAACCAAGCGCGGAGAGGGGGGAATACCCGTGTCCAAGGAGACACAGCAAAACGTGATGAGCTGGGTTTGAACCCGGGCCCACTGGTCTCGAAGGCCCACTTCTGCTGTAGGGACAGCCCCCCACTCCCTGCCCAACCCCCCGGCCCCTTCCACCCCTCCAGGTTGCCAGTCCCTGCCCCACGGCCCCTCCTCTGCCTCCTGGAGGAAACAGCGCTGTCCTAGACGGGGCGCTTCTGTGAAAGCTCCTTAGGAAATGCCTCGGTCCCCTCCTTTCCGCCTCCTCACCCTCCCTCAGCCCTGTCACTGCCACATCTCTGAGGTCTTTTCTGTCCTGGACCTCTGCCCAGTGAGAAGGAAGCCCCGAGGCTGGGCAGCTGTGTGTGTGTGTGTGTGTGTGTGGGGGGGAGGTGAAGGGGGTGAGGGCATGTGTTGACCAAGGGGCTTTCTCAAACCCCCCGGCTCCCCCAGCCCAGCCTGTGACCCCGAGCACCAGAACTTGAGGTTACAGTCCCCACCCTTGGCTCCAGCTCCCCAATGACGCAACCCAGTGTCCAGATTCAGGGAATCATAAAATGTTTATTTGGAATAACCACCGCCGCCGTTTATTCAGTTCTTATCCTGCGCCAAGAACGGTCCAGAGTTATCTCATTAATCCCCACCCACGACCCTCCACAAGAGACTGATTAGGCTCTCGTTTTACCGATGCAGGAACCAAAGCTCAGAGGGAGGTCAGCGACTTGCCCACCGTCCCACAGTGAGGAAGTGGCAGAGCTGGGATTCAAACCCAGGTCTGGCCAACTTCCAGGCGGAGCTCCGAGCCAGAGAATTATGCTTTAGTCCTACGTGCCACTGCTGAAAAGGCCCCTTAAGTCAGTCTGTTCCAGGCGTGTCACTTGACAGAGGAGAAAGCAGAGGCCCAGGGAGGGAGGATGTCTTGCTCAAGGCCAAATGCAATGTTAACGGCAGGGCTTGGGCTGGAAACTCAACCTCCACCCTTGGCCTGGCTCTCAATGACCAGATCACCGCACCAGAGTAGGCCACGGGCACCTGGACGGGCAGCCCCGGGGGAGGCTCTGGTTCCAGGCAGAGGTAAATATTGACATGTGGGTGTTTACACTGTAACCCTACTCCTCTCCTGGCTGTCACCCCACGCCTGCCCTCCAGCCTTCCTCTCCAAGGAGGCAAGGAGCCATGGGGAGGAGGAGGGGGGCGAGGAGGGTTCTGGACCAGGGGCGGCTCCTCATGCTCATGGGGGCATCTCCAGTCAAGGGGCTGGGGAGCTGGGGGTCTGGCTGGGAGTTACAGGCTTGGGGTTAAGGCCCAAGACCAGTTGGTGGTGAATGGGGAGAAAAGGGCTTTACTGTAAAGGAGAAAGACAAAAGAGTGTTTCGGCCTGGCCAACCTGCAGCCCCAATCAGCAACCAAGGCCTTGGGCTGCTGCCTAATTGGTCCATCCCTGTCCCCAGGGGCCTTTCCCAGGAAGGCAGAGTTCTGGGAGGTTGAGTGGCAGCTCGGGACTGAAGCCAGAATCTGAAGGAAGCAGGGGGCCACTGCCTAGCTGCAGTCCCTCATTCCCTAAGTCCGTGGTCGGCAAGCTGCGGCTCTTTGGCCCCTTGAGTGTGGCTCTTCCACAAAATACCACGGCCTGGGCGAGTCTATGTTGAAGAAGTGGCGTTAGAAGAAGTTGAAGTTTAAAAAATTTGGCTCTCAAAAGAAATTTCAATCGTTGTACTGCTGATATTTGGCTCTGTTGACTAATGAGTTTACCGACCACTGCTCTAACTGAAGCTCGAATGCCATCTCTTCCGGGAAGCCTTCCCTGATACACACCCACGGCCAGGGTGACTTTGGGTCTGCAGCCCCAGGTTGATGCTTATCATTTTCTACCTTGTTCAGAGGCATTTAGGAACGTGGCTTTTTCTCCCCTAGTAGACTCAAGTTCCATGAGGCCAGGAGCCCTGCTGGTTATTTTATGAAAGGGGGCGGGGAAGGTCAGTGTCCACAGGGAAAGGGACTTGTGGGATCTCTGGGGACACAGCCTCCTTCTCTCTTTCCTGCCCACTTTGGGCAGCACGATGGGGGTGCGGTGTGGGGTGAAGAGGGCAGGGACTGGGGAGGACAGACCACCATGTCTCTCCCAGGGCCACCCCAGCAGTCTCCTAACTGGTTTCCCAGCCAGCAGCATGCCCCTCCCTCTCCTCCAATTCTCCACAAAGCAGTCTGGGTGACCATCTCAAAATGCAGACCTGCCATGTCACTGCCTTCACTCTGAACTCCTGAGTGGCTCTCCACTGCCCTTGGATGGAGCCCCAAATCTTTAAGACCCTCCCTGTATACACCTGCCCCTGGCCACCTCCCAAGCATTGTCTTCAGAGCCTCCAGATGAATTAATTCTCGAATGTTTCGGCCCATCTTGCACATAGCTGCTCCTGCCTGGAATGTTCTGCCAGGTCCCATTCATTCTTTAGGCCACCGCTTTAATGTCATGTCCTCAGGAAGCCTCTTCTGATCCCCGGGCCTGATTCGCCTATCTGCTCCACAGCACCCTGCCCGTCTCCTTGGTAACAGTAATTGCGCTCGCAATTTCCTGCTCCATATCTGCTTGTCCGCCAGACTGTGGAAGAGAGACCTGTCGGTCGCATTCACACTGACCACAGCCCCAAAGCCTTATGTTGTGCCTTGTTTGGTGAATGAATGAGTGAATGAATGAATGAATGAATGAATGAAGCAGTTTGACTATAGCAGGAGTGCTTACCTAGTTAACTGAAAAGAAAAAAATTGAGAGGAAACACAAAAAGTCAAAAACAGCTGAAACCGGTTTGGCTCAGTGGATAGAGCGTCGGCCTGCGGACTGAAGGGTCCCGGGTTCGATTCCGGTCAGGGGCATGTGCATTGGTTGCGGGCACATCCCCAGTGGGGGGTGTGCAGGAGGCAGCTGATCGATGTTTCTCTCTCATCGATGTTTCTGACTCTCTATCCCTCTCCCTTCCTCTCTGTAAAAAATCAATAAAATATATAAAAAAAAAAAAAAAAGTCAAAAACAGCTGCTGATGGTTCCTCCCTCACCACAGACATCCAAGTGTGGACGTTAGCCAAGCTGGTTATCTTGGCTAATGCCTGAAACTCTCTGCCAAACCCACCCTGCAGCCTTCTTACCCTCCTCTGACAGGGCCTGGTCTCTCCGATTCTTTCTGGAAAACAATGTATTTATCTTTAACAAAAGCTGACAATATGCCTGCTTGCCAAAAAAAATCATAGCAATGCAAGGAAAACGTGACTAACCCCATTAACAGCACAGACCTGCCTGCCCGGGGAAAGGTACTCCTGTGCTCCGGGACCCCCAGACTGCCATGTGGCCTCGCATCTTTCAATAGTAACACTTTCCCTCAAGTTCTCAATGGTCTGCACTTCTACATGGTATGCTAGATTGTATCCTCATGATATCCCGAGAAGAGAGCTAATCTGCCCCACCTGGTAGGAGAGGAAGTAGGTGGTACATCCAGCATTCAAACCTAAGCGCTGGACCCTGCCCCCAACCGAGCCACTTACAGCAAAGATGATTCCCACCCCCCAGCGTGGCTTTAAGCTCAGTCCCTAGCTTGGAATGTGAAGGCACATTCTCAAGGTGCCACAATAGCAGACTGGGGGACACTGGGTGGGCCTCTTTCCCTGAAACCCGTCTGCCTGGTAACCCTCCAAACATCCAGGAGGTCTGTGGCCGCTCGGACACTATCTTGCTGTGTGACCCTGGGCAGTCTCCTTCACCTCTCTGTGCCTGCTGCTGGGTGGCATGAGGACAACTGGAGACAGAAGGTATAAAAAGCTTGTTGGGAACCCTCACCCCAAGCCTGCACTGGAGGCGGGGAGGGGGGAGTGAGGGGGAGGGGGAGGTTCCACTTGAGGCCTTTAAGAACAGTGCTGACGACCTGCCAAGGGGTTAGAGACCTGGGTGGGGAGCTGGGGACCATCAGGGAGATTCAGCCGCGACAACAGGAAACAGAACAACATGTTAGGAACCCGGGGGCCAGGGGAAACTTGGCCATGCTGGAGGGGAGGGAATGCTGGATTTGTTTAAAACCCATGGAACAGGAGGTCCACGGAATAAACACTTCAGCAGCCCGCGATCACCCCCGCCTCAGGAATGAGCACAGGGACCAGTGTTTAAGGGAAACCACAGTAAGGGGGGGAGGCCTGACGTCAGCCTCCACCCCACCCACACACGGGTCAACAACCCACAGGGCAGCGCCAGCTCCTCAGCCAGCCTAAGCCTTTGACTCTCTGGCCCCAGCAATGTCCCTGGCCCGCTCTCCCTCCTCTTCCCCGGCTCTCTCATGCCCAGGTGCCAGGCAAAGCCCCACTCTGGCCTTCCCACAGGAAGCACTGCCTGTGCTCTGGTCCTCTGCTCACACGGGTCTGCCTACCTCGATCTTCTTTCCAATTCAGATGCCACCTGCTCAGGGAAGCTTTCTCGCATCTGTCCAGCCAGGAGGCATCCCTGGCCTGGCACGGTATCTCTCCTCTCCCAGAGAGATGCCACTTAGTCTGACGGTCCATGCAGATATTTATGGACTGGCAGAGGCTTCCTCAACGTGGTGTTTATGACAGGTTTTTCCTCCCTCGCCCGGGGCTTGGCATATCGTATGCTGCAAGTATTCCATAAGCCTTTGCTGAATGATGGACAAGTGAATATACGCTGGTAAACATCACTGTCTGCTGCTTCTCTCTACAACACGGATAAACTTTAATCTTTCTTCCAGATTAACATATGTCAGGCAGAACTTCTCAACGGGAGCTCCAGGCGGTACAAGGAAGGGAAACGAGGCTGTGCTAGAGCATCGCCCTCTCACTGGGTCATCTCACCGAATCCCCACACCATCCCGGTGAGATAAGACTTATCTCATTTCGCAGATAAGGAAACTGATCCTCAGAGGTGAGGATGCAACTTGAAGTCTCGGTGGGGAAGTGGAGGAGCTGGAATTTGAGCCTGAATTTGTTTGATGCCAAAGCCTGGGGTCTTACGACCATCCTGGGGGCGGCGGGTAGGGGGGGGGAGCCTCAGGTTGTAAGGCTCTGGAAAATGTCACCAAGGCCAGGTGACCTCTCTTTGGGGGTTTTAAGGAGAAAGACATTTTCTTGCTGAGCAAATAGGTTAGGATGGACTTGGAGGCAGAGTGGGTAATATGACCTCAAAGTCTCACCTCCCTTTTATTGCTCCAAATTCTGAGACCTTAAATCAAGTGCCGGTCCGCAGGGAGTGAGCTCTCTGCCAGCCAAACTGTCCAAGCAGAGCATCCCAGGGAGAGGTTCTAGACCAAGGAGGTCGCTTAAATCCAAAATGATCTACAAGCACCTCTGGGTGTGGAGCCAAGCGTAACTTCATTATTACGGACTCTGAGGCAAGTCGTGGTGGAGGGGGAGGTAGGTATTAGTGAGGCGAGGAGAGAGGAAAGGGGTGTGTAAGGGGACCCCAGCTCTGGGCAGGGCAGGGTAGGAGTTGGCCCTGAGGAGTCACTGGGGGATTCTTCATGTCTACAGGGGGTCCCATCCTGCCCCCACCTGGGCCCCCTCAGGCTGAGCAGCATTGTCACAGAGAAGCGGTTACTGGCACATGCCCGCCTCCGGCCCTGCATGGTGACATGGGCCGCTCCACAGGGCACAGAGCAGGACTAGGAGGGAATGAGCGGGGCCTGTCCAGGGGGAAGGAAACCAGAGGGAAGTGGGTGGCCTTGGCCCCCATGATGGAGAGCCAGACCTCAGGCCCTAGAGAGGTGATTTAAAGGTTTTGGCTTTCCTTCCAGAGACAAGCTCCGGCCCTAAAACAGCCCCCACAAGCCCAGCCCAGACCAAACGGGTGTCTACCCTGGGGCTTCAGAACGCCCCCCACCCTGACATCTCCCTCCCCTGCTCCCTTCTCCTTGATGCCACTGCTCAACTCCTCCTCCGCGGACCCATGACTGGAGATGCTGGGGAGACCGGACTGCTGGGCACAGGGTCCCCAGGTGTCCCCGGGTCTCTGGCAGCAACCAGCCGGTCCGCCCAGCCTCCACCTCCACGCCTTGGGCCACAGCAGCACCGCATCCCCGTATTCCGACCGAGCCCTCCGAACGCGCTAGTTCGGCCACCCACGATGCCCCCAGCCGAGCCTGGGTCCCAGGCCCACCCGGCGTCCCGGGACACTCAGATCCGACTGGATCCAGCCGCTTCGGAGTGGTCCCCGAACCCCGCTCGGACCCAGCCTGGATAACCGGGTCTCCAAGCCCAGCCGGGTCCAGGGGCTTCCTTCCGGACACCCCAGACCAGAACCGCAACCGAACCGACTCGGCCAACTCTAGTCCTCCGCACTCGGCCGGGTCCAGCCGCCCAGTCCAGCCGCCCAGAACCAAGTTCGGCGTGGCAGCCCCGACGGAGCCGAGCGCGGCGCCGCCCGGTGAGCCGAGCCTGCCCGCGCGCCCCGGACTCCCCGCCTTCCCAGCGCCCAGCCCCCGGGAACCGGGCGTCACGGCCCGCACCGTCGCGCACTCACCATAGCGCGCGCTGCGCTCCGCGGGCTCCGGCTCCCGCTCCCGCTCCCGGCCGCGCTCTGCTTCTCCGACTGCGCGCGGCTGGCTGCCCGGCGACTCTCGGCTCCCCGCGGGCGAGCGGGGCTCTGGCGCCGAGTCCCGGGGGCGGGGGGCGGGCCCGGCGAGGGGCCAATAGCGGGGCGCGGGGCCCGGCCGCGAAGCCAATCACGTCTGGAGGCGGCCTTCGCCCCGCCCCCTTCCCGCCACCCGCTCCTTAACCCTGGGCACGCCGGGGCTGCAGTCCGAGCGGGGAGCGGACCCCAGCGCGGGCGGGGTCTGCGGCTTCCGGGTGCCGGTCCAGACCTCTGGGAGACAGGCTACGGGGAAAGGCGGGTCCCGGGAGCAGCCCGGCTGTGCCCGGTGCGCGGCGCCGGGAGCCTCGGCGACCTTTGTCTCCTGCCTGGCGCCAGCACCGGAGTGTGACCAGGGCGCTGCAGCTGCGTGTGTTTGTGGGGAGAAAGAGAGAGAGAGAGAGAGCGAGAGCGAGAGCGAGCGAGAGAGCGAGAGAGAGAGAGAGAGAGAGAGAGAGAGAGAGAGAGAGAGAGAGATCGCAAAAGCAGGGGAGGGATGGATCCCGTGTGCCTGAGTGTTTATGTGTGACGGAAAGACCGACTGACTATATATGGGGTTTGTTTCTGAGTGCTTCTGTGTGTGTGCGCGTGTGCGTGTGCGTGTGCGTGTGCGTGTGCGTGTGCGTGTGTGTGTGTGTGTGTGAGTGAGAGAGAGAGAGAGAGAGAGAGAGGAGAGAGAGAGAGAGAAGAAGGGTGGGAGGGAAGAAGAGAGAAGGGCCCACGGCTCTCAGTGCCTGTGTTTGCATGTCCAGGGGAGAAACTCTCTCTACAGGTATGTCTGTAAGTACATTGAGCGAAGGAGGAAGGCGCAGAAAAGAATGTGTGTGGATGTAGTATTTGTATGATGTGTGACCTGTACATTTGGGGCCCTCTGTACATACATGTTGTGTGGTAGGAAGACCAAGTCCCTGTGGCTGTGTGGTGCCCTGTGTGCATGCGCAGGTGTGCACACATGAGGGGCGGCTGTGATTCGGTTCACTGTGCATGCAGCCCGGTGTGCAAGGAAGAGAGACACAGACGTCGTGTGTGATGAAGGTATGTGTGTTTTCTTTGTGTGACTCTGCAGTCATCTGTATTTGTGTTACGTTAAGAAAGAGAAACTAGCCTGGCCGGTGTGGCTCCGTTGGTTGCGGGTCACCCCATGCACCAGGAGGTTGCCGGTTGATTCCCAGTCAGGGCACATGTCTGGGTTGTGTGCAGGAGGCAACTGATCGGTGATGTTTCTCTCTCATTGATGTTTTTATCTCTCTCCCTCTCCCTTCCTCTCTCTCTAAAAATCAATAAAAACGTATTTAAAAAAGAAAGAAAGAGAAACTAATATGTAATAAATGACTGTTCAGGAGAGACAGAGACATCTTGGGAGAGGTGGGGTTTGGGCCTTGAAGGATGTATAGGAGTTCATGAGGCCAGAGGGAAAGGATTGGAATCTTGCCTACCAGCCATGGGGGAGGGGAAGTGTAAGAGGGAGTGGAATTGGCTGGGGACAGAGATGGATTCTAGGACAAAGGGCACCCACTGCCAGGAGGGGGCGGGGGTAGGAGCAGCTGGCCCAACCCCTTCTCAGAGCTGACTTAGGGTGACTGGGCATGCAGAAGAGAGGTCTAGGCCCGCTGTGCCAGGTGCCAAAAGGGACCACGTGCTCCTGGGCAGTGTGTGTGGCAACCTGGAGAGCAAGGAGGGGTTCTGTGGACATTACTCTTCCCCCTTCCATTCAGCAGCGCTCTGAATTCTTCAGTGTGGAGGCCAAGACACAGGGAGGAGGGTCACCCATCGAAATCCACAAAGCGTGTTGCATGCAAAACCGGAAGCGTGGTGGAGAATGGAGGGTCGGGCATGCCTGAAGGTGACAGATCATCTCTGGCTGAGACACTCCAGCTGCCCAGACCAGGGCTGGTTTCAGATTCCTGACCATTCCCTCAAGGATCTTCCTGAAAACCTCAGCTTGACACCTGGGGGGACATTCTGAGATCCAGGAAAACACGAAGATGGAGCCCAGTCATCCTGCTCTCCATTTGCTAACAATGTGGTGGAGGATCCCCATCTCCAATCTGAGCCTCAGTTTTCTCCTCTGTAAAATGGGATTTGTAATGCCTGCCCAGCTCCCTGTACTGACGTGAAGATGTGAGTTACTAGACATGTGGGCCCTTGGTAAGCTTCAAAGTACTGGAAAACATTAAGCATCCAGCCGTTTATATAAAGTTCAAAAATAAGCAAAACTAAGTTATGCTATCGGAAGTCAGGCTAGTGCTGCCTTTGTGGAGGGAATGACTCAAAGGGGGGCACCAGGGGGCTTCGGGGTCCTAGCAAGCTTGTTTTGGGAGGGAGGGGCTGGGCATAGGGGTGTGCTTAGTCTGTGAAGTCTCCTTAGAGCCTGGGTGTGTTTTTCTCTAACATGTTATAGTCCAACCTGTTCCCCAAAGAAAAGCCACACGTCCTACCCACATTTTACTCACTCACACAGGGGCCATTCTGGAACGCTCCATCAGCAAGGCGGGAACTGGGCTGAGTACTGGGGGTACAGCAGTGAGCAAGATGTGATCCAGGCCCCGCTGGTGTGGCTCAGAGGTTGAGTGTCGACCCATGAACCAAGAGAGCACTGGTTCAGTTCCTGGTCAGGGCACATGCCCAGGTTGTGGGATCGATCCCCGGTAGGGAGCGTGCAGCAGGCAGCAGATCTATCAATGATGTTTCTTTCTCATCCATGTTTCTATCTCTCTATTCCTCTCCCTTCCTCTCTCTCGAAAAATCAATAAAAACATATATTTTTTAAAAAGATGTGATCCTGGCTCTATGAAGAAAACAGGAGAGAGGTGTGGCTTTCTCCCTTCTGGAAGAGACATGGGAGATTGAAAATGGTGGCAGAGTAAGTGGATGCTGCATGGACATGCTCCCAGGAACAAACTGGAATCACAACTAAAATACAGAAAAACTTCCTGAATAATCAAGGAAGACTTGCAGGAGAGGACCCTGATACCAGAGGACGGAAAGTGGAGACCGCATACAGACTGGTAGAGGGGGCAGAGGTGCAAAAGGGCTGGCCGGGCGCCCACAGACAGCAGCTGAAGTCCCGAGAGATATCTCATCTTCGGGAGGGTGCCACTGAGAACTCTGGGATCTAATCCCCAAGCTGGGCCCCCCAGCAGAGAGCATCACAACTGAGAAGGGTACCCACATAACATCTGGCTGTGAAAAGCAGCAGGGTGCTGTCTGTCAGGAAGTGACGGCTGAAAACTCAAGCACCTCTTAAAGGGCCAATGCAGAAAATTCCCTGTGGAGCCACTCACCTTGTGCTCTGGCAGAGGGAGGGCGGAGTGGACTGGAGCTGTGTGAGGGGTTAGAGCTCAGAAGGTAGACACCCCCAGTTTCCTGGGCTGAGTCATTCCCTCATGCAGCAGAGGACATCTTTCCCACACAGACAACTGCCTTGCCTTGGAAGATAGTGGACCCAACCTATTGGAAAACACCTTGCCTTAAGGCCACTTAAGAGATTAAAAGTAACAATTAGCCTCCAGGCAAAAGCAACTATCCCACCATGTTGAAAAAAACTCTCACCACACCTGAGGACGGTTGCCTGGGGGCCATTCAAGTAGGAATCCTATCAGTCTGTAGGCAGAGGCAGTCTCTGGAGGCTTTGAGTATTTGCCTGGTCTAATTAGTCAGAAACAGGATTTGACACTGTTTTACACTAGAGATTGAGAGGCGTAGAGGATATACCTAATACATAATCACAAACCCAGACAGCCAAAATGAGGAGACAAAGAAACAACCCCCAAATGAAAGAAAGAATTCTCCAGAAGAAAAGGTAAATGAAGCAGAGGATTTAGCTGAAACAGAGTTCAGAGTAATGATGGTAAAGATGCTCAACCGCATGAAAAAAGATATAGTAATTGTGAAAAAAGAACAGTCAGATATAAAGAGTGACATAACACAAATAAAGAACACCTTGGAAGGAATACACAGCAGATTAGGGGAAGCTGTGGATCCAATCAGTGAATTAGAAGACAGAGTTGAAAAAAAACAATCAGAGAACCAAAATGAAAGAGACATGTTGTCAGTGGGGGGAGGAGCTTGCCCAAAGCCACTCCCTGGAGTTGGCACCAGCACTAGAACTGAGGCCTCCCGATGGTAGGCTGAGTCTTTTCCATCCCACCAGGCTGCCCCAGCAGAAGCCATCCCTGGCCTTAATGCTCTCCAGGGGAAAACAAGTGAGAAGGTTGGCTGCCAACTCTGACCCAACCCCTAACTCCTTCGGGATCCTCCTAGCTTGCCTCCTCCAAACAGCCTTCTGGGAACAATTCTATGTAGTAGGTCCTATGATTCTCACCCCACCCCCTACTGCAAGTGAGAAAAATGAATGTTCAGAGAGGGAAAGTGACTTCCCTAAGGAGCCACCGCTCATCTGAGGGGATTCACTCCTGGGCTGGCATCATGCCGCTTCCTGTTGGCATTGGTGGACTCTGCTCTCTGGCGAAGCATGGTGGTTGTGCGGCAAGAGAACATGTTTCCCTTGTCAGATTCCTAAAGACTGGGTGGTGAGGGGTGCTTCTTCCAAATGCTCAGGTCTCATGGGGGGTGAGGGTGGGGTGGGGGGGGGGTGGAGAGACCGGAAATTGCTTAGTTGGAGCACTGGGCTCAAACTGGCAGAAAATGCAACTTAAACTGGGAAATACAGGGGGGTAGAGCTAGCTTTAGGCATGGCTCCACGGAGGAGCTCAGATGATGTCATCAGGGTTCAGTGTCAGTCTCTTTGCTTCTCCAGACTGTTTCCCTCTCTGCTGGCCTCATTCTCTGGCAGGGCCTCTCCTGGTGGTCACAAGATGGCAGCCCACAGCACCAGCCACACATCCTAGTCTCTCAGCAACACTGCAGAAACAGAGACTGTTTTACCAGCAGTTCCAGCAACATTCATTTCCCAAATTGGGTCTCACTGGTTCTTACTGGGACATGTGGCTGTTGCTCAGCCAGTCACTGTGGCCAAGGGTTCTGATTGGCCAGGCCGCAGAGATTGAGAGTCTCAGAGGTACCTGACATTTGAGTCTTTAGATGTGGTTTCTAGCCAATCCAGCCTCAGGGTTCACCGGGGCCCAGGAAGAACCCCCCAGACTGTGTGGAGAGGCTTACATTGTACAGGCCTTCAGTAAATGGCAAGCGTTTTTATTGGGATTCTTTGTTTTGCCATGTGATCATCCTGTAGAGAATAGATGTTCGGTAATGTCTAGTACACAGTAGGTGATTAACTGATAAACTAGTACTTTTTGGACTGGTGCCACGTAACCAAGTCAGATAGAGTCGGGATAAACCGAGCAACCCACAGGCATGCAGACCGAACGAGACACGTTATAAGAGCTATTTAATTTTTAAATTTTGTTGTGTCTTCCATAACTAAACTGAAACTACAGTCTAGAGCAGTGGTCGCCAACCTTTTGGACCTCATGGACCACCAGTGATCCACTGGTCTAGAGCTCCCAGGGGATCTTCACCCTCTCTAGGAGTAGATTACACACACACACACACACACACACACACGCACGCGCACACACACGCACACACACCAGCCTGTCTAAGAGAATGTGGTCAGGAAGGCATCAGAAGGAGCCCATTAGGGGGCTGGTAGGAAGGGGGCAGGCAGCTTGTCAGACCCAATTAGACGATTGCTTGACTCATCCAACCCTGCAGAGAAGTCACCTTGGGTGAAGCTGAGGACCAGCATGTCTCAGCCTGAGCTCCTTCCTCTTCGGTTACCAGCGACTCTGATTCAACTGGGCAGTTTGAGTTTCTGTGAGGGGTTGAGTGAGGCTCAGGAAGCCCTGCCCAATCGTAGTGGCTGTTTATCAAGTGTGTGCCAGACGCCATGCTGGGCACTTTACATGGTTTAAATACAGGACCAATGGAATATAGTTCAGATTCTCCCATTATCCCTGCTTTTGCTTTGCTTTTCCTACTATTTTCTCCCTTTGCCCTGATTTCCATTCTTAAATTCAAAAGCAAAATAAAACAAGTCTGTTTATTTTCTGATTTCAAATGTAATTGAGACATGCTCACTGTAAAATGATGTAAACAATACGGAAATGAATACAGGGGTAAAAGTCACACTCCTCCGATATCAGCCACAGCCGAGTCCTTGATGCGATTCTGCATTTAGCTGTATTAACAGATGTGTCTGTTTGGTGAGAGGGAAACCATTTTTAACTGTGGATAGCCCCCCTGCCCTTCTTTGGGGAAGCGAACTTTCAGATCAGGCAGCTTCAGCTGGGCTTTGTCCTGCGGGTCTGGGTAATGGGCGGAGGGAGGGGACAAAACAGGTGAGGAGAGAAAGGGCAGAGGTCGCTGGTGGAAAAAGACAGGAGAGGCTGGGGGAGAGGACCAAGGAGGTAGGAGCCAGTGCAGGCTGAGCTTGGAGAGCTCTTGAGGGACTCGGGACCCAGACTTGGGGGCCGTGGTGCCATGGACAGAGGGTGGGAGGGGAAGGTGAGAAAAAGAAACAGAGAAGAAAAAGAATGCTAAGAGTGTGACTGAGGTTATGAATGAAACCTGCTTTAACATTTCAAGAGGATTGAACAAATATTTAAATTGCTTTTCAAGTGTTTGTGTGTTTTTTTTTTCATTTTTATTTTTGAGGAGAGGAGGAACTGGTGTTTCTTTCTAATTCAATAGAGATCTGAGACTGGCCTCAAGGTGGCTCATCTTTACCCAGGATACTTTTGATAAACAAAATATGAGATTCCATAATAATAGCTATTAACATGTATTGCCTACTTACAGGCATTGTGCTAAGTACCCTCCCACATTAATTTATTTACTGCTACAGTGGCCCCCTGGCGGCAGGTACTGCTATTATCCCATCTTACAGATGAGGAAGCTGAGGCTCAGAGAAGTGAAGCAACTTGCCCAAGATCACACAGCCAGCAAGCGGGGAGCTGGGATGAGGTAACACCTACGATTTTAATCTTCTGGTAAATGTAGTCTTATTTGATTTTTTGTAAGCAGTTTCAAATCCCTCTCTGCTTGTGACCAGGTAGGGAGAGACATAAATAAAAGCCCGGCATGCGCTGTCATTGAACCCACCCCACACTCTTCTTGGTCGGCATCCTCACCTTTTCCTACATTAAGAACCCGAAGCTGAGTGGGACATGGTCACTAACCTAGGGTAATGCCTGGATTTTAAGTTGTGTCGTGGGATCTGGACTTAGCTGCGTGTTCTCCGAAGGACATACCGGAGCTGGAGTGGTGGCGGCGGTCCAGGCTGCATCTCAGTTTCCCGGAGGCAAATTCACAGGCTCGGAAGGCTGGACCCGAACGGGATATGAAGTTATCAATCCTAGTTCCTCTTTTGACTTATGAATTTCTGCAGTTTCCCCCACAGGGGTCACCTGGCCCAAGTCTGAACACCTCTGCTGATGGGAGACCTGCTACTTTTGCAGAGCCCAGAGCTGGGGAAAGATAGCTGAGAAAGTAGGCCAGGCTGGAGACGCAAAGCAGAAAAAATACCTGAGAATTACCTGGGATGCGCACAGGGGAACCGCCAGAGGGGACAGGAGTACAGAGAATGGAAACCCGTTTCCTTAAAGGCCTTTCCTGCTAATAGTAGCTGTTTCATACCCAGCCCCTCTCAACTAAGGGAATAAGGATGTGTTTTTTGCAAAGGACCAATTCACTTTAGAACCAAATTACTCTAACAATATATTTCCCCTTTTGCCATGGCTGCCAGGAAGCTCTTTGATAAATTATTCCACCTCAGTAACTAATTTAGTACAGATGCCTCATAGATTCCTTCCTATTTTTAATGGCTTTCGATCTCTCTTTTAAAATTGATGTCTTACAATGTTTGCTTTAACACTGAGCATTTTTGTAAATGGGAGGGGTTGTTGATTATAAACAAAAACATTTTGTAGTGTGAATGTGTTGGCTAGAGTCAGGTCATAGAGGAATGGGCTAGGGCCATGGTTGGCAAACTGTGGCTCGCGAGCCACATGCGGCTCTTTGGCCCCTTGAGTGTGGCTCTTCCACAAAATACCATGGCCTGGGCGAGTCTATTTTGAAGAAGTGGCGTTAGAAGAAGTTTAAGTTTAAAAAATTTGGCTCTCAAAAGAAATTTCAATCGTCGTCCTGTTGATATTTGGCTCTGTTGACTAATGAGTTTGCCGACCACTGGGCTAAGGTATAGGACCAGGCCAAGGTGGGGAAGGAGGGTGAGGCAGGAGGGAAAGGATGTGAAGACCAACTTGGCAACTGTGATTGGTCACCTGGGGGAGAGGTGCCTGGCGCTGGAGATATTCCAGGTGGTGGGGAGGTCAGGGGCGCTAAGGAGGGGGTAGCTGAGTGTGAAAGATGGCGTTGCACAGACCAAGAGAGAAGGAAGTGTGCTCCAGGCGATGAGAACAGCCTGTGCAAAGGGGGACGGAAACTGGGGACGTGGGGAGAGAGCAGGAGGCAGGCAGAAGGTGTCAGTGGCTGGAGTGCCCAAGGCAGTGAGGACATGGGTGAGCTGGGCAGGAGGCTGGCGGGGCCTTGCCATTCAAGGAAGTGGCTTTTATCCTGAGGCCTGAACCTTCATGTTCTTAGGAGCTCTCCTGGGGAGCTGGCCTCAGGGGCAAGGCTGCGCCTGGCAGTCCCAGACCAGGGGCTGCTCCCCGCTCCTGGGCATCTCGGACGGAGGCAGCTTACACTCTTCGGGGTGGGAGTGCAGGAAAGGGCTTGGGAAAGGCATCGAGGCCGATGCAGAACCAGGCTGCTCAGCTCCACTGACCCAAGTGGGAACTGGCCAGGGGCTGCCCAGCCAGTCAGGGCCAAGGGTAAAAACTCAGGGCTTCGACCAGGCCGGTGGGTGGGCTGAGACCCCCGGAGGATCCCGTCTGACTAGGGCCAGGGCCATGGATGAGCTTCCACTCGGGTCAGATTCCCTGAGTCAATTCTGGCCTCAGCTGAGCGAGCCTGAGCAAGGCTCTTCACTTCTCCGAACTTGATCTCTAAAATGGAAGAGAGAGAACGCGCCCTGAACAGGGTGTTGCGGAGGTCAGGTGAGTTCACAAACGCCCTGTCCTCACTGCCCTCACTCCAGCCACTGCCACCTTCTGCCCGCCTCCTGCTCCCTCCCCACGTCCCCACGTCCCCGTCCCCCTTTGCACAGGCTGTTCTCATCGCCTGGAGCACGCTTCCTTCTCTCTTGACCTTGTGCCACGCCATCCTTCACACCCAACTGCCCCTCCTTCGCGCCCCTGACCTCCCCACCACCTGGAGTATCTCCAGCGCCAGGCACCCCTCCCCAGGTGACCAATCACAGTTGCCCAGTTGGTCTTCACATCCTTTCCCTCCTGCCTGGCCCACCCTCCCCACTGACTTAAAAGATGAAACATAAACGAGTTCTTCAATACATTCCCAAGCCCGGGCACTAGGAGAGAGGCCCTTTGTGCAGTGCCCCTGTACCCCACACCCCCTGTCGCGTCACAAGTCTGATTAGGGTTCCCACAGCCCCTGCCCCCTGTATCACTGCTACGTAGCACCTCCCCCTCTGCCTGGCCCAGCTCTGACCCAGCTCCGTAGCCCCAGAAACAGGGACTAGCTGGTGCTCAATTAATGTCTATGGAGCTGCACTGGAGGTCTGCTCGAGGGGCTGCAGCCTGTTTAGGGAGCACCTTCTCTCCGCATGCACCGTCTTGTTTAGCCTTCCCATAACGCGTATTTTCACAGGTAAGGAGCCTGAGGGCCAGAGAGGTAGAGTGACTTGCCCCCAGGAGGCAACCCCAGCTTGAACCCACCTCTATCTGGTTTCCAAGCCCCTCCTCTTCACTGTTGCTTTATACACCGAGTGGCCAGATTATGATGATCTCTGAATGCATAATAATCTGGCCACTCAGTGTATGTCCTATATAATAAAAGGCTAATATGCAAATTGTCCCTCGACCAGGAGTTCGACCAGCAGGCAGGCCGGCCAACCGCCCATGTCCCCTCCCCCTGGCCAGGCTGGCCGGACCCAACTCTAATATATATATACTGTATATATACACTGAGTGGCCAGATTATTATGCGTTCAGAGATCATAATAATCTGGCTACTCAGTGTGTGTCCGCACTGCAGTTCTTTCCCTCAGAAGGGGGAGTTTAGAGACCACGGCTGCAGCTGCAAGTGGCTGGGGAATCCTGGGGCTGGGGATAGTCACTCAGAATTTCTGGCCATCAGTTTCCTCATTTATAAAACGAAGGGGGCGAATCCATGATTCTCAACCCTGGCAGCCTATTCGAATCAGCTGGGGAGCGTTTGTTTTTATTTATTTACTTTAACTGGGGAGCTTCTAGAATCAACCGGTGCCTGGGCCCCACCTCAGGTCAATTGAACCTGAATCTCTGAGGGTGAGTCCCCAAGTCTGTCAAGATCCCGGCTGATATGGATGCACAGACAGGACCAAGAACACTGACCTAGCCCCTCGGGAGGCCCAATGCAAGAAGCCACGCCACCTGGCACGGTGGAAAGACTAGGGCTTCCGCCCTAACCGGTTTGGCTCAGTGGATAGAGCGTCGGCCTGCAGACTGAAGGGTTCCAGGTTCGATTCCAGGTCAAGGGCATGTACCTTGGTTGCAGGCATATCCCCAGTAGGAGGAGTGCAGGAGGCAGCTGATCAATGTTTCTCTCTCATTGATGTTTCTAACTCTCTATCCCTCTCCCTTCCTCTCTGTAAAAAATCAATTAAAAAAAAAAAAAAGACTAGGGCTTCCGAGCCAAGAGGCTGTGGGTTCTAATCCCAGCTCTGCTCTTTCCCATACACCAGCATCCTCCTCCGGCAAATGAGGAGAAGAAGGCTCAGTGAAGTCCAAGGTCACACAGCTGGGCAGTGGCTTTGTGGAGGTTTGAATCCAGCTCTGCCCGCAGGTCCTGGACAGGGAGAGGAGGAGGTGTGGTCAGGCAGGTCCTTGGACGGCCTGAGCCTGGGTGGGGCAGGTGTTGGGGCAACACCTGGGCTGCCTTCTCACCTAGCACGTGCCCAGACGCCTCTGCCACCCACTGTGTCCCAAGCCCTGGGCAGAGGCAGGCCAGTGTGGACATGCCAGTCAGCCGGTATGTGACTGGTGTTGGCCTTGGCTACAAGAACATACTGGAGGAAGGCTGATGCCTACGTAAGCCACAAGCAGACCTTGTTTTAAACACCCGCCCCATCACTCATGTGCCATGTGGTCTTGGCAGGTCACACACCTCCTTGAAACACTACAAAACGGATGCATAAGCACAGCTTTCACGGGAGTGCCCACCCCTTCTCTCTTCCTCGAGGCCTCAATCCAAATGTCACCTCCTCAGATAGGCCTTCCCTAGCCGCTGTCTCTAAGGAGGTTCCCCTTTCTACTTATCCCCTGTCATTGTATCCACAGTATCTCCTTCATTCTATTTGTCAGAATTTAGAATTCTTTAAAAAAAATTTTTTTTTATTGATTTCAGAGAGGAAGGGGAAGGGAGAGATAGAAATATCAATGATGAGAGAGAATCATTGATTGGCTGCCTCCTGCACTGGGATCGAGCCTGCAACCCGGGAATGTGCCCTTGGCTGGAATCGAGCTGTGATCTCTTGGTTCATGGATCGATGCTCAACCATCGAGCCATATCAGTCAGGCAGAATTTATTCTATATAATAAAGAGGTAATATGCAAATTGACCATCATGCCCTCACACAAGATGGCTGCCCACATATGGCCACAAGATGGCCAGCAAGGGAGGGCAGTTGTGGGTGATCAGGCCAGCAGGGGAGGGCAGTTGGGGGCGACCAGGCTGGCAGGGGAGGGCAGTTGAGGGCAATCGGGCCAGCAGGGGAGCAGTTAGGCGTCAATTGGGCTGGCAGGGGAGTGGTTAGGGGGTGATCAGGCTGGCAGGCAGAAGTGGTTAGGGGCAATCAGGCAGGCAGGCAGGTAAGTGGTTGGGAGCCAGCATTCCCGGATTGTAAGAGGGGTGTCTGACTGCCGGTTTGGGCCCAGGCCTAAACTGGCAGTTGGACATCCCCCGAGGGGTCCCAGATTGGAGAGGGTGCAGGCTGGGCTGAGGGACACCCCCCGTCCCAGTGCATGAATTTCATGCACCGGGCATCTAGTAATTCTGTAATTCAATTGCTTGGTTACGAACAGTATTTATTACCTCTCTCCCCAGTTAGGTTGTAAAGCCCACAGATGTAGGGACTGTGACTTTTTTGTTTTGTCATGTCTCTTAATTGAGGTGTAACTTACATGCCACAAAATTCGCTCATTTTAAGTTGTACGACCATCACCCCAGAAAGATCCCTCAGTTAATTTCTGCTTTCCCCCTCATTCCCAGGCAATCGCTGATCTGCCTTCTGTCTGTCTAGTTTAGCCTGTTCTGTAAATGTCACATGAATGGAATCCTAGAGTACATGACCTGTGTTTGGCTTCTTTCACTAAACACAAAGTTGTGGAGCTCCATCCATGTTGCATGTTCAATACTTTGTTCCTTTCTATTGCAGACCAGTATTCCATGGTGTGGATGTCCTATGTTTTGTTTACCCATTCGCCTTTTTGATTATTTTTATTGCTTCCAGTTTTTGTCTATAGAATAATGCTGCTGTGAACACCCACCTATAAGTTTTTGTGTGGTCATTCATTCTCATTTCGCTAAGGTAGACACCTAGCTACCTATGAGTGGAATTGCTGGGTTGTATGGTAAGTATATGTTCAATTTCTTAAGAAACTGATCAACTGTCTTCCATAGTGGCTACGTCATTTTACATTTCCACCAGCAATATGTGAGGTGTTTTTTATTTACCAAAATATCACCAGGATTTAGCCTGAATTCCCTGCACAAAGTAAGGACTCAATAAAATGAATGAGTAAGTAGATGCTGGCTGAAGGAGCAGCTTGTGGTTAAGCCCCTACCAGGAGCCACATACAATCACAACATGGGACTGTGTGTGCAGCGGCTGTCTTCCTCTGGGGCCGACATACACCCAGCAGCACACTTTACACCCAGGCTCCACTGGCGGTCCCTCCCCAGAAGGACCCTTGCTGACCGATGCCTTTCCAGTCTAGCTTTGACTCTCCTGGAAGGTCATGGAGCAATTCCCTCCACGTGCAGCAAAGCATCTCTGTGTTGCCTGTCAAAGGCTGCCAAAGAGATCGCCCAAAATGCCGGGTCACACAGCAGCACCGATGTGACAAAGGCTTCTTGTACTTTAACATCAGTGAAGGCCCTTTCCCCGCTGAAATGGGCTTTATTCTTTCATCCCGTGCCAGGTGCTGTACATCATGCTTCCCTTGTTGCCTTGGCTGAGAGGAGGCTCAGAGCAGCCTTGGGTTGACGGTGAACTGGAGGGCAGGGACTGGGGCATTCGGCCTCTGGTCCTCCAGGGTCTAAGCATAGCTCTTGTCCCAGAGAGCTTTCTCAGAAAACGCCAGGTGGGTGGGATGAAATGAAAAAGCAGTAACGTCATGGACCCGGAATATTTTTATACAATATTTTCCAAGGCTCCGTGTGTTTTTTAAACAGTCTGTATGTGTAGATTACTGTGGATATTGTAAACGTTACTGGGTGATGTATAAACTGTGACAGAATAACAACGAAGGAAATAGAGTTCCTGGTATTAAAACACTAACATCTGGAGGGAAAGATCAACTACACACACACACACACAGGCGCACACAGCTGGAGAGGAAATGAGGACGTGCCAAATGCCATCCAGGAGTTGTTAAGGGCTATGGGAGTCCAAAGCCCGGAATTTGGCTGAGGGAAAAGGGACAGGAGATTTGAGGGTGTAAGGACAGGTAGGATTCTAGGGACAGATGTTCGTAAGGAGAGAGGTGGGCCAGATTTGGGGGAATTTCCACTCATGTAGGAGTTGGAAGCTGATGGAAAGAGCAGTTCATTCAAGAATCCCCAGGGAAGTTGGTCTTGAAAACTCACATCTCTTTTGATCCAGAAATTCTACCTTTAGGAATTTCTCCCACAGAAATAACTAAAGATATTCCCTTACAGAATAGGTTTTAATAAGAACTAATTATGCCCATCATAATTACGTTGAGAAATGTGGGGCACAGTTTCCATAACCGTTAAACATATATTGATGTAGGGTATTTATTGAAATGGGAAAAAGTTCACGAGTTGGGGTTGCATTGAGCAAAAGAAAGGCTATGCCAGTGCACACGCCCTGCAGCTCAGCCGTTCGATCTTGGGTGTTTCTCCAGAGAAACCCACCTTCCCGTACACAGGAAGGCTTGTGCCAGGATGTGCTGTAGCAGTTTGCAAAAGCAATCGTCCGTGGAATAGGTACAGCAACCGTGGTCTATTCATTCCACGGAATCCCGAACGGCAGGCCGTGTGGACGAACAAACTCCGGTGACGTGGCTCGACATGAACACTCCTCCACAACATGTCAATCCCACAAGCAGCTGCAGCAGGCTGTATGCAGAACGGTGCAATTCACGGGAAGTTTAACAACAGCCAGAGCAGCCGTGGGAAACGACAAACCCCAAACTGGTGAGAGGCGGACCCGGGGGCAGGGGAGGAGGGAAGGGGAGGGATTGTAAAGGAGTATCTGGGGGCTTCCACATAGCTGTCAGGTTTTATTTATTTTTTCAAAAAGGAGCTGGAGTAAACATGCTACAAATGTTAAGGTTCGTCAACACCCAGTTGTGAGTATGAATGGATGTTATAGTAGAAATGCCTGTATTTTTGTTTGCTTACAGTACTTTATTTGAAAACAACATTCTTTACATTTTTGTTAATATAAACATATACATGGGGAAAAGCTGAAATTTAAACAGTGAAAATATATACTTCAAGTGTCAATTAATTACAGTTATTTTTGTGTGACAAGATTACTGATTATTTCTGTGTGTTTTTCTTTGTTGTTGTTTTTTTCTGATTTTTCCTATAGTGAACATGTGTTACCTGTGTAATGTTTTAAAACCTTTAAAAACCATAAAAGAGTCTGAAAATCTGCAGGAAGATTTTATTTGAAAACAACATTCTTTACATTTTTGTTAATATAAACATATACATGGGGGAAAACTGAAATTTAAACAGTGAAAATATATACTTCAAGTGTCAATTAATTACAGTTATTTTTGTGTGACAAGATTACTGATTATTTCTGTGTTTTGTTTATTTTTTTCTGATTTTTCCTATAGTGAACATGTGCTACCTGTGCAATGTTTTAAAACCTTTAAAAACAATAAAAGAGTCTGAAAATCTGCAGGGAGAGCATCTGGGGAAGAGACAACAGGAGGCGCAGAGGCTGGCTCTGGAGAAGGCCGAGCACATGTGAGTACTGGATGGGGCATGATGGCCAGAGAAACCTCTGGAAGGGGAGCTGGCTCCACAACGTGCAGGACTTGAGTACCAGGCCAGGGCGCTGCATCTTGACCTTGAAGGCCAGGGGGCTCCAACGGGGTCTCGGGAGCCTCAGACGTGTTCCCAGCCAATCTGGCTTTGTGGGAATTATCATGCTGTGGGACTTTCATTTCAGTGGTAATCTAGGACAATGAGTATGAGCACATGCTGACTCCTTCTTGGGAATGACCCAGGCCTCATAACCCACACCACCAACCCCCGTTAGTGCCCATGCTGGTCTGGGCTTGGGGTCAGGTTGGCGCCGACGGCCCCACTTTCATCGCCTCGGGTTGATGAATAAAAAGAGAAGCAGGCCTCAGCTTGGCTGGTTTATTTTCCGGAGCCAAGAGCTCAGCCCTTGGGCCTGGGAGAGTTCGAAGGGCCTAGGCAATGTTTCAGACCTGCAAAAGGAATCGTTAGGACTCTAAAGTAACAACAACAAGAACCAAAACAACAACACACACAACCCTGTTCACCGAAATCTTTTCAATTGCAGAATTATACAAATAAATTCCTTTTTATTGCAAAAAATTCATCTTTGAGGTGGGGTGTGGGTACATTTTAATGTTGAATAAAGGGGTGAGTAGAGCCTCCCCAAGTAAGAATGCTGGGGCTCACGAAGGTCCTTAAAACAGAGGGTGGGCGTGCCCAGAGCCCAAGAGACGCGCCGTGTGCTCCGGGGCAGGTCTCCCCTGACCCAGGTGGGAAAAGAAGTGGGCAACTGAGCCAGCCCGCTCAGCAGGGTAGGAGCGCCAAGCAAAAGCAAATGCAAACAAGAAACAGCATTCCGGCACAGCCTGCACAAGCCTCATGAGTGCAAGGCACAATTTAAAAAAAATATGTTTTTTTATTGATTTCGTGGTCGCCTTCAAAGCCTGAGGGATGGACTTCCACCCACTTCCGCCAGCACCTCTCGTCTCCTCCCCCGTTTGCTCACTTAGCTCCAGCCACACACCCTGCACCTGGCATGCTTGTCCTCCAGGGCTGAGGAGGTGGCTCCTTCTTACCTGCTAAGTCTCATCACCAATGTCACCTTCCCAGAAGGGCCTTTTCCCGACTCCCCGATGAGGCAGAGACACCACCGCTGCCCCTCCCCCACCACACTTACCACTGCCTGAACTGGTCTGTGAATGTAGCCATTGCTCCTTCCACATCTACATCTGTAGTAGCTCTTGAGCCCCCATGAGAGCAGGGCCATCTCTATCTTGCTCACTGCTAAGCCTCCAGCACCTAGTACAGGGCCTGGCACACAGTAGGCCCTTGGCAAGTTTATTGAGTGAACAATGAAATAACATTTACACCAGTCAGAACGGCTATCATCAGAAAGGAGAGGATGTGGAGAAGTTAGAACTTTCCTACTTTGATGGGGGTGTAAAATGGTGCACTTATATTTGCCAGTTCCTAAAAAAAAAAAAAATTAAACACAGTTACCATATGACCCAGCAACTCCACTCCTAGGGACATATGCAAGAGAAATGAAAACATATGCCCACACAAAACATTGTTCATGCCTGTTCATAGCAGCACTAATCATAATTACCCCAAAGTGAAAACAACCCAATGTCTACCAGCTGACAAATACACAAATAACACATGGTTACAATGCAATATTATTCATCAACAAAAAGGAATGCAGCAATGATGTGTCATACCACGGACAAACCTTAAAAACATATACTAAATAAAAGAAGCCAGACACAAGAGGCCACATATCAAATGATTTATTTATATGAAAGGTTCAGAATAGATAAACACATAGAGACAGAAAGTAGATTAGTGGTTTCTAGGGGCTGGCGGGAGGGGGGGCATGGGGAGTGACCGCTAATGAGCCCAAAGTCTTTTTTGGGGGCAATGAAATGTTCTGGAATTAGTGGTGATGGTTGCACAATTTTGTGAATATACTAAGAACCACTGAATTGTATTTTTATTTTTTAAAGTATATTTTTATTGATTTCAGAGAGGAAGGGAGAGGGAGAGAGAGATGGAAACATCAATGATGAGAGAGAATCATCGATCGGCTGCCTCCTGCACGCCCCCATTGGGGATAGAGCCCGCAACCGTGACCTCTTGGTTCGTAGGTCGGTGCTCAACCACTGAGCTATGCCAGCCGGGCTGAATTATATTTTTAAAAGGGTGAATTTGATGATATGTGCAAAAAACTTGTACACAAATGTTCATAGCAGCATCATTCATAGTAGCCAAAAAGTAGGAAAAACCCAAATGTCCATCCACTGACGAATGAATAAACCAAGTGTGGTCTATCCATACAGTGGAATATTAGTCAGCAGCTAACGGGAAACACTGACAGATGCTACAACATGGGTGAATCCTGGAAGAATCCAGTCACAGGAAATGGTATGGTCTGTGAAACTTACAGAATAGGTAAAGCTATAGCAGTGGTTCCCAACATGGGGCACACGCCCCACAGGGAGGCAATTTGATTTTTTTTCAAATATATTTTATTGATTTTTTTACAGAGAGGAAGGGAGAGGAATAGAGAGCTAGAAACATCAACGAGAGGGAAACATCGATCAGCTGCCTCCTGCAACACCCCCCACTGGGGATGTGCCCGCAACCAAGGTACATGCCCTTGACCGGAATCGAACCTGGGACCCTCCAGTCCGCAGGCTGACGCTCTATCCACTGAGCCAAACCGGTTAGGGCGGCAATTTGATTTTTAAGGGGGGCAATTCGAGAATGAGTTATTAGCTGATTTTTTTTTTTTGCATTTCTTATGGTTCTAGGGGCCTCATATACAGTATATAAGTATATATTGTGACATGTTTATGCATTTCAGTTCTCTAATATATGTTTTGAAACTTTATTTGCTATTTTTTCATATCACTCCATTTTCTTTTTAACAATTTCTTAGTGATTCCTTCCTCAGTACTTCAATAGTCCTTTTGTTCTTTTGTCTCTTTCATGGATAACATGTTCTGTGGAAGCTTGTTTAGACCAAGTTAATGGCCTTTTAGGCTTCCTCCACGTGAATAGGAGTTCACTTTTTGAATAATAGGAATTATTTGTCTCGGGTGTTTGTGTGGGGGGAGATCAGGATTTTAGAGACGCTTAGGTGGGGCATGGCCAAAATAAAGTTGGGAACCGCTGCTCTGTAGAGACAGGAAGTGGTGGTGGTGTAGTGTTGAGGAGGAAGAGAAACGGGGGAGGAGGAGTGAATGAGAAAATAAAGTAGGAGGAAGACAATGGAGAAAACGCAACGGAGGAACTCTTCCCTGCGTCCAGACGGAGCCAGTGAGCCAGAGGCCCTTCGCTTCCCCTCTTTCTGCTTTTCTCCCTTCCTGGGTCTCCGATTCTGGAAGCAGAGGCCCAAGCCGGGCTGGTAGAACCACCAGATGGAGCACGACTGCCCCCTGGTGGAGAAGTGAAGGGAACACTTGGGAATGTGGTGGAGGCGTTAGCCAGCTGGGGAGGTCTTGGTGGGGAAGAAACTGCCGGTTGCCTGGAGACAGGGGATGCCAGGGACGATGCCTGGGACGCATTGCTAAGTTTCTGGGGTTATCAGAGTTCATAGTTATAACTGGGCTCTTCTCTGCTTGTTTCCTGCCTCCTCGCACAAGGATGTGGGCACCAGGAGGGCAGGGATGTGTCCTTTGCTTCATTCGCTTCCCCAGCTCCCGGCACTGAGCCTGACACTTAGTAGGTGCTTAATAAAAATGTGTAGCAGGAAGAATAGCCAGGGTGTGGGTCCAGTGTTCTCTCCAGCCCTGTGGCTTTGGGTAAGTCACACGACCTCTGTGGACCACCTGTGACACGAGGAGAAAGTCCCTCTCCTTTCAGAGTTATGGTGGGTTCAGATGATGGGCAGCTCAGGACGGCGAGGGAGCACTTTACCAGGGTCTGCGGGCCTGGGTGACATCCCGGAGCCGCACTGACTTGCTGGTCTTTCTTGTCTCTGCTCCTCTGACCCCCTTTAGTGAATAGGTACTGAGCACCCACTGTGTGTCAGGTGCTGGGCTGTGCTGGGTTCACAGGGAATAAACAGCCACATCTGTCTCTGCTCTCGGGGAGCTAATGTTCCCGTGAGCGAAGCCATCACCCGCCGGCCATCCCATACCCAAACGCACCCTGACAAAAAGCAGCTGAGGGTTATAAATAAGGACCAGCTGCTGGGAGAGGGGATGGAGGGGACTCTACCCTAGGTTAGGTCCAGGGAACCCCCTCTGGAAAGGGGCATCCAGGCGAGAGCAAGGGAAAGTGAGGCTTGGTGAGAAGAATGTTCCAGACACGGGTGAAGGCATTTAGGCGAAGGTCTGCCCATGGAGTCACAAGGAGGCCAGGGCTGTCGGAGCCCAGAGGGGGGAGGCGGCAGAGGTGGGAGCGGCGGACCCATGGGCTGCCGGCTGCCTCTAAGATTTGGGTTTCATCCAACGTATAACAGGGAGTCATCAGCGTCCTGAGTTGGGTTGAGTCTTGGTCTAACTTAGGTCTTGAAAGGCCACCGTGGCTGCTGCAAGAAGAGCGGCTGTTTGGGGAGAAATGCAGGAGAGCGCTGATGGTGGGGGGACGGAGAGAAGCGGGGTGTAGACAGAATCACAGGACTTGGGGAGACGGCTGGGGGGTGAGGAGAGGGCGCTGAGGTCCCTGCCTCGGTTCCCAGCAGCTGGGTGAACAGAGGGGCCAGGGACTGAGCTGGACGAGGTGGGGGAAGCAGCTTTGAGAGGGGAGAAGAGCGCTGGGTCTGTGAATTTTCCTGGGGGTTAATTTTGCGACGTGTGTTCAACCACCGAGGAGGGAATAGCAAGCAAGCAGCTGGAGAGCAGGGTCTGGAGATCGGAAAATGAGATCTGGGCTGAAAGCCCGGCTGACATTTCCAAAGAATCCTGTTAGCTTTCCTTTTATTGAATTGCCAACGTCGGACATGCCAGTCACCCCCAAATCAAACCATTCAAAAGGGCACTGAGAGATGAAACTCATGCTCCGCCACCCCCCGTGCCGCCTCGCTTCCAGGTCAACTCAATATTGACTTAGCTCAGGAGAAGGGCTCCGACGGGGGCCAGGGGCCTGCGAACTCCAAGCCACTGGCCGTCTGGCCCAGTCCGCCTGCCCGTGTGCGAGGCCACCCCCGGACCGTCTTTCTGAAACGGGGGACGTTCGCTAAGGCGGGCACGGGATGCACACTGCTGCACAACCCGAAGTAACCAGAGGTGGGATGCTCCCCTCGTGGCCAAGAAAAGAGGATTGGGTTCTGCCGGTGGTTGCTAACCCCGGCAGGCCCTCCAGAATCTCCAGGGGAAGTTTAAGAAGGAGCGATGCCTGGGATCCGCAGGAGCCTTCCCGCATCAGGACCTCCTGGGTGCGGAGCCTGAGCGCCGTCCGTGAAAGAGCTTCCCGGGTGTCTAGGGCAGCAGGTTACCGAGAAGGGAGCTACGCTCTGTGCACAGGATGGGAGGCCAGACGGGAGGATCAGTATGGCAGAAACGTGCTGACGCGCGTCGACCTATTGTTCAAGGTGAAGAGGAGTTTGCCACGTGGTACGTGCAGTAGGATTGTGTCTTCCTCCTTTTGTTTGTGTTTTCGGCTTTTCCGCAGCAAGCACGGGTGGCGTGTGCAGTAAGGAAGGAAGGAGAGCAATGCCTTTCGGGGGGGAAGAAGAGGTAATGACTCGGATGCTTCTTCTTCAGGCCATTCGTTGTGTGGCCGGATGGGAAGATAGGATGTTACTCGCTCTATTCTCTGAATACTGTATGGACCTCTCTAGGTGCCCGGCCTGCCCTAGGGGCCGGTGAGCAAGCACCAGTGTGTTCCTGCTCGGTGGGCACTTAGTCAAGCAGAGAGACAGACATTCCTCAGGCATCGCATGGACGAGTAAGGAAATGACAAGCCGAACTACGTTTCCCGCAGGAGAGAGACCCTCTCTTTGAGAGCGTTAATCGTGGAATTTGACCTAGACTCCGGGGTCACGTTGAGTCTCCCTGAGGAGGGGACCTCTGACATGAGATCTAAAGGATGAGAAGATCTGGGTGAGGCAGGGGCAGGAAGAGAGGGAACCGCTTGTGCAAAGGCTCCGGGGCGGGAAGGAATCGAAGAAATGGAAATAGGGCCTTCGTGGCTGGAGTGCAGAGAGGGGGTGGGTGGGGGATGGAAGGGCCTTGCAGGCTGTGTAAGGTTTGGGTCTCGATCCTGAGAGCATGGGGAGCCATCCGTGTTTCAAACAAGATGTCCTAATAGGTCTGCGTCTGGATGTGGCCCACTCCGGCTGCCGTGAGGTGAAAAGATTAGAGGGGGGCCCTGAGACAATACTGGGAGACCAGATGGGGAGCTTTTATGAAGGCCTGGGCCAGAGATGACGGACCTGCAGTAAGGTGTTGGAAAGATGCTGAGGAGAGAAAACGGGCAGTACCTGGTGATGAACGGGATATCGAGGTGAGGGAAAGGGAGGTGGTGTCCGGGGGACTCCCAGGTTGTGGCTCATGCAGCAGGGTGCAGCTGAGGTGAGGGGGCTGTAAGAGGATCAGGTGGGGGGATCATGAGTTTGACTGGGACAGGTTGAGATGAGGGATGTCTGAGAGATCCAAGTGCAGATGTGGTACAAGCAGTTGGATGTGCCCACCTGGGGTTCAGGGAGAAGCTAGGCGAGAATGAGGTCCTTAACCTGGGCATCAGAGACCCTCGAGGCCGGGTCACTCTGTGTTGTGGGGACCTGTCCTGTGCACCCTAGGATGTTTAGCAGCAGCCCAGGCCTCTCTCCACTAGGTGTCAGTAGCAGCCCTCTCTCCCCACTTATCTCCAGACATCGCTGAATGCCCCTTGGAGGGCCAAGTGCCTCCGGTTGTGATACCTGGGGTTAGAGGTCATCTGGGAGCCATCAGCCTCTATGTGGGCGTGGTGAGATTCCCCAGGGAGAGAGAATGAGATGGAGGGAGAAGAGGATCCGGGAGGGAGTGTGGGTGCCAGCATTTATCGGCCAGATAAATTACAACGGGCCATCAACCAGCAAGGGGAGGCCGAGAGCTGGGAGGAGAGCCAGAAGCCAGAAATACACTGAGGGAGTGTTTCCAGAGGGAGGGGTGGCCATGGGCGTTAAGTGCTCCTGAGAGGGCAAGTGTCCCCAGCCTGAACAATGTCCACTGGGTTTGCCTGGAAAGCCACTGACCAGCAGGGGGCAGCATGCCCTTGCAGGTAAGGACGTGGTGCAAGCCTTCAGGTTTGGTACCCAGGAGAGCAAGGAGGTGGACTGGTGGGGGAGCCCCAGCTGGGTGGGGAATAGGGTTAGGAGTGGGCGGGGTGCCCCAGCTCAGGCGGGGTAGGGAGCAAGCTGGGGAGGACTCCTGGGGTGTCTCTGGAAATAGTCAGGACAGCTTTGTGGGCAGAGGGGAGAGCAGCCTGGATGAGTCAGAGGGAAGTAGATCAATACTAGCTGTTTCCCTGGGCCCAAAGCGGAACTGTGCTGGGTGACCAGAGAGCTCAGCTGAAGAGTGAGCCTTGCTGAGGGGGGTCCGGGAAAGGGAGAGGGGATGGGGCTGAGTCTGAAAGGGCAGAGTTCAGGCTGGGATTGGGGTTGGGCATTGAGGAGTGGTGAGTAGGGCTTTGCAGGCTGGAAGTTAAGAAGTAGAGTTGGCAGCCAGGGAGCTGGGGCAGAGAAGTCCGGGCTGGGGGTGGGGGGAGACAGGGAAGGGGGGATGGGGAGGACCCAGCAAGCCTCCAGGAGAGTTAGGGCCCCAGATGCAGCCTCTGGGAGTCCCAAACGCAGCATCCGGATCAGGCTGAGCTGACCTCGCCGGCCCTAAGCCCTCCTCTTTCCGGATGAAGCCTCTGAAGGGCCCAGGAGCTGGGGGAGGGCCGGTGCCCACCAGGCTGGACGCTCCTGCCAGCAGGTGACAAGGCAGCCTCCTCTCCGCCCCTCTCCAGGCCCCTCCACTTCCCTGCTGTTGTCTCAGTGGGCACCTCGCCCAGAGCCTGTCCCTCAGACATGGAGATCCATCCCTCAGACATGTCTGTCCCAGAGCCTGTCCCTCAGACATGGAGATCCATCGGCCGAGCCTGTGAGCATGGCCAAGGCTGGGGTGACCAGCCAGGCCCTGGCGGCCTGTGTGGACGGAGCTCCGGCCAGTGTTGCCCTCCTTCCCCAGGTCCCACCTGTGCCCTGAAGCTTGGCCTAAAGCCCAGGAGGGTGTCTGAGAACGACAAAGGCCTCGATCGTGGGGAATAGAGCAGTTCTATTAGCCCGCGTTTTACAGAGGAGGAAACAATGCACGCGGCCGGAGAGGCCAAGTCTTGTGGCAAAGCAAGGACTTGAACCCGAGACCCCGGGTTCTTTTTCCTGGTTGGCAGCGTTGAGTGTGATAACCAAGCAGTCCGTCCCCGGGGCCATCTCCAAGAGGGATCTTTTCAGGACAGAACACGTCCCTCACTCTCTATGCCATCTCTCCGTCTGGGTACCAAAGTCTCAACTCCAAAGGATCAGAAACAAATGGGGGTGGGGATTGTTTAACACATTTTATGAGGTGGCATCATCTTACTTTCAAAATTGGAAAAATAAACAAGACAAGAAAAGAAAATTATAGGATCATTTCCTCTATGAACAATGAAGATGAAAATCTTAAATTAAGTATTAGCTAACTGAATCCTATGCTTGTTTTTAATCATGGCCAAATGGAGTTTATCACAGGTAAGAAAGGAGAATTAACCTCAAAAAATTCATCCATTAAGTTTTTTTGTTAATTAATAGACTCAAGGAGGAAAAAAAAAATCACATGATTTTTTCATTGGAGGGACACACACATAAAAAGCTTTTGATAAACTCAGCAATTATTCATGATTTTAAAAGTCTTTAAAAGATTCTTAACTAGGAATAGAAAAATAACTTACAAAATTTTGTAAAAATTATATGCCAAAAACTTAGAACAAATAGATTCTTAATGGACAAAATGATGCCTCTAAGATAAGAAAAAGCTGCCCAATATCACAGCCACTGTTTAACTTGGCCTTGGGGTTCTAGGTGACATTACAAAGAAAAGCAAAAGAAGTATAGGGATTGGAAGAGGTAAAACTGTCTTTCCCTGCAAACTATAGTTATCTATACAGAAAACCCATGCAATAATTATCAGATAAAAGACCTACCTATAAAAATAGTAGCATTTCTTCATATTTTCTTTAACCATTTTGGGAAATATAAAAAATATTTAATGAATTTAAGAATAGCCCTAGCCAGTTTGGTTCAGTGGCCAGAGCGTTGGGCTACAGAATGAAGGATCCTGGTTTCGATTCCAGTCAAGGGCATGTACCTCGGCTGCAGGATCCTCCCTGGCCCCGGCCCTGGTCAGGGCACATGCAGGAAGCAACCACATCGATGTTTCTCTCTGTCTTTCCCTCTCTCTCCACTCTCTCTGAAAATCAATGGAAAAACATTCTTGGGTGAGGATTAACTAAATATATATAACTAAAGTATCTAGGATATTAGCTTCCTCTTCCTTTTTCTTCTTTGCCCTTACCAAAAAATTTAGTCCTAAAGCCATTAGATGAGGTACAACAAAGTGACAGCTGTGCAGAGGGGCAGCCTGGGTGGGTGTTGGGGGCCGAGTTGGGTAAAAGGAGTGACATATTTCTCAGCTTGTCCACTGAGAGGGCCTGGGGGGGCGGGGGCAGTGATACTCTAGCAGCAATGAGCACACCTAGTACTCAGATCCTGGTTTCTAAAGACCATTCTCCACTACAAAGAACCAGGTCTCCCTGAATGAATGGCTGATTCTAGGATTGGGGCAGAAAAAGTAGAAATGAGCCTAGATCATGTAGTTATAAGAGAAAACAAGGAAGAGCTCAAAGAATGATGGGGACATGTCAAAAGGTCATGTCCAACTTGGAAGGGCTCCCTCTCGTAAAAAATTAGTCAATGTGAGAGCAAAATAAATAATAGTAACAGATTAAATGAAATAAAAAAAAAACACGAGTCCATCTATATATATAAAAGGCTCATATGCAAAGTGTCCCCTCGGGAGTTCGACCGAGAGACCGGGAGTTTGATCGCTCACTATGACGTACGCTGAGCACCAGGGGGCAGCGCAGAATGAAGGGAGACCCTGGCTGGCAGCTGGAAGGCCCCAATCGGCCCTGATCACCTGCCAGGTGTAGAGACCCTACCTGTGCACGAATTTCATGTACCGAGCCTCTAGTATTACTATAAATAAATACATGAATAAATTAAAAGTTTGATGAAAATAGAATATTTATATAATTTTAAAGAACCACTGAGCAAAATACTTTCAATTACAAGGGGAAAAGGTATAACTTGACAATGGCAAAACCTGGCAGATACCACCTTAATCAAGGGATGAAAGTAAACTCCATTAGCAATGAGACAAATTGAAATTGTATTCCATCTGATAGGATGCTATGAGAAGAATGCAGCACCCCTTCTGTGATTTTCCTGTCAAAAATGCATCACCTGACTCTAATCATGAGGAAGTACCAAGGTCATGTAAGTCAAGGAAAGACAGAAACTGTCCCAAAGCAAAAGGGGTTAAAGAGACATGAAAACCACATGCAATATGTGGTCCAAACACAAAATGTGATTCCTTTTGCTTGAGAGAATGTTACTGGGACTTGCTGAACTTGAGTGAAGTCTGAGATGAGATGGTAGTAACGTGTCAATGTTAACTTTCCAACTTTGGTGGCTACGTTGTGGCTACATATGAGGCGGTCCTTGTCTGTATATATCCAACAAAGGATGTGAGGGTTCTGGGAAGCACCAGGTCGGCAAACTCCACACAAATAGTTCAGGAAAAAACCTCTTTGTATTGTTCTTGCCACGCTCCTGCATGTTTGAGATTGTTTCAAAATCTGTTAAAAAGCTAAAGTTTACATTAAAGTATCTAGAAATTGATTTAAAGAATGCAAAAGATCCCTAAGGTGAAAATTTAAAAAATGCTATCAGAGGACATAAAAAGGCACAAATAGACCTAAATAGGCACCTATCCTATACTTGGGGTGAGGGCGACTTAGCATGGTAAAGTTGCTGGTTCTTCTCAATTTGATCCACAAGTTCAGTACAACCCCAAGCAAAATTCTAGATGGATTTTGTCTGAGAGAAACTCAACAAGCTCATTCTAGATGATATATGGAAGAATGACGTCTACACAGAACTATGTCAATTTGTCAAAAGAGAATTAAATGGGAGAAGGTGACTTCTCAGATACATAAACAGACAGATAGAGCCCTGGCCAGTGTGGCTTGGTTGGTTGGAGTGTCACCCTGTATACCAAAAGGTCGTGGGTTTGAGTCCCAGTCAGGGCACATACCCAGGCTGTGGGTTTGATCCCCGGTTGGAGTGCATACGAGAGGCAACCGATCAATGCTTCACTCTCACATCAATATTTCTCTCTCTCCCTTTCCCTTCCTCTCTCTCTAAAATCAATAATAATAATAATAAAAGCATGTCCTCAGGTGGGGATTAAAAAAAATAGATGAAAGACATGGATATATAGATAAGTATAGACATAAAGATAGATAGATTTGCTATATAACAGAAATAGCACCATAAACCAAAAAGGAAAGAAGCAAAGTTTTTAGTAAGTGATATTGGAAAAATTGGCTCACTATATAGAAATAAAGCAAAACTGGCTCCCTACCCTGGACCACCACAAACATGGATTCCAGATGCATTAAAAACCCTATGCGAGCCCAAGTGGCCCTGGGTCTGGGAGAGGCCAACCGTCCCTGGGTCCAGGTGAGACCATGTGTCCCTGGATCTGGTTGAGGCCTCGTGCACCTAGGCCCGGGTGAGCCCAAGTGGCCCTGGGTCGGGGAGAGGCCAAGCGTCCCTGGGTCCGGGTGAGACCATGTGTCCCTGGATCCGGGTGAGGCCTCGTGCACCTAGGCCCGGGTGAGCCCAAGTGGCCCTGGGTCTGGGAGAGGCCAAGCGTCCCTGGGTCCGGGTGAGACCATGTGTCCCTGGATCCGGGTGAGGCCTCGTGCACCTAGGCCCGGGTGAGCCCAAGTGGCCCTGGGTCTGGGAGAGGCCAAGCATCCCTGGGTCCGGGTGAGACCATGTGTCCCAGGATCCGGGTGAGGCCTCGTGCACCTAGGCCCGGGTGAGCCCAAGTGGCCCTGGGTCTGGGAGAGGCCAAGCGTCCCTGGGTCCGGGTGAGACCATGCGTCCCTGGATTCGGATGAGGCCTCGTGCACCTAGGCCCGGGTGAGCCCAAGTGGCCCTGGGTCTGGGAGTGGCCAAACGTTCCTGGGTCTGGGTGAGACCATGTGTCCCTGGATCCAGGTGAGGCCTTGTGCAACTAAGCCCGGGTGAGGCCACGTGCCCCTGGGTCTGGGAGAGGCCAAGCGTCCCTGGGTACGGGTGAAGCCAGATCCTGGGTCCGGGTGAGGCCGTGCGCCCCTGGATCCATCCGGGTGAGGCTGGGTCCCAGGCCCGGGTGAGACCACGCGCCCCTTGGGTATGGGTGAGGCCACGTGCCCCTTAGTCCAGGTGACGCCGTGCCCCTGGGTTCGGCTGAGACCAAACCAGAGGGAGTCGGACCTCCATTACCACCATTTGTCCACCATCCAGAGCTGAGGGGTCAGTGCTGACATGTACACATAAGGAACTACTGGACATCGAAATTGGGTCTCAAAAGAACTGTTGGTCCAGGGGGAAGCTCGCTACAGATTGATTCATTTGCCTGTCAGCATAAATATTATTGCTCGTCTCACATTCAGTTCTTATTAGTATATACCTAGTGACATTTGATCTCATTCATCTAGAGGAAATGATGAACAACATAGACTGAGGAACAAGAACAGAACCAGAATCAAGGAGGCATCGATCGGACTATCGGGCCTCAGAGGGAGGATAGGGGAGGGGAGGGGGAGGGTGGGGGGAGGGGGAGAGTTCAACCAAAGGACCTGTATGCATGCATATAAGCCTATCCAACGGTTAAGTTCAACAGGGGATTGGGGCATGCGTGGGGAGAAGGGTGGGATGGGAATGGGGGGATGAGGACAAATATGTGACACCTTAATCAATAAATAAATTAAAAAAAAAAAAAAAAAAAAAAAAAAAAAACCCTATGCGAAAGAAAAAGGCATAGACTATCCATATAGAGATGGGAAAAATAACTCCTACACTAGACCCCAAAAGCACAAACCACAAGGCAAGAAATGCTGGGTTTAATTACATCAAAGACTTCTGTTCAGTAAAGGACCCTATAAACAAAATTAACAGATGGAAAACTGATTTGTAAAAGATGTTTTAAATATCTAAAGCGGCAGGGGATTGATATCTAGACTATACATGGAACTCCTGCAAATCAACAAGAAAAGGAACCGGAACAGGGAAAATGAGCAAAGGCAACTCACAGAAGGGGAATCCAAATGACTAACAAGATGTGAAGAGATGTTTAGATGCAAACGTCACCAGAGACACATCACTGCGATGCCATTTCACATCCATCAGGCTGGCCAAAATGAGAGTTGGACAATTCTGAGCATTGGTGAGAATGTAAGGGGACACCCAGCCTTATGAATGACTGGTGGGAACTGCAGCCGCTCTGGAGAACAGTCTAATAGTATGTAGGTGAAATGAAGCATGCATATACTCTATGACCTAGAAAGCTCAGTACTGAGTTAGTATCTGTGTAGACTGACTAATGATCCCAATTTTATGCTCTCTATCTTTGCCACAGCCTCAGGATGGGCAGAGAGAATTTCCCCACCCCAGACTGTGGGCTTGGCCATGCAGCTTCCTTCGACCAATAGTGTGTTAACAAGTGAGACATGCAGATGCTGGAAATGTGCTTGTGTTTATTCTGTTGTCCTCCCATCACCATAAGACCACCCGAGGATCCCATTGCCCTTCAGCCTAGGCTGGAGAGCCTGCCCGAGAATTGCGTGAATACTGAAAGAAGAGGAGAAAAAAACCATAAAGAGCCATTCCTGCAGCACCATTTGAACCCACCCCTAGAGCCAACTGTTCCTAAAGCCAGAATCCCCCCTGGACTTTTCAATTAGGCAAACAAGTAAACTGTTTTATTTGCTTAAGCCAGTTGGATTTGGTCTTCTGTCATTTACAACAGAATCCTAAGTAATTCATCTCTCTTAGAGTATTTTAACTCTAACCTAACTGAATTACTCATCATTCCTTAAACACTGTCTCTCAGCTCTTGCTCAAATTCAATTTAACTAATACTTAAATGAGCATATATCACATAAAAGGTATAGGGTTCCAGGAATAAGTCTCAATACCTTGCCTATGTTAGATATGACTTATTCAATCTAATTAATTCTTTCAAAGAACCAACTTTTAGCATTGAGTTGGATTTACTGTTCTTTTTCAGCCTCTTCAGATGGATGCTTTATCCTTTTCTAATATATGCATTTGAAGGCTACAGATTTTCCTCTAAGAACTGCATTAGCTGCATCTCACAAGTTTTACTATGTCATATCTTCATTATCATTCACTTTAAATATTTTCTGATATCCATTTTGATTTTTTCTCTGACCACTGTAATGTTCAATTTCCAGGCAGCTGGGGATTTTCTAGTTTTCAATTTATAGTTTAGTTCCTTTGTGGTTAAAGAACACAGCCTAAATAATTTCAATCTTTTAAAATGTGTTGAACCTTTTTTATGGGCTAATATATGGTCAATTTTGGTAAATGTTACATTCACTTAAAAGTATGTGTATTTTGAGTCTTCAGGTCACATTTGTTAAGAAGACATCTCCAATTGATAATAACCCTTCTTACATTATATACCAGAGACAACCTCAGAGTTCTCAATATAGGACTCCAAGCAGCCATTATCAATTGATAGGAGTAGGCAATCAATTCCTGTTTCCTGTTTAGTGTTCAGATTACAGGCCAGGTGTCAGATTATCCGCATTCAGATCTTAGTTCTGCCTCCTCCTACCTGTATGATCTTGGGCAAGTTGACCTAACCTTTTTGATCCTCAGGTTCCTCCTCTGAAAAATGCTGCTAATAATAGCTCCCCTGCTGCCTATAGTTCTGAGGATTAAAGGAGAATAAAGTGTTTAGCTCTGTGACTGTCATTTAGTAAGCACACTCTAGCTAGACATGTAGGCCCTTGCCTTGGGCTGAACTCCTCCAGCCTACCTCACCCCAAGGAATAGAGTGAAAAAAAATAAAATAAAAGGCAATCACTATAGCCAAGCTGCTAAATTACCAAACATAGGTTGAGGTATGTGGAAACAACGCTATTCTTGTCTTAACTAGCCTGGGAACTTCAACGTCTGAACTTTTCAGTCCTGCGTCAACGCCTGGAGATACATCAAACTTCCAGATAACCCTCTGGCTACACCTGAAGGACTGAGGGAAGAATGTTCATGCATCCAGACCTCTGGTCAGAGGGTCACCATCTTGGACCAATGCAGAGGCTAACAATGCAGGGCTGATTCTTCCCAAGAATGTACTTTTCACTATAAGAATTCTTAGCTTTTCTTCCTTCTTCAGAACACTCTGGGTGTTGCCTCCTTGTGTTTCTGGGTTGTACACTCGAAGACCCTTGAATAAATCTTTAACCATCTATTCCAAAGCCTCCCGGCTCTTTTTGAATTTATTCGCCAACCCCTTCCAGCCTGAATCTGATCATCCTTTAAGGCTCAGGTAGGATCAAGGCCTCTCTGGTAAGCAGCTGCTGTTAAGCCTTTGCCTGTTCTTGTTTGTTTTTGCTGCCTGACAACTGAACCCTTGTTCCTATTCTAGAGAAATCCCCTCCTTTGGAGTCATGGCAGCAGGCAGAACTGCCTCCCACTTTAAAAGCAAAAATCCACCCTGGCCGGTTTGGCTCGGTGGATAGAGCGTCGGCCGGCCTGCGGACTGAATGGTCCCAGGTTCGATTCTGGTCAAGGGCATGTGCCTTGGTTGTGGGCACATCTCCAGTAGGGAGTGTGCAGGAGGCAGCTGATCGATGTTTCTCTCTCATCGATGTTTCTAACTCTCTATCCCTCCCCCTTCCTCTCTGTAAAAAAAAAATCGATAAAATATATTAAAAAAATAAAAAAGCAAAAATCTACAGATGTGTTTTCCCCCTTGTAGCCTGGACATGGTCATGTGACCTTGGGTCTGCCAATCAGACATTCCCACTGCAGACTTTGAATTTGAAGCAGGGACAGAGCAGCTGGTCTGGAACTGGCCTCCCTCATCTGGTGCCAGTGTGGGTCAGGATTGGCTGCGGGCTGTGGCTTTGGGGCTTTGCTGTTCTCACCTGACCAGTCCTATGGGTAATTTTGGTGGCATCTGGGCCCTGAGGCCTCTAAGCCTGTTTCTCCCACCTCCCAATACCCTGGAATGAACCTAGTACCCTCCTAACAAGTTCCTTTGCTGCTTAAATCAGCCAGAGTTGGTTTCGCTTGTAACTAAGACCTCTTCCAGGAGGTCTTCCTTCTCTCTGACCACTAAGGCTCCTGCAGCACCCAGGGTCTCCCCACTCCCTGCACCCAGCAAGCCTTGGATTGGACCCCAGTCATATCATTGTATGCCTCTATCATACATCCCCTACTCCAAGCTCAAAGTTCTTGATCTAAAACTCTTGGGGCCAGAGGTGATTCCGAATTCAGAATTTTTCAGATTTTAGAAAGATGATTTGGTGCATATTCTGGGGCCATGCCCAATAATCCCTACATTCATATATTCACAGTCAGTGAGCTGTCCCATCCTACCTAATAAAAGAGTAATATGCAAATTGACCGCACCTTTGTTACGCCCAAGCCACGCCCACCAGCCAATCAGGGTGAGTATGCAAATTAACCCAACTAAGATGGCGGAGCAGAGCTTTTGGCCTGGTACTGGAGCAGACCCCCTGCAATCAATCACAGGGAGCTGGGGGTTGCTTTGGCCTGGTGCAAGAGCGGACCCCCTGCGATCGATTGCCTGGGCAGGGAGCTGGGGGTCTGCTTTCGGCCTGGGCAGGAACAGACCCCCTGTGATTGATCGCAGGGAGCTGGTGGTCATTGTATGAGGCTTTCGGTCTGGGCAGGCCTGGGCAGGGGCTGAGCCAGTGATCAGAGGGAGCTGAAGGGGCCAGCCCAGGCCTAAAGCTTGGGCCAGAGGCTTTAGGCCTGGGCAGGGCCCAGCCCTCGATTGGTGTGAACTATAGAGGAAACACCTTTTCTGACTACACATTGGCTAAGCTTCCTGTATGCCACTGGTAATATTCTTAGTAACTTGGGTAATAAGAATCCAAAAAGGTGATCTAGGGTTTTTCCACAACACTCCTGGGGAAAAAATGAAGGTCCGCTGCTGGAGGGCTAAGAAATGTCATATCCTGCCCTAGCCAGTTTGACTCAGTGGATAATGCCTCGGCCTGCAGACAGCAGGGTCTGGGTTCGATTCTGATCAAGGGCATGTACTGACAACTCCTCCCTGGCTGGGGCCCAGATCAGGGCTCATGCAGGAGGCAACCAATCAAAGTGTTCCTCTCACTTTGATGTTTCTCTCTGTCTTTCCCTTTCTCTTCCACATTCTCTAAAAGTCAATGGAAACATATCCTCAGGTGAGGATAAAAAATAAAGAAATGCATATCCTATGAAAGATACATCTTGAAAATGCCTAAAGAAAGTTGTCATTTTTTCTTGGTGAAGGGACTGGAGTCTGTGTTGATGAAAACACTTTGGTGGCTGCAGTGACTGGCAGTGGCTGCAGCAGCAGGGTGATGGGGCTGGTGCCTTCCCCTGATCAGCCCGGTTGCCTCCCACAAAGGGAGGCCAGACTGCGGCTTAGGCCCACTCCCCGTGGGGCACGGGCCTAAGCCATCAGTAGAACATCTCCTGAGGGCTCCCAGTATGTGAGAGGGGGCAGGTTGGGCTGAGGGACCCCCGACCCTAGTCCTATATAATAAAAGGCTAATATGCAAATTGCCTGAACTGTGTAAGGACCGGTTGCTATGATGCGCACTGACCACTAGGGGGCAGACACTCAACGCAGGAGCTCCCCCCTGGTGATCAATGAGCTCCCACAGCCAACCTCCCACAGCCAGCCAACCTCCTCCGGTCCTTCCCCCAGGCCGGCAAACCTCCCGCGGTTCCTCCCCCTGTCCCTCCGCCCCGTCAGGCAGCTGGCAGGCCCCCAGACCAGTCTGGCTGCCAATCAGGACTGGGCGAGACAGCCCCAATAGGCCCTGATCGCAGCCCAGGCCTAGGAACCCCACCCATGCATGAGTTTCATGCACCAGGCCTCTAGTGTAGACTATAAATAGCTTGGCATCAGTTCAGATCAGGTTTTGCCATCAAATGAGTTTAGGTGGTAAAGTTATAAAAACACATTGAGTTTTCAGAGCTTTATGAATTTCAGAATGCCGATAAGGGATTGTAGGTCTGTAGTAAAAGCTAATGGCTGATATTAGCTAGCATTTGAGCACTTACTATGTGCCAGGAACTGTGCTAGGTGTTAACTTTCACTCTCCTGCCATGAATTAGGTATGGTTTTTATGCCCATTTCACAGCTGAGAAAACTGAGCCTGAAATGTGAACATAAGAGCAGAAACTATCTGACACTGGGAAGGGATGTTATTTTAATGGATGAGAAAGTGGAGGCTCCGTGAGGCGAAGCAACTTGCTGTGGCCCACAAAGCAAGGAAGCAGCTGGACATGATTCTGAGCCATCCCGCAGTCTCCCTTTGAAAGAGGGCAATCCAGTGCCCAGGGGCCAGCCCAGCCCGGTCGCCCCTGCCCCTGCCTCTGCTTCTCCTGCTTTGCAGAGCCTCTCCTCACCCTTTCCCTTCTTTGTCCCAAATCTGGGTTTCCAGGAGCAGATAAGCACAGGAAGGACATGCCAGCCCTAGAGAAACTATTGTAAGCGAACAAATGGCTTCTCAGAGACTCACTCCCACAGGCAAATGTCGGCTTCGGCTTTGCTGACTGGTTATGAACATGCAGATGCTGGGAATTCAGTTTATTGACTCCTGGGCTTGGCTCTCTCTTCCCATCATCACCCCTTTGAGTGTCTTTTAAGGCAGTAGTTCCCAGACTTGGGATTTCACACACCTGCGCGGTGTCAAAAGACACAGGGACTGACGTAGAATTACCACGTAAGGGTATTAAAAACAACTCCCAGCAAACCAGCTCCATCTTTCCAGAAATTAAGGACATTTCAATGCCAGCACAGAGGCACACTTAACTTCACGAGACTTGCTCTTTTTTTTTTTTTTCCCCCCTGTGGGCAACATTTAGCCTTTAATCACCAACACAGTTATTCTGGTCCCCCAGCAGTTGGCTGACCTCTGTTTATGCGGGAAACTCCTCCAGGTACGAAGCCACACAGGTGTAACCCTCAGCCTCAGCCAATCCGTGTCTCCCTCATCCTAGAACAATCCTAGCTGCCTGTGGTCAACGCTCACTCTGGGCTGGGACCAGAGCTCAGTGCCTTCCATAACACAAGAGGCAATCATGATTCCCAATCTCATTTTACAGTGGAGAGACCTATGGCTCCGAGGTAAAGTCATGGTGGCCAAGGTCAACCATCTAATTAACTGAAAGAACAGGTATTTAACCTTGAGTCCATCTAGCTCAAAATCCACAACCCTGTAATACCTTTCCGAGAAACACGGATGAACAGGGTACAAAGGACACTGGCTATGCACAGACTTTAGTTCAGGGAGAGGGTCCTGGGAACACCTCCAGGGTGGGGCAAAAGTAGTTTACAGTTATTTGTATGGAAAAATAATACAATCCTATCTAATAAAAGAGTAATATGCAAATTGACCATCACTCCAACACACAAGATGGCTGCCCCCATGTGGTCAAAGATGGCTGCCTCCATGTGGACACAAGATGGCTGCCACAAGATGGCCAGCAGGGGAGGGCAGTTGGGAAGGACCAGGCCTGCAGGGGAGGGCAGTTAGGGGTGACCAGGCCGGCAGAGGAGGGAAGTTGGAGGTGACCGGGCCTGCAGGAAAGGGCAGTTGAGGGGGACCCAGGCCTGCAGGGGAGAGCAGTTGGGGGGGACCAGGCCTGCAGGGGAGGGCAGTTAGGGGTGACCAGGCCTGCAGGGGAGGGCAGTTAGGGGAAAACAGGCTGGCAGGGAAGCAGTTAGGCATCAATCAGGCTGGCAGGGGAGTGGTTAGGGGTGATCAGGCTGGCAGGCAGAAGCGGTTAGGGGCAATCAGGAAGGCAGGCAGGCGAGCAGTTGGGAGCCAGCAGTCCTGGGTTGTGAGAGGGATGTCCGACTGCCCGTTTAGGCCCGATCCTACCAGGATCGGGCCTAAACGGGCAGTCGGACATCCCTTGAGGGGTCCCAGATTGGAGAGGGTGCAGGATGGGCTGAGGGACACCCTCCCCCCTGCCATGCACGAATATCGTGCACCGGGCCTCTAGTAATTAATAAATAATAATACAAGAATAAAACTCTGTGTGTCGCATACTCACAACTATAAATGCACTTTGCCTCACCCCGTATTTGTTAAGAAGCAGAACAGACTGTCGGGACAAGGATCTGGAAGTTTCCAAAGAAACATGGATTCACATGGTACTTGGACCCATGGAATGCACACCGGGACTATTTGCCATGTTCCCATCCCTCTGCTGAAAGAATAATACAGAGGCCTATATGCTTCACCAAGAGTCACCACTTGCTAACGTTGTACCACATTTGCCTTCTCTCTGTACATGCCAGTGCTGGCCGATAGAAATGTCGGTGATGAAAGAAAGGCTTATGCCAACTGGCCAATACTGTAGCCACTAGCCACATGTGGTCACTGAGCACTTAACATGTGGCCGGTGGAACTGAGGAGCTGAACTTTAAATTTTATTTATTTTTCATTAATTTAAATTTAAGCATAAAGAGCTCCATGTGGCTAGAGGCCCCTGTACTGAACAGCACAGCTGCAGGTCAATACATTCTTTAGTTTTGCTGAACGACTTGAAAATAAGCTGTATACATCATGAGACTTCAGCCCTACATGCTCCGGGCTGTTTCTTCAGAGCAAGACATTTTCCTACGCAGCCAGAATACATATCACACCCAAGAATTTTTTTATAACAAGCGTATTGAGCTATATAGTTCACGTACCATATAGTTCACCCACTCAAGGTATATAATTCCATATTTTTGGTGCTTTCAGAGTTGTGAAAGCATCGCCACAATCAGTTTTAGGATATCTTTGTCACCCTAAAAAGAGACCCGCGCTCATTAGTAGTCCCTCCCCATTTCCCCCTACCCCCACCGAAGCCCTCGGCAATTACAGTCTCCTTTCAGTCTCCATGGGTTTGCCCATCCTGCACAGGCCGTAGAAATAGAATCATACACTATGTGGTCCTTTGTGGATGGCTTTTTCCAGTTTGCACAATGTTTTTAAGGTCCATCCATGCAGTAGCATCTATCAGCATTTAATTTCTTTTTTTTTAATTATTAAGATAAAGTTCACGTAACAAAGTTCACCATTTTAACTATTTTAAGGTGTGCAATTCAGTGGCTCCCAGTAAATTCACAATATTAGGCAACTATTCCCACTATCTAGTTCCAGAACAGTTTCATCACCCCCAAAAGATTCCCCCATACCAATTAAGCAGTCACTCCCATTCCCCATTCCCCCATCCCTAGGCAACCACTAATTTGCTTGCTGTCTCTATAGATTTGCTGACCTGGGCATTTCATATAAATGGAACCATATAATAAGTGGCTTTCGATGTCTGGCTCCTTTCACTTAGTATAAAATTTTCAAGGTTCATCATGTTTGTAGCATATACCAGCCCTTCATTCTTTTATGGCTGAATAATATTCCATTGCATGCATAAACCACATTTGTTTATCCATCCATGAGTTGATGGACAACTGGGCTGTTTTCACTTTTTGATTGTTGTGAATAATCTGCTATGAACGTTGATGTTCAAATTTTGGTTTGAATACTTGTTTTCAGTTCTCTTGGATATTAGCCTAAGAGTAGAATTGCTGGGTCATGTGGTAATTCGATGTTTAATTTTTTGAGGAATGGCCACACCGTTTTCCTTCGCAGCTGCACCATTTTACATGTCCACGAAACGTGGATGAGGGTTCCAATTTCTTCACACCCTTGCACTTGTTATTTTCTGTCTTTTTATTGATTCCAGGGAGGAAGGAAGAGGGAAAGATAGAAACATCAACGATGAGGGAGAATCATTGATAGGCTGCCTCCTCCTGTTAATCAAATAGCCATATGCCCCAATTGGGGATCAAGCCCGCTACCCGGGCATGTGCCCTTGACTGGAAATCGAACCTTTTGGTTCATAGGTCAACACTCAGCCACTGAGCCACGCCGGCTGGGCTATTTTCTGTCTTTTTAATTACAGCCATCTTTGTGGGTATGAAGTAGTATGTCATTGTGGTTTTGATTTGCATTTCCCTAATGACTAATGATGTCAGGCATCATTTCATATACTTATTGGCCATTTGTGTGTGTAAAAATTTCAGTTCACTTTAAAATTGGGTTGTCTGTCATTTCATTATTGCATTGTAAGAGTTCTTTCTATATTCTGGATATTAGACCTGTATGAGATATATTACTTGCAAATATGTTCTCCCATTCTGTGGGATGTCATTTTACTTTCTTGATTGTCTTTTGATGCACATAAGTGTTTAATGTTAATGAGGCCCAACTTGTCTATTTTTTCTTTTGTTGCTTGTGCTTTTGTTGTCATACCTAAGAATTCATTGCCAAATTCAAGGTTGTGAAGGTTTACCTCTATGTTTTCTTCTGGGAATTTTATAATGTTAGCTCTTACATTTAGGTTTTTAATCCATTTTCAGTTCATTTTTGTATATGGTGTGAGGTAAGAGTACAACTTCCTTCTTCTGCCTGTGGATATTGCTATCCCAGCACCATCTGTTGAATTGTATTGGCACTCTGATGGAAAATCAATTGACCATAGATTTATGGGTTTTATTTCTAGACTCTCAATTCTATTCCACCGATCTCTATGTCTATCTCTATGCTAGTCCACATTGTTTTGAGTAGCTTTGTAGTAACTGTTTAAATTAGGAACTGTGAGTCCTCTAATTTCCTATTTTTTCAAGATTGTTTTGACTATCTTGGGTCCCTTTAGTTTTTATAGGAATTTTAGGATCAGCTTGTCCATTTCTGCAAAAGTGGCAGTTGGAATTTTGATAGGAATGCATTGAATCTGTAGATCAATCTGGGGAGTATTGCCATTTTATAAATATTGTCTTCTAATCCATGAACATGAACATGAATATGGGATATCTTTCTATTTATTTAGGGGAACTTTAACTTCTAAAGAAAGATAGTTTTTAATGTACAAGTTTTATGCCTTCTTGGTAAATTCATGCCCAAGTATCTTATTTAATGATAATATAAATTATCATCAAATTATTTTGAATTATTTTATTCATTTTAGTTTTGGGTTGCTTATTGCTTGGTGAAGAGAAATACAATACATTTCTGTATGTTGATTTTTGTGTCCTCCAACCTTGCTGAATTCATTAGTTCTAATACTTTTTTTAGTGGTTTCCTTAGGAATTTCTATGTACAAGATCATGTCTTTTGAGAATTGAGATAGTTTTACTTCTTCCCTTCCACTATGCATGCCTTTTAATTCTTATTCTTGCTGAATTGCTGTGACTAGAACCCTCAGTAAAATGTTGAAGTGGTTAGACACCCTGGTCTTCTTCCCGATCTTAGCGGGAAAACATCACCAGTATGTTAGCTGTGCGTTTCCCATCGATGGCCTTTGTCAGCCTGAGGAAAGTTCCATTTTCCTAGTTTGTTGAGTGTTTTTATCATGAAAGGATGTTGGTTGGGTCTTTTCAAATGTTTGTTTTCCCTTGTCAGTTGAGATGATCATTCGGTTTTGTTCCTTCATTGTACTAATATGGTGTATTACACTGATTGATTTTCATGTGTTAAACCAGTTCTGCATTCCTTGGTTAAGTCCTACTTGGTCATGGTATGTTCGGTTTGCTAGTATCTTGTTGAGGATCTTTGCATACGGGATATTGGTCTGTAGTTTTCTTATAAAGTCTTTGTCTGGGTTTGGTGTCAGGATAATGATGGCTTCATAGAGTGAGTTGGGAAGTGTTCCCTCCTCTTTTTTTTTTTTTTTTGGAAACGTTTTGGAAGGGTTGGTTTTAATTCTTCCTTAAACAGTTGATACAATTCACCAGTAAAGTTATCTAGTCCTGAGATTTTCTTTGTTGGAAATATTTTGATTACTGATTCAATCTCTTTACTAGTTATATGTCTATTCAGATTTTCTTTTTCTTTTTTATTCAGTTTGGCAGTTTCTGTTTTTCTAGGAATTTCCCTATTTTATCTATGTTATCTAATACATTGGCATATAATTGTTCATAGTATTCTCCTATAATCCTTTTTTTATTTCCTTAAGGGTGATAGTAATGTTCCCACTTTGACTTCTGATATTAATAATTTGAGTATTCTCTCATTTTTCTTGATCAGTCTAGCTAAAAGTTTATCAACCTTGTGACAAAGGACCAACTTTTGGTTTCATTCATTCTCTCATGTCCTTGTATTCTCTATTTCATTTATCTCCACTCTAATCTTTACTATTTCCTTCCTTGTGCTCACTTTGGGGTTAGTTTGCATCACTATTTCTAGTTCTTTTAAAAAATATATTTTTGTTGATTTCAGAGAGGAAAGGAGAGGGAGAGAGAGATAGAAACATCAATGATGAGAGAAAAATCATTGATCGGCTGCCTCCTGCATGCCCCACACTAGGGATTGAGCCTGTATCCCAGGCATGTGCCCTGACTGGGAATTGAACCGTGACCTCCTGGTTCATAGGTCAATGTTCAACCACTGAGCCATACCGGCCAGGCTATTTCTAGTTCCTTAAGGTGCAGGTTATATTACTGATTTGAGATCTTTCTTATTTTTTAATGTATGGATTTACAGCTCTAAATTTCCCTCTGAGCACTGCTTTTACTGCATCTCTTTATTTTTCTTTATTGTCAAATAATATTCCATTAGATAGGTTTACCACATTTTATTTTTCAGGTTGAGATTTTATTTGTCTTTGAAAATCATTTATTAATGTTCTTTCTACATGTTTTTTAAAAACCACACTTTATTCATCCATTCATCAGTTGATGGACATTCCTGCTGTTTCCACTTTGGGACTATTCTGAATATGTTACTATGAGCATTAATGTACAAGTTTTTGTGTGCATATATGTTTTCAGATCTCTTGGGCATATGCCTAGAAGTGAATTGCTGGGTGACATGTAACTTTAAGATTAACCTTTGACACTCAATATTTAACAGTGACACAATAATATTATCTGACATATACATATTCAAATTTCCCCAATTGTACTAAAAGTGCCCTTTACAGCTGTTTTTGAAATAGAGGTAAAATTCACATATGGTGAAATTTACAGATCTTAGATATATATCCCAATGAATTACAAAAAATATACACATAGGTAGCTACCACCACCCCAAACAAGATATAGAACATACTAACTGCCCCCGAAAGTTTCTCTTTCCAGCCACTCCTCCACCTCCTTCTACATCTGTTATTATTTTGGTAATGGAAACTCTGGAGATGGCCATAAAAGACTAATATTATTTCAACTTAAGAAACTGCAAAACACACACTTTTTAACTTGGAGGAAGACTGGGTAAGCGGGGTGGGGGGTGGGGGGGTGGATCATGAGCATTGGAGCTAAACAAACCCTATGCTTATTCTAGCGCTACCACTTATAAACTGTGCATTATGGGCAGGTTACATAATATCTTTGAGTCAATGTAAAATGAGTCATTGGTGAAAATCAGTGAGAACTATATCTGAAGCACCATGTGGACGCCTACCAAACATTAATTCCCTCTCCCTTTCCTCTTCTCTCTTCCTTATTTGATTCTCAATACAACCTTCATTGAATCATTTACATACTCAACAGATGCTTATCAGATACCACCTGTGTGTCAGTGGCTAATCCCTGGGGAAACAATGTGAATTAAAGCAGCCCCTGTCCCTGCCTGCATGAAGGTTACGGTCAAGGGGGGACGATCATAGATGGGTGTTAATCAAACAGCCGTACTGAGTAAGTCAAGAGGCATATCCAGTGCTCTGAGAGGGTGTAATGAAGGCCCTCTTTCTGGGCCGCTGATCAGGGAGGGCCTCTGAGAGGAGGTGGCCCTTTAGCTGAAAACTGAGTACATAGAACAGAATGAAGCAAGACTTCTAGGGAGTAGAAAAGGGCTTTCCCGGTAGAAGAGATAGGACGTGCAAATAAATGCCCTGTGGCAGGAGAAAGCAGGGTGCATTTGAGGAGCGAAAGGCAGGCCCAGGTAGCTGTAGCCAGGGATCATTTGTGGCTGAAGATGGTGAGAACTTGTGGCCCAGACAGCCATGGTTAGAAATCAGAAGAGCAAGGAACTCCATGGATGCCTCTTCAGCAGGGGTGGGCAGGAGCATGATGTGATCAGATTTGCCTTAGAAGAGAGGGCAGTATCCCATCCTGGGACCACAGGCCTATGGTTATCCTGGTGCTGCCTGGAGCAGGATGGTGGTGGTGGAGATGGAGGAACTCGGGGCTTGGAGACGGTCTCAACACGGAGAGGGAGGGACAAGGAGGACACTCAGGTTTGTGAGCCATGGAGGAAAGCAATGCCAGTGAGATAGGAACTCCCAGAGGGGACCAGGGCTGGGGTGGGGAGGAGTTGGGTACCGTCATCTCCATTTTGAGTGGAAGAAGCTGAGGTTCTGTGAGGCAATAGTGATACCGAATTCTTGGACTGGGGACAGTGTTTCTGATGTGAATGTGAGGCTTTTTGCAGGGTCAAGGAAGGCATGGGAAAGGAACAACTTACCCAGCTACGCCCTAAAGGCTGAGAGAAGGATCTCTTTCGTGGCTTCCCAGACCTGCCTGTAACGGCTACAGCCTCTGAGGATGGTTTGCCAGAGTTGGGGAGGAGTACAGAGAAGGTGGCTCCAGCATCGAGCAGGAAATTAATTTCCTTGCCCTCTCCCACTGTCAGGCTTACCTGGGGCTCCTGGGTGGAGGTGGCAGTCCCCAGATGAGCCAGGTTGAGAGACCCCAGGCCCCATCAGTCCTGTTGGGCCAACTGGTCGCCAGCCCCGCCCCAAGGGACCGCAGTCTCCAGGGGCAGTCCGACTTCCAGTGGTTTCCTTCACAGGCAGGACAGGGCTTCAGGAGCCCACCACGCCCCTTGGGGCAACTCCGGGGCATAAGTCCAACCTGTCAGGTGACCGGGACTGACCGATCGCCTCCGGGCTCTGACTGGGGGTCCTTGCCTTGCCGAAGCATGGCACTAAGAGCCTTGACTTTGGCCTGGCTTCCCTTTTTCCCCATTCTGGTCTCCATTATAGAACACAGAGGTGGTAACTTTCAGGAGATTTTTAAAGTACTCTTGGGACCAATAGCCAATTCTTGCAACCTCCTGATATCTGGGATAGCCTGAGTGATAAATTTATCCTTTAAAATTAGTTGTGCCAATTCTGAATCTGGGGTAATGTTGGTACGCTTAACCAAAAGCCTCCTTGAGCCTTCCAAAAAGTCCGAGGAGTTTTTGTTATCCCCTTGATTAATGGTGGTTAATTTAGGAGTAATTAACAGGCTTTATGTTACTAAATGTGAGACCTTCTGTAATGCAGAAAAAAAGTCAGGCGTTTTCTTTTTAAGGTTTGCGGGCCAAACTTATCCCAATTCTTGAGGATACATTCTAGAGAGCTGTCTTTATGTAGAGTAGATAACACGCTTCCCATCTGGAAAAAAATATGAAAAAAATAAAAAAACGTGCAAGGATGCCTGCCATCCTTGTATGGGTGACCCACCCTGTCGGCGTGCGGTCGCAGACAAGGTGGACGGGCGGACTTAACCGCACTTACCACCGCGACCGGCCACCCGAGCTCACGCAGAGGTCCCCTTCCTGATGCTACTGGTGATTTCCTGATGGGGGTGGCGTGTATAACCCGTGTCCTCAGGCCCCTTTTTTGTGATGAAAGGTGCCGGAGGCGGCTGGAATATTTTGAAGTACCTACTGGACTGTATTTCCGAGGGGTTTACTTTAGGATGAGGACTTAAGAGAGTTTACACAGTACCCGGAACCCTGGTCTGGCCAGTATCCAGTGATCCGAGTAAAGTATTAGTAGCTCCAGTCCCCACCCCTTGTATGCCACCCCCCTCCCTCGTCATTAAATGATTTATTCTCTGCCTGATTTTATATTTTAAACTTCCTGCTCACTGGCTTAACTTTTAGTTTCCACTGACCCTTAATTTCTGCTGTTTATTTTCAAACCTTTAAGAATGTTACCTTCTGGGCAACCAACGTGGTTGCTTCACCTGCTGGGAGAGGGACATGCTAGTTGACTTTGCAGGGAATTACAAAGGCACACCTTCCCAGTATTTATAAGAAAGGGGTGTCGTAATTTCCCGAAGTTTTACAAAATACCTTTTCGAGTTCAGCTATGACCTACTTAGAAGCCTGCAATTTCGAGTAAGTCAGAGTTCTTTCCATGGGTTTTCTAAAGACGTAAATGCACCAAAGTAAGGCAATGGCTGTCCAATGACCAATCCAAAAGTGGCATGGTTCTAGATTTGTTTAAAATGCAATCGATAAAACCTCTGCTGAGACCACAAGTTTCTAGTACAACAAACAATTTGTATGTAACAGGTGGCACATGGCTTATTGCAGACGGCACATTTAAGCATTGAAAATAATTTATAAATCCTAAGAGAAACATAAATCCGTGGTTACTCACCATTTGACGTGAAGAGGGTTGATTAATTTACAGAGAAATTCCCGGCCAATGCACCATCTGATACCGAATTTTTGGACTGGAACCCGGATCCTTTGTCCCCCGGAATCGAAGAATGAATCCACAGACAGAAAAGTGGTATAGCAAAGATGGAGATTTATCGAGGAACAAGTACAGACTCCCACATAGGGAGGGGGGAAAGGGTCCCACTGGGTTCCCTATCCCTATGGCTTATATAGGCTGCAGATCCTGGTGCCTTGATATCCTCTCTGATTGGTCACTATTCCCCTTCAAGTTGGTTACTATAGTAACTCCAGGGCTCAAAGGTCAAAGGTCACATGGGACATGTGAGGTTCTCCCCACCTCCTTCCCTATTGTTTTCCTATTCCCTTTGGGCTTCCTTCTCTTTATTTTGTAAATATAACTTTTCTTGGCTACTTCCAGTTCCCTTGCCTTATGGAAATATACCTGTTGCTGCCTCCTTGTCTTATGGAGATGTAACTGCACCAGCCTGCCTTGTGTTATGGAAATGTACCTTCTCCCAGTCTGCAGCCCCCGCTTTTTCCCATGGACCCCAATTCCAAAAAATCCCTAAGCCTGCCTATATCCCCCTAAAATTCCAGCTTCAATAGGACTGGTTATAGCCAGACAGCTGGGTGGGGTGCGGAGGGGCTGGCCACCTGCTGCTCCTGAGGACACTTCCAGCTGGTGCGTGTGTGGCACAGAATGGGGGTGGTGGTTAGAAATGCTCCATCGCTTGAGATCTGGGAGCATCCGGGTGTGGGCATTCTGGAAGCAGCTTCGCACCTCGTATGGAAGACAGAGCCAGCAAGAATGACGCCAAGACGCTGTTTCCTGAGAGCACAAAAATATCCTGGGTGGCAGCCACCCTGCTCACAGGGTCCTGGCACACAGGGGGTGCTCCGAAACCAGTGACCCTCTGCTGAGGCTGGCCCGGCGCCTGCAGGTTGGGGGACACGGAGGTGATATTTTACCCACTTACTCTCATCCATCTAATGGCTACCTCAGATCCAGGGGCCACATTAAGAACAGTGGTCTCTTCTTCTATTGGGAAAACCTATGTGCTGTGCCAAAAAGAAAAAGGGAGGTGAGCTTTTCTGAGTACCTACTATGTGCCAGGGACTGTGTTAGGCTTTTATACCCTTTGAGAGGATTTAATTCCTAGATTGACTTGAAGAGCAAATGAATTCCCATTTGAGGTTCAGAGAAGGGGGTACTTTTGCTTAAGGGCACACAGCCAGCAAGTGGCAGGGGCGAGGTTCTAGCTTGGCTGTCCAACCCCTCAGCCTGAGCCCTTTCCACTACAGCGAGATAGGAACTAGGCATCAGAACAAGGAGGTCAAGGTAGGTTCTGAAGCCCCCAGGTGTCGGGGAATTTGTAAACGTGGAATGGATGCTGATATCATGGCCCAAGTTGCATTTCCATTCTCAAAGCACCTTCCCCTCTTGGGGGTGGGGCTGGGGGTGGGGTGGGGTGGATAAAATTCTCAAGCTGGGAAAACAATGACATCCAATTTAAACACTTGGCTGCAAAAGGTAATTAGCACTGAATGCTGGAAATAGGGAGAGAGCAAACTCTGGCTGAGGGCCACGGGGAAGCGGCAACCAATGATTGTTCCTTAGAATTACAAATACCCACATGCCAATTCGTGGATTGTATTGGGTTGTTGTTCTCCCAAAGGGATCGATCTGCCTCTCCCCTGCTCTCTGCGGCCCTCTGGGTCAGACTAGGGGGAGGCGAGTCGGGCACTTTCATTCTAGTCCCACCTGCTTGGAGGACCCCAGAACCCAGGAGCATTTGAGACAGTGAGCGTGGCCCCACGCTCATTCCCAGGCTTTCTCCACATCCGCCCGAAGTAGAGGTCTGTGGGAGGGGCTGGCCCCTGGGTGGGTCTGTCTCAGCCCTGGCAGGTGCTAAGAATACTCGCAGTGTTTACTGAGCACCCAATATACGTAAGACATTCCGCTAGGTGTTTTGTGGGTAACAAAGGACATCCACCATCTCTCTCCCCTAGGGAGCTCACAGCCTCATAGAACCCAGAGGAAACTATTGGGTGTGGCACCAGGTGTGGTCTTCACCTCAAATGGCACATGGAGCAGGCTTCCTTTTTCAATTTTATTTCAACCCATCTGGGCCAACCTAACTCCAACGCCTCCCTCCCACTTGCTAAAAGCCTTTGGCGAGCAGCAGATTCAAGCCGGAATTCCTTTACAGTCATGGTTACCTTCTATTTATGGCAAATGAGATTGGTTTTCCATGTACGATAGTGATTTAATTCTAAAAGAAATCTGTCAGAGTTTTAGAGGAAGGAAAAGCGCACTCACTAGAAGAAGCGTATCAACAAGTGCAGGCGGTGACGTGCGGCCTTGCCCACAGCTATCTCCAGTGAAGCCAGAGGAAGCTCACTGCCCCCCGCCCAGCGCCACGGACTCGAGCCTGTCTGTGGGATCCCTGTCCCACCTCTTTCCCAAAGACCCCAGAGACTACAAAATTTTCCTTTTGGCCGGGGATCAGCTGGCAAAGGAACCGCTTGTGATAAAAGAGCAATTAACAACCTTGATATTGTCTTCGGAGGAAACTGTTTTCTTCCCTCCCACCCATCCCCTGGGGGGAAAAATTAATATAAACAAAACCTCTTGGACTCAGTTAGGGATGGATGAGTCGAGCGCTGTTTTGCATTAAGGTCTTAAGATGTTTTAAGGGACAATGATCAAAAACAGTAAAGCCTTCCACACACACACACACACACACACACACACAGAGAGAGAGAGAGAGAGAGAGAGAGAGAGAGAGAGAGAGAGAGAGAGACAGACAGACAGACAGACACTAGGTGTTGGGGAATTTGAGAGAGAGGCACCCGACTCCCAGCACCAGGGCCCACTGCAGACCTTTAGATGCCTGAGCACTGTGGTGCCCCTACAGAACTCTTCCCCTGTAATCCGAAATATAAATAACACCAAAGCACAAATACATACCTAACAGGGATGCCGAAATTAAAATGAGTTTATACATCTGGATTTAAAATGTACCGATTGCAAAATTCTGGGTAAGACTGTCAAAATAAACTTTTGTTCTCGGGCTTTGTTTGGATTTGGGTTTTTCCCCCCACTTTCCTGGTGCCCTGGGCACATGTTTTAGCCTAACAACCGGTTGCTAAGGGAGGGTGGAGGTAGGGTGGGAGGATGACCCGGCCCAGCCCCGGGACTGTCACTAAGCCCCGGCTCAGCATGTTGACGTGTCACCTGTCAGCTGTACTGTCCATCTGACAGCCTTTTAGCCAGTGGGTCAGGAACCTGTGCCGCCCCCTGGCATCAGCTAGACTCTCACCGAGCAATTATGAGAGTTCACTCCACACAGACCCTCTCTGTTGAGGATACGGAGAGATCAGGAAACACAGGTGGGTAGCAGTCCAAGCATAAGGAATAAAATAATCTACCACCGTTATCATAACACTCAACAGCGATGAGGCACCACATTCCTAGTCCCTCAGAGCAGGGCGGGGCCCAAGACCATGCCTTGTCCAACCTGGTCATTTCATAAATAAGGAAATATGAGTTCAGTGTTACCAGAGGTTCCTGTACTTTAATTATTTAATTTGTTGAAGATTTGCTGAAGGAGAGAAGAGGATGGAGCCAGATCTTGGTTGAACTTCTCAGGCATGGTGGGGAGATGGTGGGAGCATCCGCGGCAGATTTTAACCCACCTCCCTCCCAGTGAATGGTTGCCTGGTCTGTGAACAGCTTCTGTATCTCACTAAGGGCAGAAGCATGGAGACTGGTGCTTTGGGGAAAATATTTTCCTGGAAGTCCTACTCCAACCCCGCTTTGACATACCATGACCGGCCCAGGCTTGGAGAAGGCCCTGCCCGCCACTGGGGACCCTCCCCGCCTGCCCTCAGGGATGCGCACCCACGCTCTGGGGTCAGTGACCATACAATTGTTTCTACATGACATGTTGGGCAAGTTGCTTTCTGTTTCTTCCCTCTTGGGGGAGGTCAGATGATATCGGGACAAGGAGGGTATTGTGGTGTCAACCAGCTTTAAAAGTGTCCTTAAATGGATGTGATTCTGGTGCCAGTTCTGGGCACACACCTATGGGCTTTAGGAGAAATCGGGGGGTGGGGGGGGTGGGTTGGGCCTTCGCTCCCACAAGAAATAAGGAGGTTGGGTTATTTTACCGCTCACTTCAGGGAGGAATAAAAAAGTGTATTTTCCTGACTAGGGTATTTTTGTATTTTTGCTAACACAAAACGAAAACGTGGGTGGGGAGAGATTGTGGGGCTGTGACTTAGAAATGCCAGGCCTCTCCCTGGGCCCAGGATCGTTAAACTCAGCAGGACCCTCTGGTGCTGGGAGTGGGACCTGGGGCGGCGGAGCCTGGAGCTACCTGCTCAGTGTCTTGGCTGCAGGTCGCTCTTACCTTGGCTTCTCTGAGTAAGGGCTCTCTTCTCCTCTCTCAGCTGGCACGCTCAACGTCCTCGCCCCACGGGGCTCCACGGGGCTCCACGGGGCTCCACGGGGCTCCACGGGGCTCCACGGGGCTCCACGGGGCTCCACGGGGCTCCACGGGGCTCCACCAGGGCAGGAATTGGCTGCACCTGGTCCAATCAGCTGTGTCCGGGGATGGCCTCCTAGACCTACAGGTGCAGCAGCAGCAGGCGCTCCGAGTAACTGTGGTCAAGATGGAGCGTGTGCTCTCACCTTGAGAACCAAGGAGTGAAAGTGGTTCATGGCAGAAGGAAGGGGGGTAATGGAATCTCCTCATCTGAATGGGGGTTCAGTCCCATTCACGTGCCAGTCCTTTCTTTGGGAGCTTCCATGTTGGTATTGCATAACCTCGCCCCTATTTGTAGTTGATTGGACAAGGAGTGGACATGTGACCCAGCTGGACCAATCCCATTGGCTCTCCTGGGAGCTGCAATGCCTCAATGCACTTGCTAGGCAGCCCCGGGGAGGCCAGGTCCTGTTGCAAACACCGGGAGGAGGAGAAAGTGGATCTGCAGGAAGAAGAGAATGAAGCAGGTGCAGCGAGTGGAGACTTAGAGACAAAGTGGTCTGGACTGATCACTGGTCAAATCCCTGGCTCTCTGGAGCCCGGCTGCCTTTGGCTGTCATGAGCAAACCTTCGTCTTTTCTGTTAGTCCAGCAGCGGCGTTTTCCATGGCCTGCAACTAGAATTCTCACTAATGCAGAGGCCTAAGAAAATAATAATAGCAATAGCTGATATTTATTGAACGCTTCTTCTACGCCCTACACTCTTCCAAGGGGTTTATATGGATTATCTTATTTGAACCTTTCTCTTTTTTTCCCCCTTTAGTATTATTTTATTAAATCATAAATGTACAACAGCTTCTTAACTCTACACACGCACTTAAATTTTTTTAAAGGAAAAACGTTATGTCTTATTACACCATGATCCTGGCTAATAGCTTTTCAAAACTTTGAGAAAAATCTTAAAAAAGGTTTCACATGTCACCTGAAACTTACAAATTTAACATTATCAAAGAAGGAATGCTTCTACACTCTTACAAAGACCACTAGAAATAAACAACAATTAAAAAGCTAAGAAACTGTCTCAAAGACATTTTTTTTTTTTTTTTTTTTACAATCCTTCCTCCACAGTAAGGTAAGGTTATTAAATAATCCAATCCATTCACAATAATGGCTCTCTGCCTCTGCTCTGGTGTCTTCTGCCATATCACTGCATACTTACGCATGACTGAGATAAGAGTTTCATTAACATAAGAGTTTCCTTAACGTTGTTATTCGATAACCTGAAGCTGTTCTGTTACCTCTGGGCTCTCATCCTCTCCTATTTACAGTGAAGCCCATGGCAAATAGGAAGAAGCTCAATATCGGCTTCTCCCTCCATAGCCCCCACTTCCTCCACTTCCTCCAGGACCATAGTTTCCTCCACCATATGGTCCCCCCATGTCCCTGCTACCACCAAAATTTCCACTCTTCATTGGACCCTAGTTAGATGGTTGCTGGTTATAATTTCCAAAATCATTGCAATTTCCACTTCCGTAATGTCCTCCAGGTCCTCCTCCATACCCATTATAGCCACCCCCAAATCCACGACCACTTCCATAGCCAGCAGATCCTCCTCTAAAGTTACTTCCTGGCCCTGGCCCAAAATTTCCACCACCACCTCGAGAGTCTCCAAAACCAAAGTTGCCTCCTCTTCCACGTCTAGAACTTTGAACTTCCTACATTTCTTGTCTAGACAAAGCCTTTCTTACTTCCGCATTGTGACCATTGACGGTGTGGTATTTCTGCAACACAATCTTATTCACAGGATCATGGTCATCAGAAGTAACAAATCCAAAGCCTCTCTTCTTTCCAGACTTCCCATCAGTAATTATCTCAATGGTATCCATTTTTCCATATTCTTCAAAGTAATCTCTAAGATGATGTTCCTCAGTATCTTCTTTAATCCCACCAACAAACAGCTTCTTCACAGTTACACGAGCCCCTGGCTTTCCAGATTCCTCTCTCGCAACAGCACGTTTTGGCTCAACCACTCGTCCATCAATTGAATGAGGCCTTGCAGCCATGGCGGCATCAACCTCAGCCATGGACGAAAAAGTTACAAAACCAAATCCTCTTGATCTTTTGCTTGCAGGATCTCTCCTTTACCACACAGTCTGTAAGTTTCCCGCATTGCTCATAGTAGTTCCTCAAACTTTCTTCTGTGGTTTCAAAGCTCAAGCCACCAATAAAGAGTTTACGGAACTGTTCCTTTTCTCTCTTCTTCCTCTCCAAAGGAGCAGTTTCTAAAGTTTTCTCCATCGCGGACTCAGTCGCTTCAGCCTGATTTCCTGCAGCCGAGCCAGATGAGAGAGATCTCCGGACTCGTCCTGGCGCTGTAGTAAGAACTGCCGCCGCTGGAGCAACAACAAGGCTAGAGGCACGTCCGCACGCTTAGCCGCTTAGCCGGCGCCGCTGCTAATCTTATTTGAACCTTTCAAGAACTCTGTGCTAGGTATGATTATTCCCACTCACAGCTGAAGAAGCCGAGGCCCAGATCGGCTCACCTGCTCAAGGTCACACAGCCAGAGTTTAACCTAGGCAGTCTGACCTCAGAGTCTATTTTTAAAAAATATATATATTTTTTATTGATTTTTTACAGAGAGGAAGGGAGAGGGATAGAGAGCTAGAAACATTGATGAGAGAGAAACATCAATCAGCTGCCTCCTGCACACCTCCTACTGGGGATGTGCCCGCAACCAAGGTACATGCCCTTGACCGGAATCGAACCCGGGACCTTTCAGTCCGCAGGCCGACGCTCTACCCACTGAGCCAAACCAGTTAGAGCTGACCTCAGAGTCTATTACCACAGCTTTTTTGGTTGAGACTGCTGGGAGAAGGCCTGAGTCCATCCTCCACATGCTCATACCAATCCTAACCCCCCCGCCCCACCACCACCACCACACACACACACACCCACCCACACACACACACACACAGAAAACTGGAGGAGCTGGCAGCCAGGGTAGAGTGTTTGCCCTCTGCTCATCCTGCCCTGGACACCCACCCAGAGGCAGAGGGAGAGTCCGGAGTCCCTGGGTTTCCATGACACGGCACTTCGGGGTGGTAAACATTAAACCCACTGGTCTTCCTTTCTTTGAGTGCACGGAGACCTCTGGAACCACCTAAGAGGAGGCTGGAAAGGGGACGGGACCATCCTGGAGGTGCGGCAATGGCCACTCGCACCTTCCAGAAGTGCTTGCTGGGCACTTGGTGCATGAGCAGCTGCGCATCCGCCTGCTCCCACATGGAGACTGTTAGGGGCCTGGGCCACGAGTCTCATCCTGGCTGCCTGCTCTTGACTTCATCTCCAAGCCTCTGGTTCGCAATCTGGAGAATGCGGATCATGATAACCCCTACCCAGAGGAGAAAACGAGATAATGTATTCAGAGGACTTACAAATCCGGACAGGATTGGGAAAAATGTTTATATATTGAGAAAAGCAGGGGTCCCCAGTATGTGTCCTACGATTCCATTCTTTCATTTTTTTTTTTTTTTCGGTTCCATTCTTTTAGAGTTTTTGTATGGTTTTGAAATCTGCAAAGATAAATACCAAGGTGTTCAATGGTATATCTCTATGTAATGAGACTACAGGGCATTTTAAATTACTCTTTCTTTTTGCATTTAAACTTTCTAGCACGAACACAGATGATTTAGATATTTAAAAACATTGTACTTTACACACATAAAGTATTTTTATTGTTGTTTACCTCAAAATGCTTAGGCAAGCATAAAGCTTATAAGTGCAAGAGTGTGGGTACTTGCCCTCTGGGCTGGGGACGCGGTGAGTTGCCGCCCTTTTGGAGTAGACTGAGTTGTTTCCCAGCCTGTCTCCCCTGGTGGCCTGGATTGCCTTAAGCCAATCATTGTGGTGACTGGATCAGGGAGTCCATGAGGGAGGTTTGGTCTATGACACTCCCTTCCAATACTTGTGTTTGTTTGAGGAAGCGGATTTCCATGTGTTTGACATATTGTAGGTGACTTCCATATGCCACCTGGGAACCCCCACCTGGGTGAGATTGGGGCCAAGAGAGAGGAAGAGGCCAATTAACAATATCGCTCCACTCCTGCTATGGCTTTGACATGCCAAGGTCAAGGCCATCTATTACACTGATGAGCCCCAAGGCCAGTTGTGAGGAGATAGATATCCCCAAGTCATGTTCTGAACACAAAGATGTGGCAAGGTCTCCATGTACTTGACTGGAAGCAAATAGTAGTAAATTAGACACCTCCTAAGCCTTTAAGAATATTGCTAAAGTAATCCCCAATCTGGCCAATATCAGCCCGCCGGTGCACAAGCCTTAAAGCTCCTCAGGTCCCTGAATTTGTATCTAACAGGAAGTGGGATGCTAAAGTGGTACAGCCCCCAGGGGGAGCATCTCCAAGACCCCTCTCAGATGTGTCCGTCAAAGACAGGAAGATGGATGGACAGGCTGATGCACAGGCAGGGGGTGGAGGAATCTTCAGGAAGACTTTATCAGAGATGATGCAAGTCCTCTGTGTATGTGGGGGGGGGGGTGCGGGGGATGGGAGGGCTGGAGGAGATCTTCTCTCTGCCACCCTGGGTACAGCTGAGCTCTTTTCCTACGTATCATGGGTGGCTTCTTTCCTGCCTCCATTCTGGAAATGCCATCTGACTGCTAAGGCCGGACCTGCCTGAATCTGCTCTGGCCTCTGGAATCCAGCCCCCAGTAGAGGGCCTTGACTCTTCCACTTGGCCTGCAGCCTTCTCCAGGGCTAAGAATAGGAAGCAACATGCTCCCTCTTGGAGCTTGGAGCCTGCTCACGAGTCCCTTTAGAAATAAAGGACAAAATGGGGACATTGTTCCCTAGACAATGGGGTTTGCTCACATGGCAGCTCCCCAGGCCTTTGTGAGGAGGGCTCCCTTTAATGGCAGCTGGGCTGGGGGATACCCTCTGGGCCAGGGGCTGGCCAGTTCTTAGGGCCCTGAGCACAGGGCTGACTGCGGGGCCGAGCCTGGGACAGGTCGGAGCGGCAGGTGTTACAACACACTAAGGGCCAGTCTATCTAAGGGAGAGGACTGAGAGAGAGACATGAGGGCTGCAGCAAGGGCTAGGCTCAAGATGGGATAAAGACAGGGCCTGGGACAGGATTAAGGAGTAAGCCCAGAACTGGGGCTGAGCCAGGGCTGAGATGAGGCTTAGGGTTTGAGCTGCTCCTGGGAGGGCATGGGTGCCCTGCTCAGAAGCCCAGGCATCCACACGGGAAGCCTGGGCCCTTCCCTGACTCTCTGGGTGGTCTCAGGCGGCTCTCTCACCCTGGATCTTCACTCCTATCTCATCTCACCTGAATACCCTGCTTAATGCCACAACCTGCCCCCTCGGCACTTCTGTTCCCCTTATATCTGCTCTAGCTCTTTATCCATTCCCTTATTACCTTCTAACGTAGCATATAATTTACGTATTTAGAATGTTTATTGTTTGTTATCTGTCTGCCCTAACAAGCAGGTCAGCTCCATGAGGACAGAAACCTTTGGTTTGTTCATTTGTGTCCCCAGTTCTTCTTCTTCTTTTTATATTTTATTGATTTTTTTTTTTAATATATTTTATTGATTTTTTACAGAGAGGAAGGGAGAGGGAGAGGGACAGAGTTAGAAACATCGATGAGAGAGAAACATCGATCAGCCGCCTCCTGCACACCCCCCACTGGGGATGTGCCCGCAACCAATGTACATGCCCTTGACCGGAATCGAACCTGGGACCCTTGAGTCCGCAGGCTGATGCTCTATCCACTGAGCCAAACCGGTTTCGGCTGTGTCCCCAGTTCTTAAAGCCGTGCTTGGCACAGAGCAGGCACGCAACAGAGAGTGCTGAATGAAGAAAGTTGTTAAGCCTCTCTGAGCTGAGAGCACCCTCACTTGGGAAGTGAGGATGACATCAGTGTTGCTGCTTCCATGTTGCAGAGAGAGAGGAGTGAGTGCAATCTCACCTGTAAAGAGCTTTGTACCAGGCAGGCAGACACCCCTGTAATGACAGCTGGTGTATGCCTCGGTCTCCTCACCTGTAAAGTGGGAATAGAAGGCCCTAGTCTGTAGGGCTGTTGTGAGGATTAGATGGGTTAATACATACAAAGCACTTAGACCAAGGCCTCACATGAAGTCAGTGTTCAGTACGCTGGGCAGTGTCATTATAATTGAACTAGAGGCCCGGTGCACGAAGATTCGTGCAAGAATAGACCTTCCTTCCCCTGGCTGTGGGCAACGGTTTCCCTCCGGCACCCAGGACCTGGGCTGCTTTGCTCCAGCGGCTGCCATCACCCACCAGGGGTGTGCTCCGAGCTGCGTGCCGCGTGGCCACTCGGAGCACGCCCCCACCCCTGGTGTGTGTGTGTCTCTGGGGTAGGGGTGTCCGCTGGGGTGGGGGAGACACACAGTCCCCTCCCGCCCATCTGTGCGCACAGCTTCTCCTGAGCGGCTGTGATGCAGCCTCCTCGAGCCAGTCGTGATGCCCAGCTAATTTGCATATTGCATATTACATATCTATCTATATAAAAGCCTAAGTGACCATTAAAACAGGAATGACCGACAACCAGTCAACCGGTCACTATGACACGCACTGACCACCAGGGGGAAGACACTCAATGCAGGAGCTGTCCCCTGGTGGGGTGGTCAGGGCGCTCCCACAGCAGGAGTGCTGCTCAGCCAAAAGCCAGGCTCATGGCTGGCGGGCACAGCTGCATTGGCGGGAGCCTCTCCCGCCTCTGCAGTAGTTGTACCTAGCGGTGGTGGCAGGCACAGCGAGGCCGGGATGAGCAGCAGCGGGGCTGTGCCCAGCCTGGCTGAGGCTCCTCCCGGGCTGCCTGCTGCTTCAGCACTGCTACATCCCTCCGGGGGGATGTAGGTGTGCCGGGTTTCTGACATGCTCGGCACTCTGACATCCTCATGTGGGATCCTGGATTGCGAGAGGGCGCAGACCAGGCTGAGGGACCCCATCCGTGCACGAATCCGTGCACTGGGCCTCTAGTATACACACACACACACACACACACACACACACATACATACATACATACATATATATGTATGATATTGCCTCAGTTTTCTTAGTCCCTTCCTTTGCATCATTGAGTTGAAGGAGGAGATGGAGATGGCTCAGAGTCAAAAGCTGAATCTTTGATTATGCCTGGGCTTGAGAGTAAATGATCCTTCTAATCCAAGGGTCAAAACAGACAAAGGGATTCCACACCCCCTTTTTTTTTTTTAAATCCTCACTAGAGGACATGCTGAGAGAGAGAGAGAGAAAGAGAGAGAAATAACATTAACGTGAGAGAGAAATATTGTATGTGCCCTGCCCTGACCAGGAATTGAACCCGACACCCAGGTATGTGCCCTGACTGGGGATTGAACCTACAACCCAGGTATGTGCCTTGACCAGAAACAAACTGGTAACCTTTTGGTGCACAGCATGACACTTAACCAACTAAACCGCTCTGGCTGGGTGACCTCTCCTTTTTTTAAATATCCACCTAGATTTTAGGGAGTCTCCCCCCCGCCCGCCCCCGTCGTCCGCCCCGCCACCCCACCCCCCCTCGTCACGAGAGCTGACTCCTTGCTGCTCCTTGTACACAGGCCTTAGAGTTTTCTTCTTCTCTCCGTCTTTCCTCCTTTATCCCTCACCACTGAGGGCCTGACCTCCTATGCTTACCATTTCAGCATTTCTCATTGTAGAAGTCTCCCCATGGGCCAGTGGAAATGAGAACTAAAAATCTGGGGCTCCCGGCCTTCTCCCCTCTAACTTAGCTTCTAATTCCTGGTGAACTTCAGGCCTCGATCAAGGCAGGGGGCACTTCATAATTGAATGGAATAAATGAATGAGTAGGAAAAGCCCAGCTCTGACCCTGACCTTAAGGTAACAAATGTCTCTGGCCTTCAGTTTCTTCATAGCTGATGGGGATTATAGATGCCTGTCCTGTCCACCTTACAAATCTGTTGTGAGAACCAAATGAGATCATCAGCTCTTTGAGCAAAGGGAGCAGTCCAATTTGCTCATTTTTTAAAATAAGGCACCGGATCCCCAGAGACAAGGTATGTGCAGTATAGACACAGACAAACCTAATGTAATGAACTGCCTTCTACCAGCCACGTGGTCCCGAAATCTGGAGTCTGGGCTGGATTTAGAGATTGTCCAGTTCAACCAGCCAGAGGGACTCTGAGCCTAGACAGGGACAGTGACTTCCTCAGCTCAGCCAAGAAGCTAGAGCACAGCTGGAAGTTGGGGCTCCTACTTTCCAGTTGAGGCCTCTTCTGGCTGGGCTGACATAATCAGGAGGGCTGGCACCCTGGGGGCAGAGCCCAGCAGCAGGGGAGGAGGAGTGAGGGAGGAAAGTGGCAGGCCAGGCAGCAGACCCTCTTGCTGATAACCAACCAGGTGGAAGAGTACCCTAGGGGAAATCACCCTGACACAGGGAACCCAATACTGGCCAAGTGGCACAATCAGAAGTGCCCATCCCTCGGAGTTTTGGGGAGATCAGAAGTCGGGGGCAGGTGCTAGGGGCCCGTGATAGGTGGGATGGGGTCCCCCCAACTCCCTGTAGGCTCAGCCTCTCAGCCTGGGGATTTGCCCCTGACTCACTGATGATGACATCATCTCAAGCCTCTTAGTAGCCCTAAATCCTTCCTTGGAGTTGTGAGCAGTTATAGAGCCCCTCCCAGATTTGGAACTGTGGATGCTTTCACCCACAATTTCTTATGCAAACATTATTCATTTACCACCTCCATGGTTTTTGCCATAATAACCTAACCCATTAAATCTATATTATAAAAGGCCTGTGGCTGTAACGCCGTAATGCCATAACAACCAAACGACCTGTCACCTGGAGGTGCATTGATGGGTCTCACAGTGCAGAGGGTCTATGGTCCTGCAGCGCGGCGGGTCTGGTGTCTGGTATATATATAAAAGCCTAAGTGACCAGCCGGCCAGTAGCTATGACGCGCAATGACCACCAGGGGGCAGATATTCAATGCAGGAGCTGCTGAGTGACAGCAACTTTGCAGGGTGCCCTCTCGCACTCTGGGACCCCTCGGGGAATGTCGGAGATCTGATTTCAGCCTGATCTCCACAGGCCAGGCCAAGGGACCCCTCCTGCCGGAGGGACCCCACTCACTCTGCAGACGCCTTTCGAGCCCAGGTGTGGCCAGCTGGGGAGGGACCGTGGGAGGTTGGCTCCAGGGTGTGTCTGGCCCCTCTCGCCCAGTCCCATCCCACCAGCCACCTTCTAATTAATTTCCTTTCAATCTGCATGAATCCATGCACCGGACCACTAGTATATAAATATTTACACAATGTTTTGAGTCCCTTTTAAAAATATAAACTTATGCCCAAAAGAAAACTTTATATCACTACTGTAAAAAAAATCAATTGTTAAAAATACAAGAAGAAAGAGGAATAAATACAAAGACTTTCTTAGTTTCTGGTGCCAGGCCCCAGTTCTAGTTCCAGTCACACTGACAAGACACGTGTGTGCTCTCTCGGGGCCTCTGTTTTCTCCTCCGTAAAATGGGGCTGTTGGGAGATAAGGGATACAAGATGCCTGGCCCTGAGCTGGCAGGGAGTAGGTAAAGGAGAGAATTCTGGGCTGGTGTTGGTTCTGCTGGTGCTGATAACCTTCTCCCCTCTGCCTTGGCCTCAGCCTCCTGTTCTTCCTCCCTCCCCCTTTTATCTAGGAATTTAGAGTTTCCTGTGCACTTTTCAACCACGGTCTCATATGACTCTCGCACCACGTGGTGAGGGAAGCCAGGGGAGATGTTGTCCACTTGTCAAGGGGCAGGCGAGTCCACAGAGGTCAAGTGACCGGCCCGAGGGCACCAGGGTGGAGTCTTGAACCTGGGCTGACTCCCCTGCTGGGGAAGTGAGAGCTCCCGCCTCAGGAGGCTTGTCCTGCAGCTCGGCTCTGGCGGGATGCAGTCAGCAGGAATCCTGACCGGCCCCTTCCCCCTCGAAGGAGAAAAGGGGGAATAGGCCCTGTCTAGGGGAGGCACCCCTCCCGACACCCACCCCTCCTCGATCTCCTTGGCTTCTCCAGCCCCAGCCAGGGAGACAGTGCAAGAGAAGAGGCAGCGAAGAGAAGAGGCTAGCGGTCGGGTGAGGAGTGGGAAGGAGAGAGGCCAAGGAAGAGAGTCAGAGACACAGGTGGACAGAGGCAGAGACAGGGACACGTGGACAGAGCTGGACAGAGACAAAGAGCAAAGAGACAGATGCACAGAGAGGGTCCGGCAGGACAGAGAGCGCCAGAAAGACACCCACAACGACACCGAGCCAAGTTGGAGCTAAAGGTCCGTAGACCAGAAGGACACATGCGGAGAGGCGGGGAGAGGGGGAGCTGCGCCCGGAAACCCGGAGCTGGATGGGGTCCGAGAGCTTCAGGAGCGGCGGATCCACCCAACCGACGGCAGCGACACCCGCTGCTGCTCCAACCCGCGCAGGGGGGGAGCGGAGTAGGGGGTGCGCCCCGATCCCCGGCAGGGGGCGCCCTGGACTCGTGGTCGGAACGGCGGGCCGGGCTCGGGCCGTTGGCGGGGCGGGGGCGGGGGCGGGGAGGGCCGGGGGCGGGGTGGGGGCGGGGAGGGCCGGGGCCGGGGCCGGGGGCGGGGTGGGTGAGGGCTGCCCAGGCCGCGCTCGGGCCCCGCGGCCGCCTTTATAAGCTCGCGGGGGTGGCGGCCCGGGCAGCCTCGTGCGCCCGCTTCACGCCCTCGGGCCCAGCGTCCTCGCCCCGCGTCACTTGTGCCAGGACAGACCCTAACCCGGGGGGACTCTGCGCAGGTAAGGACCCGATGCTGCCCGGCTCCCCGGGACCCCGAGAACTTGGTGGCTCCCCAGCCCCTCCCACGTCGCCCACTCGCCCCGGGATGGCGGCGAGGTGGGGTATAAAAGGCAGGGCCGGGACCTCGGCGCCTCCACGCCGCCCGCCGCAGCGCATCGGGACCCCCGGCCACTTGCCCCGCAGGGTCCTCGCGCGCGTCCGAGGCCCCCGGCGGGCGCGCTGGGCGGCCGGAGGTTGGACGTGGTTCCCGCGAAGGGAGGACTGGAGGTCCCCGTCCCGGCCTCTTCTGCCTCCGGGGTCGCTCCCGGGACCTCCACCCTCGGCCCAGGCACCACCACCACCTCCCCCACCCCCCGCCCCAACCCCCCGTGCCCGCGGACTGAGCAGCCCCAATGGTGACCCCTGGTCGGAGATCTAGAGACTCAGGCTCCAACCCCGGCCCCCGGCCCCCGGCCCGGTGCCCCCTCACCCTCTCACCCTGCCCCCTAAGAGCCCCAGGCCCCGCCTCTGCAGCCGGGGAGGGGGCTCGGCTGCCCTCTGGGGTCGAAGGAGTTGGGGCCGAGCTGGGAACAGCAGAGGGAGGGGGACGCCGGGGTCCGGGAGCCGCTGGGGGAGGAGAAAGGGGCCGAACGGCCAGTGGGTGTCTGGGAGTCGGGGTGGGCTCTGCAGCCCTGGGTCCAACGCTGGAGCCCCCGAGGCCGAGGGAGCCTGCGGCCCTCCGCTGGGCGTGTGCGCAGGAGAGTGGCCGCTCAGGGCTGGTTCCCGGGCCCAGTCTGATCACACGGGGCTCAATGCAAAGTCAACAACGGAGGGGCGGGAAGCGGAGGAAGCCCTGTCTTCCCCCACGGCGTCTCTTTCTGACCCTTTCCAACACTTAATGGGGGGGGGGGGGGACCCCGGAGACCCAAAGACCGGCGATTCTCCGGTGGCACCGGGCCGCTGGGTCCTGGGAACCGCTCAGACTCCGCCGGGGGGCGGGGTTTCCCGGGCGGGCAGGTGTTGGCTCCCACCCCAGAGAAGAGGAAGCCACTGCCGGAGTGCCTGCCTGCCGTGCCCCAGACCTTCTCCGGCTCCTGGCGTGCCATCAGTGTTTGCAGATGGGGAGAGTGAGGCTTGGAGAAGTGAAGCAGGTACACTCGTTAAGAAGTTAAGCAAATAGGGGGTCAGGATTTGAACCCAGACTCTAAACCCTACAACCGTAGCCTCCTACTTCCCACTCTAACACCGGGGAGATGAGGGGTGGAACTCTGATTCCTCCTTCTGGCCCTCCCAGGGCTCAGTCCTGCCTCCCACCACCCTCCAGACCGGCCCTCTTCAAATCTAGTCCTCCCCACCGGTGTTGTCCGCAGCCCACCCACTCGACTCCATGCCCCTGCCCTTGTCCCTCTGCCTCCCGTTTCCTTCCTGAACTCCGTGCCTCTGAATTCCGAAAGCAGCCTCCCAACGTCCCAGCCCCTGGACTGAGACAGGCTTGGTGTCTGAGTCCATGGCCCCACCTGTAAAATGGGAGTATGTCTCTCGAATAAGACTATTGTGAGGAATATAAGGAGGCCAGGAACAAAATTTAACAGCCCTGGGAACAGAGCAGTAAATTAAGCAGACAAAAGCCCGGACCTTCAGACATTTGCATAACAAACTTTTTTTTCAGGCTCTGAAATAGATGTTATAGAATTGGAATCAAGCAATTCACAAGGAAAGGGATTTTGGTCCTCACGAATAGGCAAGGCAACCTCGCTGTGTGACCTGGAAGGAGTCCTGTCCCCTGTCGTGCCGCGGTCTCCTCCTTCAGGCGGAGGCGATGGAGGAATAGCACCTACGGGTGGTGGGGTCTAGATTACTGTATGCCAAGTGGTTAGCCAGTGTCTGTGTTTCAGAAAATATTGGCTATCATCAGCTCTAATCTTGGCAGAAAACGCAATGCTGAGCCTGGGTATATGGTTATGTCACTGACCCTGAGCCCTGGAAACCCGTCACCCACTCCCTGATGGGCTGCACTGTAGGGTGGCCTGGCGCCCTCCTTGCCCACACCGATGCCTACCATCCTAAACACAGCCTTGGCCAGGAGCCTGGACTCTGTGCCCGAGGCTATTATCTCTGCAGGGGTGGGGTGGGGTGGGGGGTGTCGCCTGTGCCCTCCGCCTGTTCTTGTGCCTCCAAGTGTCCCAGCTTGGAAATGGGGTGAACTCAAACTCAAGCCCTGCGTGTTCTCTGGCTTACACACCCGGCATTCCCTGCAAGCTAGATGTAGTCCTGACTCTACAACTGAAAAAGCAGGTCTTGGAGAGGAGAGACGACTTGTCCAAGGATGCACAGGCTCCCTGGGGGAGCTGGGGCTGGATGGAGCCCGGGTGTCTAGAATTCCAAGTCTAGTGATCTCCGTGTTGCACCCATCTCTGCGGATGAGGCCTCTTAATCCAGGGGTAGGATCCAGCAGTATACCCTCAAGTTCTCACCTTGAAATAGAAACTGGAGTTATTAATACAAACTCCAGCGCTCGACGAGAACATTGAGGGGAGAGTGATGCAAGCTGGGCTGAGAACCGGCGCTCAGAAATCTCCCCGTGGCCACAGGAATGCTGACTCAGCGCCCCAGCACTGGAGCTGGGCTGTGGTGTGTGTGTGTGTGTGTGTGTGTGTGTGTGTGTGTGTTCTTTTTCCTTCTAGAGATGTCCTCACTTTGAGAGGGCAGCCGGGGGCAGTAGATTGGAGGTTCATTCCCAGCACTGCTCTGTGACCCTGGACAAGTCACTCTCCCTTTCTGAGCCTCAGATTGAGGAAACCATATGTAATGTGGGTTAATAATACGTACTTTGAAGCGTTGCTATGAGGAGCCAGCAAGATCATGAATGGTTTTTCAGCACCGGGCTGAGCCTGTGTTAGTGACTGTTATTGAGAAGCTACTCCTTGTGGGACAGAGTCAGCAGCCTTTTCCTTCACCACACAGGTGATCCCGGAGGCCGGAGGGAAGGCCCTGCTTCGGTTACAGAGGCCCAGAGATAGCAAGGGAAATGCTGGCTTGGGGGCAGCATCTTGGGTTCCACTCCTAGCTGTGTGACCTGAGGCAGGTCACTTTGCCTCTCTGACTGTTAGGTTCAGATTAGGCTCTCAGCAACTTCTAAAGGATGCTCATTGTCCAAAGAACATTCGAGAAGAGTCTCCATATTTTTCCACCTCCCCATACCACCCCCCAACATTTCATAATTGCTCCCAGAAAAACTTCATACTTAAAGTTTTCCATGCTGGAATTCTCAACCTCGCTGTGGCCTGAAATCAATTGTTTGCATTTAATTTGACTTCTCAAATTAAGGGGTAAAATTTGAGATGAGGGTAGGGGGTAGGGGAGGAGATGAGGAAATTGAAGTTAAACCAGATGTGTTTTTGTTTAACTGTAGGCTGGTGGTTAAACTGCCCAAGTATTACCATCGTTCCTTCTGAATTCCAGTAACCGGGAGTCGGGTTTCACTAAAAATTGTAGTGTTCCTTCCTGCTCGTGGGGACTTGCCTTCCCCATTATTATTATTATTACTATTTTATGTTCTTCTGAGGCCACGACTGGCCAGAAAGGAGACCTCACAAATGCCGAGAATTTCAGACCTGGAAGGCATTTAGAGGCTGGCTCCGTCAACTGGCTGCTTTGCAGCAGACCCGGGAGACTGAGGCCCCGGAGGGGAGGAGGCTTGCCCAGGGTCACTCAGCTGCCGAGGGCAGAGTTGGACCATGAATTCAGTCTCCCAGCTCTAGGCGCCACGACCTTCCCCAAAGTAACCACTGTCTTGAATTGGGTGTGTATCCTGCCCGTAGTACCTCCTTAATGTACCTATTTTTATGTTTATTTTTGAAAAGAAAGAATGGTTCAAGGGAGGATACAGAGAGTATGGGTTGGTAGAGAAAGATCTTCAGCTCAGAAGCGTAGAGTTTAAGTCCTTGACCTGTTGATGCGCTATCTGTGTGACCTTGGGCAAGTCATTTCCTCTCTCTGATCCTCAGCTTCCTCATTTGTAAACCAGGATGCCTGAGGAGCAGGAGTGGGGGGATGAGACGTACCTAAGACTTGAAATGGGTCTAATTTAATCAACTGGTCCTCAAACATTTATGGCCTAGATTATGGCAGGCCAGTCACAAACTGCCCTCCTCCAGTGGCAAGAGAGGTGTGGTGGATGGCTGACCCACAGTGGGCCACATCGCTGCCCACCACCAGGGCTGGAACTAATTAACAACTGCTCTGTCCACTTTACCACAGTCCCCACCACTCCCTCCCTCCAGCCCACTTGTCTCTTTGACATTAGCTACCTGCCTTCTGCGTTTGCAGTTTCTGAGCTAAGTGCCCGAGGCCGTGGAAGGAGGACTCAGACCTCATCTGAATGACTGCCTGAAGCTTGGGCCAGCCCTCCGGGGCTCAGGATGGGAACGTGGGATGCGTGGACATCCGTCCTTCTTCTGTGGCCTGGCAGAGTCTCTGACATGTTGGCTAGGCGGAGGGAGCTTTCTTCCTGTTTTGGGGGTCCCCAGGAATAGTCTACAGGCTCCAGAGATTTGGGGGTGACAGAGCGCCAGCCTGTTGGGGCTCAGAGAGCAGAGCCTGGGGCCTACCCCTGGGGGTCAGGCAGTGCTGGCTGCTTCAGTCCTGAGGGAAGGGACTCCCTGGACATCTGCCATCTTACCTAATGCTCCCAAAGAACCTAGCCATTGGTCACCACTTCACAGACCAGAAACACCACCCTGTACCGTGAATCACAGCTCTCTGTTCCACTCCCTCCGCCGGGAGCCCAGGCCTGGCGCTGACTGCGGCACCGTGGCCGCAGCACAGATCGAATTGCTACGACCAAGCTCCAGGGCAGCTGCCTAGATGGGAGAGTCTAGAAGGGCTCCACAAACTGCTCTGGGGGTACAAGATAAGCAGGGGAGCTCGGATTCCTGACAGTAACCACGGGTCTCGGTCCTGGAGCCCTCGGAGTTCAGAGACGTGCCTGCCCCTGTGGGAAGCAGCATTTTGTAAGGACCGCTGGCCACCAGGCACCAACATTTCCTCTGATCCTCACCTACCTCACTGCCTGCTGTTTTAGCTGAGGAGACTGAGGCTCAGAGGGCAGACACCTTGGGTGTCACCCCCTCCCCCAGGTGCCTCTGGCACCCTGCCCTGATCCAGGGAAGGGAGGAGAGCAGAGGGGAGGCTGGGAGAACCTTTAAAAGGCTCTACCATGTGAGTTTCGGTTAAGGGCAAGCGCTTGCCTTTGCTGATCCACCTTTTCTTTGTCTGCGAGACCACAGGGTGGGTGCCCTCTCAGACCCCAGGCTGAGGCTCTCAGGTCTCCGTCCCATCATCCCCCAGGCCTCATGGTTGGCTGCCACTGGATCGTATCAGACTTGGCCTTTCCCTAGCATTTGTCTCTTTCTCCTTCCACCTGTTCCCACGTTGACTTACCGGCCTTTTAATGTATGGAGTTAATAACTTATTCACCTGCCACCGTGCTGGGTCAAAAGTGTCTCAGCTAATTCTTGGCCCCTCCCCTCCCTCCCTCCTGCATGGCCTTCTATACCTGCTCTGTTTTCTCTGCTCCCCCCCCCCCCCCCCCCCCGGCACACCACCGGCTAACCTTGCCAGTCGGTGTGGTGTTCAGTGCCTCACCTGGAATCCCTAGTCTCAGAGCAGCCCGGTGCTGCACGTGCGTAATACGATCCCCATGTTACAGGTGAGGAAACGGGCCCTGAGTCAGCCGGGAAGCGGAAACATACCCATTTGCCCCCCCCCCCCCCCATTGCCCCTGCACCCCTTCAAGGCTGCTTCCTTCTCCACCAGCCAGCTTCCTAGAAGAGCCCAGTGCCTTCCTTATTTTGAAGTCACAAAATAGAGCACTTCATATTTCAGCTTCAGTTATCAAGGTGTCGAAGATAAACAGACTTCCTCTCAACAGCTGGCCCAAGCCCTTGCATGCACCACCTGAGTGTTTCTTGGTGAAAATGCTGTGTTTTAATTTTTCCTCTTCACTTAATCCTTATGATGAACATTTAAGGTCTTGCTCAGTGTCAGGAACTGAGCCAATCTCTGTGAATGACCTTTTTGTATTTCACTTGTTATCCTCTCCATTTTACAGAAGGGGAAACTGAGGCTCAGAGGAGCTGAGTAACTTTCTCAAAGTCACACAGCTGGAAAGTGGAGATGCTTTCTTGCTCAATCAGATTGGCCACTGGATTCAAATTTTTTATGTTTGGATAGAAGCCCTCAGGGAACTTCCATGTATACATTTGTTTCCAGTAAAACCATCCATCTGTCCTTGGGGTTAGCAAAGTGATGGGGGTGGGAGGTCTCAGAGGGAGGGACCAAGCATAGGAACTCTTGATTGGGCAGAAGCATCTGTTCTTCCAGTGGGTCTGGGCCTGGACACCTCTTCTCATCAAGAAAAGGAAGTAATAGTCTTAGCAGGAAGCATCCTTAGGAACCCAGAGGGACTTGGGTTTGAATCTGCCATCTCAAGCTGTGGTGACCGTAGGCACGTCCTTTCCCTCTTCTGGCTTTGGGTTACCCTGCCTGACCACCATGGCTTGCACCGAGTGAGGGAAGGCCTTAGGGCTTTTCCAGTTCATGTGTGGCAAATAGTTGGCATGCATGCTGCCACTCCCCTGTCCTACAATCATGGCAGACATCACTAATCAACCACTGCTGTTTTTTCTTCTAAACCTCAAATTCCTTCTAAATGCAGTCCTCCAAGCAGCCACTATCAACTCCTTAGAGTTGGCACGCAAGATTGAAGGACATCCCAGAACCAAATTAGATTTAATTATTGTGTGGACAGGGGTGGAAGAGGGACAGGCCCGGGGTGGCACCCAGGTCAGTGTCACTGTGCTTCTGAGTCTTCTTTTCCTTTGTCTTGTCTGGGAGAGCAGGAGGAACCCAGAGAGACTGCCTAGATCCCACCCCTGGGGTGGGGTGGGGACCCCTCATGGGGCTCAGAGCAGTGCTCAAGGTCAGTCCTCAAGGTTTCTGGGCTGGTCACAACCCAGGCTGAAAGTAAGAGTGAAAGGAGGAGGGTGGTTTCAGATGGTCCTGCAGAGCTTGGCTCCCCTCCCCCACCCTCTGTAACAGTAGTAGTAATCCTATCAATAGTAATAGGAACAGTACTAATAAGAGCTATTAACATTTACCGGATATTTATTAGGCACCCAGCCACTCTGCTAAATGTTCTCTATGCATTCACACTTTTCTTTTTCTCTCTTTTTTGTTAATCCTCACCCAAGGATATTTTTCAGTTGATTTTTAGGGAGAGTGGAAGAGAGAGGGAAAGACCGAGAGAAACATCGATGTGAGAGAAACACATCGATTGGTTGCCTCCTGCAGGAGCCCTGACCAGGGTCCGGGCCGGGAAGGATCCTGCAACCAAGGTACATGCCCTTGACTGGGAATCAAACCTGGACCCTTTGGTCCCCAGGCTGATGCTCTATCCACTGAGCCAAACCGGCTAGGGCTATGCATTCACACGTTTAATCCCTATGTTTAATCCCTATCACGGCCCATTTTTCGAGTGAAGAAAATGACTCAGGTGAAGTAACTCACCTGAATTGCCCCGACTGGTGAACCAGTGGAGCCACTGAGGTTTGAATTCACATCTTTCTAACCCTGAAGCCACTCCCCCCCGACCCCCAACCCCCAGCCCCTTCCCCCCACCCTTGGTGTGAGGACTGCCGGACTCCGCCCTTGCTCCTCCTCAGCTCGCCATCATCGTCTGTCACTCACGACCGTGGCACTGACTTGCCTGTGCGTGGGAAGTGGTGCTCTTCCACACGGACTCCCATGGACACGAGGGCAGCAGAGCCACGTTAGAAAAATGGAGATCCCGCCCCCAGAGGGTTCAGTGTCCTACCTGTTCCCTGCGCCTGTGGCCCAGGGGAGCCCAGGCCGGGTTGTTGGGGCTGATGTGGGGTTGGACTTGGGCCCCCATTCCAGATGGACCAATTCTAGTTCCTGTTTTGGTTTTTTAAAATATATTTTTGTTTATTTTTTTACAGAGAGGAAGGGAGAGGGATAGAGAGTTAGAAACATCGATGAGAGAGAAACATCGATCAGCCACCTCCTGCACACCTCCTACTGGGGATGTGCCCGCAACCAGGGTACATGCCCTTGACCGGAATCGAACCTGGGACCCTTCAGTCCGCAGGCCGACGCTCTATCTACTGAGCCAAACCGGTTAGGGCTAGTTCCTGTTTTCATCAGCCATGCGACCCTGGGTGAGTTACTCTAATACTCCCAACCTCAGTTCCCAGGCGCCTATCACACGTTTCTGTTTTTAAAGCCCTTTCTTATTCGTGAACGCACTGACCCCTTCAGGAAGCCCAGTCAAGTATTCTCTTCCTTTTGCAAAAGGGGATGCTGAGGTTCAAGTCAAATCGATGGCAAAACCAGCCCTCAGACTCTGGTCGGGACCCCAGGCTGAGATCTTTCTTAATGTGTCCCAGCCGCTCGCATCTTTGCCTTTGCGCCTGCTGTCCCCGCCCCTGCAGGGCCCTCCCTGCCCAAGGTGCCAGTTGGCATCACGGCTGCTTTTCTCGATCTTGCCTAGAAATCTCGAGTCCTTTTGTAATCTGATTATCCGCATAGTGCCTGGCTCTGAGGATGAGTTCCTGAAGGGCAGGAAGCCCGTCTGAATCCCGTGTCTCACCAGGTCACCAGAGTTTGAGTGAGTGAAAGGCTGCCACCCTCGGCAGGGTTTCTGCGCCCAGCAGGGCTTGGTTTCCGTGGGGAAGCCTGTGAGGTTGTCCTGCTGGCTTGACACCTGAGCCACCCCAGGCTGAGCCGGCTGCCCCTCCCAGATCTCCACTGTGTCTTCATCTCCCATTGATGGCACGAGCTCATGAACGCTTTGTTGCTGATTGGCAGCAGGACAAGCCAGTTTTCCTATCGACGGCTCAGGCCCTTTGTCGGGTGTGGCTTCCCCCAGTGTCATACCCCAGACCAGTCTCTGTCCATTTTCTTCACAAATGTACCCCCAGTGCCTAACCTCAATTTCTTTAATAATAACCCTACCTAATAAAATAGTAATATGCAAATTGACCACACCTTCGCTACGCCAAGCCACGCCCATCAGCCAAAGCCACACTCACCAGCCAATCAGGGTGAGTATGCAAATTACCCAACAAAGATGGCAGTTAATTTGCATACACTGAGGGAGGGAGGAGTGAAGACTGAAGACAACTTAGAAGGAAGAGGGAGGAAAAACGGAAAGCAAGGTGGCTGCCAGAGGGAAAGCCCAGGCGGGGCGGAGCAGGCAGCAGCGGAGCGAGGGTACAGGTGCGGCTGCTTGCAGGATTCTTCCTGCAAATGGGCTACTAGTAATAATAATAATAGCAATGGCTGTACATGGAGTAACACATCTATATGTACCATGCTTCTTGGTGCGCAGTATGCACTTAATACGCATTTGGTGAATGAATGACCACTTGTACATCACACCCTGCAGCTGGGGCCCAGATGAAGGCTCCCAGGAAGGGAAATCAATCTGTCAGCTTGCCCCTGTCCGGGGCAGCCCTGGCTTGTGTCAGCTCCCTAGTTCCTTGGCATTGCCCAGCAACATGGACTAGCACCCCAGTTTGGAGGGAGATACCGCTGCGATCTGTAGTATCTAGAGCCAAAAACGGGGCTCAGTGTGGTTGAGTCACTTGCCCAGGGTTGCAGAGCTGGTGGGTGGTGGCGCTGGGATTTGAACCCAGAGCCCGGAGTCTTTCTCCTTTTGGCTCTGGTGAGGGAGGACGTGTCTGTCTTGGGGATATCTGGTCCAGACAATCATAATTTGTTTAATTCACTGAATGCCTATATGGGGCCTGCTAAGTAAGTGTTTTCCACACCCGTCGATATTTGGTCCTCTTAACCTCCCACAGGGTAGGTACTGGAATCCCTGTTTCTTTACAGGTGAATAGAAGCACAGAGAAGGGAAGGGACTTGCCCAAGGTCATGCAGTTCATAAATGGCGAAGCTGGAATTTGAACCTGGGCAGCCTGGCTCCAGAGTGCGGGCCTGCAATCACTTAATTAGATAAATCTCTGCAGGCCAGATGGTTAAACTCTTCTTGAACCTGATGGTTTCCCGGAGTTGACTCGGGGAGGGGATAGGAGGCAGCGATTGACTACATGACACTTCCCGCTCCCTGAGCTGAGAAGTGCAGTTTATCTGTCCCCTGCACGATTCCTGGGGTAAGGGAGAGACGGAGGTAGGGAGCCCAGTGGGGCAGTCCTGGTGTCTCCAGGACCAGGGTCAGGGGAAGGCCAGAGCAATTAGCCTGGCTGAAGCCGCTGCTCACTCAGAAACCTCAGTGGTGGACGGGCCACAGCCTCAGTCCAGGACTCTGGCCTCGGGCCCGACCCTCCTGGGTTCCATCTCAAGCTTCCAGTGTCTTCTTGGGGTGGAAAATCTCAATGCGCTGGCTTGTGTGACAACTTTGCTCTGAAATTTCCTCCTTGCGCACCCAAGTCCCTGGGCTGGCCTGCCTGTCCCACTTCCCCTTTTAGGAGGAGGATCCTTCCTTTCCTGTTGGGTAGCGACATGATTTGAATAATCGAGTGTTTCCCGACTGGCCCCTGGCCAGGCAGTGCTCAGCTGTGTGAAGCCTCTAGCTGGGGCTCCAAGGCAGGCCTGTCAACCTCCTTGTCCCATCAGCCAGGGCAAAATATGGGGAGAACACCTGTCCTGTTCGCTCTGTCAGGCCAGGACCCCGATGATTCCTGTGACAAAGGACAGCGCTGGCCTCGGGCCTTGTCCCCTCACTGCCCGGAAGTAGCTCCTGGTGGGAGAAGAGAAGGGCTGCCCCTGTTCTAGGAAGTTCCGGTGGGAGTGGCCTTTCTTGTCCACTCAGTGGGTGCTGGTTTCTTGGCACCTGTCAAGGTGGAGGAGGAGAAAGCAGAGTCAGGAAGGGGGGAGTGAATACAGGAGCACATTCATTCATTCATTCATTCATTCAACAAACATTTCCTTAGCCCAATGCCCGCTAGGCTCAGGGCTTGGTGCTGGAATTCACAGATGGATCCGGTCCAGTTTTTGCTTTCAAAGAGCATCAGTGTGTGGGGAGATGGTTGTGTTAACAGACCCAGACAGAGGCCCAGGTGGTGTAGGGTAAAGGAAACGGTAAGAGCCGTGGGAGCAGAGGAGGCCACCTGCATGCCTTGGGCAGAATGACCACAAAGGGTTTCTGGAGGAGGCAGCATCCGGTCTTGTTGTTTGCTTTTTCTCCAACGAATATTTGCTGAGCATCTTCTAGCCGACGTGGTTCCAGGTGCTGGGGATGCAGCAGGGAGCTGCACAGTCTTTCCTCCTGGAGCTCCATTGCACTGGAAGAGATGGACCATCAGGTCCTTAATTCCAGGTAGTGCTGAGCACTGGGACGAAGATACACTGGCTTGTGCCATGGTGAGGGGCTGGGGGGACGGCGTGGGCAGGAAGGACTCGGAGAACGTGGCCTTTGAGCTGGAAAATGAGAGGAAGCGAGCCAAGCAAGTGTTCCTGGCAAGAGAACAGCCAGTGCAGAAATCCCGAGGGGCGAGCAGGGGCACATCGGGTCTGGCCGGGGCCAGGAGATGATGTCAGGAAGATGCGCAGGGCCCCGAGCTTGTCGACATCCAATGGGCTCTGGGAGAACGAGCAGGGGCCAGGAGAAGTAAGGGGTAGGGTGACCTCCGTCTGTTGAATGGCCCATTAAAAACAGTTGGAGTAATAATGGCCTTTGAAGCTTGACACTCCCACCCTCCCCAGGGACAGACCGGGTAGCTGAGCCCAGAAAGAAGTGACTCCTCCCAAGGTCACAATGGGAGGGGATGGGACTGGATCTAGGTCCCCTGCCACCAACCAACTTCTCCCCAATTTGCCCTCACAACCTCTCTGGCTTAGGCTGACATTTATTAATCACTGTTTGCCAGGAGAGTTACATACCTTGCCTAGTTTGACAGGAGGAAGGTGCGGCTCAGGGGCCTGGTTAAGGGTCGTGCAGAGATGGGGTCTTTAGGATTGATCATGGCCAAGTTTACTCTGAAAACGGGGTTAGCACTACAGTAGTCCCTCTTTACCCACAGGGAATATGTTTCAAGACCCCAGTGCATGACCGAACACCTATGATCACATTTAATTTATCAAATAGGCACAGTGAGAGATTACCTACAGTAGCTAATAATGAAGTAGAACAATTTTAGCAATGCACTGTAATAAATGTTACGCGAATGGGGCCTCTCTCTCAAACTATCTTATTGTATATACTCATCTTTTCATTAAAGGAAGCACTTCACGGCTTTTCTTGGGCAAATCCGAATTGCCAGCATCACTACTTAGCGCTCTATTGTTTGAACACAAGCGCGGCGATGCCGCTATAGGCCATCTGATAACTGAGCTGGCGACTCAGTGACCACTGGGCAGGCTGGAGCGGGACAGCGAGAGATCTCACGCTACTTAGAACGGTGCACAATTTAAAACTTATGAATTGTTTATTTCTCGAATTTGCCATTTAATATTTTCGGACTGTGAATGACTGCAGGCAACTGAAACCTTGGAAGACAAAGCCACGGTAATGGGGGGGACTACTGAATGCTTTTGGCTTAAAAGATCGTTGAGGATTCAGGGAGCTATAATGCATGTCAACAACTTTCCATAGTGCTTGGCAAAAGGTGAATATTTAGTCAGCATTTTTGTTTTCATTTAAATTATTTTATGGACCCTGGGACCTACATAAGGATTACTCATGATCCTTGTTGCAAGCACTCTCATCATTGGTCCATTAAAAATAAATTTAAAATACCTATGAACTATTATCCAGTGCCAGGGCTAGAATATTGACAGTAATTGACATCGTCCTTTGGACTCCTTCAGCCCTCTCCCAGCCACCCTCCTTCACGTGGGGTAACCACTATCCTGAATCTGGGGTTTCTCATTTTCTTGCCTTTTGAAATTATTTTTATTAGTATTATTATTATAAAATATATATGTTTCATATATTGGTATCTGGAGTTTCTCATTCCCTTTGCCTTTTTATTTATTTATTTATTTTTTAAATATATATTTTTATTATTTCAGAGAGGAAGGGAGAGGGAGAGAGAGAGAGAGATAGAAACATCAATGATGAGAGAGAATCATTGATTGGCTGCCTCCTGCACACCCCCCTACTGGGGATCGAGCCTGCAACCTGGGCATGTGCCCTGACCAGGAATTGAACCGGTGACCTCCTGATTCATAGGTCAAGCCATGCCAGCCGGGCCCCTTGCCTTTTTTGATTAGTACTCACCTGTCACAGAATTTTGAGACCCATTAAAACACAGTTTAATGAGAAAAAAATCATGTAGGTGAAAAAAATATGTCTATATGAAAGGTTGTCATGCACAATCTCCTGAGACATGTTTTGTTCATTCAATTTGGTGTTGTTGAGATTCATCCATATTGTTGCATGGAGTTGTAATTCTTTTTTATTGTGTCTGATATTACACTGGGCAACTGTTCCACAGGTTTTATTTACTCAACTTCTTGTTAATGGCATTTGGGTTGTTTTCAAGTTTTTCCTAGTGTGGAAAAAGCACCTATGAATATTCACGTACATGCTTTCTAATGAATGAATTTAGAGATCTTCTCTTGATGTATACCAGTGGGTGGAATTATTGGGTCATAGGGTCTGTGAACATTGGTTCAGTGTTAACAAGATAGGAGCAAACTGTTTTCCACGACGATTGTATCTATTTACATTCTCACCAGTAATGTATGAGAAGTCCTGATGGTCTGCATCTTCTGCAATACACAGTATTATTGGACTTCTGAATTTTTTCCAACCAGATATAAGGATTTCTCATTGTAGACTTTGTTTGCAGTTCCCTGATTACCCGTGAGGCTGAATAAGTTTGTATGAGTACATGTGTGAGTTCTCAACTGGGAATGTCTTTTGCCCCTTTTTCTATTTGTCCCCCCCACCCTTTTTTGGGGAGGGGGCCTTTTCTTATTAATTTGTAATAGTTCTTTATATTCCTGAGTCTCATCATGTTTTGGGAATGGGAATTCTAAAATTTAATATAGTATAATTTAACAGTTAGTGCTTTGGGGTCTTGTTTAAGAAAGTATGCCTCATCCCAGGGTCAAAAGCTATTCACCTACAGTTTCTACCAAATGTTTTAAAGTGTGTGTGTGTTAGGTGTGGTTTTTTTTCCCCCTTCACATTTAAGACCTTGATCCATATAGTATAAGACAGAGATCCAATTCAATTTTTTTTCTGTCTAGATTCCCATTTTTTCTTATGTTTCCCAGTTGTCTTTGTTGCTGATGTATAGAAATGCAGTAGATGTTTTTGCATTTTGATATTATCAAACTAACTTGCTCAACTCTTTTTCCAATTATCTGTCTGTAGATTCTATGTAGATAATCGGTTACAAATACTGATAGTTTTTTTTTTGTATGTGTGTTTTTAATTATGCTTTTAATCTTTTTTCTTATGTTATTGCACTATCTAGGACTGGCAGTACAATCTTACATAAAAATAGTGGTACTAAGTATCTTTGCCTTGATTTTTATTTTAGAGAGAATGTTCTAAAGTTTCCCCACTTAGAATATATGTGTTACATATTTTTTATAAATTGCTTTTTTTCTGGTTAAGGAAGCTTTTTTTTTCTACTCATAACTTACTGAGAGTGTTTTTAAAATAATTTGTGTTGAATTGTATTAAATGCATTCAAAAAGTGTCTTGATGATTATATGGCTTTTCTCTTTTAATCTGTTAATGTAGTTAATATATTTATAGATTTTCAAATATTAAACCATTCTTGTATTCCTAGGATAAACCTAACTTGTTCATTATATGATACTTGGTTATGGTCTAATAATATCTTGTTTAGAATTATATAAATTTGCATGAATAAAATGTGCCTCTAATTTTCACTTTTTATGTTGTACTTTTCTGCCTTGGAATTGCAATTATAATGGCCTTATAAAATTAGTGGTAATATTTTCTCTGTTACTCTTCTTTTGCAATATTTGGGTAAACTTGAGATAATGTGTTTCTTGAAGTCTGATAGAAGTCACCTATAAAATAATCTTAGCCTATGTTTTCTTCATGGAAAAATTTTAACTACTGTTTAAAATATATTATTCAGGTTCTTTATTTCTTCTTGAATCAGTTTTGATAAGTTATATTTTTAGGAATATATGCATTTAATCTACTTTTCCAAATATTGACATAAGTTTGCTTATAGCATTTTCTTAGTATTCTTTCCGTAACAATTGTGTTTTCTCTCTCTCTCTCTCTCTCTCTCTTCTTATATTACTCTTGCCTGAAGTTTATTGACTTTTTAAAAAATACCATCTTTTATGGTGGCTTTTATCTCAATTGAGTCTTTGTTTCCTGTTTTTTCATTTCTGCTTTATAGAATCTCCTTTTATTTTGAGAAGGTTTCTATTTTTCTAAGTGTTGGACACTTAGCTACTTAATTTTTAGCCTTTCTTTGCTACATTCCACAATTTATCTATAAGTGTTTTTATTATCAGTCAGTTCTAAGTAATTTTAAATTTATATTATGACTTTTCTTTGTTCTATGAGTTATTAGGGATGTTTTTAATCTCTACATGTAAGGGGAATTGTTTGTCCTTTTAAAAACATAACTTAATTGTACCGGTCAGAGAATGTAAACTGTGTGAAACCTGCTATTTAAAATATGAGGATTGAGCTCTTGTCTTTTTAAAAAATTATTGATTTCAGAGAGGAAGGGAGAGGGAGAGAGAGATAGAAACATCAATGATGAGAGAGAATCATTGATCGGCTGCCTCCTGCACACCCCCACTGGGGATTGAGCCCTCAACCTGGGCATGTGCACTTGGCTGGAATCGAACCCAAGACCCTTCGGTCAGCAGGCTGACACTCTATCCACTGAGCCAAACCGGCTAGAGCTCTGGTCAATTTTTATAAAATGTTTGAGTGTTCCTGAAAAGAATGTGTGTATATGTACTTTGTTTCTATCATCCTGCTTTTTTATTTCAATTTATCTTGATTTTTCTGTTTTATTTTTAATGTTAATTACTTAAAAATAGCTACAGCTTTCCCCCACAAAGACAAGATTAGCATTTTCTCAGTCCCCTTGGTTTCCCTCTTCCCCTTCAGCCCTTATTCTTCATCAACATGCCCATCAGCCCCCTTGACATCAGATTAAAATTATCTGGAATTTTTAATTCTGAGTTATTTTAGATAGATGTTCTTCTTGTTCTTTTCTTTGATCTGTGAATTTTGTTAACAATAAACTTTACTAAGTTATTTGGTCAGCCTTCACATATCTTTAATATCATCTGTGGAATTTGTTTTTATACTTAAGTAGTTACTTTGGAAAAAATATGGTTTCTTTTTGTATAAACATGGGCCCTTGAACATGGAAATGTAATTTAGTATAGTGACTTTGGCCATTTCTTATAAAGTGAAACATACTTACCACATGATCCAGCAATTCCAGTCCTAAGGATTTGCTCAAAAGAAATGAAAATATACCTGTACAAAGATTCACACATAAGTGTTCATAGGAGCTTTATTTATAACTAGAGGCCTGGTGCACGAAATCCATGCACGGGGGGGTAGGTGGGAGTGGGAGGGGGAGGGAAGTTCCCTTAGCCCGGCCTGCACCCTCTCCAATCTGGGACCCCTCGGGGGATGTCCGACTGCCGGCAGACGGACATACCTCTTGCAATCTTGGACTGCTGTCTCCTAACTGCTCTCCTGTCTGCCTGCCTGATCACCCCTAACCCCTCTGCCTGCCTGATTGCCCTAACCACTCTGCCTGCCTGCCCGCCTGATTGCCCCAATCCCACTGCCTGCCTTCCTGATTGCTCCATTTGCCCCCCTGCCGGCCTGATCACCCATAACCGCCTCTGCCTGGGCCCCCAGCCTAAGCTGCAGTCTGGCCTCCCTCTGTCAGAGGGGATCTGGCAGATCAGGGGAAGGCACCGCCTCCATCACGCCTCTGCTGCTGCCACTGCCCGCCACCTCAGCTTACCTGAGCCTCGGGCCCTGGCAGTGGCAACCGCCATCGGCGGCTTGCCTGAGCCCCGGGCTGGCCCTGGACAGCGGCAGCTGCCATCAGTGGCTCGCCTGAGCCTCAGGCTGACCCTGGGCAGCGGCAGCGTCAAGTCCCTGCCCACCCGCGCGTGCCTGCTGCGCATGCAGCCTCCTGGTGATCGGCAGTTACGGCATGAGGGCATCACAGCATGAGGGTGTGATGACCATTAGCATATCAGCTCTTTATTATATAGGATACCCCCAAATGGAAACAGTTTAAATGATTTTTAGTAGCTTTTAACATTTGAATGACAGTTTAGCTAGATATAAAATTCTCAGTTCAAATTCTTTTCTTTGGTACTTTGGTCAATTCAATTTGATACTTATTCCTTTATAAGTGATCTGTTCCTCTGAACTTTTAGAATGTTTTTGTTGTCTTTTTTAAAACATATTTTCATTGATTTCAGAGAGGAAGGGAAAGGGAGAGAGAGATAGAAACATCAATGATGAAAAAGAATCATTGATCGGCTGCCTCCTGTACACCCACTACTGGGGATTGAGCCCACAACCTGATCAGGTACCCTTGACCAGAATTGAACCCAGGACCTTTCAGTCCGCAGGCTGATACTCTATCCACTGAGCCAAACTGGGTAGGGCTATTTTTGTTGTCTTTAATATTTACTATAATATTTCTAGGTGTGCATTTTTTCTCATTTGCCCTGTTTGGTATATTGGGGTCCCTTTCAAATTGAGATCTTTCATCTTTTTTTACTTCTAAAGTTATCTTTATTATTTCTTCAAGTATTTCCTCCCGTGATTTATTTTCCTTTCCTAGGGCTCCTATTATCCAGATGTTGGCACTTATACGCCCATTTCTATCATCCTTTTTTTTTAATCTTTCCTGTGTGTGATTTTTATTAAAAAGTGATTTATTTTTTGTTAATCCCCATCTCTCTTTTTTTGTTGATGCATTCTTTCATACAATAAAATGCATTGATCTTAAGTGTTCAATTTAATTGGTTTTGACAAATGCACATTACCTTGTAACTATGACCACAAAACAAGACTTAAAAAAAACAATCAAAACATTTCTATCACTCCAGCAAGTTCCCTCCCATTTGCCTCCCAAATATAAAATTATTCTGATTTCTTTCACCATTTGTTTTTTTCTAGAGTTTAACTACATAAGGATTCATTTAGGAGGTACTCTTATGTCCAGCTTCTTTCCCTCAACAAAATGTTTCTGAAATTCATCTCTGTTGTGTCAGCAGTTCACTTTTTTCTTTTTGCTGAGTAGTTTTCCATTTTATTGACATACCACCATTGTTTCTTCATTCATCTGTTAATGAACATTTAAACTGTTTCCATTTGGAGGTATTATAAATAAAGCTCCTATGAACACTTAAGTATGAATCTTTGTACAGGTATATTTTCATTTCTTTTGAGAAAATTCTTAGGATTGGAATTGCTGGATCATGTGGTAATTATGTTTCCCTTTATAAGAAATGGCCAAAGTCACTACTAAATTACATTCCCATGATCAATATATGAGATCCTGTGTGGGGTTTTTTAAAATATTCTTGACAATGTTTGATTTTGTGCGTAGTTTTGGCTTGGTTTTAGTCATTCTGGTGGGTGTGAAATAATGATGTGGAGCGCCCTTTCCATGGACTATTGGTCATTTGTATGTTTTCTTTTTGAAGTGCCTGAGTCTTTTGCCCATTGTGTTTTGGGGATATTGTTAGTCATTTTATTGTCAACTTAGGAGTTCCTTATTGGATACAAGTCCTTTGTCATCTATATGTACTGTGCATATTCTTTTTTTTAAGAATAGTTTATTGATTTTTTTTTTTAAAGAGAGAGGGAGAGAGAGAGAAACATCGATGTGAAAGTACAACATCGATCGACTGCCTCCTGCATGCCCCCCACCAGGGATCGAGCCCACAACCTGGGCATGTGCCCTGACCAGGAATAGAACCGGCAACCTTTTAGTGCAAGAGACAATGTCCAACCAACTGAGCCACACCGGCCAGAGCGCATATTCTTTTTTATTATGTGCCTTGTCTATTCAGTTTCTTAATGGTATCTTTCAATGAGCGGAAATTTTAAATTTTGGTGAAGTCCAATTTATCAATTTTTTTCTTTTATGAAGTTAGGACTTGCTGCCTACCCCAAAGTCATGAAGATATCCTCTTATGTTTCCTCCTAGAAACCATATGAATCTGGTTTCATAATTTGGTTTATGATCCATTTCAAATTAATAAGATTTGGGTTGATGTTTTAACTTTTAACGGATGTCTTACCATTTCTTTGATGTTATCTGTTTCTTAATCCTCCCTGGCTGCCTCGTGGAAGTGTTTGTCCATCTGATATCCCAGTTCCCTGTTTCATTCCTCAGCTGCCATGTCCATTCTGCCTGTTATGTTTGTTATTTCAGCTGGTTTTCCATATAGAATGTTTCCATTTGGGTTCTTTAATACTTTCTTGTTCTATTTTGTTTTGCTAATACCATCCCTATTTCTTTTGACTGTTTCCAATGCTTATTTAAAATTCTCAGTCCATTTGTTGAATATGGCTAATTCCAGTGGTATCTCTAATCAGTTTGTTTCGTTGGAAGCCATTGTGCTCCTTGGATTTCCTGTTTTTTAACCTAGGGGCTCATTTCCTGGGGGTCTTCAGCTATTCTCTCTGGTGCTGGAAAGAATCTAAGCCTGACCCTAGTCTCTGTCAGCACCGAGCCCAAGGAAATGACAGTCCCAGAGCGGAGCCCCCCAGGCACGAGAGACACACAGCTGCTCACTGGGGTTGGCATCACCATTTTCCTCCTAGTAACCAACTCCACAGGACTGGGCCTCACACTCAGCATCCCAGGAAGAAGCCGCCAGGGGAGGGGGCTGCCTATCCAGGTCAGAATCCCTCGGACTGGAGATCTGGAAGGGAAGGGGTGTGGAGTGACTGATTCCTGCAATTCCAGGTTGCCTGCTGCACTGCCCTGAAGTTACCCCAGCAGACACTTGCCATCGGCCTGGGCCACTGATGCCCAAGTGAGAGCACTGGCCTCACTGTTCCAGGGCAGTGCGTGTACGTGTGTATGGGGTGGGGAGGGGGGAGGGGGGAGAGGGAGGTTACTGGGGAAGGCTTGATGCAAAGAGACAAGAGCAGAAACCAACCCCTATATTCTTTCCCACAGTATTCTCCACCACCATGGAGAATGCTCCCTGACCCCTCTCCTGGCAGCAGCACCCTCCTCGCCATACACACACCAGTATAAAAATCCCTCCTCCCCAGGAGATTCTGTTTTCGTCGTCATTTCCTAGGTTTAATGACATTTTGCTCTATTACTCCAGGGTTGATGTGGGGGAGGAGCCGTCTATCTTGGTCCTCCCTCACTGTTAGTCTTAGGGCGGAGTGCCTGCGGCCCCACCTGCACCGCATCCTCAGCCAGAGCACAATGGCTTAGGAAGAAAACCAGCAACCTGATTGGAGATACCACTAGAGTGGGCCAAGAGTTTTAAATAAGCATCAGAAACATGCAAAAGAAATAAGGAAAGAGACTAGCAACATAAAACAATAAGGAAGTGTTAAATAAAACAACAGGTGGAGATACTCAATATGAAACACTAGCCTCCTCCTCCTACCCCAACCTTTGCACTCATCTTACAGCTCACTATTCTCAAAAAAGAGGCCTCCATGGCCTCTAGACCTTTCCATGGGCTGTTCCCTCTGCTTAGGCTGCCTTTTCTCTTATTTCTGCTGGAAAAATTCTTGTGCATCCTCAAGATTCCTTTCCTGATGGCCCCTCTGGTCAGTGTGATACTCAGGGATGGCGTGGGGTTCTGGAATGAGGAAACTAGGGTCCTTGCCCTGCTTCTTCTACTAACTGGCTCTGTGACCTTGGGCAGGTCACACTACCTCTCTGGACCTCAGGCTCCTGCTGGGGGTAAGAAGGGAGTGTTGGGTAGGGCTAGACTATTCCTAGTCTCTATTAGCGCTGACAAGCTGGTGGCTGCTTAAGAACAGAGGTTCTGGAGTGGGACTGGCCATGATCCCCTCCTGGGTCAGCACTTAATCACTATGTTTCCGTAAGCAGTTATTTCAACCCGAGAAGCCTCAACGTACTAGCCTAGCATAACGGTTAAGAGCTTGTACTTTGGAGTCGGACAGTTTGGGTGCATGATCCCTACCACTTGCCTGCTGTGTGACTGTAGGCAAGTGGCTTGACCTCTCTGTACTCTCCCCCGCCCCCGTTCTTCTGTAAAATTGGATTGATACTAACAGTGCCTACCTCAGAGTGTAGGAGCCCGATGAATGCAGCTATTGTTCTGCTGGTGGTGGTTGTGCACCATTATACAGACTTCTCCATTCAGTTCAACAAATTCTTGATGTTTGTCTGCCGGGCTCTGCTAGGGGTTTTCTCAGTACACGGTCTATTAAATCTTATCTCTTGACGGAAGCTCTCCATTGCCTTTTATCTTTATAACAACCTTGCAAGTTAGGGATGACTGGTACTGTTTTTACAAATAAACAGTCTGCAGCTTCAGGGACCTTTGGAGGTCACGAAGCTGCCTGGCCAGGACTGAATCTAGGACCACCTGCTCCATGGCCAAGGTCTCTCTACAGCACCGCCGTGTTCAGAAGGATTAGATTGGGGTTTGGGGATTACTGAACACACTCAGAGGGGAAAGCTCAGTGAGAAGCTCCCTGCCGCCTTACACGTGTGCTCCAGCTGTCTGCCTGCCCTGGGCCGTGCCCAAGATGTCTTTTGTAGGTTTCGAGCAAATGTGGGCTTAGTGATGGGCCAGAAGTTAATTGAAGAGGCAGAGCAAGGGTGGGTTGGACAATGAGGGGCTCATATGACCTGGGAGAGCCAGCCAAAGGGCCTCTGGGAGAGGGAGGAGGACTCTTGGAGGACGTGGAATCAGCAAAGAGGAGGATCGAGTTTCAACAAGCCCCGAGCTGGAGCGGGAGCGGGAGCGGGAGGCCTGCGAAAGCAGATGTGGGTCTTGCCAAGAGGCAGTTCCAGAGGACGGCCCTGGGGCTGAACCCTGGCCTTGCCGTGTATTCCTGTGGGTCTGGGCACATGGCTTCAGCTCTCAGAGCCTCAGCTTCTTCATCTGCAAAAGGGCTCCTAGTACATTTGGTACTGTTAGGGGAGAGGGCCCGTGGCACGCAGGAGCCTGAGATTCAGTCCTGGAACTTTAGTTCTCTTCTCTGCAATTTGGAAATCACATTCTCGGTTGGGATTATTGCAAGGCGACAGCAGGATACCTTTTTAGTGAGACCTTCTCCGACCTGTCTGTTTAAAACTGTAAATGCCACCTCTCTTCCCCATCCTCCCCGCTGCCGCCCTTTTCCCATCAAACTTACCACCACGTGGTATTCTACTTATTTTCCTTGTTGTCCACTCTCCCCACTAGCAGGAATTGGGCTATTTTGTCCAGCACCTAGAGCAGCAACTGGCTTATAGTAGGTGCTCAGTAAACAGTGGTTGCATGAATGTTGGTTGAATAACACATAGGGAAGGCCCTAGTGCATAGGGAATGTTGAATCAGAGTCAGCTGGATCTTAGCGGAGGAGGGCAGAGGCACGAGTAAAGCCAGGACAGGTCGCTTGGGGTGCCAAGGGCCGCCCATGTAAGGGGCCTGGACTTCAGGGTAGTGCCTGGCCCCTCTCTGGCCACAGTCGCAGAGGGTGTGCCCTGTAGGAGAGTAGAGCTGGGTGGGCCTGAGCACTGGGAATTCTCAAGGAGCAAAGATCCTTGGGAAACAGGAAGTCCATGATCCTTGGTTTTCCTCTTTCCTTTGGCTTTTTAAACCACTCTGATTGCCCCCAAGTGGAACTACCTCAAAGAAATGACCAGTGCCATCCCTGCCACCCCCAAAGGCTAAGAGAATAAGCCCTGTGTTTGGAGCCAGGTAGATTCATGGGCATGGCCTGGCCCTGCCCCACTTTAACGGAAGGACCTTGGGCAAGTCACTTCACCTCTCTGAGCTGTTTCCTTCTCTGTGAAATGGGTGCAGAAGTGTTCCCCTGTACACTGACTTTCTAGGGCTTTTGTGTAAAACCCAGTAAACGTGTATCATGACCAATCGTCATTAGACTGAAGTGCCTAGGTCAGAGCTTGCACCTGCGGCCCCAAGCGCAGGGCCAGGCACACAGTCGGCACTTGGAACCTGGTGGTCAGAGTTGTCAAACTCAACTGACAGCAACCTGTTGCGAGGGGAGGGTCTGAGTCCCTCCGAGGAGGCCCTTCTGCAAGTTTATAGATTCGAAGAGAACCCAGCTTGTATTCAGTTGGACTCCTATTTTACCATGAACTTGAAACGTATGGACCCACAGTGAGCTTGTCTGCAAGATTTGTTCGTTGGTGCGAACAACTGGCTGAGCATGCCATGATGTGCTCGCTTACAATGGCAGAGAAAAACTGAACCGGAGCTGAGGTCAGATTCAGTGTTTCAAGTAACCACAAGTCCAAGGCAAACGATAAGGGGATTAGCTCATGTAACTGTGGTGTTCAGAGGTAGGCTTCAGGCCTGGCTGCACCAAGGAGCGCAAACAATGTCACCCAAGACTCAGATTCTCTGCATCTTGCTATTCAACCTGCTGGAGGGCTGCTTTATCTTCAGGCTCCACATAATGTCCTCCCCACCACCTCACACCCCCACAACACGCCATCCAGGTGGAGAAAGTCTTCCAGCTTGAGCCAGTCAGGACCCACCTGGGGCTGCTGGAGGTGGGATCAGTCCCACCTGAACCACTGGCTGAAAGGGGGAGTCACTTCCCAAAGGGAGCTTTGCTGTATTCTTAGGAAGGAGGAATGGATTCTGAGTGGCCATAAGTTACTGCAAATCTCCACTACAGTCATCAGAGGGGGGCAGTGGAAAACCATAGAAACATGCCTTCCCGCACCCCTTCCCCCCCCAGAAGCCCATATTAGAGGTAGAATGGCGTTAATTACCCCTGGTTTGCAGGTGAGGACACAGCCCTTGAGCATTCAGCCTCTCTGTGCAGAATTAGAAACCCAGAGCGGCTGACCTGGGAGGCTGGGGACCAATGTGACGGAGGCCCTCCCTTCATGGAAGGAGTGCTTTGTCCAGATAGGAAAGTTCCCAGGGAGGCTGCAATCACGTGATAGCCCAGGAAGAGCCCGACGAGGGTGGTCATGAGACAGTGTGGGCACATACACAGTGGGAGTCGGGCAGCAGTCACTTCTCTCTCTCTCTCTCTCTCTCTCTCTCTCTCTCTCTCTCGGAGTGAGGTCACCTGCCACGCTCACACCGGCCTCCTGTATCTGGGGTGGCCGAGACACCGGGTCTTCCAGCCGTGACGGAAGTTGGCATATGACTGTGATGGGGGCAGCAAGCACACTGGATATGGAGCCAGACAGGCCTGGCCAGATCCCAGCTCTCCCACGTGGTTGCTGTGTGACCCTGCACCTTCCACCCCCTATCTGAGCTTCAGTTTTCTCTCTGACCCTGAGCTGGTCAGTCCCGCCTCACTGGGATCTTGGGAAGCTGAACAAAAAGCTCCCAGCACATGGTAGGTGCTCCATTAAGAGTTTCTCCCTTCCCTCTTCATAGTGTCCTGCTCATCGCTGTGTGTCCTTGGCCAAGTTACTTGTCGTCTCTGGGAGCAATGATAGCACCTACCACATAGTGTTGTTGTGAGGAAGTAAAGCATTTAGACCCGTGCCTGGCTCACTTGTTATCACTATTACAACTGGCTAACATTTACTGAATGTTTAATACGTGCCAAATCCATGACCTTTATCTCACTGTTTATTACTGAATTCTCATTCTTGCAATAGTACAGTGACAGGCACGCCCTGGGATCATCCCCACTGACCATAAGAGGAAACTGAGGCCCAGAAAGGGGAGGAAGCCAGTAAGCAGGGGGTCTCTGCCAAGCTGTGTGCCCTCGGCTTCTTGTCTGGGGAGGAGCCCCTGCCCTGCTCCCTCCCAGGGTCTCGGAGGAGGTCAGGGCCCTAGCGGCCAGGAGCCTCCGCCGCCTGGAAGCTTCTCTGGGAATGTGAGGACATCGTTACCCACGGGCCCAGCTGCTGCAACGCTATCTCTGGAGGCATCAGTGCACTCCCTGCTCGGACACGAGCAGGGCATTTACAAGCCCCCGGCACACGCCACCCAGGAATGCTGCTTATGCTGGCCACCACCCAGCAAGCTACAAGTTCATGGCCCATTTCCCCACAGTCCAGAGCCGCCTCAGTCTCCTCTCCCAGGGCCGGGTGGGGCCATCTGTGGAATGGAGGCTTCCTCTCCTAGGGAAGGGCTGCTGGGGTGTGTGGGCACTGGGGGCCAGAAGCGGGGAGAGCCATGGTGGTCCAGTGTCCTGCGCGAGGCCCAGCTGAAGGGGTCGTGGGGGAGGAGTGTGTGTCCAGGATCACATAGGGTGGTGCACAGCTCAGGGGCCTGGACTCGGTCGGTCTTAGATGTGGCCTCTGGCAAGTCTCTGGGAGCATCTTCTGTAAAATAGAGATAGCCCTAGCCAGTTTGGCTCAGTGGATAGAGCATCAGCCTGCGGACTGAAGGGTCCCGGGTTCGATTCCAGTCAAGGGCACATGCATGGGTTGAGGGCTCGATCCCCAGTAGGGGGCGTGCAGGAGGCAGCCGACCAATGGCTTTCTCTCATCATTGATGTTTCTATCTCTCCCTCTCCCTTCCTCTCTGAAATGAGTAAAAATAAATAAGTAAAATAAAGTAGAGACGAGGGGAAGTCCTCCCTCCGGGGGCTGTGGTGCACACACAGTGAAATGCCATCTGGGAAGAGTGCAGTGAGTGTGAGTCAAATAGTAGCTGCAGGAAACCCATTCCTCACACACACGCCATCTACGCACGGCGGCGAAAACAGTGTGCTTCCTTCCAGGTCTTGCCTGCGGCTTTAGGAGGTGACCCTCTTCCTCTGGGGACAGGAACATCCACAGGTCCCGCCGAATTCTGGCTTAGTTACTTACTGGCCTGTCACCTTGGGCAAGCTACTTACCCTCTCTGTGCCTCTTTCTTAAAAACCAGGGATAATATTGCCTAGTTCATAGGTTGTTGTGGGATTGAGTGAGTTAATATAGGCATGGTGTTTAGAACAATGCCGGCACATAGTAAGAGCTATGAAAAGGTTCGCTATTATTAAGAATACAAAGGCAGAGTAAGTAAAATAAGGATTTTTCTAGAATAGTCTGTAATGTTCTCTTCAGTTGACACAAATCATTAATGTCTAGAATTCCAAGACACCGGCATCCACGTTGCCTTGCAGACTACCTTGTACTTCCAGTAAACGCTCCCCAAATTCTTAGCTGGTTAATGGGAGACCTATCCTGCCATCAGGTGCTGTGTGACCCTGGGGAGGTCATGTACCCTCTCTGTGCCTTCCTTATTGTGGATTGTGAGAGCGGGGATGGGAGAGCCACATCTAGCACCTGAGGAGGTCCTGCAATAGGAGTGTTGAGGACCAGAGCATGAGGGGTGGCCAATATCTCAGAGAAACACACCCCTCCCTACCCCCTCCCAGCTTCCAGGCTTGGCTCCGAGCCAGGTGGCCTGGAACAGAACACGGCCTCTCCGTGGGATGGTGGAAGCCTGTGTGTCCATAGAGCAGCCTCCCTGACCTTGCTCTGCGTGGGCGCCCCAGCCACGCAGGCCTGAGGAGCGCCGTCCCTGGGCCCGGCCCCCCCTCCCCGCCTCCAGGCTGCCAGCTCTCCTCCCACCAGTTGAATTTTGACTGGCCCAGTCCTCTGCCCTCAGGGCCGGCACCTCAGGGAGCCCCAGAAAAAATATTTGACTCTAGAACCCAGACCCTTGGAGCTTCTGGTTCCAGCTCTGCCGCATGGCCTTGGGCAAGGGGCAGAGATCTGAGCGTCAACATCCTCACCTGTAAAATGGGCTGGCGACGAGGCTTGTCAATGAGACGGGCATGCAAAGGGACTGCTCTCGACCAGGCTGAGCTCTGGGAGCAAAGCCCTTTGTGGTCAGTCCAGGCTGCCTCTGTCGCCAACTGTTGGCTCCTGTCTTTCTCCCTGACCTCAATCCTGCATTGCTGCCTCCTCGCCTTTGCACATGCGGGTCCTCCTGTTGGGAGCGTCCCCTCTCTGTTCCTCTCAAACCCTCCAGCCCGCTGTCTGCCCACCACTCCATGGAACCTTCCGGGCTGACCCTGGGTGTTCTCTCTATCTGTCCGCCAAGAGGAAAAGAAAGCATCAGGCTCCCTGGTGGGTTGTTTCCTCCCACGCGAATCTGTGTGTGTGTGTGTGTGTGTGTGTGTGTGTGTGAGTGAGAGAGAGAGAGAGAGAGAGAGACGAGAGAGAGAGAGAGAGAGAGAGAGACGGAGACAGACAGACAGACATACAGATCTGGTCTCTCAGGAAGCACAGACAGACCCCTTTGACTGTAAGGGCTGGGACCTCTCCCCTTAGTCAGATACCCACACCAAGTGGAGGTGCACAGCAGGCGGGTGAGCTTAGGCTCCTAGAATCTTAGATCTCGAAAGACCTTGCGGGCCTCCCACGTGAACAGGTCGGCAAATGGCCAGATGGCCGAGTGGGCAGAGAAGGGTCTGCCCATTCTCAGCTACAGCCCCTCGTCTGCCCACGTGCCCATCAGTCCATCCTCCCCACCCTGTGACCATAGCCGCTGGCCAACATTCATTGAACACTGACCCTGACCTGGGCTCTGCTTTAAGCCTTTCCATGTATAAACTCCTAGAATCCCTCCAACACCCTCTGGCTTCTATTGCTCTCCCACTTTGCAGGTGGGACACCTGAGGCACAGAGGCGAGGGGTCACTGGCCCTGAACTCCCCAGCTTGAGACGGGCAGAGGCAGGATCCGAACCTGGAGCCCTGGCTCCAGAGCTAGCTCTTCCTGCCGCTGAGTGGCCTCTGCAGCCAGTCACCATGGACCCCGCCACCCTTCCCCCCACCTATGGACACCCCCACTCAGCGGGCTGGACACCCCCACCCAGGGGGCCGGGCGCCAGGCTCCGCCTGCCCTGGGGCGGCCACCATCCTCAGAGCCAGATCCCTGCTCTCTAGGAGCTCACACCGTAGGGAGGAGGCAACACGGAGTCTGATCAATTCAACCAGGTCTCAAGTGCCTCCTGGGGTTCTGGGCGCCTGGGGAGGAGCTATAATTGCTGCCGGGCTGGGGTGGGGTGGGTGGGGTGGGGTGGGGCAGTTCCACAGAGCTGAGGTCGAGGTGAAAGGGGTGGTGGGAGGACTTCATCGGGTGAACAGCAAGGAACATTCCAGACCAGGAACGCAGTGTGCAGAGGCTGGAGGTGCACGCGGGACAGCTGGCACCTCATCAGAGCCTTTACGACAAAATGGCCTGGAAGCAGGCAGGCTGCCACCGAGCCTCCCTGCACACTCCCACTCCTGTGTTCTGCTGACCGCTGTCAGCAGCCAGAGGTCTGAGCTGTGCTCCGTGCCCGGCACCTGGCCCCCTGCCCCCTGGGGGAAGTCCCTCCTTTGGGCTGACCTGCAGCCCACGCTGACCACCACGAATTCCCTTCTGGGCCCTGCACTCAGAGGCTGCCTCATGGCAGCCATAAATAATTCCGACAGTGAATGAATCGAGTGCCGGCCAACCAGGCTTGCCAGAGACACTGGGCTTGGCTGAGACAGGGGCATGTCTCCTATCCCTGACCCTGAGCTGGAGCGCTCCCGGGCCCGTCTTCAGCCGCGCTCTCCCTCTCCCGGGCAGCTACCGCAGCCCACTTCGGTCTTGCAGGAGCCCCCAACCCCTGTTCCATTCCCCCCCCCCTCTCTCCCCTCCACCCCCTGAGAGCTCAGAGGACACCCAGCACTTCTCAGCCACAGCTCCTTGCAAGAGCCAAGAAGGCCCAGCCGACAGCCCAGAGGCCTGGCTCCCCGTTGGCTCCGGGCTGGTTCTGACTGTTCCCTGTGTGTGTCTATCAGGATTAGGAGCTGGGAGGCCGGGTAAGTCTTTCCTTTCCTTGGAGCCTCAGCCTAACCATCTGGCCAATGGGAAAATCTCTAAGGCACAGTTTGCCTGTGAGATTCTGAGTGAGTAGGCATGGGGTGGGGGGAACAGGAATTTATTTAGGGAGTCATGTCTCTTTAATTTCTCTTCTTAAATTTGAGTACAGTCACTCTATTAAACTAAACCTTTTCCTCCTCCCCCAACACTCCCTTAACTCAATTCTTATCAGACCCTCACAACACCCAAAGACGCAGCAGGTGGGGTTCTTAGGCACCAGACGAACTGCTACCTGTAGCATATGGGCGAGTAACTACCTCCCAGATCTTGTAAAGACACTTCCATCGCCCCAGGAAGTTCCCTCGCGCACTTCCCAGTCTCTACCCCTCCCCGGTAACACTTGGGAATAAGACTTTGTCCCCAGTCACACCAAGTGATTTTTGTGCTCCGTACATTTGGGGACAGCTGCTCAGAGGACCCTTCCCAGCCCAGCCATTCCAGGAGCGTGATCTCTGGACCGGGGCTCCCTCTGACCCCACCTAGGCGCTCTGGAAGCACGAGGTGACACTCCCTGGGTCTCAGATGGAGTTATTAGGCTGGCGGGGGGTGGAGCTTTATAGGGGGGCCCAGGCCCGGGAGCAAAGAGGGAGGGGGGGGATGTGCCTGTGGTGGAGGGAGCTTGTGGCAGGGGTGACTTCCCGGGTCCCTGTGCAGGGGTTGGCTCAGTGCCTTCCACCTCTGTGGCCCTGGGTTACCTTCACTTCATTCCCTCACCTGAGAAGAGGGACAACTGTCCCTGGCTCTCTCTCCAGGTGATTAGTGAGGATTAAGCCAAGGTCAGCGATGTGATACTGAGCTCACCACACCATAGGTGCTTTCCTCAGCGCGAGAGGGAGGCTCAGGTGCAGGGACCCACCCAGCATCCCGAGGCCGGGAAGTGATGGAGCGGGGCCTGGACCTCATCTGCTGGCTATGCTACTTGTCCGAATGACTCCACTGATACGCCCCAGTGTCCTCATATGTCAGTGAGGCTAACAACCCCACCCTGCCTTTTATCACCAGGATGTGGTGAGGACCTGATGCAATTCAAGTTAAGGGATTATCGAGAAAGAAAAAGGCTTGATACAGTAATGTCACTGGTTTTCCTGTTCCCATGGTGACTTCAGTGGCCTTTCTGGGGCCAAGAAGAGAGGACCTCCCCTGGCACCGACAGGGTGAAAGCATCTCCCCGATCCCGGGTACTTGTACCATGGGGTCTGCGGTGCCCAAAGAGGCAGGGAGCGCTGGCTTTCCTTCCAGGCTCTGCATGTGGCAAGCGGCTTCACTTCTCTGAGCCTCAGTTTCTGAGTCTGTAAAATGGGAACCATACTCACCATCCTGACTTCATGAGATGTGGGAACCCAAGAGAAAATGAAAACGGGGAGGGCGCACTTCAGGCCCCTCCAGGCAGGCGGCATGCCGCTAGGCTACCTCCAGCCTGCGTCTTGGTGACCACTGGCTCGGGACCGACACCTGGCAGGGACCTGACTGAGCCTCGCTGCGCCCCTGCGAGGCTGGTGCCGGCCCAGTTCCCAGGCCGTGCAGACCAGGGTCCCTTTCCTGCTGTTGTTTTTACCCACAAGGTGCCAACACAGCGCTGGTGCATGGTAGGTGCTTGTCTACCCTGGCCGGTCAGGACCGTCCAAGAGGGACAGAGACTATGTCTGCCCTCTTCCCTCTGAGCCCTGAGTACCCAGGACAGAGCTGGGCAGACAGCAGGTGCTCAGGAAATGTGTGGGAATGAAGAATGAGTGAACCAGCAGCCGGTGTGAAAGGCCTGGGCTGGGGGAGGGGAGCTTTGTGGGCTAATCCCCGAAGATTAACCTGGGGACAAAGCCAGGTCACACTGGCCACTGCCCCAGGGCTTTGGCGTGAGCGTCCAAGGCGAGTGTGGCCAGGCGTGTGTAGGGTTGGAGACCCTCCTCACCTCAAGATGGCCCTCCTGACCCCCACCCTGGACATGGTCCTCACAGGGGTCCTCAGCCTCCTCCTCCTGGCGCTGGCCTTGGTCCTGCTGTGCTTCTTCACCTGCCGCCTGGCCAGGCCGCTCAGGTAGGAGAGCTCACCTGGCCCGACTCTGCTGCCAGCCTTCTGCCTAAACTCCTTTCGCTTCTGTTTGCTCTTGTGGGGCAGGGAAAGGGCGGGCACCTTTCCGTGGCGGGGAAACTGAGGCCCAGAGAAGTTGCGTCAGCTGGGGTTGAGTGGCACTTGGCTGTGCACAAGCTTCGCTCACTTTCCTAAATTAAAATGGGGGTACGGGGGCTAACAACACTCGGGAAGATGAAGTGAGGTCACAGATCGCAGCCCAAGGCTGGGTACAAGAGAGCCCGAGAAGCGGTAGTGATGTTTATCAGTTCCATTATTCTGTCATTTGTCCTGGGCCTTTTGAGACCCAGCCCAGGGCTGGCTTTTTGCCCAACTCCCGGAGCTCCCGTGCCTTCTGCCCCAGGATGCTGACTCAGGGCCAAGGCCAGCCCCTCGCTCCCTCCCCTGACCTGCCAAGTAGCTGTTCCTCCCCGGGCTCCGGGCTCCGCCAGGGCTTCTGCACACTTGTCATGAATAATCAGGGCACGTAGCTGGGAGCCTGGCAGAGACGGACCGGCTGGGAGTGGGGGTGATGGGGTTGGCGCACACTCGGATGCTCCATTCTGAGCTGGCAGAGCATTGGCAGAGGGTGGTGGGCAGCCGGGTCCCCCGCAGCCCCAGACTGGGCCCCACGGAGCCCGACACCCAGGGCTGCCAGATTGCAGACTTGGAGCCTCTGAGTGGGGGTGGGGGCGAGAAAGGGGAGCCAGCAGGGGAGGCTGGCTTCCTGGATTCCCACCCCCTCTCCTTTCCAAACGGAGGCCATGGGAGAAGGCACCTGCCCGTTTCCAGGACCAGCCCATCTCAATGTCCCATCCAGAACATTCCAGCCATTACCATGGGGTCTTCCACTCAGTCCGCATTCACAGGGCTGTGCGTGGGCTAGAGATTCAGAGATGGGTTCGACGGTCTGTACTGTCACAAAGCAGTCAGTCCAACAGAGAAGAGAGGCAAGCAAGTGCCACCATTGGGGGCTGGATGAGCCTCCAGACCCCCTGGGGCCGCCCTCCACTTTCCTTTTCCTTCCCCATTGTTTGCTGTGGACCCTTGGTGCGGAGAGAGTTGAGGAAGTCATGTCTCAGTGTATGGTGGACTGTCATGAGCTCACTTCTTGTTTATTCATTTCCCTCTTCATTCCTGCTCCCTGCTCCCCACAGCTCCCCCAGGTCCTCATGTTAATGGGTTGAACATGGCCTTGAATGTGTGTGTGTCCTCGGGAATGATGCTGTTTTCTGTATGCGGGTGTGGCCTACGTTTATACACAGGGAACTGCATCTTCTTCTTTGCACTCTTCACCCCATCCTGTGTGTGAGCTCCATCCGCACCACTGTTTTGACGTCTGGTTTTAATGCCACAGATAGTGCCACCGCCACCCTTTATGAATTAATTCCCTAGTTATAGGAAATAATGTGATGATTTCCACCAAAACCGAGATTAAAATGACTCTTCCATTGGTTGGGAATGTTCACCTAAAAATAAAAAAAGTCAAGGTGAGAGGCAACAAGCATTTGAGATCCAAAAGGAATGGTAGCCCTACTCAGTTTGGCTCAGTGAACAGAGAGTCCGACTGCTGACTGAAGGGTCCGGGGTTCGATCCCCAGTAGAGGGCATGCAGGATGCAGCCAATCAATGATTCTCTCTCATCATTGATGTTTCTCTCTCCCTCTCCCTCTCCCTTCCTCTCTGAAATCAATAAAAATGTTTTTTTAAAATAATAGTAATAATCAAATCCTATATTAAAAAAAGAATTGCAATACTGGGAAGCATTAGGAGTTGATGGCAAGGGGATTTCTGAGAAAGGGAAGGGGAATAGTTACAGGAGTGGAAGGAAGGAATTTTTATGCGTCATGTGAACCAAGGAAGGAATTTCTCTGCAGGTGCAGCTAACCTGACGGAGTGATGGTAATTGTAAAGAGTGCCGTTAATTCTCCATCAGACATGATAGTCACAATGCCTGCTTTCCTGTCGTTTTCTGCAAACAGCTATTTCGCCACAGCGCTGCTTCAGGCCCCGCCCAGGGTTACCTGGCCCAGTTCTAACGCTCCACACGTGTGAGGAGTGAGGCGTGCAAGGCAGGCCCTCCGGGATGGCAGCTCCAACTCCATTTGGAGCGGTCCCTTTTATAGTCTCTTTCACATGGGAAACAGCAGGGTGCACAGCATTGCATGGCTGGAGTGTCATGATCGGTAAGAAGCACTCTACCTCCGGAAAAAGTGAGGTTGAGTCAACCTTAAAACCGTACATGCTGCACCCACCCCAGTGCCCAGAGGCGAGGGTCCACCGGCACCGCATCCCACGAAACACCCCGAGTTCACCAGACACGCCGTCCAATTGCACAGCCCTATGCTCCCCGCCTCGCCCCCGCTTCCTGGCTCCTTAAACACCCAGCTTGGCAGTGGGGAAAGGAAGGGCGGAACTGAAATAGCCGACATGGAACTTCTAACAGCAGGCACTCGGCACTGAATGGTGGGGTTTTGGGTGTTTTATAACTATTTTTATTCTACCGTAGCTTCTAAACATTTCTAGAGTAAATCCCAACATCGTAAAAAATGCTGTTAAATTAATATACAACATCGATGCAGTAAATTATTATTCAAAATCGTTTAAAGCTGACGCCAGGAAGCCCCCAGCCTGGTCCCTCATGCCAGGACCCTGCCTCTGAACGTCATGCCGTCGCCATCACTGCAGGTGCCTGGCTCCATGGGTGGGAAGCAGTCCTTCTTCCCCGCTGGCCGCACCACCACGCTGGGAGCTGCCAGGGGCTCTGCCTTGCTTGTCGGTGCCCCGTGGTCGGCACAGGACATCTTCACATCAGTCGGAAGCCAGAGCTCTCAGGCGGGAGGGGAGGGGAAGGAAAGAATCGCCCCAAATCCTTCCTGTATGTGAGCGCAGAAAAGCCCCAGTGTTGGCAAGGATGTGGAACTCCCCGAGCATCTGTTCACATTCCCACAAAAGAATAAAGGTAACATCTCAACGCAGAAGAAAACTTGGGAAACGCTCAAGAGCCTGAAGACTGATGTTCTAGAACAGTCTTTTTAAGGTGTGGTCCATGGGCCGACAGCAGGGGCGTCGCCCGGGAGCTTGTTGGCAATGCGGTCAGAATCTCCGGTCGAGGATGGGGATGGGGGCAGAGTCTAGCTTAACAAGCCCCGCAGGAGGTTCTGACTCATGCTACAATTTGAGGAGCAGTGCGCAGAACGCCCCAACTCTGGTGGGTTCCGGCGGACTGACAGTGAGCGTTCACTCGGGAAATGGGAGGGAACCACTCTGTGGCACGGCACTCATTCATGATTCTACCGCCGTGTGATTAAGCTTCCTGAGGGAGAGACCACCTAGATTGGCATCCCCAGGTCTGGCTCGTGGTGCTCAACAAAGACTTCGTGAATGAATGAACCAACAAAGGAATTAAGTAAATGAACATATGAACTCTGGAGCTGTGGCCCACGTGTCCTTTTAAAAAAGTTTTCGTTTTTCATTTTTAGGATCGGAACATCAGCTAACATCAGCTAACGGCTGACCCCTGCCAGCCCACCCCTCCCACCCACGCGGATTGTACCTCTGGGCTCCAGAGAGAGAGCAGGGCTTGGAGCGCATCATGATTTCACCATTCTTGGTGCTGGCCATTGGCACCTGCCTTACCACCTCCTTCGTGCCAGGTAGGATTGGGGGGCACAGACGGAGGGCGGGAAGACCTGGTGCAGGCGGGGTAGGATGAGGGCATTGCCTATGTTCAGGGTCACAGAATCACCCAAAGTATTTAAGAGCAGGAAACAAATGTTCAGAATGGAAAGTCCCAGCTCGGCTACTGCACATGCTCGTGTTGTCGGTCACGCTTCCCTGCTTTGTATTTTCTTGTTCTTTAATTGAGGTTTCTCTTTTCTCATCTCTCTATAACCTGAAATATAACTTATCCGATAAACTCTTCCAAGGCGTGGTACGCTAAGACTCCTGTCGGTTTTGTCTGCTTAGCTCCTGGAGCAGCGAGTGCATTTCCTTGTGGTTTGTAACTCATCTCCAACAGGAGTTCGTTTTTTTGTTTTCTATTGGACAGTCATATGGAAGTGTTTCTACAGCGCAGATTATATCAGATTTTTCAACGAGTTCTAGATAAGTTTTTATGTTAATTTCTCAGTTCGGGGTTCTTACGCCATAATCTCAGAGCCCACTTAGCACTGGCTCCGTTTTGGAGTCGAGTTCACATTTCTCATGACTGGCTCCTCTCCCTGTCCCTTCCATCGCTCCGAGGTCTAACATGCACATTAAACAGCTTCAACCTAGACCTGCATCTTGTCTTACATCCCAGGGTCCTCAGCATCCGCTCCTGTTTACGTCTCTGGTTTTGAATTTCCGGGTATACCCCTCCCCTCTTTTCCTCCCTTTTCAAGCTATGTACTGTTTTTAATTGTTTTGAGTTGGGTTTGTTGTTGTTGTTTCCAGCATTTCAGAATCTGTGATTAGAGCGGGGAGCCTCTCCGGCTCCATCCACCACGTGGCTGGAAACACCCCCACGGCCCTCACTGAGCCTTAATTTCTCCACCTGTCCAGTGGAGATAATTCCTCGAGGCTCTTGTGGGAAGATCAGGGTACAGTCACAGTGTCCAGCAGGGAGGGGGGCTATTAGGGAGAAGATATTTCAACAGATCAGAAAACTGGGGTACAGAGAAGGACTGGCCTTGCCAGGTCACCCAGCGAGTCAGTACAGAGCTGGGATGAGAACCCGAGCTGCTGGGTTCCCAGGCTGTCGCTCCCTCTGCGACCCCCGGATGCCTTTCCTTGTGTACCTTTGGGGACCCAAGACTGAGTCCCTGCTTTCTCAGCACCCAGCTGGTGAGAGGTGAGCAGATGGATGAAAAGGAAAAAGAATGAAAAAGTGATGAAATGAAAAACCTTCAAATATTCAGCAATTAAAAAAAATTCAGCAATTCAGTTTTTTTTTTTTTGGTGATGTTTCATTTTAGGCACTCCGGTGAGTGTGCAGAGTGGTACACAGTGTTTTCTTTCTTTTTAAAAACCTTTGGTGTCACTTACACCAAGTTAGTTATAGATACAGTTTTAGATCCACGTAAGCCCCGCCCAGATCAGGGAAGAACACTTCCAGGCACGGGACACCCAGGGCCTCTCCCTGCCTCCCAACCCCCACGCCGAAGGAAGTGACTCCCAGTAGGTACATTCCTGCCACCACAGACGAGGTTTGCCTTTTGAATTTCACATAAACAAAATCCCACAGTACGTGCTGTAAGCTGACAAGTATAGCGTTGCATGGTGATTAGAGCTGAAAAAGAAATGGGCTGTGAAAACAATGGCCTCCTGATATTCAATTGTCCAACGCCGTCCTGGCTTCACTCGGTTCTCTGACAATGAAGTCCGGTTGGCATCCACTGAACCGGACTGAGGGGCAAGCCCTGGGAGGGCTCTGGTGAGAATGGCCCGGGTTCCGCAGGGAGCAGCACAGCGGGGAACTGGGCAGACTGGTGGCAGAGCTTGTGTGGGGAAGGAGCAGCAGGTGCAGGGCGAGTGGGGCGGCAGGCTGCAGGTGCCAGGAAGGGCAGGAGTGCATCACCACCAGGTGGCACCCAAATGGCCAAAGAAGCTCCTGGACCAAAGCTGGGCACTGCGGTGGGGGTGGGGGTGGGAGATCTCCTGAGCCAGTGGCATCCCAGGCTTTGCCTCATTCAGTCCTAGCACTGCTGTAGGTAGCTGTGTCCCCCGCTTTGCCTGGGGTCTGAAGTTAGTGAGCTCAGCAGACACCTTCAGGAGAGAGGCAGTGCTGGCGGCTGCCAGGGAAGGTGCTGGGCTAAGGGGTTGGGGGGGTGACCTAAGGGGAGACCTCTTGGGGGGAGGGAGTGAAGTGTGGATGGGCCCAAGGCTTGAGGCCAAGAGTGGCTTCCTTCTGCCTCCTCCCCCACCTGAGGCAGGGGCACAGCCCCTAGCTGTGTGGGTTTCCTGTTTTTCTTTTCCAGCTCTAATCTCGATGCCCCCTGTTGCATTTCATAACGTGGAGGAAATACGGTGGCCGCCCACCAGGCTGCTGTGTGCAAGGCTCCTGGCACTCGCCCGGAAGCCCTGCAGGGCAGCGCAGGCCTGAGCTGGGCCCAGGGGTGAGGCGCGTGTCCTCAGCCCACAAATATGCAGCTTGGCCTTGGACAAGACTCTCCCGCTCCTCCCGGCCTCAGCCTTCCTTCTATGACCGGGAGGCAATGGAAGACAGAGCCTATCTCCGGGCTTCTGTACCCCATGCGCTGGTTTAAGGGGCCCAAGTACAGAGGGGAGCCCAGCAGGCACGGGAAGGCCCCTGACGCCCAGGGACAGGGAGCGGGGCCTCTGGAGAAACATGGGAGTCCAGGTCTGGGGGTGGAATTACTGGGGGGCGGGAGGGGGGGGGCGCTTTTCATTTTCTCCTGTGGGCCAGGTGAGTCACTGCCTAATCCACTCATAAGACCCTGAGAGGAAGGTACAGACAACGCATTTGAAGGGGGGGAAACTGAGGCTCAGGGAGGTGACTCGTCTACACAGCCGGGACTTGGCACAGCCATGTGGGGAAGGGGGGCAATTGAGGTTCGACAGACACCACAGCTGTGTTCTTTCCACTGGAGGATTGACTACTGGACACAGCACAGGCGAGGGAGAGGGAGAGGGAGAGGGAGAGAGAAAAAGAGGAAGAAAAGAGAGCATTCCTGGTTCCATTTTATCTCAAGATTGGAGATCCAGAACGTGCTAAGTTATCCTGACAGGAGGGAGATTGTGCGTAGCTCTTTCCATTGGTTCCTTAAACACAAGGCAAGTCTTTAAACAAAAGACAAGTTTCACTTTCCAGCACTAAGCCAGGTTCCTGCTGAGCCTCCTTTAATCAGTAAGCCATGCAGAGTTTATAATTGATGACTGAGACGTCTGGGGACTCCCGCAGTTGTAAGTAGTTTGTTCTCTTGAACGGCTTAAACATTACCTTCCTAACCTCGCGCCAGCCCAGTTCACTTGCTGCCTTAGCAGAAATGTCCCTCTACTGGGTTGGAGGAAAGAGCCTGGGCTTTGGAGTGGAACTCAGCTCTGCCAGTGTCTGCCCGTGCTGTGTGGCCTTGGGCTAGTCGCTTGGTGTCTCTGAGCCTTGGTTTCTTCATTGTGAGATGTGGGGAGAAGACCCAGGGTCCACAGGCTTGTTTGGACGATTAGACGGGAATAGGTTTACAAACCACACCATGACTGTCAGATGGGCACCTACTGCTCCCCCCCCCAAGTCCTGGCACCCTGCCCTCAGGCATGAGAAGTTGAGGTACCTGTAAGTCTGGGGATGAGAAGCTCGGCCCACCCCCTGCCCAATGACTCTGCTTTTCTGTCTGTACAGAGAAAGAGAAAAACCCCAAGTACTGGAGAGACCAAGCTCAGCAGACCCTGAAACATGCCCTGAGCCTTCAGAATCTCAATACCAACGTGGCTAAGAATACCATCATGTTCCTGGGAGATGGTGAGGCCGGAGGCCGAGGGAGGGGCTGCACAGGGCATCGAGGGTGGGGGCCGCAGGGCCAGGCAGAGGTGAAGGGGACTGTGCTGAAGAGGCTGGAGCCCTGGGGACATTTTAAGAGGATGGGGCCAGGCTGTGGACCCATGAGACCGGCCGTATGAGGCGCTCCCCTGAGGGTCTGGGGAGGGGAGGGGAGCCCAGTCACATTTCCAGAGCCGTTCTCTGGTGCCCGGTGCCCAGCCTGAGTTGGCACCGAACCAGAGAGCTCTGGGTGCCCGAGGAGAATGGCCGGAGAGGCTGAGGCCCCCTTTTCCCCTCCACAGGGATGGGCGTCTCCACGGTGACGGCCGCCCGCATCCTCAAGGGCCAGCTGCACCACAACACCGGGGAGGAGACCAGGCTGGAGATGGACAAGTTCCCGCACGTGGCCCTCTCCAAGGTGAGCTCCAGCCCCCGCCTCCGCGTGCCGCTCGCAGGAGAGGGAGGGCCAAGTGCTCGGCCCTCCTGGCGCCTCCAAGGCCCTACTGTGAAATGGGAGCAGCAGCAGCTACTTCCCAAGACTTTATTTTGAGGGCTTAGCTCATTGATTCTTAAAAATCGGTTGAAGAATAACATACAAGAGAAAAGTGCACACACACACAGCGTGGGTTTTCACAAACTGCCCGTGTCGGTATAACCGGCATCCGGGTGGATGAACGTGACAGCAACCAGAGGCCGCGGGCCCGTCGCAGCCCGAGCCCCCGCCCGCCCACCCGTGGACTAGCTGTCCCTGCGTTTGTACTTGATATAAAGGGAATCGGGCGGTATTTACTCGTCCACGTGGTTCTGTTGCATTCATTCTCCCCCAAGGTGGCTTGGGACGTTAATTCAATGACTGCTGTAAAGTGGTAGCTGTTGTTACTGGTGTCGTCATTGTTGGCAGTGGTGCTCTGAAATAAAGATCCTCTAGACCAAGCATGTCAAACTCATGGCTGGCGGGCCGCATGCCTCGTAATAAACGAGTTTGACATGCTTGCGACACTCCCAGGGAATAGCAGGGACTGGCTGATGTTTTCTGTGCTTTCAAGGAGCTCTCAGGCTGGTGGGGAAGGGAGACAGTTTCAGGGTCTCTACTAGAGGTCTGAAGCAGGGGAAGGCCTCGTCCCCATGTCCCCATTCTAGATCCTGCCTCCCCTCGCTTTCCCCCCCGCCTCCTTCAAGAACTGAGCCTCCCGCCCCTCATCTTTCCCTTCTCCAGAACTCACCTGCCTTCCCCTCCCCCTTGCTGGCTCCTACAGTCCCAGACTCAGAGAGAGGCCTAGCTGGCCCAGCCCCTCTCCTCTGCCAAACGCTTCCACGTGTTGGAGAGTGGCCTTCCTGCTCCTTTTTGCTGCCCTGGCTGCCAGGGCAGAGGGAGTGGGGGCAGGAAGTGGGCAGCTAGGTGATGCTGTGGCTCTGGGGGGACCTCAGTGGGCAGCAGGGCTCAGCCAAGGCTGTGGGAGACCTCTCTGTCTCCCTCATGCCCAGGCCCCATGGTGGGAGTGGGGGTCGGTGGGCAGCAGGGTGAGCCAGGGCCTGGCCATCTTCCAACCCTCCTTCCCTACCTGCAGACATACAACACCAATGCTCAGGTCCCCGACAGCGCGGGCACCGCCACTGCCTACTTGTGTGGGGTGAAGGCCAATGAGGGCACCGTGGGGGTGAGCGCGGCCACCCAGCGCTCCCACTGCAACACCACTCAGGGGAACGAGGTCACCTCCATCCTGCGCTGGGCCAAGGACGCCGGTGAGTGGGGGTGGTGGTGGGGAACGGGGCCCAGCTCTGTGACCTGTCTGGGCCTCAGTCTTCCCAACTGTACAATGGGGAGAGGGTAGGTAAAAGGTGCTCTGCAGGGCTCTTCCAGCTCCGATTCTGAGAGTCTGAACTATTCATGGGATCCCGCCCAGGACAGGAAGGCGGGTGGCTTAGGAACCCACTCCGGTGTGGGTCCTGGTCCTGGAGCATCTCCCTGAGGCTGTTCATCCCTCTGTAAAACGGGCACGAAATCATCGCCCCTCGGAGGCTTGGTGTGAGGAAGGCCAGGGGCCCAGCCCAGTGCCAGCCCGTGGGGGGTCAGGAAACATCTCCTCCTCCTTCCTCCTGGAAGCGGGAGGCTCTGGCCCACGTCCCCTGGAGTTTTAGGGTCAGGGTACGAGGCCAGCTGACACGGGTGACACCACCCCCTGAGAGCCCACAGGGGGCCGCTGTGCTCCTGCAGGCTCCTCGGTGGAGGAGAGGACTCCGCCCAGGTGCTCACAGCTCAGGGTCCTCCGGGAGGCAGAGTGTCTGAGCTGCCAGAGTACACGGAAGCCACAACACCCCACCCCACCCCCGTTAAGTACTGATGGGGAGACTAAGGCCCAGGCAGTCATGCAGCTAACAGGAGGCCAGTCTTTAGCCAGGAGGAGGGAGAGGCAGCCTGGACACCACCGTCTCCAGGTGAGGCCAACCCCTCCTGTCCCACCCCCAGGGAAATCCGTGGGCATCGTGACCACCACGCGAGTGAACCACGCCACCCCCAGCGCCTCCTACGCCCACTCCGCCGACCGGGACTGGTACTCGGACAACGAGATGCCCCCAGAGGCCCTGAGCCAGGGCTGCAAGGACATCGCCTACCAGCTCATGCACAACATCAGGGACATCGAGGCGAGTTCGGGGGGTGCAGTCAGTGCAGGGGCCCCCGGGCTGGGAGGCAGGATCTCGGCGGGGGGGCGGGGGGGCTGAGGCCTCAGGTACAGGCTGGCACGGGAGAAGCAGCTTGGCCTGGCTCCCCAGACACCTGGGAGGGCTCCCAGCCCATTAGAGGATTTGTGGTCGGGGCAGGGAGGCTCTGTAGGATTTCTCCACGGTGGGGCTGAGGGATAAACCCTGATGTGGCCGCCACCACACGGCAAGAACCAGGCGCCCAGGGATTATTTTGTCAATTGGAGCCTGGCACTGCACCCCCACAACACAGAGAGGTGGGGTGGCCATCTGAGGGGACTCTGCCCTGCACATTCCCACGTGCACCAACAGGTGTGTGCCCCACGGACTCATCCAGAATGCCCAGGGACAAGGTAGTGTGGACGGGGTAGCACCAGCTCTCACTTTTAAACTTCTTGGGTTCAAATCCTTGCCCTGTTTGCTAGCTGTGTGACCTTGGATCAGTTACTTAACCTCTCTGAGCCTTCCCTTTCACACCCCCTTTGTGAAATGTACCTATCGCTCTGTAAGCCTATTGCAACATCTAAACACAATGGTCCCTGTAGAGGCTGCAGGGCCTGACACCCAGCGAGTGCTCAGAAAGCGATGGCATTGATGAGTGGCCACTTGTCCTTGCCCGAAACACAAGCTTTAAAACCCCGAGCAGGTGCGTGAACGCTTGCCACCCAGACATGTCCAGAGGGGTCCCCACTCTCTCTCCCTAAATGAGAACCTCTGGCTTGTTCCTTTCTCAGTGGGGATCAGGTGGGGGAGCAATGGGACTTTGCCCCCCCCCCCCCGCCGTCCCCGAGCCTAAAAGGGGTTCAGTGAGGCTCAGAGGGAGCTCCAGGTCCTGCCTACCCCTTACCTCTGTTTCTAACCTTACCAGACAAACTCGCTGGCTCCCAGACCCTCCTCTGTCCCCCATAGAGTCCCCCAATTTCAAAGTGCCCCCCAGCCTCTATACCAGCCCATGCCTTCCCTTTCCCTAGCGATGGCTTAACACCCTTTCAGGACAAACTGTCCTGCTGACCCGTTTAGTGAGCATATATCCAAGGCCCGGCCGCCATCCTGACCCGTGTCCTGGGACAAGTCACTTCTCCTCCCCAACTCAGTTTCCCCACCTGTACGAGAATAGAGAGCCCGCTTGCCCCCTGCTAGGGCCACCGGAGGCCGAGATGAGGTCATGATGTGAGAACATTTGTTGTACAAGCACAGGGTATAATTATGGGACTGCTCTTTAGAGAGATTTGGCAGGAGCAGCCTGAGAGGGGACAGGAGTTTAAGGGAAGATTTCTCCAGTGGGGGTGAGGGGTGGGTGGAGGGGGGTCCTCAGGAGCCACTGGGGGATGAGCGTGGGGGAGAGTGAGGCGGGAGGGCCGGGCAAATACTGCCCCTCCTCCCTGGCCTCCTTTCTCCTCATCCTTTTCTGTCCCATCGGCCCTGCATCACCGCCACCCCAAAGCCCCCGGCCCCAGGCTGCACATGAAACAAAAATCCCGGTGTCCGCCCTGAAAATAAATATCTTTGCTAAAAAAACAACAAAAAAAGAAAGACACAAACCCAAACCCCAAAGCCAAACAGCAAGTCTGTTATTTGGGATTTAATGAGCCCGTGTGAAGTCTCTGCCGGGCTGGAAACGAGGAGGCTCCGGGCACGAAGATTGGGGGCTTCGTTTCCACGCCGAAGACGCCAAGGGGTCAGGTTCTGTGGGAATGGGGGGGCAAGGGGTCAATGACCCGGGCCCCTTCTCCTTCTCCTCTCACAGCCTGCTCACCCCCAGAGAATGTGCCCCTATGGGAACACCCCCGCGGAGGGCCCCCCTGGGTGCCTGCAGGCCTCCTGCGCCGGTCCTGGGGGGGCGGGTGCTATTTCCACTTTATAGGGAAGGACACGGAGGCTCCGAGAGGAGGAGTGACAGGCCCTCGGTCAAGAAGGGACAGAGTCCGGATCCAAAGCCATGTCCCCACCGGCTTCCCATGATCCCGGCTGGTCCTGGGGCGCCCTGCCCATCTGGACCTCCCCGCACAACCTGGGTCCCGGGAGGCCAATGGAGCGGAAGGTAGAGGAGGGCCTGGAAATGCCAGGCGGCTCTGCGCCCCGAGGTGTCAGCCAGGGGCGGCGGCCTGGGCTGACGCCTGTGGTGACAGGACACCGGTGTGGTGGTGACTGTGGGCGGCAGCTGTTATGCTCTTGGCCCCGTTTTAAAAATAGTCAGGACTTCAAACATGGACTCCCAAGGAAAACAAACAGTCCCGCGTCCCCGCCCGCGCAGGCAGCGGCGGGTAAAATTAGCCTGGCGGTGCCTCCGCAGACGGGAGCCCTGGCCCGCTGTTTGCCCGGCTCCCAGCTGGGCTGCCCCAGGACCTCCCGGCGAGGCCTCCGGGGAGGAAGCCCTTGGAGCCTCCCCCGTGGGCTCTGCGGACACCGCGGGGCCCCGGTGCCAGGGTCGGAGAAGGCTCGGGTTCGAATCCTGGCTCTGCCCCTTCCTGGCTGTGTGGCCTTGGGGAAAAGAAAGCCGATTTCTGCGGCCACGTCCTCGTGGGGAAAGTAGAGTACAGTACACGTCTCCCTTGCGGCCTGGGGTGAAGTCGAGTGGAGAGTGTGTCTGGGGCGCTCAGGCCCTGACACAGGCGGCGCTGAACGGCGGCGCTGTTCTTACCCAAGGGGCATTCTGTCAGGCGTCTGGAGAGCAAGTGAGGGCGAGTATCCGCAGCTCTGACATTTCACCATCCCGTAGACTCACTGTCCTCCCCCACCTGGAAAAGGGAGGTCCCGAGAGCAGGGCAGACTGACCCAGGACTCTCCGGCGGGAGAGGCACCCACGCCACGGGGCCCCTGGCGCTGCCCGGCAGCTTGGAACCCCAGGGTCCTGATGGCTCCTGTCCCCTTTAGGTGATCATGGGGGGCGGCCGGAAGTACATGTTCCCCAAGAATAGAACCGACGTGGAGTATGAGCAAGACGAGAAGGCCAGGGGCACGAGGCTGGACGGCCTAAACCTCATCGACATCTGGAAGAGCTTCAAACCCAGACAGAAGGTAGCCGTTCAGGGACCGATGCGGGGTGGCCTGCGGTGGGGCCGGGGCTGGGTGGTCATACTTCTCACCTCAGCAGGCTCAAATGGCCTAACAGATACACGAATGGCGCATAGTAGCAATCAATCAATTCCTTCCTTCAGGGGAGGGCAATGGGAGAGCTAGGCAGCACGAAGGGGGGTGGGCCAAGGAATAGCCTGCATGGACGTTCAGTCCCCTGAGCCCCTACTGTGTGCAGGGCCCCTACTGTGTGCAGGGCCCCTGGCTGGCATGAGGTCCAGTGATGGATCGGATGGTCAAGGAAACGTGGAGCACTGTGCTTGCACGGTGGATGCCCAGGACCTACTGGTGCCCAGAGGGGACGAGCCACAGGGAGGGGCTGAGAAGGCCTGACCGTGGGGAGAAGGAGAGGCAGCTTTGGGAGGTCTTGCAGGCAGAGGCGCAGGGCGTGCGGTAGAAGCCCTCCGCGGTGAGCTGGCTCTGGCCAGGGCGAGGGCACGTGCTGGGGAAGGGAGGCTGGGACGTGGGAAGGGCCCGGGCTCTGGCTCCCGGAGCGGCTGTGGCCTTTGTAATCTGTGCTGCCGGCCGCCGGGCCTGGGGCAGCTGGGGTCTGGATGACTGTGGTCAGGGCTGAAGACAGTGGGGAGCAGCCTGGCAGCCACTTTGATGTCACTCTAGGGTTGGGTTTCTGAGGGTTCCAGGACTGGCCCCAGGGGAGGCCTGGTGGGCTGGGGCTGGGCCAGGAGTGAGCTGGGGGCAGGGGCTGGGGAATGGCCCCCGTGGGGCTGGTGAGCTGCTTTGAACCTTTCCCATTCCTTCTGAGTCAGCTCGGGCTGGGCCAGAGCCGCTCCCGGCCCAGGCCAGCAAGACAGCCTCGATTCCTCTACCTGGGACATAGGACCAGAGCTTAATTCTTGCATAGGCAGGGAGCTCCAAGGAGCTCAGTCTAGACCCCCAAAGGAAGGAGAGGGCCCCCGGCACTGGCCCAGGCAGGGCATCACCGTGGGCTCCCGGAGGCCATACATTCACTGCGAACCATGCCTTAAGAGTGGGTTCTAGAGTGTCTTCACCACCGAATAGCTATGTCATCTGTGTGCCTCAGTTTCCTCATCCGTAAAACGGGCATAATAATCCCGACCTCACAGGGCCGATGTGGGGATTAATGCGATAACACACCTCAGGGAAGCAGAGGACAGGATGGGAGTGGGGGAACAGAGCCCCCCTGCCTTAGCCATAATAGCCTCCTTCCCATAATAACCCCTGAGGTTTGAAAACCACTGATCCCAATGTCATTGCCCAGAGAAGGCAGAGGACACTCCCCAGGACTCACAGCTGGTTCCTGGCAGTGCGAGGACCCCCACTCCAGGCCCTGAATGCTGCCACCTCCAGGCAAGACAACCGGCCTCTTCCTGTGGCCTCTGTGCCCTGGACCCAGCACATAGGGGGTCCCCAGGGCAGAGCTCGGGCTTCGCTTCCCCCCAACCCCCACCCCGCCGGCTCTCCATGGCCCAGGAACACAGCTCATACCTCTCAGCGGGCACTCAAGACTCCTTGTGACCTGTGCCTGCCTCTTCTTTGCCCCATGTTCCTCTATTTAGAACTCAACTCCCTGACCCCAGGCTGATCAATTTCCACTTGTCCTCCAGGGCCTCGTTAAGACATCACCTCCACCAGGAAGCCCTCCCTGATCTCACCGTTGGGCTCAGTATTCCCTGGTCTCTCAGAATTCTTCCCCTACATTAGACTTACCTATTTATTGGTCATTTCTTGAGGGTAGGGATGGTCGGTCCTCAGGGAAGGATTGTTAAAGGATGAAAGGAAACCAACACACGTCCCAGACTCGGGGACCAGCTGGGGTCAGTCCTTGTCACTCCCCCAGCCCCCGCACGACTGACAGGCCCTTCCTCCTAGCACTCTCACTACGTCTGGAACCGCACCGAACTCCTGGCCCTCAACCCCAACACCGTGGACTACCTCTTAGGTAAGGGGGCCGGGGGTGGGAGTGGTGGATGCCTGGCTGGGTGCCCTGGGGCCAGAGCTGTGTGACCCAGCATCTGGGGGTGAGGTCTCAGCCTGCCCCCCTTCCCCCCCCCCCGCCCCCGCTACTTAGGGATCTTTGCCCTCAGGCTCCAGGGCCTGGGAGGGGTGAAGAAGGGGTTCTGGTTCATAGAATTTCGGCCCCAAATCTGCTGGCTGTGCAGGGTGAATAGCACATTGAGCACAAAGGGACACTGAGGGTCAGAGAGGGGGAGCGACCTCTGGCACGCCACCCGGCTGATTAGCGCGGCCCAGGTAAGTCGGAGCTGAGGCAGACACGTCCCAGCCATGGAGCGGGGGCCCGGAGCCAGCCCTGCTGTGTGGCCAGGGCGGAAGCCGGCCTGGCTGTCTCTGCCGGTCTTGACTGGGGGTGCGTCCTCCTCCGCAGGGGGAAGGGAGCCAGGGTAGGGCCCTGGGCTGGGTGGCCGGAGACGTGGGCACCACCATGCAGACACCCGAGTCCTCTTTCCCACCCGCCTATCATGCCCAGCAAGTGGCGGCAAAGCCTCCTGCAAACCTTCCCGAGGAGCTCAGCCCTCAGGTCCTGGGTGTGTCATTGGTGATTATGGGCTCAGAGCTGGGCGCCCGGAGGATCCCCCAGATACGTACAGCCTCTGCTTGCCTGGGTCACATGGCACAGACTCTGCCCCACACAGGCTGTGTGGAGCTGTGTACGCACTCACGGAGCAAGACAGTGCCACTCCTGGCTCTTAGAGCCAGAGGGCTGGGTTCAAATCCAGCTCCCACCACCTAGGAGCTGTGCAACCTTGAGCAGGTGGTTTATCTTCTCTGTGCCTCAGTTTCCTCTTTAAGAGGAGGAATAATTCTATAAAATGGGGATAAGGACAGGGCCCACCTCGGGGTTGTCATGAGGATTAAATGAGCTAATGTACTGTATAGGTTATCGGTTGCTGTGTGTCAAACTATCCCAAAACTTAACAGTTTAAAATAAGAGTACATTGTTGTTGCATGTGCTATCTCTTTGGGTCAGGAATTAGGAGCAGCTTGGCTGGGTCTCTCAGGAGGTTGCAGTCATCTGGAAGCTAGCCTGGGTCTGGGCTTCCAAGACGGCTTGCTCATATGGCTAATGGGTTGGCAGGAGGCCTCCGTTCCTTGACCCTTGGACCTCTCCATTGAGCTGCTTGAGTGTCCTCACAACATGGCGGCTGGCTTCTCCCAGAAACCCAAGAGCATGCGAAGCAGAAGCTGCCGTGTCTCAGGCCCAGACCTGAGAGTCACACATCGTCATTCCTGCAGAATTCCGTTGGCTGCACAGGCCAGCCCTAGTCATTGAGGGAGGGGGGCCGCCAGGGCTTATTGGGTGCCCTCTTGGAGGCTGGCACCTACCAGCTTCCAAAGCACTTGGAGTGGCACGTGATACAGAGTGGGCATTCTGCGAATCGGAACTCTTGTTTGGCTGTGCACACACTCACGGAAGGGCGATTATTCTGGAAGGAGACCCAGAACCTAACACACCAGCCGGTACACATGCCATCTTGTGACATGGACAAGAAATGGGTCATTCCTTGCTTCCTAAACGGGAAAACTGAGCTCAGTGAGCAGAAGGGACAGTGCCCCCAAACCTCCTGTTGTTTGCCTGCGCAGGGCTCTGTGCACTTCAAACCTGGCCTGTGACTGGCATGTAAACACACAGCCACGCTGCCCGGTCCAGTCCAGGGCACAGTCCTGCCTGAGGGACATGGTGCTGTGTCCGGGGCCCTTCAGGCTGGGAGGTAGGCGGATGGACTTGACTCCCAGACCTCTGCTCAGCAGCTGAAAATAGCCGTTACTGACCCCCTGAGCCTCAGTCTCCTCTTTAAACGGTCATGGTGACCTCTCTCCATGGTGTGCCCACACCACACTTTGGGTGCCACGAGCCATCCAGATGAGCTTCCTTCCCTCCACTTTGCCCCCAAGTTGTGGGTGGGGGACCCGTGCTCCCATAGACACCGCCGGTTCCTTGGGGATCCTCCTAGCAGGTCATGAGGTCTCACCACCCACCTCCTCCTCAGGCCTCTTTGAGCCGGGGGACATGCAGTACGAGCTCAACAGGAACAACGTGACGGACCCTTCCCTCTCCGAGATGGTGGAGGTGGCCATCAAGATCCTGAGCAAGAACCCCAAAGGCTTCTTCTTGCTGGTGGAAGGTAGGGCTCAGGCCTGGCTGCAGGGCCACTTGCCCGAGAGCTTGTGGGTGCACAGCCCTGAGGTCAGGGGACAGGGAGGTCCAGCTCTCAAAGGGAACTGTCCAGTTTGGGATGATGGGGGGGAAGTCCTTTTGGGAGGATGGGTTGTGGGTTGGGGGAGAAAAGGGCAGTGCTGAAGCTCCCAGCCCAACAAGCTGTTCATCACACATGCATGTGCGCCAGGCTTCCTAGTCCAGGAAGGCTTCCTGGAAGAGGAGGCGGGTTTCTTCCTTCTGGGAGGTCCTCCCGGAGGCCTGGCTCTGGAGGGGTGTGCAGCCCCCTAAGCTTCACCCCTCCCAAAAGACAAACCCGCAGGCCCAGTAGACATCTGCACTCGGAGCAGCTGCCTGAAGGCTCAAGGACGCAGGCCCAGGAGCCTCTTCTGCAGATGCCTGCTGGTCCACGGGAGCCCTCACAGCTGGACTTCTATTGTTATTAGGCATGTGTGGGGCCAAGGTCAGGTTCCTCAGTCCTGTCCCTGAGAAGAAAAGGCCAGGGCAGGCCCTGCGACATCCCAGGTCCCCCCAGATTGGGAGAGTCAGACCCTTGGGGAGTGAACAGTGCTGTATGTGGCAGTCATAGTTTCCCGGGCGGCGGCGAGGCCCTGGAGTCAGACTTGGGCCCTTGTCCTGATGCAGCCACCCACTGGCTGTGTGACCTCCACTGGCTGTGTGACCTCCACTGGCTGTGTGACCTCCACTAGGATGTTTCTATTTAACGAGGCCCCACACAGTCCCCTCTCATAGAAGGGTTATTAGCATCCATTATGTTCAGAGACATAAAGTACTTGGAACAGGGCCCGGCAGAGAATACATCCTCAGTGTTGCTATTCTGATGATGATGATATTTGCATACTAGCTAAGTCAATAACAGTAGGAAGTTTGAGGACATGATAAAGTTCCTGGAATCTCCCGAAGTTCTAACAGCCACTGTCTTCATGTACACATACACACGCACACACATTTCCACACATACAGACACACTCAGACCCCTCCGCCCTCCAGAGGCCAGTGGCCGCCAGCCCGGCTTGACCACTTTCTTGCCAAACCCCGGGGTTCCCATTCAAGCATGGCGGTCTCGGTCTCGGTCTCGGCCTGGCCACGACCAGGCCTCTGACGCCGAGGACCCAGCCAAGACCCAGCGGCGGTGAGCAGGGGCTCCCCCGGGAGCAGAGCTCTTTGTGAGCAGGGCCAGGACTGGGCCCGCCAGGCCAGCTGCTCCAGAGCCACAACAAAGGAAAGACCCACCCTCCCAGCCTGCCAGGCCAGAGTGGTGAGGCTCGGGCCAGCGGCAGGGAGGGTGGCCAGGCCCCAGGCTCAGGACCCTCCGAGTTGGGAGGGTCCACCCAGGCAGCATCTCCTGGTGGGAGACGAGGAGGCGCTCCCGCAGGTCACACAGCCCTTGACTGTGACCTTGAAGCCGGCTTTGTGCCAGGCCTCTTGTACTCACTGTGGAGGCAGCATGGGATGCATTAGGACTGTGCTTCTCACTCAGGGGGCACTGTTCGAAGTGCAGGAGGAAAAGCAGGTGATCTACAGTGAGGCACCCCTGAGTTCAGATCCCAGCAAACACCACGTTGGGCACGTGACTTCCCCACTCTAGGCCTCAGTGGCTCCATCTGTAAATGGGGCTGATTGTACTCACCTCTGCCCAGGATTGATGTGAAGGGGAAACAAGATACCGGCTTGTCATGCCTGGCACCTAGGGGGCACTCAGGCACGTTGGTTCCCTCCCTGCCTCTCCGACGTCTCGGGGACTCCAAGCAGCTGAAGAAGGGGTGCTGGGAGCAGCGTGGGGTGGTGGAAGGCGCACAGGCTTTCAGTCAGGCGGATCTGCTTGAAATCCTGGCTTTGCACTCTCCACGTGTAAGCCTTTGGCCCAGCAACTCGCCCCTCTGAGCTGCTGTCCAGGCTGAATGGCTGCGTGGAAGCCTCGTGTGTCTGGCATGCGGCAGTTCCCCACCAAAGGAAGATGACCCCGCGGTCGTGTTGTGGGGCTCGGGGCTGCCCATCTCCTTCCCCTCCTCCTCACCCGAGGCCTTTGCTTGGTGTCCAAAGGAGGCAGGATTGACCATGGGCACCACGAGGGCAAGGCCAAGCAGGCGCTGCACGAGGCAGTGGAGATGGACCAGGCGATCGGGCTGGCCGGCACCATGACCTCCCTGGATGACACACTGACCGTCGTCACTGCTGACCACTCCCACGTGTTCACCTTTGGCGGGTACACCCCCCGTGGCAACTCCATCTTTGGTAGGTGGGCCTCCAGTGGGGTGGGCATCTGGGAGCAGGAGGGGGTTGGAGAGCCAGCAAGCCCAGCGCCTGGCACAGGTGGCACTCATGAGGATTTACTGGTGGTTGGGGGAGTGCAGGGTGGAAGGACAGAGCGAGGGGAGTGCATGAGTGGGTGGCCAGCTGCCTAGATCCATGGTCGGCAAACTGCGGCTCATGAGCCACATGCGGCTCTTTGGCCCCTTGAGTGTGGCTCTTCCACAAAATACCACGGCCTGGGCGAGTCTATTTTGAAGAAGTGGCGTTAGAAGAAGTTTAAGTTTAAAAAATTTGGCTCTCAAAAGAAATTTCAATCGTTGTACTGTTGATATTTGGCTCTGTTGACTAATGAGTTTGCCGACCACTGGCCTAGATGATGGATGGATGGATAGAATGAGAGAGAGGATGGATAGATGGATGGGAGGGATGTGGGCACAGCGAAAACTGAGGGATGGTTGGTGGGAAGTAAATCAGGTTTGGAAGGTGGCTTCAGGGAGGTGGGTTGGGCCCTTCGAAGGGACTGTACCCCCAGTGCTCCAACAGGACCCCTGGACCCATGTCTTCCTGTGCAGGTCTGGCCCCCATGTTGAGCGACACGGACAAGAAGCCCTTTACTGCTATCCTGTATGGCAACGGGCCTGGCTACAAGGTGGTGGGCGGTGAGCGAGAGAATGTCTCCATGGTGGACTACGGTGAGACTGCCAAGACGCAGGGCTGGGAGGGGACAGGACGCCCCTCGGGGATGGGCCTTGTGGTCAAGGTCCGGGGTCTCAGAATAGCCAGCGCTGAGTCAGAACAGTCTCAGCGTGAATTCCCTGTACCATTCATTAGCTCTGGGACCTTGGGCCCATAACATCAGCTCTCAGCTTCAGTTTCCTCCCTAAACGGGTTCTACCTCCCACGGTCACCCTAAAGGGGTCTGATGAGCTTAGCATGGAGCCTGGCACAAACAGGTGTTTGCTATTCAAAGTCGTTTTTACTGACTGCATAATATTCCAATGCACAAGCCTTTCCAGGGTGTTCATCCAATTCCCTATTGTTGAATGTGTGTTTGTTTTGATGTCCCCAGAGGCCCCTGGGGGGTCTAATGTGCAGCCAATGGTAAGAGCCTCTCCTAGGTTGACTTTCCTTCTAATCCAAAAAGCCGATTTTCTCTTCTGAGGTTGAGAGTATAGGCTTCTATGTTAGAACCGACTCAGGCCGGAATCCTGTGGCCTGTGTGGAATGTCTTCCACGCACTCAGCCTCAGTTTTCCCTTCTGTAAAATGGGTCATTCCGGCCAGCCTGGGAGGGGCACGGAGAAGCCGCTGCCTAGCACCAGGCCCTTGGCAGGCTCTCTGCAAGTGTTTCTTCTGGCCCACAGCTCACAACAACTACCAGGCGCAGTCCGCCGTGCCCCTGCGCCACGAGACCCACGGCGGGGAGGACGTGGCGGTCTTCGCCAAGGGCCCCATGGCACACCTGCTGCACGGCGTCCACGAGCAGAACTACATCCCCCACGTGATGGCGTATGCGGCCTGCATCGGTGCCAACCGCGACCACTGTGCCTCAGCCAGCTCCTCAGGCAGCCCCTCCCCGGGCCCCCTGGTGCTCCTGCTGGCCCTGCTCCCCCTGGGCATCCTGTTCTGAGGGCCCAGGGCCGGGGCACCCACTAGCCCATGACAGATGGCCAGCCTCCCTCTCCCAGCGTTGCACACCGCCTGCAGCCCACACCTCAAGGGGCAGGGAGGTGGGGCACCCACAGCCTCTGCAGCTGCAAGGAAGGGGACCCAGGAACCAAAGTCTGCTGCCCGCCTCGCTCCCTTCCGGTCCTTCTCTGGGCCCAGACCAGCGCCCAGCCTCCACCCCCACCCCCACCCCCACCCCACGGCCCCTTTGGCCAACAGGGTAGGTTTCTCTGGGGCAGGCAGAGAACAGACTGCAGAAATCCTCAAAGCATCTTATTTTTCTAGCAACATATTTCTCCAGATCCGGAGGCTCTGGAGCTTCCTTGGAACATTCCAGATCTGACCCTCCCACCCCCACTCACCTTCCGTCTGGAACCTACCAGGGCCCTCCATGCTCATGTCCCTACCTGAAGGGGAGACCAATCTTCTCTTCAGGATGGGGGTTTGCTCACTCACTCACTCATCCCAGGCCTCCCAGGGCTCCCAGGAAGCCAGCTCCTGGGACTGGCTGTCCCGCCCCAGGTGGCCTGGGCTGGGAAGAGCAGGCTGGCGGGTAGACACTTCCCAGCTCCGCACACACACTCGCCAGCTCCTCTCTGAAATGACTCTCCTGTTTGGAACGGCAAAAAACTTTTTCTCTTTTTGGTGTTGGTTAAAAGGGAACACAAAACATTTAAATAAAAATTTCCAAATATTTTTGAGGCCAGAGCTGAGTCTTTGTGGTCAGGGAGGAACTTAGGCCAGAAGTGGAGGTGGGGATGGGGGGAGGGGGGAGGGTTCTCCTGGCCTGGGGGCTTTAACACCCATCACCTGGGTGACTTTGGACAAAGTGCTTTGTGTCTCTGCATCTCCATTTTCTCATCTGTAAAATGGGAGACAGCCCACACCTAGGTTGCTGTGAGGATTAAAGAAGAATGTCTGTGTGCCCCGAAACCCACAGGAGGAAGGCCTTCTAGGGCCCTTAGACACCCTGGCTGCATGGCACCCACAAACAGAGCTACATACCTTGGCCCATGGTAGCTGCCCATTCATTCATTCATTCATTCACGGATGTTGAGTATGTGCTAGACCCTGTACTAAATGGTGAACAACACTGATGTGCTACCTGCCCTCTCAGAGCTTCAGCCTGGCTTGGTGACTGTAATCCCTTCGTTCCTGATTGTCAAGCCTGGGGCCTGGGTGCAGGATGGCACGTGCCATTGCGGGTATACAGAGTTCCCTGAGTCTGTTCCCCTCGTCATTGGAATGAACGTCCTTATAACAATAATAGCAGTTAATGTTGATCATTCACCATCTGCCCAGCTTGGTGCTTGATGCTTTACAATCCTCTATAGGAAATGGGCCCCACCATCTACATTTAATGATGAGGACACCAAGGTGCAGGAGGTGAAATGATTGCCCAAGATCCTACAAGTGTGGAGCTGGGATTTAAATCCAGGTCCATTTGATTCCAAAGCTCCTACAATTAATGGCACCCCTTGTTTATTATGCGTTTCTAACTTCCTATCAACCAGGTTCTGAGGCGGCCAATATGAATGACCCATCACACATCCAGTTAAACATGAACTCAGAAAGCTGAGACACCATATGTCAGGAGTGGGGGATCCTTCAGAAGTAAAAATGCAACTGAGCAGATTTCCCTCTGAGCTTCCTAGCAGTCCTAGCAAAAAGAGAAATACAGCCAAGCTGATGCTGAGATAAAAAAATTAAACTACATGCCTGGCCAGTGTGGCTCAGTGTTGACCCATGAACCAGAGGTCATGGTTAGATTCCTAGTCAGGGCACATGCCTGTGTTGTGGGCTCCATCCCCAGTAGGGAGCATGCAGGAGGCAGCCAATCAATGATTCCCTCTCATCACTGATGTTTCTCCCTCTCCCTCTCCTTTCCTCTCTCTGAAGTCAATAAAAACATTTTTTTTAAAAAGTAAACTACATGTGTGGTGTTTTAAGGTGTTATCTTCATACCATCTTCATAGTTGCCATTATGAGCCACTAGGAGTCAATCCACCATGGGCCTCCAGGAGACTGGGTGGAAGATGCACTTCAGAGTATCCCGCCACGGGGGCGAGGGAACTGGGGTATTTATTCTCCAAGTACACCCCACATTGGCTAAAATCTGCTCCCGGAAAAATTACCACCCTGAGCCTGCCAACCTGCCCCTGGAAGGGCTGAGAGAAAGCCCCCCAGGCCTGTGCTGGAACTTCAAATACTGAGAGGAAAACAGGGGTACACTGATGGGTTAAAAAGGCCATGATTCAGAGAGATGAGGCTTCAAGTCTCTGCTCCACCGTTTCCTTGTTTCCAGGAACTGGGGGGCAAGCCACTCGATGTTTCACTCTCACATTGATGTTTCTATCTCCCTCTCCCTTCTTCTCTCTCTGAAAATCAATTTTTTAAAAAAAGAATAAAGATGATCTGACAAATTATTTTCTATTCATCCAGATAACCCTGTCTTCTATTAAAGATAAATCCACAACTCAACACAATAAGAGTTCATTTCTGTTTTAAACACCTGGTGGTGCCTTTGGTCAGGTGACTGGGACCCAGGCTCTTTCCACCTTGTGGCTCTTCCCTCCTCTAAGTTCCAGATGTCCTATTAAACCAGAATGTCTCCCTACTAAGTTCTATCTGACCAACACATTGATGGAGGGGACGCATTGGAGGAGACATCTTTTTTAACTACTTCTTCCTGGAAGTGACACACAGAGTCCATTGGTGAGAACTAATCACATGATCCCACTTGGATGCAATGGGGGCTGGTTGAGCAGCTAGTTGCCACCAACAACTCTATAGCAGGTTCTCCAGAACCTGGGCACCACGGATACGTGGGGCCGGATACTTCTCTGTTGTGAGGAGTAGAGGCCAGGGATGTCTAGCAGCATCTACTCACTAGATTTCTAGGTGGCAAAACCATAGCCTCCCCCCCCCCGCCCCCGCCCCCGCCGCCTATAGTAAGAAAAGAGCGAGAGAAGGGGGTGGTCAGCAGGCCGTCTTGTCTCAGCTTCGCTCATCCTCAGGGCACCTTCCCACTCACACGCTCCCCAGACGGCACAGAGCATCCGCACCGTGTTCTAAAACACCGGGAACTTTCCCATAGGATTGGATTTCGGGCTTCTTTGGAAAACTGGAAGGTGTGGCTGCCACTGGGCCACGTTGCTACAGGGCCGTGGTCAGAGGAGCTGACAGGTGGCTGCCCATCAGGTTTGCCACACGGTCGGAGGACCTCGAGTGCCATTCCAAGAAGCTGGGAGTGGATCATGAAGACCCTGGGGAGCCATGGAAGGTTCTGGAACGGGGACGTGAGTGTCCTTCTTGAAAGATCATCTTGGCAACCGGTTTCGAGGACAGCTTCAGGAAGAGGAACTAGAGGCTGGGGGACCAGCAAGGAGGCTGTTCAAATAGACCAGGCAGGAGAAGCTGGGGAGGCTGGACAAGCCCCCAGAACACACGAGGGTCCCCGCTCCTGTTGGTCAAGAAGGAAGTTAGGACATCACGTGAACGGATAGATCATTGGGAACTGCTCAGATTGAGGGCGGGAGGGAGTAGCACACCTCCTACGCACCCGCCCACTGAACACCGGAGACGTGACTGTACGTGGCCACCGTGAGGGTACATTTCCTCACACCCCCCCACACCGTCCCGGGAGGTGGACACTATTCCCATCCTACACATGAGAGAGTTGCGGCAAGCTGAACCCAGGTCTGCCCGACTCCCAGCCCATGTCCCCCCACTTTGCCTCTGGGATGCTAATCTCTCCAAGGAAAACAACCCCAGCCCATCAGCCACAGAAGCCTGTCCATGGGGCAGTGAGAGCCTGGGAGTTTATAATTAGTCCTGGTGGCTCACCAGGACCTCCCACCGAGATCTAGCCAGCCGGTGGGGGATGGGAATTCAGTTCTCAGAAGAGGATTTGGGCTCCCAAGTTCCTGTGTGGCTTCCTACGACCTCCTGGCGATGCTGCCTTGATGACAGCGCCAGCACCAGGCCCTTTTCTGGTTCCCCAGCCACCTGTGTCCAAACCTCAGCACCTCGGGATGGGTGCCCACACAGGCCCCCCAGCCAACCATGGGCAGGCCCGGCCGGGGTCCATCATCGGCCAGTGCAACTTCTCCCTCCTCCCCGCCCCCCGCCCCCGGAATCGAGGCTTAGAATCATCGAGGCGATGGGAACACTGTGAGGATTTCTGTGGGGTTCCCGAGGGCCACGCACTATTCCTAGCGCCTCACAGCCCTTAACTCCTCTATCCTCCCGGCCCTCCGTAAGGGGCCGGCGGCCAGCAGCAGAGCACACGCCTGAGAGCAGCGTCGCTCAGCTCCGCTGACCACCGCCCCGCAGAAATGGGGGGCAGAGCGAGCCGGCCACCCCTTCCACCTTTTCAAAAAAGCCCCAAATCCAATCCTATGTGAAAGTCCCCCATGTTTTATTTTTATTTTTTTTAATGTATTTTATCGATTTTTTTTACAGAGAGGAAGGGAGAGGGATAGAGAGTCAGAAACATCGATAAGCTGCCTCCTGCACACCCCCGCCCCCCCCTGGGGATGTGCCCACAACCAAGGTACATGCCCTTGACCGGAATCGAACCTAGGACCCTTCAGTCCGCAGGCCGACGCTCTATCCACTGAGCCAAACCGGTTAGGGCAGTCCCCCATGTTTCAAAACACTATGAGGGTGCTCTGTGCCGTCTGGGGAGCATGTGAGTGGGAAGGTGCTCCGAGGGTGAGAGAAGCCGAGAAGAGACGAGCTGCCCACCCAAGCCTCCCACGCCCCTTCCTAACCCTAGGGCAGGGGTTCCCACTGTCCCCATTTTCCCGGTGAAGAAGCAGAGGCCGAGAGAAACTGGGTAACTCGTGTGAAGTCACAGCGCTAACAGGAGGCAGGCAGGACTCGAAGCCAAACCCTGCGGCTCCAGGGAGCGGATTTGATCCTGCCTTTGTGTCCTTTGGCGCTGCACCGGGTGAGGAGCAGAAAGGAGGCGTCAGGAATGTAACTGCAGAGGTTCGGGGTGGCGGGGCGGGGCGGGGCGTCCGTGGCGGAGATCCTGTTATCCTGGGCCAGTGCCCTCGTCCCGGTGGGAACGCCCAGTGGCCTCCACCTGCCCATGCCAGGGCAGGCTGGCTCCAGGGTCTGGGGGTCAGCCTGGGCTGGCACACTCTGGCTGAGGGCCCTGTCACCAGCCTCTTGCCCACTCGGGACACCTGGTTGGGGAGCAATGGCTGCAGTGAGGCTGTGCCCCGAGGCCAGCTGGCTGGGGCAGGGTGAAGGAGGGCCCTGGGGCGGGATCCGGAGGGGCTGGAGCCGTAATCACGTACCCCTCACCCCCAGAGCCCCGGGCCAAGATCGGAGCCGCAGCCCTAGCCGCTCAGGGCAGGAGCAGGCGCTGTCCCCACACGCACCCTGGCAGCCTGGCTCAGTGCGGATGGGCCCTCCGTCAGCCCTGAGCCCTCCGCTCCTGAGGGCTCTCCTGGGCCACGGGACTCCTTCCACAGGCCCCAGACAAAGCTCAGGCCACTGGGCGTCTGCAGGCCAGAGGAGGGAGACAGCCCAGACAGAGTCAGACGCCAAAATGAAGTCACACCGTCAAGTGGGCAGGAGAGCCCAGCGCCCACCCCTGGCAAAGGATTCTCCTGGGTGCAGCCAACTCAGGGCCAGCCATGCCTTGGGGCTGTGGGTGCTGATGAGAAGGGAGGACTCGCAGGGACCCAGAGCCTGCCCCACGCCCCCTTCCCAACTGTCTTTCCACCCTCTGCACAACACTGGCCCCATTTCACAGATGAGAAAACCAAGAGTGACCGGGGCTCTGCTGTAGCTGGTGGTCAGGGGAGACCTGCCCGAGGAGGTGACGTCTGAGTTGAGACCCGCTGGTAAGATGGTGGTTTTGCAAAGAGCTGGAGGGCAGATTGTTCTAAGCAGGAATAAAGCACGTGCCCCGAGGGGGGATTGACTTAATATGTCAGGCGATGTGTCTGGAGCCCAGAGAAGGGGAAGGGGGGCAGTGGGTGGGATGAGGTGGGAGGGGCGGGCATCTCCTGTCGCCAGGGAAGCCTGGAAGGTTCGGCGCAGGGAGAGCTGTGACCAGCTCCATGCTTCGGGAGATCGCTGGCTGCCATGCAGAGGGGCCCCTCACGCCAGGAACAGATGCCGGAGGCCTCTCTGTGCCCGAGTGGAGGTGGTGGCGGGTTGGAACAGCTCAGTGCCCTGGTGGCGGGAAAGAGCCGGATCCAGACATGCCTGGAGTGGAAGCCAGCAGGGCTGGTGGATGGGCTGAACATGGGCAGCAGAATCAGGGATGCCCCTAAGTCTTTGGCCTGAGCACCGGGGGTATGAAAGTGACAGCAGTGGCTGCGGGGGGGCACATCTGGGGAGAAAACAGAGCTGGTTTGGATGACGCGAGCTCAGGGATGCGGTGGGACGGCGGATGGATGTGCTGCAGGCCGTCGGGAAGAAGCCAGGAAAGACGAGGGCCACCGTGGTATTGGAGCCGAGGCGCAGAGAGGCTGTGCCCAAGTGCACAGAGAGCCGAGGGCCAGGATTTAGCTGGAGCCGGTCGGACTCCAAAAGCCGTAGGAGCTCTTTCCACGGCAGCAGGTGTTCAAAGGGGGAGCAAAGTGGGCTTTGTCTGAGGCAGAGGGAGGCCACAAGGCTGGAGGGCCAGGAGGAGCCCCCGAGAATGAGTCTGGGAACAATGTGGGCCACCGCGGGCTGCCCAACCCTAACTACAGCCTGTCTGGCTGGAGCAACCCTGTCCAGCATGGAGTCCCGGGACCAGCCCATTGTACAGATGGAGAGACTGAGGGCCAGAGGAGGGCGGGGCTGGATCTAGGTCTTCGTCCTGCCCTCTCCACCAGCCTCTACGTGGGATCCTGCCTGAACCAACTCCGTGGTCGGAGTCGAAACAATCCACCAGTGACAATCCCGGGGGTGGGGGGTGGGGGTGGGTGGGTGCACAGTAGGTTCTCTTCAGGCCTCCAGATGGAACTGGGGCCTGGAGTCTCCCCTCCAGGTCTCCCCCACTCCCACGGGGGTGTTTGTCCCATGCCTGCCTCCACCCCTGTGCCACCCATCCCCCACCTTCACGACCCCTCTCAAACCTAGGTCCCTGGCAGGGCAGCCTCCAGCCTGACTCCAGTTGTGGCTCCTGCCCCTCGGCCAGGATCGAGCCCCCCTGGCCCCTGCCCAGACCACCCAGCGCCAGGGCAGGGCTGGCGGGCAGTGCTCCCGGGCTGGCCAGCCGCGGTCTGGCTCCGCCCGGGGGACTGTGGCCTGGGAACCACTGGCTGTCTCCTCAGGGAAGCGGCTGGGATCTCCAGAACAAACAGAACAAACCGCAGTCCCCCCCAACCCCCTCACCCAACCCCTCACCCCACCGAGGAGGGGAACTGCCTCTGGCCTCCTCCACCAACATCCCCTCTCCCCCCACCCCTCCCCACCCCACCCCCCTGCCTCCGCTGTCCAGTCGCCACCAGTGAGGAAGGAGCCGAATGGCTTCGGTCACATGTGGATGGAGAGGGCTGGGACTGGGGGCTCAGGTGATCCTAGGCACCCCCTCAGAGCCTCTTAGAAGGGAGGTTCGACTGAGGTAGGGGGGGGGGTGCGGGGAGGGGGACACATCTCCTTAGCCTCAGGCAGAGAACAAAGCCCTGGGAGTCAAACAGATCTGGGTCCAAGTCTGGGTCCAAGCCCTCAGTTTCTCCATCTGTACAATGGGCTGGGCCTGGGACTCCATGCTGGACAGGGCTGCCCCTCCCCTCCCGCTCTGCCACATCCTCGCTAAGCGGCCTCCGGCAAGAGACTTCACTTCTCCGTGCCTCAGTTTCCCCTTCTGAAAAGTGGCCCCAGTACCCCTGCCTCCCAGAACTGTGGTGAGATGATCTAGAGTCCCCTGTCCTGCGTAAGGCATGGCGCACAGTAGGTCCTCAAGGGACATCAGTCCCTGCCCCATCAGTGGGAGCCAGAACAATCCCAGGGGATTCCTGAGCCTGGCAGGGCAGGCCGGGATAACCTCGCTGATTCAGACCAGCTGGGGGATGGGACGCATCTGACTCCACTAAAAGCCGCAATTAGAGCCCAATTTAAAGAAACGCTGTGTTAGTTCTTCCCAGGGCAGATGTGATTATAGGCTTAGCGCTAAACTGTTACTAACGGGATGACACAGAGGCCCCTACCAGGGCATGGCAGGAAGTCCGGCCCTGCTCCCTTGCTGTACAACTGGGGAAACCGAGGCCTTGAGCAGAAGGGGACGCGCGCCGGCTCACACTGCAGGTTAGACGGGGGCCAGGACCGCGCCCTGCCTCCTGAGGGTCACTCCGAGCTCTTCCTCACCTCTGGCTTTTCCGGAAGGATTGATCACAGCATCTAGAAGCCACAGGCACCTAGAGGGAGCGGACCTCCCTTGGAGAGGAAGGATAGGGCGGACAGGGCTGACGCTCCGAGAGGAAGTGGGACCTGCCAGATTTGCGGGTCCCCATACTGTCCAAATGCTCCCCAAGGAGTGCTGAGAGCATGTCTTTGGCCTGCCCCCCCCCCCTTAGTCCCAACCAGTCTCCCAATGTCAGAGGCCGAGGTCACCCTGCCCTAGACCCCAATCCCTGCACCCTTGCCCAGGCAGAACTCCGAGTTGGCACTGGGTCCAGGGAAGAGGAGGGAGAGGGAAAAGCTGGCCTCCTCTCTTCCTCCCCTCTACCCCTCTCCTCCCCTGCCCTCCCCCTCTGTAGCTCACTTTGGGGAGCCCCTGGGGTGGAGGCAGTGCACACTCCGCTGGGTTCCAAGGACCTTGGGAGGTAGAGTGCTGGAGCCCCCTGCTGGCCAGGTGCCCCCTCACCGCCGCAGGTGGGGAAGGTTCATTCATTCATTGAGCAAATGTTTATGAAGCCTCTATTGTGGGCCAGACCCTGGGTTAGGCCCTGGGGCTCAGCAGAGAACACACACGGATCCTCCCTCCTCATGTCTATGGTCCCGCCGAGGTGACTGGCGTCTCATGTGCCCGTCCACGCTCCGGGGGACCGTCCCCGTCCCCAGACAACGGAAAGTTCCCTGTGGGCAGGAGCGGCCTCCCCCACAGACCGATTCGGAGGGGCGAGGGGGAGGACGTGGCTATGAGACAGCCACCAGGCGGAGGCCGAAACTCTCAAACCTGCCGTTCCTGATGTCCCTCCCCCTCCCTCCAGAGCCGCCCCGGCCAGCGTTGCCAGATCAAACACAGGATGGCCAGTTAAACCTGAATTCCAGATAAACAAGGAATAATTTTTATTTAAGTATGTCCCAAATATTACATGAGGTATACTTAAACTAAAAATTATTCCTTGTTTATCTGAAATTTAACCTGAACTGGGCTCGGTGTGTTTCTACTTGCTAAATCTGGCCACCCTGCCCCAGAGCTCATTCCTGCCGCTGTCACCTGGCCTGACCAGATGGCCCGGGCCATGCCTGGACACGGCCCCTGCCGGCTCAGTCGTAGCTCCTGCTGGACCCCAGCGCCGCCGCCCTCCCCCTGCAGCCCTAGCTCCCCACCTGCCCCTACCTGGCGTGCACCGTCCAGCCTACACCCCGTCAGGAATGCTGCCGGGCCTCCTGCCTGACAGGCCCAGAGAGAGGAGACCAGAGAGGGACTGTGAGTGTCCGAGACCGGGAGGCAGAGACACAGAGATGAAGGCCCGGAGAGGGAGCGGGTTGGGATGGGGAGCGCCGAGGCAGAGAGCGCCCGAGGGCCTCCGGGGCCCCCCCGGGTTTGCTCTGAGTGGACGGGGGCCAAGGCTGGGCAGCCCCGGGGAGGCAGCGGGGGGTCTCCTGACTGGCGGTCAGGGGTGGGCGTCCTCCCCAGCCCCCGCTCTTCTCCCCTTGCCATGCCTCCCGGGAACAAACACAAGGACATTCATGGCGTCCCGGAAGGGCCCATGGGCAGCCAGAGTGGCTTTTAAAATTAGCCTGGCTAACCAGATCTGGTTATTTCAGGAGGCTCCATCCCCGGCTGTCCCCTTGGCAGGGCGGGTGCAGGGAGGGACCTCCACATGCCAGGGTCCCTGGCTAAGCACCCCTGTGGCCTGAGCTGCAGGGAACATGCAGGTCCCAGTCCCCTGGCACTGGGCGGGCCTGCGCCTGTGGCATCTCTCTGGTCACGCGGCCCCAGGGCCAGCCACGGGTGTCCAGGGACGACACGGAGAGGCCCCTACCAGTAGAACCTGCTGGGCGTGGGTTCTATGCCATGTGCTCCAGAGGCCACGCCAGCCTCCTCACAGTGTGAGGTAGGGCTTTGTCCCCATCTTACAGGTGAGGACACTGAGGCCTGGGGCGACGGGCTCCCGCTCTAAGGCAGAGACGGGGGTGCCAGGTTTGCCAGGCACCCAGGTCCCTCCACGGGAGGCCGCTTGCCTCCGGCGTCAGGAGAAACCTCTGGCTGCCGTTTCCACCACCAGAGCTATTTCTAAGCGGAGTCCAGCACTTCCCGGAACCCGGTGCCCCCCGCCCAAGCCTAATTCCAGCCTCGGACCGTGTCCTGGCTCGCCCTCCCCACCTCATAACCAGGGTGAGCACGGAGCTGGCATGGGTGCAAGAGCAACAGCCCTGGACACTTTGATCCCAGAGGCCAGGCTGGTCCTCAGCCTCCCCCAGCCCCACCTTGGAGCCCAGAGGAGGGGTGGACGGGGCGGGGGCCCAGCTGAACCAGAGGCTGCAGGCGGGACTGGCACAACCCAGGGCAGAGGCAGGCTCTGCTCTCCAAGCTGCCCTGCGTCTGCCACCACAGACCCCAGGGCTCCGGCTCGGCTGTGGGTCAGAGCCGTGGGGTGGGGCACGTTGTAAAGCGACACAAGTGGGTGCCCAAGCTCGTCTATAAAAGGGTCACCAACCCCCTGTAAAAGCAGGAAGCTGAGGCTCAGGGAAGCAACGGACCATCGCCCAGCCCCAAAGCCTTGGGTCGGACGTCTGTGCCCGGCCGGCCCAGGGACTCCATCCTCCACGCTGAGCAGTGACCTTGCACCCTCTGATGTGGGTTAAGGATGTGGTCCTCATTCGTGGCTCATCGCCACCACACACACTATTTTTGGAGCCCACCGTGGGCCAGGGCTGAACCAAGAAACTTATGAAGTATCACCTCACTGAACCCTCACATCAGGGTGCCAAGGTCAGGACTATTCGCATCCCCGCTGTACAGATGAGGAAACTGAGGCCCAAAGACCCAAAGTAACAGAGCTAGAATGACCTCAGAGCCAAGCTCTTGACCTGGGTGCTGAACTGTGGCTGCTGACCCTTTGGGGTGAGATGGGAGGTCACAGGTGAGGGACTGAGACAGAGTTCTGAAGACCCGGGACCCGGGAAGGGGTGTGAGGTCAGAGAACAGGGATGAGGCTGAACAGGGTTAGGAGGGGACCCACTGAGCCCAGGCCAGCCTAGAGCCAAACTCAGTGGGTGGGGCTGTGGATGGGGTGTGAGTCACAGCCCCTGGGTAGCCCCAGACACTGAGGGTCAGAGGGGAGTCCCTGTCAGGAAAAGCTCGGCAGCCCCTGGGGTGCACTCAGCATCGTCCTGGGGAGGGTGTGGGGCTGGTGGCGGGGCAGGAGGGGGCTGCAAGGCTGTCAGGAAGACCAGGGCATGTCTGATCCCACTGGAACCCAATCCCGTGCCTACCCCCAAGCCCAATAGCCTCCAGCTCACCTCCACCTGCTCTTCCTCCCATGCTCCTATCCCAGAGACCCGCCCCCTTCACCCAATACCAGGCCGACCCGGGAGAGCCCCCTCCACTCCCCCTCGGCCCCACATCCCAGCAGCCCTTCATCAGGAGCTCAGACCTCCTAACACCTTCCAGGGTCCTGCTGGCCCCGGCAGCCCCCTTGGTCCTCCCCTCCCTGCCCTGGCACTGCTCAGCCGGTCTCTCCAGAAGCCTCAGTTCTCGCCATGGCACTCCCTGTTCTAAGTCCTCCATGCCCCGCTGTTGCCCTCAGCACAAAGCCCTCTTCCTTGGTCTGGCATTCAAGCCCCTGCGGCTCTTCTCCATCCACCTCCGTCCCCTCAGCCATTACATCCCGTCATCAGTGTCTGCCACTTTCCACCCCAAGAGCCCTCTCCCCTCCCACAGGGACACTTTCCCCAGCCTCTCCAGGGCTCGGGCACCACTGCCCCGTCCTCCCCACGCCTCCCTCACGGAGGCCGGGCCCCCTGCTCACGCACACCCCTCCCTCATCACCCTTCACTGTGACTGCCCCGCACGGAGCTCCTCCCAAGTGGGACGGACTCGTCCCCGAGGGTCCCAGTAAGCGGTCCCTGGGCGTCCCCTGGTGGCCACAAAGCAGAAGTTCTTGGGCTTCGAGGAGCGTGAGGAGGGGAAGTGAGTTGATCACTGAGCGCCCACTGGATCCTCTTGGGAGAGGCACTGCCGCTCCCACTGGACAGAAGTGGACCCCGCGGCTCCGAGAGGCTAGTAAGTCCCCCAATGCTGCCCAGCGAGCAGATGGTGCCAGGACTCAGACCTGGGTCGGTCCGGCTCAAAGCTGCGTCCTCCCCGCGGAGAAGGGGCCAGCGCGGAGGGGGGCGCAGCCAGCGCCTTCGGGAGGAAGCCCCGGCTGCTGGTTGCAGAGCCTGCGGCCTGGCCTCCTGGAGGCGCCCTGGACCCAGCAGCTCCGATGGGGGTTTGGGGGCCGGGCCTTCCCTCCATCTTAGTGCCAGTGAGACCTGGGGAAGGTCGGAGCGGGGTTCACGCAGAGCCAGGTCCATCTCGGGGTACAATAGCGATAAATAGAATTTATTTTGTACAACTGTCACCAACATACACACAGCCACGGGGCTTCCCAGAGGGGTGTTGGGGCGGGAAGGTGGGCCTCCAGCGTGGCGCCTAAAAAGTGAGGACACACACACACAGGAAGTGGACGCACAGCAGCTATGCCTGGCGGCCCCCTCCGTGGGAATGGGGGGTTGCAGAGGCAAGACCTGTAACTCCAGGCCAGCCGAGAACACTCAGCCTGGAGCGCCCAGAACGTGGGGTGGCAGAGGTGAAGCTGGGTGCTGGCTGAGGAGCGAGGAGGTGCCCTCCTCCCACAAGGGGGCTGCTCGTCTGTCACGTGGAGGCAGTGGACAGGGCGTCGGCAGATCTGTGGTAGAGCTTGAGGGTCCAGGAGGGGCAGGAGGCATCACCAGCTCCCTGCCCCTCAGCCCACCGGGGGCCCCAGAGCCCCACGAAGCAGGACAGGGTGACGGGAGGCCCCTGGGAGGACAGCCCCCCTCCTGGGCAGGTGCACGGAATCGCAGTCTTCGGTGACCTCTGAAGCGATCTTGTCCATTGGTCGCAGAGGGGCCCAGAGACAGAGCCGCACAGCAGAACCCAAATCAGAAGCCAGGACTCAGGACGCAGGGTTCCCAATCTGGGGCTCACTCCATCACATCTCACCCCCCGCTGCCTGCAGGCTCTGTATGCACTGAGAGATCTCGGTCCCCTCTCTCATCTTGCCCCCCCTGAGTCGAGAGGGGCACCAAGGTGTGATGGAGGGCCCAGGTCGGGGCGAGCCAGGCCTGGAGTCTTGCTGCAACTGACCACTCCCTGCCCAGCCTGGCCCCCAGCCCTGGGAGTGAGGATGATGCCCGCAGCTTCCCCGCTCCCAGGTCCGGATGGCTCCGCCCTGCAGAGACAGCCCAGATGGTGGGCCAAGGGGAGGGTTGGGGAGACGGGGGGCAGCCCACAGGCTGGTGGTGGCCTTGGGGGCAGAGGTCCTATCTGCCTGGATTTGACACAGCATCTTCACCTTGTGTTTCTTCGACCTCATCTGTAGGGTAAAGGGAGATGGAGACACCACGGAGCAGGGAGGCAGGCCCACCCTCGGAGGTCCAGGCTCTAGGTCTTTCCACCCCACTGGGAACCCCCCAGACCCACCCCTCCCAGCAACTCCCAAGTCCCTTTCAGGCTCCCATCAAATCCTCCCAGTAGCTTGTGGGCAGAAGTGAGGAAGCATTTATTAGCCCCATTGCACAGATAAGGAAACTGAGGCCCAGAGAGGGGCCAATGACCTGCCCAAGTCACTCAGTATCTGAGTGGCAGAGGATTCGAACCCAGATACAAAGCTCTCAGCCGAGACACAGGACAGAGGGACAGGGAGAAACTGGCCCACTCCCTCGCCACTCCCGCCCTCTCCCCCCAAACAAGAGCTGAGGGCTGGGTCTGACCTGCTCAGTCACCTTCCGAGGGGAGCCTGGCTAACAGCCCTGCACAGAGAGTGGCGGCGAGGCAGGGGACAGGACAGACGGCGTGGAGCAGAAGACAGGCAAGCAGAAGTCACTGGCTGTGCCCAGGCCGGATGAGCCCAACCCCTCCGGCCTAGGGGGACCTCTCAGTCCAGTCCCCATCCCTGATTTCCCCCGTGACTGCACGCACCAGCTGGGATGTGTGCTGCTCAGCCGCTTCCAGCTGGATCTTGATCTCCGGACATGCAGGGTCCCCCGACTTGGCGTCTGGATGGGGTGACCGCGAGGGGCCTGGGGAGGGGGGCAGGAGGGAGCCACCTCACTGGCCGCGGGGAGGCACCAGGGAGACGGGTATGGATGGGTGGTCGGCACTAGTTGGTGCTCCCCAACCCCGCCAAGTCCCTCCCCCAGGGTACCCCACTCTCACTCCCTTCTTTACCCCCTCACTCCCATCATGCGCCAAGACCCTTCCGGAAGCGATCAGCCCTCCAAGCCACCCCATCATCTTAGGCTCAATGATGACCCCTCCGCGACATACCCACCACCTGGGGCATGAGACGTGGTCTCTACCCTCAGTGCCCAGCCCTGACCCCTCCGGCCATAAGCACGGCCCTGCTTGGCGGGGAAGCGGCTCCAGCCTGGTACCTGGGGAGCTGCCCCCACTCGTGGTGCTGACGCTGTCCTCCAGCCACGTGCTGTAGATGAAGGAGTCCCGCTTGTGCGGAGTCCCCGAGGACGAGATGCTCTCCTGGGGACGCAGGGAGGAGAGTAAGCGGGAGGTCAGCCTGGGCCATGGCACTGGCTTGGCTCCCCGCCCCTTAGGCCACCTGTGCCTCCCTGTGAAGAGGAGGGCCCACCAACGTCCGCTCCAGGGAGGGCACAGGAGGACAGAGTGGGAACAGGCACACACCACACTCGCCCATTCATTCAACCAACCATCATTCACAGACGTTCTCGTGGGCCAAGCCACCGAGAGACAGGGGGCAGGGTCCCTGCCCTCAGAGACCGAAGTCTAAGAGGCGAGACAGCTGGGAAGAGACTATGGTCACCCCAGATCTCGGTACATCAGGCAGGGCCGGTCTGCACTGCTCCTTGCTGTACCTGAAGCACCTGGAACAGGACCCGGCAAGGAACAGGTGCCCAGTGCAGGTGTGTGGAATGAAGAATGACAAACAGGGGCTAAGGGCAAAGCCCAGGGTCTGTGAGGCATAAAGAGGGCCTAGAACATCAGGAGAGGCTTACAAAAGGGGCCATGTGAGGCTGAGCCGAGAAGGATGAGCAGGACTCAGTCAGACAAAGAGGAAGGAGGAGGAGTGTGTTCCAGAGAAAATGGCTGGTGCAAAGGCCCAGAGGTGGAGTAAGCCTCGTATGTTTGGGGGGCTGCAAAGGAGTGCAGAATGGCTAGAGTGGTAAGAGATGAGGCTGAGGCGGGGGGGAGGGTCTTCAAAGGTCTCAGAGATTGGGCTCTGTGTGCAGGAGTAGGCCCCCCCTCCCCTGCGCTGGGGAGCATGCAAGGTCAGAGTAGGGGAGGGTTAGTCTGCATTATTCCTTCTGGCTGGGTCCCCTGATCGCATCTCAGCCACACCCAGGCTCCTGCTTCTACCAAAGAGCCCCCACTGCAGGCCGTCGTGGAGCACCCCCCTCCCTGGGCCTCTCACCAGGCCTGTGTCGTCCCCGTCCACGCCCTCCGTCTCCTCCACGACGCTGGCGAAGCTGCTGGCACTGGACGAGGAGCGGGAGAAGTCCTTCAGCACTTCTGCTCTCTGGGCTGCTGTCTCCGCTCTGCCACAGACAGCACCCCATCAGCCAGCACCCACTCAGGGCCCCTCCTGGGCCAAGGCCCCGGTCCTCTGCCCGCCGGGCCCAGGGAGGCCTGCCTACAGCCTGCCCAGCGCCTTTGTGGTTGCTTTATAGCTCCCCAGGCCGCTGAGCCTCCTCCTCCACTGTCCTCCTTAACATGCAGACCTGGTCCTGTCCCGCCCCTGCTCAAAACCCTCTCAGGCTCCCACGGCCCCAGATAAAGTCTCATTTCCTTGACTTGGTGCTCGATAATAACTATTACTAATATTATCATGTAGTGCACATTTGCTCTGTGCCAGACACTGTTCCACGTTATTTCTGCCCGAATTATCCCATTGTTATCATTATTGGACCCATCCTACAGCTGAGGAGACACCAAGGCACAGAGAGGGTAGGCACAGGGTCCAAGGTCACCCAGCCCCGGATAGGAGAACAGACAGGACCCAGCTTCCAACTCCACAGTGTGCTCTCGGCCCTCCCACAATTTTGTTCCATGCTCGGGACTTTGTGTTTCCTGAGGGGAGTCCCACTCTCCCCCTCAAAGCAAATTAATCTTTCAAAAACCAGCAAGGGCCTCCTCCTCAGGGAGGCCCTCCCTGATTCCTCCTTGCATGGTAGGGTGGCCCTCCCAGCTCTGGGTCCTGCACACCTTGTCTCTCACCATCCCTGTCACTCCTTCCTGCTTCTCTGTTCACCTGCCTGACTTTCCATCTGGGCTGAGTCAGAGTCAGCAAAGAAGGGCTCAGCCAACAAGAGCTGAACGGAGGAGCCGCCTGCTTGCCGGCCTCCCTGCTTCCATTCCTGCCCTTGGCCCAACCCTTCAGGTGGGCCTGGCCCCTCAGGCACTCGACTCAATCCACTGCCCTCTTCCATCCTCCAAGCATACCTCAGGGCCTTTGCACTGGCTGTGCTTCTTACCTGGAAGCCTCTTCCCTCACCCCTTTGTCAATGTCTTGCTTGAGCATCCATATGAACCCGCCCCCCCCCCCAAGTCATTCTTCATCGCATCCCCTGCTTTGTTTTCCTCTGACCATAACTCTCTGGAAATAGCTTACTAGGTTATGTTACACCTCCATGTATGCCCAGGTCACCGATGTATTCCAGAGCGGTGGTGGGTGGGTGTCAGAGGAGGACCTGAGAGAGTGCCCAGGCCTCCCAGCCCAGGTGGGGATGGAAAAAGTGAGCCCACCACTCCCAAGCCCCGGCCCGGTGAGCCCTGAGCCCCAGCGTACCTGTTCTTGGTGGTTGGCATCTCTGGGGAGCTCTGAGTGGAGGAGTTCTCTGACTTAGGCTCCTGTGAGACGTGCCCGCTGTCTGGGGTCTTCTGGCCAGCCGGGGGGCTCTCCCTGCGGGGCACATGGGGGCAGCGGGGGGATTCAGCACCAGGCCTGGCATCAGGGTAGAATGAGGCCCAGGTGGTGAGAAGAGGTCATGGGCACCTCCTGCCTCATACCCACACCCTGTATACTCAGGAGCCAAACCCAGAGCAGTCCGTGCAGCTGACTGGCCAGGCCTGGGCGGGCACCTCGGAGTACCTTCATAAGACAGGACACCCCCAAGCCCTCCTCTCCATGGGAGCAGGTGTAATTGTCCCTTATGGATCAGGAAACTGGAGCCCAGAGATGGGAGGGAACCTGCCCAGGATGTACAGCTAGAACGTGCCAAAACCAAGACTTAAACCCAGGATTTGCGGGATTCTGGGCTCTCGTGGCCATGAGGACTGTGCCAACACCATTCCTGAGCCTCGGTGTGCCCACCACCCTGCTTCACATACACAGCACCACACCCCCGCACCAGCCCCATGATGTTGGTTGTGTTCTTATCCTCATTTCTCAGACCGGGACAGTGAGGCTCAGAGAAGTGCAGTGACTTTCCCAAGGTCACAGAGCCCCATTGTGGTAAAGATGGGATTCACACCCAAGAACTGTTCTCAGCTTCCCAGGAGCTGCCATGCTGTTAATACGGCATGCTGCCCACACAGATGTACTCACAGACCCCCACAGACTAGCCGAAAATCCCAGCTCTGCCCCCCACTGGCTGTGTGAGCTGGGCAAGCCCCGAGCCCACTGACCTACAGCGTCCTGGTGTGCAAGGCGGGACCCCAAGGAGCCAGCAGAACTGCTGAGCAGATGAAAGCATTTTACGTTAGGTGACGAGCTGGCATGATGCCTGGCACACAGCAGGAACTTGCATGTACAGCTGTCACCAGTGAGGGACAGAAGAGCAGAGGGTAGGCACTCCCTCCTGCCTGCTCTGCTTTGCCCCTGAATGGGGGTCAGAGGAGACAGACCGGTCCCAGCCGCCCGCTCCACCCACCTTTTCTCCTGCACCTCCTGTATGTTCTCGATGCCGATGGCGCTGCTGCGGCGTGAGCCAAACGGACCTGACTTCTTCCTCGTGGGGCTCTTCCCAGGGACAATCAGGGACTGCGAGGAGAGCCCCCAACTCAGTGCCCACCTGCCCTGGGAGCCCTGGTGCCCCCCACATGCCACCCTGAGCCCTGCTGCTCCAGGCCCTGAAGCAGAGGCAACGAGCAAGAAAGAACAGGAGAAAACGTCCATCTCCAGAGAAAGCCCTCCCACTGCAGAGAGAGGGCCCCCCGAGGTCACACTGCAGGCTGGGGCCCAGGGGCTGGCAGCCACTCCGCTGGGGTGGGAGAGGCCAAGTCCTCACAATGGCTATCCCCCCACCCCCAGGGCTTCAGGGGACCTGCAGCCTAAGGTCAATGGGGAGTGGGTATAGCAACCAAGCCCGTACCCCATGCTGGGGGAGGTTCTGGGCCAGCAGCTGACAGATACCCCCATTTGCACACACACAGAAGCAGGCCCCCATCTTCTTGGAGGAAATCAGGAAGGTGGGCCCCAGGGAGGCATGAAGGGCAGGAACCCCCAGATCAGCTCATGGTGTGGAGGGGGAGCCAGGTCAGAGGAGAGGGATGGAACTTCATGCAGAACTGGCGATATTGGGGGACGTGCAGCTGGGCAGAGGGTCTTTGGGTGTCAGATCCTGGCAGGGACTGGACCAGGACCCCAGGGGCCAGGACAGGGCCAGAAGCCTCTGACCGGGGGCACTGGCTCTGGCACAGGTACCAGGCCCCAAAGCAGGTGCTGGGCGCCATCAGAGCTGCAAGCACTCCGACCTGCATGCCCTTGCACCTGTCCCAGGGGAAGGGGGCAACATCCCCAATATGGCCTTCGTCCTGAGAGCGAGCAGAGAGCAGCGCGTGCAGGCAGCCTCCAGAGCCGCTGGCCCCACGGGCGACAACCTCTTCCACGGTTCCTATGCCTATGGCACTGCCCCGGCGTCCGAATCTACTCGCACTTTTCCCAGGAATAAGCAATGACTGGCAAGCAGCAGAGGAAGGGGCAGAGACCGACAGACAGACATAGAGGGTCGGAGAGAGAGAGAGATGGCGGGAGGGGAAACAGAGAGGTGACACAGGGAAAAGAGCGAAAGACAGAGAGAAACGAAGAAGGGAGTGGCAGGGGGGTTGGGAGAGAGAAAGAAAAGGCAGGGGGAGGGGAGGAGAGGAGAGGTGGGAAGAGAGACAGAGACATGGACAAATGGACGGTTATACAGCAACAGGAACACACAGGAAGAGCCCACGAGAGGGGCACAGAGTGGAATACAGACAGACAGACACAGGGATGGGAGGAGACAGACAAAAATGAGAAGAAGGGAGAGGCAAAAAGGAAGAAGCAAGGGAGAGACAAAAAGGAAGAAGCAAGGGAGGGAGTAGTGGCAGGGAGGAGGAGGAGAGGGAGTGCCAGAGGACAGGAGACATATAAACATGTAAGAAGTGGAGAGAGGCCAAGGGGCGGAGGAAAGAGGAGAGAGAACAAGGAGAGAGGAGAGAGTGGAAGGAAAGGAAGCAACATGAAGAGAGGGGAGAGTTGTGTAAAAACAAAAACAAAAACAAAATGGGTCTGGTTACTGCCATGGTGGGTGCTGCTGGCCTGGCCCTGTCTCTGGGGCCCCTCTACAGCCACCCACGGGAGGCTGGGCCACTCCAGCAAGGAAGGGGGTAGCTTGTAAATCTGGGTTGGGGGGAGAGTGGGCTTGGTGAGTGCTGGACAGCAGAGGAACTTGCTCCCTGGCCAGGCCAGATCATGGGGCAGGAATTGGGGTGGGAGGTCCCTCTCACCACAAGTGACACAGTCTCACAGCACTGAGCACAGGGCTTGGCATGCAGCAGTCAATAAATGATGGATGGAGGGATGCATGGATAAAGAAGGGTGGATGGAGATGGGGGAGCAGAGCAGTGGGTGCAGTGCCAGGGGTGGCCACGGGGCGGCAGAAAGCAGAGAGGCCCACAATTGAAGGCCTTGCCCATCCTGTGTGCCCAGCACCCACCCTGAGTATTAGTAGCAGAAACCCGCAGAGCCTGGCAGACAGTAAGTAATCACACAGTAGGTACTCACTCAGGAGATGCTCACACGGAAGCCCACACAATTCCTGACACACATTAGGTAGCCACAGCCACATAGGCCTTGGCACACAGGTGCTCACACGGCAGCCTACGGCCAGGCACACAGAAGTAGGTGCTCAGAGAGTCAATGCTCACACAGCAGCTCACTTCCTGACACTTCAGGCTTAGCACACATGATGTGCTCATTCAGCGGTCCATTTTCTGACATACAGAAGGTTCTCACACAACAGCCCAGGGCTGGGCACACAGTAGGTGCATACAGAGTTTATGCCCATACAACAGCCCAGGACCTGACACACAGTAGGTGCTCACAGAGTACATGTCCACACAACAATCCAGGTCACCACCAGTGTTTCAGAGCCAGGCACACAGCAGGTGCTCACACAGAAATCCAGGTCCTGACACACAGAGCATGCCCACAGCCTGACACACAGTTGGTGCTCCCAGAAATTCAAGTAGGTGCCCACACAGCAGCCAATCCCCAGCACACGGCAGACAGTAGGTGTTCAGTAAGGAATGTGATATAGAGGCTGCCCCAGAGCTGACCCGAAGTCACGCCTGAATAAGGGGCCAGGAGGAGTGGAGGGTCGAGAAGCTGGGAAGGAGACGGGAGGCTCTCAGCATCACAGTGCATGGCCTGGGCCCTTGACCCCCCTGGAGAGCAGTGGCTAGACGGCGTCTAGAGCCCCAGGATGGAGGACCCTTAGACTGCAGGACACTGGGGGCAGGGGAGAGCTGAAGGCCCCCGGGGAGGCACTCACTATTCCAGCGGCCTTGGCCAGGTCAGGGTTGTTGGGTGCAAAGCTCCCGCTGTGGCTGGTGGACACGGTGTTGGGCTTCTTGTTGCTTAGTCCCATGGCATCCATGGACTGGCTGCGGCTCCGGATGACCCGCTGTGAAGGTGGGGTTGGGGCGGAGGAGGCACAGGTTTCTTAAACACCTGCTCCTCAGGGGAACCCAGGAACCCAGGCACCTGGTTCCTCCCCACCGATGCCACTCGGAATGCAAGAAGTCCTTTCCCATGAGGCCGCACAAGAGTCAGGTCCACATGGTGCCAAGGGGAGTTTGGGCCTTGGCTCTGCCACCAACTCACGGGGTGACCTGGTACAAGCCACCCACCCCCTGAGCCTGTGAGCCTCTCGTGTGGCTGGGGTGAGTATTAAAGAAAATACTGGGCCCTGGCTGATTTGGCTCAGTGGATAGAGCGTTGGCCTGCAGACTGAAAGGTCCCGGGTTCGATTCCGGTCAAGGGCATGTACCTTGGTTGCGGGCACATCCCCAGTGGGAGGTGTGCAGGAGGCAGCTGATCGATGTTTCTCTCTCATCGATGTTTCTAGCTCTCTATCCCTCTCCCTTCCTCTCTGTAAAAAATCAATAAAATATATATTTAAAAAAAGAAAAGAAAAGAAAATACTGGGTCATGGCCCAAAGTGTGCACAGAGAGCCCTCCCAACACAGTTCTCCCCTGTTAGGAAGCCTTCCTAAAGCTTCTGGTCCTCCCTCCCTGCTTCTCTCAGCCAGTGCGTACCGAATGCTTACGGGGGGGGCGGGCACTCTGCATTGGCTCTCTCGTGCCATCGCCCTGCGAGGCAGGCACTACTGCCACGCCCACTTTACACAGGCTGAAACCAAAGCAGAAGCAAGTCTGGAGCCCGTGTCAAACCCAAATCCTTCACTGTGGGCTCGGACCAATCCAGGTCCACCATCTAGCACCCACACGATGTGGGGTCCCTGGAGCCCTCTCTCAAAGAAGACACCCACACCCATGCTCACCCCACCCAGCCCTGCCTCCAGTGGGCAGAGGCAGGCTTCCTCCTTAGGCCTCTTTCTCAAAGACAGTCTGTTCCCTTTCGTTCAGGGCAGGCCTGAGTGGCTGGGCTAAGCCCCTTAAGCCAGCCCAGGGCTCCAGCTTTGTGGCCTGCCTGGGATGAGGTGGGGCCCGGCCCGCCTGGCTGGGCCCTTGGAGGATGGGCATCCTCCTCCTGTGGGTGAGGAGACAATGGCAAGGAAGCCACCACCTGGGGACCTGCAGCCTGAGCGGGGGGGGGGGGGGGGGGGGGGCGGGGGGGGCGGGCACTATCCGAGGAGAAAAGGAACTGCCTCTCACTTTGGACAACAGTTGCTGAGATAGATGGACAGAATTTTGCATTTTGCTCATTAACTTTTATTGTACTGATCTAACTGCTTTACCAATGTCAACAATTGTATAAGTTGTCATTACCCCACCAGACAAAGAAACGGAGGCTCAGGGAATGATCAAGCTAGTGACAGAGCTGGGGTTTGAACCCAGGGAGTCTGTGCTCTTAACAGAAACTAAACCAGAGACAGCCAGGGTGGGTCACACAAGCTGAAGGTCACACAGGCCAGGTCCCTCCCCGATGGCCGCTTGGCTCACGCCCCTCCAGGACCTGTTTCTTTACTTCCATCAGGACAGAGGCCTCCTCCTCTCCCCTCCACCCGCTAACCTGGTAGCCACCACATTGGCATCAGAGACACCCTACTGCCACCCAGACACTCCAGCCTTCAGCCCGACCCTCAGGGAGCCTCGGCCACTAGCCTAGGCCCCGCCGCCAACCATTAACTCCTCCCTGGGCAGCGCCCCACTTTACAGTCCCAACTGAGAATTCCACCCGGTCACAGAACCCACTAATCTACGCCCACCCTCAAGCCCAAGTCCACCGCGAACCACTCCCCCACCCAACTCCACCCCCACGGTGAGCCCGCCTCTAGCCACACCCCCACAGGTGTCCGTAACCCCGACCACGCCCCCATCCATCTCCACCCCCACGGTGAGCACGCCTCTAGCCACGCCCCCACAGGTGTCCGTAACCCCCAGAACCACGCCCCCATCCATCTCCACCCCCACGGTGAGCGCGCCTCTAGCCACACCCCCACAGGTGTCCGTAACCCCCATTACCACGCCCCCATCCATCTCCGCCCCCACGGTGAGCCCGCCTCTAGCCACACCCCCACAGGTGTCCGTAACCCCGACCACGCCCCCACCCAACTCCACCCCCACGGTGAGCCCGCCTCTAGCCACACCCCCACAGGTGTCCATACCCCCGACCACGCCCCACCCATCTCCACCCCCACGGTGAGCCCGCCTCTAGCCACGCCCCCACAGGTGTCCGTAACCCCCAGAACCACGCCCCCACCCAACCCCACCCCCACAGTGAGCCCGCCTCTAGCCACACCCCCACAGGTGTCCATACCCCCGACCACTCCCCCATCCATCTCCGCCCCCACGGTGAGCCCGCCTCTAGCCACACCCCCACAGGTGTCCGTAACCCCCAGAACCACGCCCCCACCCATCTCCACCCCCACGGTGAGCCCGCCTCTAGCCACGCCCCCACAGGTGTCCATAACCCCGACCACGCCCCCATCCATCTCCACCCCCTCGTGAGCCCGCCTCTAGCCACACCCCCACAGGTGTCCGTAACCCCCAGAACCACGCCCCCACCCAACTCCACCCCCACGGTGAGCCCGCCTCTAACCACACCCCCACAGGTGTCCATACCCAGGTCCCTGGCCCTCGGAGCCCAGGCGGACCCGGCCCTTCACCTTGAAAGACTCGAAGAAGCCGCCGCCCCCGCCGCCGTTCTCCAGCTTGTCGTCGTCGCCGCCCAGGCCCATCATGGACTGGCTGTGCACGTGCAGCTCCTCGTAGAGCGTCTCCAGGAGGGCCGCGCGCGTCCGCTCCTGGGGGCCGGGCCGCGTCAGGAGGGACCCAGTGATCAGCCCTTGGTCCCACCACCTTCTCCGAGAGAGTGGGGAGTGGGCCTGCGCCCCCGCAAGCCTCCCCTCCGCTTCCCTCAGGCCCCAGGATCTGGCCGCCTGTCCCCAGCCCCACGGAGTCCTCTGTGGGCCTGCCCGCTCCGAGCCCCGCCCGCCCGGGCATTCCTCACGCATCCCCAGAGATGCCTGCATCCTCTCCCCGACCCAGCCGTGCACAGCCCTAGTCCCGCTCCCCCTGGCAGCCTCCCTAAGGCCGAGATCGGAACAGGCTTTGCCCTGCGGGGCGGGGGGGGGGTGGGGAGGGGCAGGTCTGAAATGCCAAGCTGCGGGGAGGGACTCGGCCCCAACAGCCCCTCCTCACCTCCAGTTTGGCAAACTTCTCTGCCTTGTAGCAGGCATATTCCGCATTGATCAGTTTTGTCAGCAAAAATTCCTGGAACTCGGGCCCCTGGGAGCCCCCAGTGTGGAGAAAAGAAAGGGAGAGGGGGGGGGGTCAGGGGAACAGAAACAGGAGCTGAGCCCTGTGTCCCGGGCTGGAGTCCCCGGAGCCCCAACTGCTGGAGCCCAGAAGTCGCCCTCTTCACGCCAGGGCCCCTCCTTGGCTCAGCTCCGCAGCCCATGCCCCTGCGAGGGCCCCTTCTGCCCTTCCTGGCTGCCCACCCCTCAGGGGAGCAGACCCACAGACGTCAGGGGCTGGGTCGGGGTCTCTGACTGCCTCAGCCTGTGGGGGACTGGAGCCAAGGCTCCCAGGTGGCTTCTGGGCGGAGAGAGGAGAGAGACGTGGGCCCCCTCCCCAGACATTTTAGACGAAAGAACACTAACTGTCAAAAAGATACCAGAAATGAGGAAGGGCCACAGAGTCTGCTATGAAACACGTAAAAAACGTAAAACAATGACATAGTTTGTTCTGGGACTGTAAATAAAGATCGGTTTTTATCAAGATAACCAGAAAAGCCAGGCCCCAGGTGCACAGTTAGGGGAGCCCAGCTGCCCTGGCACACAGTGGGGCTTCGGGACCTCGTACGGCAGAGTGTGGGTCCCCCTCTCAGCCCCCACCAAAGTGGTCCTGCCCGTGACAGGGCTGGGCAGCCTCTCACCTTCCTGAACACAGCAGGGTCCGGGAGCGGGGGCCCGAAGAACGGCACGTCATCTCTGGCCGTGACCGAGACCTGGAAGGGAGGGACCGGTCCCTGTGGGGCCCCACACCCGCCAGAGCCCTTACTCCACCTCCCTCTCCCGTCCCATGCTGGGCACAGGGCCTGCTCCTGGGTGGGGGATGTTCAGTGGCTGCTGATAGAGTGACTGAACCCCAGGATCTCAGCTCCTCCATGCTGGGCCCTGAATGTGAGTGGTGGGAAGGGGTCTCGGGAGTCATCGGGGAGGATGAAGGGGGAAGAGGCTCCCCGGCCTCTGTGAGAGGGAAACTCTGGGGAGCAGAGAGGGCAGGACGGGCAGCCTCCATCATTGGAGCAAGAGGGGGACTTAGAGCCCTCAGGACAGTCCCCCTATTTACAGCTGGGGAAACTGAGGCCGCATCCTGGGAGGCTCTGAGGTCACCCACCTTATAGAGGGGGCCATCGGGGCCCCCGCCCTCGGCCTGCACCACCACATAGGCGTGCAGGAAATTGGACGCAATCATGTCGGGCACAAAGGGCGTGTTCTCATCCTGGAAGACCACAGCGACGATGTCATTCCCGATGTGCCGCTTTCGCTGCAACTGAGCACAGGGCCACGGCCTTCACAACCTGGCTGGGGGGGGGGGGGGCCCACGGGGCGACGGGGGGGGGGGAGTGGGGGGCGCAGGGGTGTGGGAGAGCTCTGGGGTAGGCAGGGGACACAGCTAAGGATTCGCTTCTCCCTCCAAAAATGTGGTGAGGAACTTGTCTTAAAATTATTTTCGTTTTCTTAGAATCCTGTGACAGATGAGGAAACTGAGGCCAAGAGAGACAGGGCTTGCAAGGCCCTACAGTGAGTTAGGGGACTCGAACCCAGGGCTCCTGGTCCCTAGGCCCTACCTCTCAGCCCTTCTAAATACCCCAAACATGGCCCCTCCTGAACAAACAAGTTCCACCCAGTATAAATTCATGTGGCTAAAATGAACAGAAAATCTTCTTAAAAGAAAATGACAGTAAAAGTAAGAAATAAATATTTTCATTTGTTTCTCACATTACCGTTTTCTTCCCCTGGGGTGGGGGTGGAGTGGGGGAGGCAGAGAGTCCTGCAGGCAGCTTAGGGCAAAGTGACAAATTCCTAAGTTCAGCTCCCAGAACACGCCCTCCCTTCCTCAGCTCCGGACCTTCACAGAAGCTGTTCTCGACACCCAGAATACCCCCTCACGTCTCCCAGCTGCTCCACAGCCTAACGGCACTTTATCTTGAAAGCTTTTCCTGACTCACCTCTGCCAAGTCTAAGTACCCCCACATGACCCCACAATGCCCTTCACTCCCAGTAAAAATACTCATATTTGTTGAGCTTTTGCTGTACCAGCTACTCTTCTAGTTACTGCATGTGTATCCTTCACTTACGCTCACCCATGAGGTGGGTGCCATTATTATCCTATTTCACAGATATGGAAACTGAGGCTTTTGCAACTTTGTAACAGCTTGTCTCCCCTGCCCCAACTAGAGCCCATAAGTAGGGGGGACTGGATCACTTCCATCTTCTCCATCCCAGGGCCCACTGAGCCGGATGGGGTGGACACTGAACAGACAGGTAGTGGGGGACAGGAGGACAGGTGGGAAGCAGGTGGGTGGGTGCCCAGGCTACCTGCTGGGCGTCCCCTTCCGTGTAGGGCAGCTTGGTGGACACGTGAAACATGATCTCCTTGTTGCGGAAGTTGCAGTACACAGACTCGGTCCCCGTCTGCCCGTGCGTCACGTCCAGGCCGCCGCGGAACCTGCCCCAGGCCCCCCAGGCCACGGCTCAGTCTTCAGCCCCAGCCAGGCCTCCTTGGGGCCAGGACAGGGGCTCCCTCCCTGCCCAAGATTATAGTCTGCTTATCCCCCCTTCAACCCCCCCCCCCCCCCGCCAATGCTCACCCCTTAAAGTCCTGCAGTTTGACCTTCTGGCCAAGAAATTCGAGGAACTCCACGAAGGCAGGGCTTTCCTCGTTGGTACTGAAGAGCTCCTCCTCGGAGGTCTGGGGACACAGAGGGCAGAGGTCATGGAGCTGCCGCACCTGAGCCGCCCCTCCCCCCGCCACCCCAGAGAAGTCTGGAAGGAAGAGTTCTGGCAGCCCCCGGGAAACTGAGTCCCTGGGGAGGCAAAGGGCTGCGGTCCCAGGTACAGGGCCAGGTGGGTGGGGGACGGGGGGGGGGGGGGGGAGGAGGGGAGCACACCTGCCCAAGCTTCTGATAAATGACTCCAAACTTGAAGTTGTTGCTGATGACGTGTTCATCAAAGGTGACGATGAGCCGGGAAGCCTGGGGGGGAGGACAGTGGGTGAGCAGACGGCTTTTCCAGGTTGTCACTTACCGCTCTTACCAGGTGCCAAGCACGGTGGCTGGCTGCCACGAGCATCCTCTCATTTAATCCTCAGAACAAACGCATGAGGAAGACATTCCTGCCGCTCCCATTTTACAGATGAAGAAACCAAGGTTCAGAGCTTGTCTAAGGCCAACGGCTTGCAAGGCAGAGCTGGGACTTGAACTCCGGTCGGTTGGACTCCAAGGCTCAAGCTCATTGCTCCTGAGTTTTGCCTATCACCCCCCACCCCTACTCGATGCCACAACGCCCAGCTCCCTCCTTGGCTCCTCTGTAGACCCACCTCATCGGTCCACCACAGGCCAAGGCCCACCAACTGGCTGTGGGCCCTCGAGCTCGTTCGTTCCCGCCTCACTTTGGGCCTCTGTTTCCTCTTCTGTAACTGAGACGGAATCTAATTTCTGAGGCCCCTTCCTTCAGGGACATTTCCTGGACCACATGACCCCTCAGGCACCGCATCTTGCTCCGGAATTCAGTCAGAGCTACAGGGTTCACGTGTCTTCCAGGGCCCACCTCTTTCCGGAAGCCCCCTGGCTCGCTGAAGATAGAAGTCCCACCCTTTTCCCCACAGGGTTACAGCGCCTGGGAGTGCAGCTGCTGTCTGTGGGCAGCACTGAGGAAGGTGCCTGTGCTATTCTCTCTCACCAGGTTCCCTCTGGGGTCGGAAGGCGAGGCCAGTGAAGTCCCCTGGCTTGGGAACACCAGTTGCCCTTGGGAGGGTCCCCAAATCACACGGAGAGTTTCCAGAGGTAAGGCATACCCCTCCCTCCCCACCCCCCACCTTGGGCCGCCAACACTAGGTTTAAATGCAGACCTTTATTATCTGCTGTGCAGCTCTGGGTAAGACACAGAACCTTTCTGGGCTGCAGTTCCTCTTCTATAAACGGTGGGCTTTGCAGGGTTATTGTGAGGATTAAATGAGAAACTTAAGAAAAATACCCTGCACACCGCAGGTGCCCATAAATGCTCGGTGCCCTGGTTACCCACCCACCTGCAGTGAGCAGCACCCAGGGCCCGCCATACCTTGGGGTAGAGCACAGGATAGAATCGATCCACATTCACATCTTCGCACACCAGCTGCAGGAGGAGATATGGGGGTGCCTGGAGGTGAGGACGGGAGAAGGGGGGGCCCTCTGGGCCTCCCAGGCTAAGGGGGAAGGGGGGCGGGACGCACGGTGCAGAAAGGAAAGAGAACAACCAAGGTGGAAGCAATACTGTGGGCTCACTGCTGCTCAGAATGGGGTGTGGAGAACTGGGGTCCCCTGTTTCTGAAAGTGCTCTAAAACAGCGCCAAAACACAGAGGCAGGGGACAGGGCCCAGCACAGGGACGTCATGGGACAGGTGAGAGGCAGAACCTCAGAGATGGGGCCGCAGCACACAGGGCTAGGACCTGGAGCTGAAGATGAGCGCATGCTAAGGCTTAGCCACAGCCCTCACGCTGTGTGCCCCCGCCCCCAGGGGTGTGCAAAGGGGGGCCCGCGTGAAGGAGCAGAGGCCTTACCTTTGCCATCTGGACCACGTTGGGGAACTCGGTGAGGCAGGAGATGGGGATGACATCGTGGTATGTCCGACACTTGGTCCTGGGAGGAGAAAGCCCACGGTGAAAGGCTAGGCTGTAGGAAGGGAGATGGGAGCCCCTCCACACAAGAGCAAGACCCCAGGGAGGGCCAGGCCTGGCTCGGGCACTAACGTGCTGTGCAACCCCAGGCAAATCCTTGGCCCTCTCTGGGCCTCCATTAGAAGAGTGGGTAAAATGAGATGAATTCTCAGATTGTAAGACCTCAGCCCTCCCTGCTGTCACAGGGCCCCTCACCCCACCCTCACCTGAGCAGCAGCCGCAGGTGCTCCTGGTCCCCGATGACATCATATTTGAGTGAGAAGACAAGGTGGCCCAGGGCAGTGTCCAGGGAGTAGTAATTGAAATGCTCCTGTGGGGGGCGGGAGAGGCCAGGGGAGTGGGTGAGGCTGAGCATGGGGTTTCTGGGAACCAAACGAGAAAGCCAGCTGGCTCCTAGATGGGTCCTTCACCAGGCAGCACGTGTCCCGGCCAACAGCACCAGACAGACCTGCATTCAAGTCTCACTTGGCCACTTGCCAGCTGGGGAGCCTGAGGAGGTCACCTCAGCTTCTGTGCCTCAGTTTCCCAGTCTATGAACTGGAAGGGAGGCCTCCTCCCTGTGGGAAGGCGGCAGGGACTGAAAGGGGTCAAGTGCCTGGCACAGAGCCGGTGTTCAATGAACGTTTATAGAAGCCCCGGCTCTCAGGGTTCTCACAGTTTCAGGACCACATCTGGTATCTCCATATCTGTGTCCCAGCCCTGCCTTTCTTAGCACTGAGCACATAGTAGGGGCTCAATGAAAATACGCTGACTGACTGATTGCTCAACCTGTGGCCCCTGGAGCCAGGGCCCGTGGGAAACAGGAAGTGAAACATCTCATGAACACACTGGGCGGCTGACCGGGCAGGTTCCCACCCTCCTGCCTCACCGGAAGAAGCTGCAGGTGGGAAGGATTGGGAGAGATATCCCAGCGGCCACAGGGGAAGCTGCTGCAGGGACGGTTCCCCCAGAGAGGAGCCCAGGGCTGGTACCTCCAGGGGGGGGAAGTCCCAAAGCCCAGGGCCAGGAGTGCTGGGAGCTTACACCCCAGCCTGGTCTGGGCTCCCCCTGCCAGCCCCGACTCTGGGAGTGTGCAGGCTCCCCAGCCACACCCACCCCAGGAGTCATCCTGGAAGTCAGTCCTGTTTAAACATGAACGCCTGTGCTCAGAGGGCAGGCAGAGAAGGAGGCAGGGGCCGGGGATGTGCTCAGGGATAGTCCGAGGGCACCTGGGGCAGAGTCCCCCTCAGCCCTGCCTGGGCACAGAGTGATGGAAAACCCCAAGTGCTTGGCACCATCGGCAGAGAGGGAGTGGCAGGCACTTGGCAAGGAGGGCTGCACCAAGTCCTCAGGGTGGGGAGTTTCCCCAGACCCCGGGCCTGAGCCCAAGCATGCAGTGGGAAAGTGGGCTCAGGGTCCCAGAAAGTCAGTCTCCAAAGTCATCCTAACTGCCGCCCTCTGCCAGAACTGGCCCCAGTGCTTCCCCAGTCACCTCCCCTGGAGGCAAGAGGTGGCCCTGGCTCTCTACCAGCCCCCGGGGTCCCCTCCGCTCTGTGTTGCCAACCCGACTCTGGTCATCATGCCAACGTGTGCCTCCTCAGATCCTTCTGTGCTCGAGGCACTCGCTCTGTCACTTGTCATTCCTTGGCAAGCTTTTCTCAGTGCCAACTATGTGCGAGGCCGACCCAGTCCCCCAGATCCCACCAGCCGCCAGACCCAGCTAAGCGCCTCCCGACAGAGGTGCCAGGATGCAGGTCTCTCAGCTGGAGGTAGAATCCCATGCCCTGTACTGGCTTTGTCCCAGGCAATGGCTCCAGAACCAGGGCCAGGCCAATGCCTTGGGCTCAGACTGAGGTCACACAGCTCCTAACTCCCCAAGGAATCACCCCTCCTCCCAACACACACGTGTGTGCACACACACGCACACACACACACACACACGCCTAGCAACAGGACCCTTCCCAAAGCATGTCCTTTTAAAAATATGACATATAACTATAAATTTAAGGTTTATAACAGGTTACTTTGACACATTCGTGTACTGTAATATGATTGTCACTGTAGCAGTATTCATCGCATTACATAACTATAGTACAATATTGTTGTCTATTCCCATAGCGTGTCTTGATGGAAGGTCAGCCAGAGCTAAGTCAATTCTTAGCCCAGTACTTGTGTGACCTTGACCAAGTCACTTTCCCTCTCTGAGCCCCAGTTTCCTCTTCTGAACGACTAGGCAATCCTGATCTCACAGAGTAATTAAGATGTAATAACAACAGCTAACGTTTGTCAAGTACTTGCTATGGTTCAGGTATGGTTTCCTATGCTTTAGTGTACTTTTATTACCTCGTTTTTATAGATAAGGCAACAGGCCCCGGAAGGTCAAATAACTTGCCTGAGGTCACACCATTAATACACGGAAGAGCCCAGATTCCCGCCCCGGCCTCGAGATCCTGGAGCCACGCTACCACCTGTCACCTCAGAGACAACTGACGCAGAGACGGCACCTGGGCACATACAGGGTCCCAGCGTGGGACCTCCCTCCCACGCCCACAAACTGGCCCAATAACTCTGGCCTGGAACACCGCTGGGTGACCCTCTGACAAGCTGGGACCAGGCAGGGTCCCTGCTCTGGGGCTGGTGATGGGGTGGGGTTGCATCCATCCAGGTCACGCCATGACATGACTGCGTCTTCCCACCCCCACCTCAAGCTGCCTGAGGGCAGGGCCTGGGTATGTTTTGTCTGCTGCTCCACACCTGGTGCCTTGAACAGGGCCAGGCACACGCTGCGCTAGACGCCATCCTAAACTCCACAAGCACCCTGTCACGAAAGCCTTGCAGCAGCCTTCCGAGGCGGGTGCCGCCATCACCTCCGTTTTCACAGCTGAGGAAACAGGCGCGGGGAGGTCGGCCACTGGCCTCAAGTCCCACGCAGCAAGCAGCAGAGCCAGGACGCAGGCCCTGGGAGCGTCTCTGCTACTGGCCATTCCGCCATAAGACCGCTTTTTGCAACAAATGTTTGTTGAATGAATGAGTGAATCCACTACGCATGCTCCCTGAGACTCCGGGCTCTGGGACTGTCACCCAGCCTCAGCCCAAGAGTTCTCTCCCTCCCAGGCCCAGACCCCAATCCCAGCGGGCCACCCACCTTGCCGAGAAAGTGCTTCCGGTAGATGCGGGCTGTGGGGTTGCACTCCAGCTTCACCTTGGTCGTGGGTGACTGCAGCGGCTCTGCCTCCGGGATGCTGGTGATTTCGTGGTTGGTGCCTTCAATCCAGTAGCCCCCAAACTGGGGCAGCAGGATGAGGGGGAAAGGCCCTTCTCGCCCCAGGACCTGAAGGGGGACTCGGTTGAGAGCCACCCACACTACATCCCACCGGGGACCCCAGGACAACTCCCCAACTCAGACCTAGGGACAACCCAGAGACTACATGGCTCCCAGACCACACGGAGCCCCAAGTCCCATTCTCAAAGGGTGGGGGTGGGGACGGGTAGAGCTCGGAGCAGGACCCTGGCAGAGAGGCTGAAATGTTTGGCTCAGAGGCCTTGGGGTCAGAGGCGCTCTGAAGTCTTTGGCCTCTAAACCGAGTCTCTAACGGAGGTTAGACTCCTGAGAGGGAGGAGAAGGGGCATCCCGACTCCCCGTGTGAGTGCCTTCCAGCTGGGGGGGAGGATGGGCTCAGGGGGCTCCAGCGGGTTACCTCGTGGACACTTGGGTAGGGAATGTAGTCCTCCTCCGTCTGCAAAACACAAGCAGGGCCGAGGCCCAGCGGGGATGGGTCCACGCCCCTTACTCCCAGCCTCCCCAGAATGCTCCTTGTTTGGCCAGTAGCAGGCTGGGAGCATCTCCCCACCTCACAGGTGGGGCAGGGCTTGCTTTGGGGTGACCCCACGAGGCTGGGCTGAAGCAGGCTTAGCTCACTGAGTGCTGGCGGCCTCCTCTGGGCCTGGGCCTGCTTGGGGAGGAGGCGGCTCACTGCCCCCGGGGAAGGAACCTCCAGACCAGTGGTTCTCAGTGCATCAGAACAGTCTGGGGGCTCATTAAACACAGGAGGCTACAAGCCACCCCAGAGTTTCTGATGCCCTAGGTCTGGGGGGCCCAAGAATTCACATTCTCACAGCTCCTGGTGTTGATGGGGCCGGTCTGAGAACCACGCTCTGAAAACCCCTGCCCTGGACAAAGATCAGGCTTATGCCCATGCACCCCCTTTTAATTCTCACCCCTGCAGCCCTGAGCCCACTCCCCCAGGCCCAGCTGCCAGTCTTCTTGGACGGTTGGGGTCCCAAATTACCAACCAGAGAACCGTATGCCTACCTGGAGAGGCTATATGCCAGTCCCCCTTGCCCCCCAAGAAAAATTTGAGACTGAACAAGAGCCTCCTTGCATCGCCTTCATTCCCCGGCTTCCTGTCTGGCTCCTCATGGGAGGATGGGGGGGCGGGCAACCAGGCTACCCCTCCTCAAATCCCCTCCCCCTCAGCCTCTCAGGTAGGAGCTACAGGGAGCAGGAGTGTGAGTCTTTCTACAACTGCTTATCATAACTGGCCTCCAGGAAAACGGCTGACGCAGGCCATCTTGTGAGGGATGGGGCTTCGACTCTGGGCAGGGCAGCCTGGAGAGGCAGGGGGAGTCTGCAGTGCCCAAGATGGTGGGGAGGAGCTGGAATGAAGGCCCCAGGCCTACAGCCAGGGAGGGGTGCTCCACACATCTCAGAACTCCTACAGGGCCGGATGGAGTTGGGTACCCCAGCACCCAGCCCCTAGGAGGACTACTTCATGAAAGGGGATGGGCTCTCCTGGGCTGGCTGCCTGGGTGGGCAGCTGTGGGGAGACTTCCCAGGCCCACCCCCACCCGAGGGAGGGAGTCTGCATGCTCTTCCCAGCCCGGGTCCCCAAGCCCTTTGGAGCGGAGGCTGAGGAAGCCCAAGGGTGGGAGGGTGGTCATGGTCCAGACCTACTTTGAGGGGTGGTGGGAAGGAGCATCGTTGTTCATCCATCCTGCTTCCCTGCAAAGAGAGGGCAGAACCTCCTGTTACACCCCTCCCACCCCTTCACACCCCTCCCCTGCTTGCTGCAGGGCCACCTCCCCTGGGCTCACAGCCCTTCCTGTGTAGAAGGGGAAAGCCCACCGATGTGGGGTACTCCGGGCAGGGTGCTGCTTCACTCAGGCCTCTCTGCAGGCCCGGCGGTCCTGCTGGTAAGTAACCTGGGCTGTGGGAGGCGGCGGCAGCAGGGAGGGGCTGGGGGCTCTGTGCGGGAATGCCTGCCGCTGGGAGTGGGGGCAGGGGTGGTGTGCGCGTGCCTGTGTGAGTGTGGGGAGCTGGGAGGGAGGCTATTGCATCTACACAGATACGTGTTGTTGAGAGAGAGAGAGGGAGAGAGGGAGAGACCCGGAGAGGGGGAGGGAGAGAGGGGGAGAGAAAGAAAAAGAGAGAGGAGGAGGGGAGAGATGGACACAGAAGGACTAAATAAGAGAGGCAGAGAAACAGGAAGGGGCAGGAGAGAGGGTTTAGGGGGTGGACTGACATCAGGGAAAGCTCCTGCGGCTTTTTCAGCTCATCCCAGCCCCTGACCATCTCCCAGCACATCCCCTTGCACAAAACAGACAAGAGTTTGGAAGCCCAGGGCAGGGCGGTGGAGGGTGGGCAGGGGTCAGGCAGAGGGGGCGGGGCTGCCTAGCTCATCGACACCTCCCCCTCCCTGCAGCACAGCTCTGGCTGCCCCGAGCCCTGGCATCTGCCCCTCCTCCCATTGTACAGGAAGGTCCTGCAGAGTCTGTAATACCTCTTGGGGGTTTGGAGTGGAGACCCCAGCTCTGTGAGAGGAGGCGGATGGAAGGTAGGGAGGCACACATGTGGAACCTGGGCCCCCAGGGTCAGACAGGGAGTTGGGCCCTGCCAGTCCCCATCCTCTGCTCCGGACAACACACTGCCCCCCTCTCCGCCCTGCATGGCCTGTCTTCAGAGAGGTGTAGCCAGGGCCTGCCACCCCCAGCCCAGCCCGCCTGCGGCTCCCAGGAAGGGGCAGTGGGTCCAGCCTCACCTGCATCTTTTCAATCATCTCAAACAGATCTGTGTTCTGCAACAGAGATGGGGAGAGAGCAGGTGAGGCCTCAGGGTGGTCCAGCCGATCCTGCTGAGCCCCCAGGGTGTCTGCACCCATCCGTCCTGGTCCCCCTAACTCTGACCAGCCACCCTGGACCTGTCAACCCAGAACCCGGGCCCCCGCAGGGCAGCACACCCCACTCAGTCCTCCTCCCCAAAGGAGGAGGCTGGCGCCTCAGACAGAGGGGTGTGACCCTTGGGGAAAGACACAGCTTCCCCATGTCACTACTAGGTTGGCAGTGCCAGGATAGGCCCACGCACCCGAGAAGAGCCCCAGGTCCCAGCTCCAGAGAGGAGCTTAGCTGGGACCCTCAGGAGGGTCTGGGGTTCCACCCTCACCCTCAAGCAGTGTGGGTCGGGGGCTGTTGGGGGCGAGGGCGCTGGGGTGTCCCACTGGCCCAACATGCGTGTGTGCGAGTCCACGTGCCCCCCTCACAGACAGCCTCTCCCGTGGCTAGCCAGGGCACACGCAGGGTTAATCGGGCATCTGCCAGCTGCCTTGGCAGCTTCGGCCTCTCCAGCGCCAACTCCCTGTGAGCCTTCCTGGAAGGCGGCACCCGTGCAGGCTGGTGGGGCAGGGGGCTGGGCCTGGGAAGCCCCCAGAGTCTCCAGGAGGGCGCCCCTCCCCCAACCCCTCCCAGCTCCTGCCGCCCAGTGGGGGCACCACCTGAGCTCACACACATGTGCTATGGGGCTGTGCACCAGGGAACACATACTCCTTCTCTCTCTCTTGCTCAAACACACACGCACAGGCCCACACACCAATATTGAAACGGTCTCACTGCACCAAAGAAAGCAAACACAAGCCTACGGTCTCTGCACACCCACCAAGCTACACCCTAACCCGCAAATGCCCGTGCTGGTGTCCTGAGTTACACAACAGCACACCCCTCCTACACAGGTCCATGTGCAAGAACCACACACACACACGCAAGCCCACCCCTGTGCAGACCTGCACGCCAGCCATCGCACACGAAGCTACACAAACACCAGGTCTGCGTGTGGAGACACAAGAACAGGCACTCACGACACAGGCAGGCGCGTTCATGGAAACTTCGCCACAGAGCCCCACTCCCACGCACTTTCCCCACCGGAATCACACACCCTGCGGAGCAAGCATGAAGGACTTGATCCCACAACGTTCAATGAGTTTCGATAAAAAGGAAACGCGCACAGCACCTGCGGAGTGGTTAATCACCAAGGGTGAGGGTCACGGGCATGACCCTCACACCCAGCTGAGTACACACCACTCATTTCTCTCTCTCTCTCTCTCTCTCTCTCTCTCTCTCTCTCTCTCTCTCTCTCTCTCTCACACACACACACACACACACACCTCTGTTAAAAATCATGAGACACAAACACCCCATGTGTACACTCTGAGGCTTGACCACAGGGACAAAACCCACCCCATGAAATGCACCACAGGAGACACTGACCCATGGCCACCTATGGCCACACCCACTGCTTCTGAGCTGGGACGATACAATCCCACAGGCAGGCAGAGCAGAAACCACACACACCTGCAGTGCAGGTCGGCAAACATGCCTGTGCACCCGGCACCCTGTGCGGCAGCGGCATCGGCATCTATGCCCACACAACTTCAGCGCAGCAGTGATGGGGTGCACTGATGTTCCCCCAGAGCCACCCCCTCAGGGTGACCTAACAGGGCCAGGAACAATGCAGCGGGAGTCACATCAACACTGACACATGGCAGTGTCACCAGAGTGTTCACACAGCAACAAGTGACACCCGCAGTTACAGCCTCACGGGAGCACCAGATGCCCTGATACATGGAGGACTGAGCCAGGCGGCCCAGAGCGTCAGGCAAAGTTACACTGACACACACCTGAAAGGGGGCAGGGGATGGAGAAATGGTCCCAAAGCTAGAGCGCGCACACACACACACACACACACACACACACACACACACGGCCACAGTGCCACCACTAGCGCTCTCTGTCGTGGGCAGTGGCAGCGAGAGCCCGAGGCCCGACCCTCGGGCAGGGGTGTGCCCTGCGGCCGCCGTGGCACGGTGTCGGTCCGGGAGCAAGCTCGCACACCCTCCATGACGGTGCCTCGCACACGCGCCCTGGCTGGGGCAGAGCCTGCCGGCTCCAAGGAAGTCGGGCTGACCCGCAGCGCCCCTCGGCCAGGCCACCGCGTCCCGATCCTCACCTGCCAGCCGGCCCCAGCGGGCAGCGAGCCCCTCCGCGGACGGCTGGGGGGCGCCGGGGACCGCAGCTGTGCCATCCCGAGACCGGCCCGACCTCAGCCCCCGCCCCGGTGGCGCTTCAGTTGGCCCAGCGGCTCCGGCCCGCGCGCGCCCCGGCCCGGGCTCCGCAGCGCCCAGCTCCGCGCTCCGGCTCCCGGCGGCGCGCTGCCTGCGCTGGGCTCGCCGGGCGGCCGGGCCCGGAGGGGGCGGGGCGCCAGGTACGGGCAGCGCGGGGCGGGGGCGGGGCTGCGGAGATCCGGGGCGGGGACACAGAAATCCCGCCCCCCCGCCCTCCCCTCACCCCCAAGCGGCCAGACCCGCGGCCCCCGGACACTGCGCCTGCGCGCACTTGCCGGAGTGTTTGAAGATTTCAGCCCACGGGGTCTCTGGCACCCCCAGGCTCGCCCCAGCGCGCCCCCACCCCGCCTTCTCTATCTTCCCAGACTTTGGGTACCCTGCCTCAGGGCCTCCGGGACGGGGTTCTCGGGACCGGCTGTGAAGCCAGGCAGGATAATAAGGGGGTTACCTTGGAGACTTTTCTTGAGTACCTACTGAACGCTGGACCCTTAACAAATCTCATTCTCTCCCCACCACCCAGGAGATGCGGGTGTCATTCCCATTTTACAGAAAAGAAAACTGATTCTAAGGTGAAAGCATGCTCAAGATCACAAAGCTAGCGCGCCTGGCTGGTGTGGCCCAGTGGTTGAGCATCTATCTGTGAACCAGGTCACAGTCTGATTCCTATCAGGGCACATGCACAGGTTGAGGGCTTGATCCCCAATGTGGGGCGTACAGGAGACAGCTGAACAATAATTTTTCTCTCTCTCTCGCCCTCTCCCTTCCTCTCTGAAGTCAATAAAATAAAATAATAAAATAAAAAATATATATGTAATCACACAGCTAGGAAAGGCAGAACTCGGAATCCAGGGGAAGGCCTGGAGTTGCTCTCCCCTCCCTCCTCCTCTCCTCCTGTTCCCTAATGCCTGACAGTGGCTGGCCTGTTCTCTCCCTTCCCCAGGCCCCAGGCCATACCTGGCGCTAACTAACCCCACCTCTGTCCTAATTGCCCCTGACCCTGGGGGAGACAACCACAATGCCTGGGGAGGGCCTGCCAAGGTGCCACCATATGGAGCAGACTTCAGGACATACGGGTTCCATCTCTGGCCTTGCTACAACTTGCCGGGTGAACTTGAATGAGAACCTGCCATCTCTATAACCCTCAGTTTCCCCACCTATAAAATAGGCCTCTGCAGGCCCTTCCCGCTGACCCTGCATTGTGTCTGCCACTGTCCCTTGGAGGCAGGGCTGGGGCCTCAGCAACCCCTTCCCAGACAGATGCTGGGAAAGCAGCAACTCCTTCCTGAGCTGTGGTCACGTCACTACAGCTGCTCTGGACCCTGCAGGGGCAGGGCTTCCCACCAGCTCAGTGACCAACTGAGCTGCCACCACCCTCCATCTCCAAACCACGGCCCCTGGAAGGAAGGCACTCCGCCTTCCTTTCCCCCAGACCTGGCCCTGGGTCAGGCTGGAGCCCGGGGAGCCAGTGGGAACTCCAGAGATGTGTGTTCCAGACATGGTGTAGCTTTGTTTTTAATAATTAACAGCAGCAAATATTGATTTATGCAGGCACTTCCAGGCCTGAGCGCTTCCGGGCACCCAGCAAAAAGCAACCAGAGAAATCATCCATTCCCACGCTGGGAGGAGGCAAGACCTGCTCCTATCGCTGGAGATGCCTGTGTGCCAGGTGGAGTGGAGGGGGTGGGGGAAGGGGTGCAGCAGCTGTATGTGTGTGTGTGTGACTGGGACAGGATGTGACTGTGTGTGCCTGGACATCCTGGGTATGTGTGTTTGTACATATGTATCTGTACATGCTTGCATGTGTACATGTGCAAGTTTCAGCATACATGTGCAGACACATGATTGTGTCCACGTGCATACATGCGGTGTACATATGTCTGTGCAGATTTCGGAATCCCCAAGTGAAGAAACCCCTATAAGGGGGCAGGGTAGGAAGGTCCTGGGTATCTCAAGTGTGGCTTCTCAATGAAGAGAGTCCCTTCTGGATGTTCTGTCCTATCCTGGGAACATAATGCTGGTAACAGTTCAGCTTCCTGATTTCTACTTTCCAAAGTTACTTTCAGGGTTATCACTCAATTGCAAGCTGGCAAGGTGGGTAGAAAAGAAAGTGTCACCTCTATTTTACAGATGAGGAAACGGAGGCCCAGAGAGGGGCAGGGATGTGCCCACTGGCACAGGGAGACCCCCCCGCCCCTCAAACTGGCTCCATCAACATTATAAACGTGTGCAGAGTTAGGGGTGCTGGGCGAGGCGGGTGGAGAGTGTGTCTCCGGCCTGGTTCCCTCAGCTCCACTACTGGTTTGCTGGGGATCCAGCGGACTCACTCAATCTCTCTGGACCCTGGTTTCCTCCTGTTGAAGGAGGGTGATCCACAGACTGTGGTCCACTTGATTCTGGGGGAGGGGTGGGTTGTCGGGAGCCGCCCATCTGGGCTGTGTTGGCACAAGTGGAGGTTTCTAGACAGACTGGGTGGAGGCCAGGAAACCCAAGGGGAGGCATCTCAGAACTTATCCAAGAAGGGCAGCCTCAGGCTGTCTGAGCAGGCAGGACTCGGGTGATGGGCTGCTCCAACCCGCGTTTTCCGGCTGGAAGACTGAGGCCCAGGAAGAGAAGGGATAGTCCAAGGGCACGCAGCACTGGTGCGAACACAGGCCTCCTCCCAGATGCTCACTCACGAACCCAGCTGCCGCCGAGTCACTCCCTTCCTGCCGAGCCCCAGGACCCACATGGCCCGTCTTGAGCTGTTGCCCAGACACAGAAAGTAGGACAGGATCCCCCTGGTCCTGTCCACAGGACCCCCACTTGGGACCCCCTTGGTGGTGGTGGTCCCCCACAAGGACACCATTCCTTGGCTATCTGCTCTCCCAGCCCAGGAGAGGAACATGGCCTTGTTCCAGGCCAGGGTGCTTGGAGAGGAGCTTGGCAGATCCTGCCTCTGCTATTTCCTGGCTGTGTGACCTTGGGAAAACCACTTCACCTCTCTGAGCATCTGGATCCTCATCTGGACAATGCCTACCACCTGAAGTTTAATGACAGGACCAAGAGGCATGATGCTTGTGGACATGCTTTAGAACTGTAAAGTGTACTGCAGTACAGGCTTATGATCCTTGCCATCAGAGAGGCCACAAGACCAGGCCCTCTGGTCAGGTAGCTTGAGTTACAGTCCTGACGCCATAACATCCTACCTGTGTGTCTTTGAATGAGTAACTTAACCTCTCTGAGCCTTGATTTTCTCATCTGCAAAATGGGACTAATAATAGAACCTATTACTTGAGGATGAAATGAAATACTGTATGTAGAGCATTAAGTACCCACGGGGCCCACAGTAAATCTCAATCAATGCTAGCCTTTATTACTGGTATTTGACACTCTGCAAAAGTTTAATTCTTTCTCTCTAATCTGGAGTCTGGCTCCTTGAGGGCAGGGTCTGTGTCTGGTTGATTACTGGCCACTTGGCACCTAGCACGAAGTCTGACACAAATCAGATACTGGGTGAACATCTGATTTCCATGATAACAACAACAGCCTCATTTACAGGGCTTTTCCTCTGGTCCAGGTATTGCGTATGAAATGCTTTATGGGCACTTTTCCATTTAACCCTCACAACAGCCCTGTGAAGTGGGTGCTGTCATTATACCCAGTTTACAGATGAGGAAACTGATGGTGATGTTGATGATGAAGAAAATGAAGAATAGTTGTGCCCTAGCCAGTGTTGCTCAGTTGGTTGGAGCATCAACCCGTACACCAAAAAGTGGTGGGTTCCATTCCTGGTCAGGACACATACCCAGGTTGTGGGTTCGATCCCCCATCGGGGCACATGCAGGATAGATGTTTCTCTCTCCCTTCCTCTCTCTAAAATCAATTTTTAAAAAAGAATACTTGGGCCAGTTTATTCCCAGCTGTTCTCCCCCTCCCCCAGCCGTGCCACAGACCCCCACTCAACCTCCTAGCCTGTCCCAGGCCCACCCAGGGGTGAGGAGTGGTAGCCTGAACATTTTGCCTCTGCCCAGTGCTCATTTGGGGCATCTCTCAGCCCTGGGGGCCTCCAGACCAGGGCAGTGGGGAGCGGGCACTCACCTTTGGGTAGGGTGAAGCAGCGGGTGGGGAGACTAAGTCCACTCTCGGTAGGTCTAGTGCCTGAGGGAAGCGCTGGTTCTGCCCATCACTCCTCCTGGGAGAGAAAAAGAGTCTGAGGTCAGGGAGAGCCTCAAGTGGGGAGATTGGTGAACTTGGGGAGGAAGAGTCAAGCTCCGAGCTGGGGGACGTGAGGGGACACAGATTCCACGGAGGCGTGGGTCCTGGGCTGCCCAGGAGGAGGGGGAGGAGGAGCTTGCTGAGAAGGGCTGCTAAACAGGCTCTCCTTCCCCAGAGACCAGAGATGCGGACAGGGTCTCTCCCCAAGCGCTCCACTGGGCCTCCCTCACACATACTCCAGCCACGAGGATGTCCATAGCCCATTCTGAAGATGGGTAGACTGAGGCAGTGAGGGTTGCTGTAGATGGCTGAGCCCAGGCCTCTGGTTTAAGCAGGATGCTCCAGCCTCTGTGGACCTCTTCCTGAGCCTCAGGGAGACAGCAGCCTTAGGACTGAGAGGCCACTGGGCTGTTGTTATTGAGAATAGCATTAGCCGACTCTCACTGGGCCTACTGGGTGCCAGGCTCTGTGCCAAGCCCCGCTCTCTGGCCCGGAGGCACAGACTGCTCACCACACTGGTATTCCCACTCGACAGACAAGGACCCAGCGGTATGTGGAGGTCACACAGCTGGTCCGCAGCAGAGCCAGCATCTGAGGCCCAACCGACGGCAAGCCCGAACTCTGTGCCCACACCACGCCCTTCCCCGAGGAAAGGAAACTGGTCTGGTGAGGGTGAAGTCAGCGCCGTCATCCTAGAAAGCCTGCTGAGGAGGCCACCTCCAGGGCCAGTGCTTCCTGGGACCCAGGGAGCCCAGGGCTCGGGGAGCAGCCTGGCTTCCGCTGGCTGCCTGGGGCCACCCTGAGGTGGCTGTATCCACGCCCATCCGCCAAGAGGCTGTGTCATTCAGCCGCCAGGTGATCCTCAGCAGCACCCAGCTGCTTGAGTCAGGTGAAGCTGGCACTGCCACACCCCGGGAGGGGGTGAGCCTGCAGGAACCTGGCCCAGGAAGGAGACCCTGAGGGACTCTGGGCCCCCCTGCTGACTCCCCTCAGCCCACCGAGTCTAGTAGGAGCAGCGGCCCAGAGGAACCGGCCACAGCCCTGCGGCAGCTGCCTCTCCACCTCCCGGGCGGGCGACTTAAAAGGAAGGTCTTGACCCAGAAGGATGGACATGGGGACAGTGGCATTTCCAGCCGGTGGCACCAGGGTGGGGGAGTATTCCCAGGCACTCACCTGCTGTGTGACCAACACTGGCACACTCCTCTCGGCCTCAGTTTCCAAAAAAAATTCACACAGAGCCTGGGCAGCTACTATCCACTCTACAAATTCTTCGCTAATTCATTCATTCATGGTAAACTCTGGCTCCCCGAGTTAGGATCTCGGATCTCACTAAGTATTCGCTGAGGAGTTGAATGGCTCAATGAAGGTTGGCAACAGGGAGATATTGAAGGTTTGGGGGCGGGGAAACAGCCCAAACACAGGTTCCTATAGATTGCAAGACCTGGGGAGAGACTGCAGACGAGGGGCTAGAGAGAGGCCTATAGAAATGGTCCAGCAAGTCCCACTGTGGCTGCCATGGGGACTCTTCATTGAGACCTACTGTGTGCGGTAACTGTGTCAAGCACATCATACCCTCACTACAGTGCTACAAGATTGGCATCATTTATCCCCATTTTTACAGATGGGGGAAATGAGGCTCAGAGAGGTGAAGCTACTTCCCCTAGCAAGTGGGTGACAGAGCCAGATGTTAAGCCCATGCCCTTGATGGAGCAGGGCCAGTGCCAGTGGGACGGAGAGCAGAGGGTGTGCAGGGGCCAGGAAGCCCTCGGTTGAAGCCCGGGTGAGGCTGGCCCCCTTGGTGGTAGGGACCACCGTCTTGGCGTGGCCTGGCTGCTGAGTGGAGGTTGTTGCCCACGATGGAGCTACTTGGGTGGTGTCCTCCTGTCTGTTCCCCGCCATGCCACTGTAGGTCAGCCTGGCAGCAGCTCCCTAACATGGTCCCCTTCCAGAACCCTCTCAGCTTCAGTTTCCCCATGCCCGGGTGCCCATCTCAGTCAGGACTGTTCATGTGGGCACAGGACTAGGGAACTCTGCAAAGACAAGGGGGCTCTGGCTTCCATCCAGGGCCCAGCCTCGAGGCCCTCGGCTCTCCAGGTCTTGGCTGGCCAGAGTCCTGCTCCTCACAAGAAATGCCCAGCCCTTTCCCCCTCCCCCTCCCCCAGGTAATTCCACCTAAAAGGTCATGTTTAGGTCCTAAAGGGCAGGGGAGGGAAAGGAATCCAGGATGAGGACAGCAGGAAGTCGGAGGCCCTGGGCCCTGCCTGTGCCCACCAGCCCAGCTGAGGGCTAGAAGGACAATAAGAACAAAAGCCATAGCTGACCGGTGCCTTGTATGACCTTATTCAATCCTCAGAGCTTCCCCAGGGGACAGGCACTCAAAGATGGCTGGCTTTACACGTGAGGAAACTGAGGCTGGTGACAGGGATGCTGACTTGCCCAAGGTCACACTGTCCATGAGGCAGAGCATGCATTTGAACCCACATTTGTCAGTGCAGAGCCCAAGTTCTGAACGTCACATAACGAGAGGCCCAGCACGGCACCCTGGAGAGGTAATATTCACCGTGACAACAGCAACAGCAGCAACGCTGCTTCTCTTGTATTAACTCACCTAATCCTCACCTTTCAGAGGCGGGAACTAAGACACAGAGAGGTTAGGCAATTTGTCCAAGGTCGCGCTGGTGGTAAATGTGAGTGAAATACGGAGGCTTTGAACCCCTGACCATCAGGTCTAGGTACTGTGCCCGAACGCTCTACACTACGCTGTCTCTTAGTAAATAGCAATTTCTCAATGCTTTTGAAGGAATGAATAAACTTAGCCTCTCGCCTCCCTCCCCACCCCTCTCTCCTCCTCTGCTGCCTCCTCCTCCTCTCAGCCTTCCTACCTCTCACCTTCTCTCCCCCACCTTTCTGGCCCCTCCCTCCCTCCCCTCTGCCTCTGGCCTTTGCGGACCTCCCCCAGTTTGGTCAGTGTCCTCCCTCCTCGTGAACTAGAACCTCTCTCTCTCTCTTATCCCACCCTTGACTCCTGGTCTCCACCATTCCGTTCACATAAGGTCCCCAGGCCTCTGCCCCTCCCCACTCCTCTGACAACCTTCCTGACGCTATGGCTTGGCCCAGCTTAAAATGCTTTGCATTCTTGCTGCACATGCAGCATCTGGAAGGTGCCTGGAGCATGCCTTCCCTGCCATGACCATAGGCGTGGATCTGCACAGCACTCTACGGTTTACACAGGCGTTGTCTCATGTGATCACCACAGCAGCTCTGTGAGGTTGGATTATTATCAACCTTTTTCCAAATAAGAAAACTGAGGTTCAGAGAGGCTAAGGGACAAGCCCCAGGTCACACCAAGACAAGGGCAGGACCAAGGTCTGACTCCAGCCCAGGGTTCTTTCACTACACACATCACAGCTGCTCCCAGCCCAGGCCCTCCGTTCTGCTGCCCAGCCGTGGCCCCCAGCGGCCTCTCACCGCAGGTCCTGACCCTGCAGCCACCGCCGGGCATCTTCCCTAGGTCCAGCAGGAATCCTGCCCTGTTTGGCCTGGACACCTGCCTACAGGCACAGAACACCTGGACACAGAAAAGGTGGTAGCCAGAGAGGAGGTGACTTGCTCAAGGTCACAGAGAAAGCTGGAGCCGACCTGGAGTTCGGGGCAGGCACACTCCTGGGTCACCTTCAGGCCCCGCAGATACATGGCCGCCAGCCAGCTGGCCCCAGCTCCCTTCCCTGTCCGAGCACCCATCTCTCCCAGGGAAAGGGTGCGACAGGGGCGTGGGGGGAGGGGCCCAGCTCCTGAGTGGGATGGGCCAGGCCGGAAGCCGCTGCTGACAGCGCCAGGGTTTCTTGGCAACTGTCACTGCACCTCCTCCCCCTCCCTTATCTCCACATCAAGGTAACAATAATAATCTCACCGTGGTGAGTACAGCTCTTTGTACTTCTCAAAAGCCCTCTTCATCTGCTCACCCCTGGGAGACTCACCGGAACTGGATCCGGAGATAAGGCAGTCGGATCCGGAGATAAGGCAGTCGCTAGCATCCCCAATTCCCATAAGGTAAACTGAGGCTTGGAGAGGTTAAAGCACCACGCCAAGGCCACCCAGCAAGGTGGGGGCAGACCGGGGACCAGAACCCAGGCCTTCCATGAGTGCAGGGCTTCACAGGCCACACTGGGGTGCGGGGCATCCTACACTCTGCAAAACACAGGTCAGACCCAGCCGTGGTGGGGAGATATGGGAGACGGAGGACAGGTGACCAGAGGCCTCCCTGGGTGGCCTCCCACCTGCTGACCAGCTGGAGAGTGGGTAGGAAGCTCCTGCCCTTTCCTCTCACCTGTGAAATGAGAGATGAGGTGCCCACCCATAGGCACTGTGAGCCATGGAGTAGAGTGAGCGCTGCAGAAGTGTGTGCTGTTATTATTATTATTATGAGCCACTCTCCTGGAGACCCCCCCTCAGGGCACCAGAGGGGGGACCGGACTGTCCTGGGGGTAGGACTTGACCCTTTGCCCATCCACAATTTGCTGCTCTGGATGGAGGCCCCAGGTGGGTCAGGCTGCTGCTGGCTCTCCCAGCCGCATCTCCACACACACCAGCCCCTTTCTGTCCGCCCCAGTCGCCTTGCTCTAGCCTGGCCGGGCCGCAGGCCGTTTTCAACCAAAGCACGAGTTTCACACAGCAGGGCCCTGCACAGGCCGTGCCTCGCCGGGGCTCCCTTTCCCTCTTTGCTGCCTGGGGACCTATCCGTGCTTGAAAATTCAACTCCAACAGGTGAAACTGGTGGCCAGAGCAGGTGACACAGGACCCCTGAGGCCGGGAGCCTGTGATGGGGAGCAGGGGGGCTGGACAGCACACAGGCATGTTGGGAAACCAGACTTGGGTGGTCGGGGGCAGAGGAGGGGCTCAGCCAGCCAGCGAAGGTAGGGATGAGAAGGATGTGGGGGGACCAGCCCAGGACAGGGGCCTGAGGGGCCCAGCCCAGCCCAGCGCTCCTCACCAGAGGCCCATGCGACCAGCTGGTTCTATGGCGATTCACGAAAGGGGAGGGGCAGGGACCGCCAAGTGAGAAGAGGGTGCAGAGGGGCCCCTGAGCGAAGCCCCTTTGGATGGGGCCTGCGCGCTCCCCGTCTCCCAGTCCTGGTATCAGGTCTGAGAGAACTCTAATCTCCTGAAACCAGAGACCAGACACTGCCCTGGAACTGCCCCTTGCCCAGGGGCCACAGAGGCCCATTGTCTCCAGAGCTTAACCATCTGGCACTGCCCCCCTGCTTGCCCCTAGCCCTGCCAAGGTGCCAGGGAAGGTGGCCAGGGGCAGCCTGGTGAGTGAGTTTTTGAAGTGAGGCCAGAGAGCCTGACCCCTCCTCCAGGGCCCACGGGGAGGGGTTCGGGGTGGGCCACAGGCATGGCCGCCCCTGACTCTCTTTTTCCAGGCACCTCTGACCTCTGCCAGGACTGAAGGGGGCGCTTGGGGGCCGGGGGAGCCAAGCACTGTGATATCCTGTAATCCTTACAACAACCACCCTGATTGAGGGCGCTGCTATCCTCACCCCGCTTCACAGATAAGGAGGTGGAGGCTCAGGGAGGTTGCAAGATGGGCCCTCAGTCTCACAGCCATTGAGGGGTACAGCTGGCAGGGTCCCCCGCGGGTGGAGGAGAGGGCCTCAGGCTCCAGGCCGGGCAGAGGGGTGAGCTGGAAGGTGGCACCCGGGGCCCCCACCCTCACCCCGAGCTGGCTGTGCGCCGAGACACCCGGATCCCGGAGCTGGGCCAGGCAGCAGCCTCCTGAGCAAACAACAGGTTGGCAGCCCTGAGACGAGGTCATGGGACCGGCCCCCACCCGGGGCCACGGCACCTGGGGCCCGGTCCTCCCATCCACCTGCTCCCTGCCCAGGCGGCCTGAGCCCTGCTGTGGCACAAGCCTCCCCCTCCCTGCCTCCCAGGGATGGACTCCTCCCTGCTCAGCGGCGGGGGGGGGGGGGGGGGGGAGTGACACTGAGATGACCTAGCCGTGGGGCGTCTGCTCAGGTAACAACATGTTTGTCCAGCCTGGCACTTCACCGTTTACAAACTGCCTTCCCTCTAGACCTGTCAACAGCCTCTCAGGAACCTAAGTCCGGTAACGTTACCTCCATTCCGCCGGGAGAGAACTGGAGCCGGGGGACTTGCCCAAGGTACCAGGCCCCAAGCTCACACCCGGCTGCTCTACCCCTTCCCCCATCAACGCAGGACAACCCCCCGCCAGTGATGGGCCTGCAACGCGATGCGCACCCTTAGTGCCCATGCCAAAGGACCACCCCAGCACTCATTGGCTGGGGCCCGATGCTATGCCCCACCTCCCTCACTAACCTATTGTCCTTCCCCCGCCGGCCTCACGGCCTCCGCAGCCAGCGGCCTCCCTCCTCTGAACTCCATGCATTCCTTCACTCACTCGCTCCATCATCCACCCACTCCCCCATTTGCCCTTCATTCCTACGCTCAGTCACGCATTTAGGACACATGTCCTGCTGCCGGCTCCCGGCTGGACAATGGGGCTGGGTGTTGGCATCCAAGCTGGGTGAGCCAGGCCTCCCCCACCTCAAAGCAAAGCCCCGGCGGCACAGGCCCCGACTGTTCTCTCACTGTTCCTGGCACTGCTTGGGCCTCACTGCTCAGACACTGAACCCTCCCATGCTGAGGCCTTGTTTAATCCATCCCTCTCCCACCCTAGCCAGTGGGATTGCCTCCCGGGCCCCAGGCCAGGCTGGTGACAGAAGATCCTGCCAGGCCAAGGTGAAAAACTCCCTTGGAGAGGGACAAGGTCACCATTTCCTAACCAAAGGCGGCGGGAAAAGCCCTGGCTCTGTCTCTAAGTCGCTTGTGTTCCAGATTAAGTCACCATAACCTCTTCAAACAGTTTCCACTGGTAGCTGGGACTTGAACGAGATGACGCTGAGATCTGGCTCAGACATTGTGCAGGAGGGTGAATGGGAGGCTGGGAAACTGGGAGTGGAGTCTGCCAAAGACTGGTTGAAACTGGAACCCTGGCGGGCTGTGGAGGGTGCCTCCTCTCCAAGCTGCTTTTCTTCTCTGAACCTCAGTTTCCTCATCTGCAAAATGGGATAGTAACACCTACTTTGCAGGGTTGTTGTGTAAAGTAAATTAGATATTATATGTGCAGTCTGGCTAGCCTAGGGCTGAGTAGAGACGTGCTGCCTAATGATGTTTCGGTCAATGATGGACTGCAAGCTGGAGGCCCCGTAATATTATAATGGAGCTGAAAAATTCCTGTGACCTAGTGACGCTGTAGCCGTCTTAATGTTGCTGCGCAACACATTACTCACATATTTGTGGCGATGCTGGTGTAAACAAGCCTGCTGCCCTGCCAGTCATATAAAAGCACGGCACATGCAATTATGCACAGTACATAGCACCTGATAATGATGCTGAACGACTATGTACTTACTGTACTGTGCTTTTTATCATTATTTCAGAGTGCCCTCTTTCTACTGACATACAGGGAAGTTTGCTGTAAAACAGTGTGCTGTGTTATGCCGGCAACAGCCGCACACACCTCATGTGTACCAAGTCTCTTGATTGCATCGTTTTCTCTCGAGCTTGATTTAATCTCCTGTTGTTTTGAAGATTTAGTGCAGCCTAAATGTACATGTTTACAAAGTCTGCAGGAGTGTCCAGCAAGGCCCTGGGTCCCACACTCACCCACTCACTCACCTGCTCACCCAGAGCAACTCCCAGTCCTGCAAACTCCATTCATGGTGAGTGCCCTACCCAGGTGTCATTGTTTATCTTTTATCCTGTATTTACCTGTACTTTTCCTATGTTTAGATATATTTCGATACACAAAGACTTACCATTTTGTTACCGTTGCCTACAGTATGCGGTACAGTAACATGCTGTACAGGTTTGTAGCCTTGGAGCAACAGGCTGTACCCGCTAGCCTAGGTGTGCAGTAGACCATCCCACTGGGGTTTGTGGACGTGCACTCAATGGTGTTTGCGTAACGATGAAATCCCCTTAACGATGCATTTCTCAGAATGTGTCCCTGTGGCTAAGTGGCGCATAACTGTATACGTTAGGTGTTCAATAAATCCTAGGCTCCGGCCTGGAGAGGTATAACATCAGAGGTGTGGGCTCTGGAGCCAGACTGCCGAAGCTTGTATCCTAGCTCGGCCACCTAACAGCTGTGTAACCTGGGGCAAGTTACTTAACCTCTCTGAGTCTCAGTTTCCTCATCTATAAAATGGGATAGCAGTGCCTGCCTCCAAGGGTTGTCATGAGGACTAAATTACTACATGGAAAGTATGAACATTTCCTGGCCTTCCCGTCTCTCTTCCTTCCTTCCTTCTTTCCTTCTCTGCAGGTTGCTAAGAAGCAAGGCAGGATTCCAGGTGAGAGTGGTGAGAAGGCAAACTAGAGGACAACACCGAAGCAGCGTGCCGGAGCTGCTCAAGAGTAAAACCGCGGGCCGTGCACGGTACTGAGCTCCCTGTCGTGCGAAGGCAGGCAGAGCCTCTCCGGGGTGTAGTGGGTGAGAGACAGACGTGTGGGAACGGGAGGCGTGAATGAAGCCGGGGCGTGACTAGGTGACTTCCCGGGAGCCTCCACGTGGTTTCTATGCCTCGATGACTCTAGGTCCCTGTGACTGAGGACCGAGGCGGTGGGTCATTCCCATTATTTTGAGGACATGGACTTTCCCAGGATGACTGGGGCACACAGGTTGCTACTACGTCTCTGCAGGGCTGTTTGGCCATCCCTGTCGAAGATGAAAACGTGCACTGGCCCAGCAACTCCACTCCTAGACATCTATCCTCCAGAATACGTACACAAATGCACAAAAATATGTGAACGAAGAACATTCACTACAGCAGGGTACGCAACAGTTAAAGTCTGGAAGCCACCACCCCCAACGTTCATTCAAAGGAGGCTGGTTAAGTAACTATATCACGGTACATGCAAATCATGAAATACCATGAGACTCAGTCATGGCAAAGAAGGTCTCTGGTCCTGGCAGGAAAAGGGGCTTGAGGCATAATGGTTACGAGTAAGTGAAAACAGCAGGTTGCACAGCAAGCATCTCACTTGTGAAAATTTAAAATTACATGTAAAAGTTCACATGGCTTATTCCCTGGGAAGCAGGACCACAAAGAACTCTGCCTTCTACAGGATTTATTTGTCTGCATGGTTTGGATTTTTACAATGAGCAGTTATTATTTTTGTGACCAGAAAAAAAAAAAAATATTTCTTAAAAGTGAACATTTACTATGAGTCAGCTCTCTGAGTACCTGACTCCTTTATCTTTTTCAATCATCTTGAGGAGATATCCTTCACTCTGAATTCCAAGGAGGAGACTCTGACACGAGGGACCACAGGGCCACGGTCCCCCAGCCAGGAGAGACAGAGCTGGGCTGTAACCCCGGCCTGGCTGACTCTACAGCTCACACTCTTTAGGCAACCTACTCTGAGGGTCAGGGAAGAGAGGAGGCAGGAGAGAAGCAGTCTGGGTACGGGGCACAGGGCTGTGCCCTGGGACCTCCGCTGTCACATCCTGGGAGCCAGGCCAGCTGAGGCTAGCATGTCCGGGGCCAGCGCTGTCTGTCTCATTTGCAAATGCAAATGCAGGCCCCGCTCCAGGCTTCAACTCCATGCCCGGAGCTGCCCTGGGCTGGCAGGCTGGCAGGTACCCAGCCCCAGCCCTGGCACTCCCCCCAAGGCCACAGGGTCACTAGGCAGGTGGGCATGAGCTGGGACTCTAAATAACTTTCCATGTTGATCAACCTGTTTCTGGAACAATCTGGCACTGAAGGTCACTTGCCACCTTCCCAGCAAGAGCCTGGAAAGAGGACGACCATGGCTGGATGGGCCGGGGAACACATTCAGAAGTCAGGTGGACTGAGTTCAAATCCTGGCTCCCGCTGTGGAGTGAGGCAAGCCCCTTCGCCTCTCCAAGCCTCCGCGACTCCATTCCCCGGGCCGTGACCTGGGGTTGATCACTGTCTCTGCAGGGCTGCTGGGAGAATTGAGTGAGATTCCCTGAGCTAGGGGCCACCTGCCAGGTGCAGGGGAGTGTCACAATCCTGCACACGTGCGCCTGAGACAAGTGCACGCCTGTGCAAACGTGGAGCGAACACAGGTGGCTCCTGGATGGAGTGGAGGACCCTGCCCCACAGAATCAGCAGGCCGGTGGGATACATGTCTGACACTTTTGCTGGCAGCCAGCACCAGGCTTTCTACAGCCCTGCCTGGTGGAGAGAGGGTGTGACTCTGTGGGTGAGCATGTGGAGGGAAGGCCTGGCAGGAACGTAACATGTGGGTGGAGAGAAAGTGCTCTGTCTGGGGCGTGCGTGGGTTTGTGCGAGCACGTGTTATTTATCATCACCTACCTGCCTAAAAGCCCCCAGCGGCTTCCCGCTGCACGCAGGATGGAGACTCAGCTGCCTCACTCGGCCCACTCGGCCCTGCGTGTCTGCCCCACCTCCAGGCCTCTGCACACACTGTACTCTCCACCTGTTACCCTTGGTCCTGGGCTCCCCACCACACAGTTGTGCTAGGCCAGGGCTTTAAAACACCTCCTCACTCCTCTCACTCACCCCGAGGTGGGGACTACTAATACCCCCACCTAATGCGCAAAGAAAGAAACCAGTGCCACCACTCAGCCAGGGAGGTGCCGCCCAAGGTCACCCAGCCAGGACGCAGCACAAGCCTGTGTGGCTGCAGGGCCGGTGCTCTCCAGGCCGGTGTCAAGGTCAGTGCCCAAGGACAGACAGCACGCTCACATGTAAGCAGGTCTCACCTCCAGGCAGGTGGTGAGCTTCCAGAGGGCAGAGTCCACACACGGAGTAATTCCACCCCCTTCACAGGGCCCAGCACATAAGACGATTCGCAATAACTGCGTTCCCGGCATCACTCTGTGCCGGGCCCTGGTTTTAGCCCGTGGCACAAATTGCCTCATTGAATCCCCACAACGATCTACGGGGCTGGTGCTTTTCGTGTCTGCATTCTACAGGTGAAGAGACGAATACCCAGAGCAGTTACCCTACACGCCTGGACTGACAGGAAGTCAGAAAAGTCGAAGCTGGTATTGGAAGTCAGGTCTGCCCGGAACAGAACCCAGATCTTTCTATGCCTGAGCCTGAGCACCGCCGGGAGGTAGAGGCAAGCAGGGCCACCAGGCTGGGAACCTTAGAGCTGCAAGAGACTCGAGGAGCCTTCTGTGCCTCTTCCTTGTGCCAACGATGGGCATGGGGAAACTGCCCAGAGATGGGGACTCACTTCCCATGATCACGCGGGAAAATTATGGCAGGCCCAGGACCAAAATCCATCTGGAGGGGACCTTCCCGACTGCTGAAGCTAGCGGCGCGTTTTCGTGGAAGACGGGGTCTCCCTGGTCTGGGGCCTCTCCCAGGATGTGCCCTTCCCCTGAAGTGGGCATCTCCTGGCCCCACAGGAAGGGAGAGAGAGACGAATAAAGGGACTTCAAGGCCTGCAAAGGGCTGAGCTGACGAGAGAATGAAAAGGAGGGCAGGCCAGGACCAGTGACTGATCAGACCAGAGAGAGCAGACTTGGGGAGATACATGTAATCCCCATCCTTCCCTCACCGAAGAGCCCGCGTGGGGGATGGGAGACCCAGGGGGTGCGCGTAGGCTCAGGCAGCTAATTCTAAGTAAGCAAGAACTTTTGATATCCATCTGAGCTGCCCAACAATGGGACAGGCTACTTTGAAGCAAGGAAGGGCTGGTCAAGGAGCTGCGAAGCGGTCGTGATGGTCTCAACCAGGGATGATGGGTTTCAAGAGGTTCATGAAGCCGCTGAAGAAAAAGCTGCATATTTCTCAGGAGACCCCAAAGGCTTCTTCCAACATTCAAAGGGGTCATGAACCAAAGGAGGGGTCTCTGGCTAAGCAGGAGGCCATAGGAGGGTACTTCAAAGGTCTCTTCCATCTCCAAAGGTTCTAGGAGACCCAGATTTTCTGATTCTAATATTTACAAAGCCAGAAGTCTAAGATTCAGTGGTTCTGCACGTCAGTCACTGACATTACATCCTAACTCCTATACTGCCTGCAAGACCCTGATCAATCGGGCCCCTCCACTCTCTCCAAACCCACCCCTGCCCTCACTCCCCCTCATCCCTCCAGCCACACCGGCCTCCTCCCTGCTCCCAGACAAACGAAGCTTGTTCCTGCCTCAGGGCCATTGCACCTCCTGTCCCCCCTCTCCCAGGACGGACCCCCTTGCTCCTGCTAACTCTTCCCACAGTCAACGCCTCCCATTCTTCAGGTTTGAGTTCAAACGCTACCTCCTCAAAAAGGCCTTCTGTGACTTCCTCGGTCATCCTCCATCCCTGTGGCTTAGGGTAATGTGCAAACGGGAGCCAATTGCTTAGATTCAAATCCCAGCCTTGCCAAGAGACCTTACACAGGCTATGTAACCCCTCCACGCCTCCGTTTCCTCAGCTCTCAACCAGGGATACTAACAGCCCCTGCCTCATGAGGCGGCTGTGAGGGTTAAATCCATCCATACATGCAAGGGCTTTGGGACACAGCCCAGCACCCAGAAGGCTCTAGGTGAGGGTCAGCTCTCCTAGGTGTGTACCCTTGCTTCAAAATTCAGCACAACCACACAGTTTGTTTTCTTACCTATTTATAGGCCATGTCCTTTACTCCCCATTTTGCAGATGGGGAAATTGAGGCTCAAAGATGTGAAGCACTGGCCAGACAAAGCTCTCCGGAGATAGGGGCTGGGCCTGCCTCACTTTCCACTGAATTTGCAGGGTGGCATACAGCAGGTGCTCAGAAATAACTTGTGGCTGAATGAATGAATGATGTATTCATGACTGTGGCTCTATCACCCTGAGGTGCGGTACAGATAGGAAGCTATGCACTTAAGATTCTATTTTAGCCCACCTCTTCCCACCCTAGTCCCAAATGACCCCCAGCTCAATCAAGGTCCCAGACTTTCTTAGAAGTGGCCACTGGAACAGGCAGGCTAATGAGGTAGGGACCAGCCTCCATGCCTCTGTCCCCAGTGGGACCCCCTTTCCCCAGCTGGACCAAGCAGATGAGGCAGGAGCTGCCTTGGCATTTGCCTTGGGGGATCCCTGCCCAGAGGTATGGTGGCAGGTGTGGGCTCAGGAAGCAGCTGCTAGCTCCCTCATCCTGTGCTCTGCCAGCTACCCGCCAGGGGCCTGCCTACCGGATGCATAATAGATGAGGAGGCCCAGCGGGCTGTGCCTGCCTGGCATTTCAGAGCCACTAATGAGGCCAGCCTCGTGCTTCCTGCAGTGGCACACCTACCCCCAGGGCCCCCGGCTCAGTCCTTACAGGGAGAAGCCACCTGAGGACAGGAGCTGCCCACCCAAGCCCCGCACTCGTCACAGGCAGCGTGCAGGAGAGCAAGGGTTAAAGGTCTGGGCTCAGGCTGACCACCGTGCCTCTCCTAGACTGTGCCTCTCTGCGCCAGACAGGTCCCTCCCCTGAGCCTCAGTTTCCTCATCTATAAAATGGGGGAGACAGATGGGGAAGAAGCTGTTTAAAGATGGAATAAAATAATTCAGATGAAGTGCTCAGCCCAGAACGTGGGACCCAGGAAATGCTTCATATGGGGAGCAACTGGGACCATCACTGTCAAGGGGGGATATCTCAGTGACCAGATGGGCCCTCCCAGTGGGGCACCTGGGGCTGTGCAGTGACTGCTGTTCTGGAGGTACTGCGGGCCATCTCCCTCTGCTTACCCCTGAACCAGGACTTCCCTCATTTCTGTGGCTTCCTCATCCCTGGCCGGGTCCCTTGCTTGGCAAGAGAAAAATCTGGACTCACATCCAGCCCTCACCAGCTCTGTGACTTTGGGCCAGAGCCTTCCCTCACCATCCTCAGTTTGGGTTTTTGGACTCTAAAATGGGGACACTAAGCCAACTTGCAGGACTGCCATCATGACTGAATGCGACGACCGTAGTAAAATGGCCGGCACACTGTGGGCACCTGATCCTTGCTGGGTCCCGCCTCCTCCTCCGAGGCTCCCAGCTTTACGGTCAAAGTTGACTCTTCTCTTCTAGAACCCCCTTCCCTGAACAACGGCACCCCGCCATTCCCCCACCCGAGGGTCACTCCCTCTCCCCATCATTCGAACCCACCTTCCGTGTCCAGCCCCCTTATTACTCAGTGTCGCCACAATAAATTCAACAAAAAAGAAAAAACATGTCCAGCCCCCATTACAGCTGCAGAACCAGAGTTACCCACTGTCCCACTGGCTCCCAGTCCTCACACTGGGCCTCGTGCCTCAGCCCTCCGACATCTGCACACTTGTTCTAAGCTCCTCCACGGCAAATAACCTGCTGACGAGGTGCAGGGGGTGGGGGAATCCAGTCATGATCACATCTGGCCTCTGCCAGCCCTCACTGCTCCCCTGACGCAAGCCCCAATCTCTTAGTCCCCTTTTTTAAAGGAGTTGGGAAAGCTACACCTCCTCCAGGAAGCCTTCCCAGCTTACTTGACCAAGTTTTACCTGTTCCACTCTCTGGACACATCCGATTCAATTCCACAAACATCCATTAGGCATTTGCTGGGTTTGGACAGCTGTGCCAGACCGTGTGGAGGACAGAAAGATCAGAAGAGCAGAGCCCAACTTGTATGGAACTAGAGCTGGAAAGCGGGCCTAAGTCAAAAGTAACTTCTGCTGCCCTAGCCGGTTTGGCTCAGTGGATAGAGCGTCGGCCTGTGGCCTGAAGGGTCCCAGGTTCAATTCCAATCGAGGGCACATGCCTGGGTTGCGGGCTTGATCCCCAGTAGGGGACAGCCAGTCAATGATTCTCTATCATCATTGATATTTCTATCTCTCTCTCCCTCTCCCTTCCTCTCTGAAATCAATAAATACATATTTTTTTTTTTAAGTAACTTCTGCTTCCAAGGACCTTAGAGCCTGCCCTGCACTGCAGTATAATGTAGACACATTCAACTCAGCTGAGGTCAGCTCCCTGGAAGATCCAATTCAACAAGTACGTACTGAGCACCAAGTGGCTCAGAGAGGGGAAATGAACTGCCCAAGGTCACATCACTAACATGTGGCAGAGGCCGCTTCAAATCTATGTCCGTCAGGCTCTGAAAGCCATGCCTCCCCACTACCCCAGGAAAGAGCCTAATGTGCGCTCTACAGGCATGATCAGCAGGAGGGGAGGTGTTCTAAGGAGAGAAAGATGGGGCGCAGGGATCAGGACAGAAAACACTCGGCAAACGGTGACAAAGGTGGGCTGGAGGCGAAGACCTGTGAAAATGGAAGGGGAGGGCATAGCAAGGGGAGGGGCGAATGTGAGCAAAAGCACAGAGGCCGCGCTCATAGGGGCCGTGTTCCCACTGATGAGAAATGCAGGGAAGGGAGACGTGAGTCCCAGGCTGGAAAAGGAGGTGGAGACAGGCCTTGAATGCCAGGAATCATAACTAACAGTCAAAATGACCCCCGTTTCACACTAATTATATGCCAGGCACAGGGTGGGGGCTAAGTAATTGACTTCCAGAAGTGGGGGTGGATGGGGGGGGGGGGAGGATCTAGGTGTTAGCACCTTGGACAGCAACTCCAGCAAGGAGGTTGTGGGGCAAGGTGTTGTGGGTCATGGGCAAATCCTGATTTCAGAATCTTACGTTATAGATGTCAACTGAGGCACAGGGAGGAAAAGAGACTTGCCCAACATCATAGAGCAGGTTAGTTACTATCAGTTCTGGGCCCTTATCTCTGACTCTTCATTCAGGGCTCCTTTGAGTGGACTCTCTGGGTCACCCTCCATCTTCAAGTCTTCCCCAAGCGCATCCTTCACTCAGACCCGCTCTGTGGCCTGGAGGCCCTGGGACAGAGCGGGTGAGACTCTGGGCTCTGCAGAGTCTAGAAGGTCGAGATTTAAACCCCAGCTCTGCCACTGACTAGCTGTGTGAACTTGGGGAAGTCAATGCCCCCCTCTGCATCACGGTTTTCATCTGTAATAGAGATAACAGTCCCTAACACAGGGAGGTGGGAAAGACTCTGTGAGGTGATGTAGTTCAAGCACCTGGCGGTAGCCGGTCACAGCAGGTGCTTGACAAATGGCCGTTGTGGGGGTGCCGTTGCTGAACCCCTTGAGGAAAAGACGGCATCTTCCTCACCTCCACCCGACCTCTGCTCTGGGCTCAGCACACAGTCTGGCACAGAGCAGAGCCTCAAAGGGACTGGGCACAGCAGCAGGGTCTAAGCCCAGAGAGGGAGAGGAACTGGCCCCGGGTTACACAGAGCGCATCAAAGGAAAAGAAAAGGGCAGGCCCTGGAGCTCAGCCTGGGCACCCCATGTGTCTCCCACCCCAGAGAGGGCTTCCTGGGGCAATAATGCCAGAGAGGAGTCGCCCAGCAGCTGGGGGCACCGCAGGGCCTGGGGACCCTGGGAAGCCCTCCGCAGGGGCAGGAAGCAGGAGCCAGAGCCCTCGGGGGCTCCCCTGATGGAGCTGAGGTGGCAGCAGAAGCAGCCAGCTGGGCCTGTGTGGTGCGGGGGCCAGGGAAGCCAGGCAGCGCCTCCACCCACGGCTCTCAGTGTTGGGGAAGCTGCAGGCACAACCGCCTTCTGCCCTCCTCCTCCACAGAGAGGGCAGCTCCCGCTTAGGAAACGGGCTGGAGGAGAGGGTTCTGAGGGCTGTGCATGAAGTGGAACTAGAGGGCTTGGGAGTCAGCCAAGAGGCTAAGGGCACCCCGAGCCCAGCCGGGAGCCGCCACGAGGTGGGAAGGAATGGAGAAGAGAAAGGAAGGACAGCCTTTCAGCGAGGGCCTCCAGGATGCCCGGCCGTTTGGTTTTGTTGTTACAACTTCCACTGTTACCCAGGCAATCCTATCCCCACTGCTCAGATGGGAGCGCTGAGCTGCAGAGAGGTCAGTGCCGTGGTCGGCAAACTGCGGCTCGCGAGCCACATGCGGCTCTTTGGCCCCTTGAGTGTGGCTCTTCCACAAAATACCACGGCCTGGGCGAGTCTATGTTGAAGAAGTGGCGTTAGAAGAAGTTTACGTTTAAAAAATGTGGCTCTCAAAAGAAATTTCAGTCGTTGTACTGTTGATATTCGGCTCTGTTGACTGATGAGTTTGCCGACCACTGGGTGAGTGGACTGCTGAGGGTCACACAGGCAGTGGCAGAGCTGACATGTAACCTGATTTGCCTGACTCCCCGGCAGAGAGCTCTAGAAGGAAACCTGGGGGGACAATACGTGGGGGCAGAGCTGGTAAGAGGGTCGGTCCGCCCCATCGCCTGGAGAGAGTGTCCAGAGGTTGGCGGGGTCCGGTCTGGCATTATAGGGGGTGGTAATGAATAGTTCAAGACTGCCCAGCCCAGCAGCTCCGCCCCAGCACTTACCACACACTCCGGCGAGGGGTGAAGGACTTGTCCACCCTGAAACACAGCAAGAGGGGCAACAGGTGAGGGAACAGCCCCTTCTTACCCGGACTTGCCCAGCATGTGAGGCCAACCCCACTCACCCCCCACCCAGAGGAGGCCGGAGGAGGTGCTCAACGCAATGTCACTGTCCCCCACAGGCTACAGGAGCCCCAGTGTCAGATGAGGGGCACGGGAAGGTGTGGGGTAAAGGAGTAGGGAAAAGGCAGGATTGGGGACATGGGGGTAGGGAGCAGGGGCCCGGGGCCAGGCTATGGGGTGGCAGAGGGGTGGGGTCAGCATGGGAGGTCCTGGAGCAGGTGAAGAGGAACAGTGACCACAGCATTTGGGGTCAGAGCAAAGATGTGGGGTGTGGCTGAGGCCGCTCACAGTGTTTCCAGACGGGACTAAACACGTGGGGGTTAGGAAGAACCCTCCACACACACTTCCCCCAGCCTGCCTTGATCTTGGAGCTGGAGCTCACTCACAGCCACCAGGGGACAGAAGCCGGGGAATGTGGGAGCTGGAGGTCCACAGGAGCTTCCTCTCCTCCCCACCCCAACACACGCACACCCTGCCCCCAAAGCAGAGCCAGGGGAAGTCCTCAAGCTCCCAGAGTTCAGCGTACCCCCAGGCTTTATCCCCCCAGCCCCTCCAGGTCCCCCTCCAGAGAGAATGGGTAGATTCTCCCCCGACCCACCTCTGAGGGCACCTTGGGGTTGGGAGGGCTGGAGAGGGCTCCACCCTCCCGCCCAGCGGGGGGCCTAGGGGCTCAGCAGCTGTTGGGACAACAAACAACTCTTGCCTCCTGCCCAGAGCCCAGCGGAGAATGGCAAAGGGGCACCGAGCCAGACTCCGCCAGCGAGGGGCACCCTCTGGGGGGACAGGACCGGGGTCTCCCGGGGGTCAGCTGAGGTGGACTCTGCAGCCTGGGAAAGTGAGGCCAGAGAAGCCAGGACTTGCCCAAGGTCACACAGCAGAGCCCAGCCCCGCGCCCTGTCCTGCCTCTCCGAGTCCGCTGACCAGAACCTCAGCCAGCGCTCAACCCAGGCTCCTCTCCTCACCTGCTGGCTTACCAGGCCCCCAACAGAGAAGGCACCTGGGAGGCTGGGTGTCCAGAGAGGGCAGGCACGTCGGACACACTGCCCACAGCTCAAAGAGCACCTAGTCTGCACCAGCAGCGTGACATGCGTGAACCCCAACTGCTCCACACCCCAAAGGTGTGTGTCCCTCTGACTGCAGGGAGGCAGGGCCTGGTGACGGTTATGCAACTACTTGTCCAGCCAGGGAAGGGGTCTGGCCCCAGTCTGCCTACCCATCTCCCTTCCCATTGACCAAATCTCTGCCTGAGGCCAGGACCCCCGGCATGCCTCTGCACCCCTCTGAGGTGGGCACTTGAGGTCAAGAAGGATGGTGACCCCAAGATGTACAGCCACCACTGTGACTACCTCCACCCAGGTCTCCAGGCCCCGGCAGCCAATAGCCCTGGGAGGAGGGGGTCCCTGAGAGACGGGGGGCATGACATAGGGGCGGCCCAAGGGCCCAGGGGTGGGGTGGGCGGGGCCTGCTAATGGCTTCTCGGTTCCCTTCTTCCAAAGCCACAGTGCAGGGGCCCAGCTGATTCAGAGACCAAGTGGGGGCCCCTGCAGGGCCTCCCTGACCTGCCCCCGCCCACCCCACTATACATGCATGCAGCCAGGAGTGCACACACACAGGCCCAGCCTCCTGTCCACACACCAGGCTCATGCCTAAGAGCCGTCACGAACTTGGGACCCAAACACAGAAAGTTCCCACCCCACGCGTGCCCACGGACACCCAACCGCAACACGCAGGAACGCACACACCGACTGAGCAGCACTGCCCGCCACACTGCCATCACGCCGCTCACCTCTCCACCAGCACACAGTCACAGTCACAGCCAGGCACCCAGGCGCCCCAACCCCAGCCGGACGGGCAGCCGCGCGCACGTGCCCACGCGCGCACGCGGGCGCCCCCGCCCGACGCACCTACCCTCCGTAGGCCCCGAAGGTGAAGCTGCGCTTCCGGCAGCTCATGGTGCCCCCGCAGCCGCCCGCCCATCTGGCCGGAGCCGAGCCGGAGCCGACTTCCCCGCGCCCGCCCGGGTCACCTTGGCAACCCGGGCCGCCCCGCCCCCGGCCACAGGCCCCGGGATTGTCCGCGCCCCCGCGGGCTGCGGTCCAGCTGCCGGGCGGCCGCGCAGAAAGGGCCGCTTGTTCACGCCGCCCTCCGGCCGGGGCGGGGGCTTCGCTGGACTTTCCCAGCTGGGACCTGGGGGGCGGCGGGGGCGGGGGGAGGGTGGTTGGCGGGGAAGAAGGAGGGAGGGGGGTTAGACGAGACCCACCCTTCACCCCCAGACCCGGGGAGGGAGGGGGGCGCACTGGGCTGCAGACCCTCCTTCGGGGGCGGCACCTCTTCCATCCCCCGCTAGCGCTGTGGGTGGATCTGCCCCCGTCATCACAGCAAGCTGCTCGGGTCAAGAACTTGGAATCCGGGGTCAATGGTCGCAATGTGGGCAGGTCTGTACCCTCCCTGTCCGTTCCTCAAATTTCTCGTCTGTAAAATGGGACTAATCTCCTCCCCCTCCCCCTCCCCCGCCCTGTGGTAATGGAAGGAGTGAATACAATAATGCTTAATAAATAGCAGCTGCAAGAGTCCCGCACTAGTTAGAAGCTCTGCTCAGGCAAATGAGAGCGTGAAAGAAGGAACGGACCAGTGTCACCCCAGAAAAAGGAAAAAATAAAATATAAAGTGTTAAAAAAGGAACGAATATGTAAAACTTGAAAAAGAAAAAAAAAAAAAAAAAAACACCCACAAGAAGGAACAGAGTCTCCAATAGCGCTTCTATGGCTCACTCTCACCCCCCTCTCCCTGGTGAGGAGGAGGCGCACAGGGGCAGGAATGGAGATGCCCCGCCCTCCTCTTGAATATTCATCCAGTCTGGGGTCCTACCCGCGGAGTCCATCAGCTGGTCACGTATTCACTCAACAAACACGCTGAGCCCCTCTTCTGCCCCAGAGCTCACAGTTCAGCCCACCCAGCAGGAAGCTGCCTCTCCTGCCCCAAGTAAAAATGTGGCAGGTGACAGGGGACACTGGCCCTGCCCCCCAGGGCTCACCTCCCCCTTCCAGATGCCCACTCTGCGCCCCAAAGAAGGGGGGTTATTCCCCACCCCCCTGCACCCAGGGAAGCCACCCGAGCTTTCAGGTTTTCCATGGGGTTTTCTGGGTAAAAGGACTACAGGGAGCAGATGCAGTGGGGGGACACGGAAGGAAGGAAGGACGGCCAGGGGCATGATGACGGGGTGAGAGGGATTCTTCAAAAGCCTTTCAGGAACTGTTCGGCCTGCGCCCTGGGCCTGGGCTCACTTAGCGCCATCTTCCCCGGTCTGGGTACAGGCTCCACCGTTTCCTCACCCAGGCAGGGGGAGGTGGTGCAGCAGCCGCCCCATTTCAGACGAAGACCCCAGATCACAGCAATCACTGCTCTCTTGGGGGGTCCACCCCCGCCTCTTCTCTGCCCCCACCCTGGATCCATCTCCTCTCTACCCACTCTGGTGGGCAGAGGAGGCCTCGAGAGCCCCTTGCAGCGTTAGAACTACCCGCTGGGTTTGGTTCTCCGCGGAGGGTCTGGCTCCCTCTTGGCAGGGTGCTCCGGAACCAGGGCAGATTCCTGGGTGGAGGGACGTCCCCAGGGCAGTGAGGGATGCCCACTCCTCACAGGGCAATCCAATATGGCCCCGAGGGGCACTGAGGTTGGCCTGAGAAGGGAGGAAGTCTCTCCTTCCTGAGTGGTGGCAGTGGGGAAAGGGGGCAGAGAGCTGGAGGGAGGCAGGACCAGAAGCTAGGCCTGGGCTATGGGGGTGTGCAGAGTGCCAGGGCTGGGACCCAGGACTCCAGCCACATCCAGGCTGCCGCACCCCCTAGGACATGGCCCTCTGTCTCGAGTCTGTCTTTTCAGTAGGAATGATTCATAAGTGGGCTCTGCATGTCCACTTGGCAGGCTGGCCAAGGGCCTCCAATGTGCCAAGTTTCCCAGCCGGGCCTGGCCCCTGGGAGGTCCTGCTGGTGTTGGGACAGTGGGCCCTTGAGAAGGGCCGTGGGGGCCACAGGGTTCCCACCGGAGACAAAGAGCCCAGTGTGGGCTCCCGCCTCTTGGGTTCTGACCAGCTGCAGCTGCCTCACTGGCAAGAGTGGGGGGTGGGGGTGGGGGTGGAGGTCACGTTCCCTTAGCCAGGAAAGCACCGACACTCCCTGGCCAGCTCCTGGCCCCTCAGGCAACAGCATAATTGAAAAGCACCTTCTTAACCTGCAAGGTCACTTCCAAGAATGTAGCCTCTACTTCAGGGCATGTGAGCCTGAAGATAAATGGCCAAGGACAAGGCACAGAGAAGCACTAGTTTATGTCCTCATGCTTGTGAAATTTACACCTCGCCCTGTTTAAATCCCAGCCCTCCCACTTGTCAGCTGGGTGACTTTGGGCAAGTCACTTAAATCTTTCTGTGCCTCAGTTTCTTCATCTGCAAAACGGGGTTGATGATGAAGATAACAGTACTTACTTCAAAGGGTTTTGCCAAGGATTGGCTTTAAATGAATACTTATAAAGCACTGAGAATAGTATTTGAATAGCATGTGCTCATTAAAGAAAGCACTTGCTGTAGCATCCTCTGTATTGGGCTAAACTACATGAAATCACGATTTTTGTAGTTAGCAAAGATTTAGAGTAAGAATTCCAAAACAAACTAATGGCCATCCCGAGGGCGTCAGACAAATAAATTAAGATCCATTTACACCATGCAATGCCATCCAGCGGTTGGAAGGAATGGGGCAGACCTAGGTGTGGACATATGGAACAACCTACAAGGCAGACACACACACACACACACACAGAGGCAATGGGCAAGGCTTTCACACTCCCTAGCTCTGTGATCTCAAACACATTAGTTAATAGCCCCCCGAAAGCCGACCTCCCACTGTGACCAGGAGTCAGCACAGAGCCCGTGCTTGCCCACTGGCACCAGGAGGTCACTGCCATCTTTGGGATGGGATAGAGCTCCCTCCTCCCTTTCCCTCCAGCCTCTCACCTAGAAACCAGAGCCAGGCTGCCCTCCAGGGGTCAGGCCCTCCTTCTAGAAGGCAGCCCCCTCTGCTGGACCTCCCAGGTTTGCACCTGAGTCTAACAGGTGCCAGACACGGTGCAGAAGGAAGGGAGGGTACAGGATGGAGTGCTGCAGAGCTCTTTCCAAGTTCACCCTGGGTTCAGCTCTGGGAGTCCCACCCACTTGCCTCCAGCTTCCACTTCCCAACCCACAGCAGGGAATGTGAGCGAAGCGCAGATTCCTGGGAAGATCTCAGGCCTGGGCTCCAGGTGGGACTGCTGGGGTCAATTCTTACCGGGGTCCCCAGTAACCTCCCTTGCCCCAGTCATTCCCATTCAGGGTATCTGTCTCGGCTGCCTGGCCAGCAGCCTCCTGTGTGGCTCTGCAATAATCAGGTTTCCTCCCCGGACCTCAGTTTGCTCATCTGATAAACACCCACTCTCACCTTGCTGGGTTTGAGACAAAATAATGGAAACATGCATTTGCCTTTGGAGGATTCCATTATCCACTATCCATTATCGAAGTATCATTACCCTTAGCCATGGTCTTTGTCGCCAAGCCACACCCACCCAATCACATGCTGTAAACCCTGAGCTCCTGGAGAGAGAGTCTGGGTGGGTGGGGGGGGACCCCAGGCCCTGGGGAGGGAGGGAGAAGTGGGTGCAGCTTGGCTCACACCATTTCCCCAGCAACTGTCCAGTGAGGTTAACAACCCAGCCATCCCCTGTCCTGGCTCTAAGACTCCTACTTTATTCAATGGGTTCCTGGGACACCTGCCTATTCAACGGGTCCCCTTCAGGGACCAGGACAATCTGGCCTGGACACAATGGGCAGAATAAATGCCTCCACTCAGGCCAACACCCCTAAGGACGTGCTCTGGTCACCATAGGGACCACGTGCCTCCAAAGGTCCCTGAGAGCAAAGTGCTTTTGGAAACACAGATACAAAAGGGCGAGTCTCTTCCTTCCTCAACCATTCAACTAACGCCCAGTGAGCACCCACTGTGCACCTGACACTGCTCAGGCTCTCGTGACAGAGGGTAAACAAGGCATCGCGTCTGGGAGGGTCTGTGTGCACACCTGCACAGGAACCTCACCGACACACATGCCCTTGCCCTTGTGTTGTGCACAGAGGCATCTAACTCATGCCCAGAGGCCATAGCAGATCAAATTCATGCAGATATGCCCACATGAACGTCAGTCCCTACACTGCAAGCCCACATGCACATACACATGCAAAAGTCAAATCAAGCTCACACCCATACGTTCCAAAACCAGTGTGTGTTCACCTCCCGACTGTGGCTGGGTTTGTACACACATGTGAACACACACCAATGACAACAGATTCATGCACAGAAGTCACAGGCCTACACGCCCTTAGATCACATTATGCTCACACGCAATATACAGACACACTGTGCACACACACACACACACGCACACACACACACACAGTGCCTAGATAACTATTGGGAAGAAATAAAGGTAGGAGAGAGGATGGCTTTTTGGGGGTTGAGGGTTGTGCAATTACTGCACCCCAATGAGAGGGGAAGCTAGGGCCCTTCTCACACATTGTAGGCTGGAGTCCAGACAGCCTTCTTCTGCTACCCCCTGCTAAGGGCAGGCCCCCCCGCCGCCCATCTTCAGGGGCATGTAGGCTGAGCTGGAAGGGAGATTGCTTGATGCCCAAAGCTCTACCCAGTGCAGCTAGGCTTACTGAGCCTTGTACCAGGGGGGCAGGAGACCTGGGTTGTGGCCCCAGCTCTGCTCGTCACTCATTGTGTTTTTTAGCACAGACTCTTCCCACTTTGAGCCTCTGTTGTTCCATCTGTAAGATGGGTGATGGGATGCCCTGACAATTTCTTAAGGTGCCACCCTCCCATTCCGCCAGTCCAGGATTCTGTGAGCCCCTCTTCACCCAGCCAAGGTCCCCCACCTTGACAGTCATTCTCAATGGGGGTGTCACTGCTCCCTAGAGGGCATTAATACATGAGGATGGTTTTTGTCCTTGGCAATTACTGGGGACTCCCACTATCATTCAGTGGGTGGGGGCTAGGAAAGCTAAGCTGGGAAGGGTTCCACCCAAGGAAGACTTGCCATGCATCAAATATCCCCCCAGATATTCATGTGGGCGAAAAGCCCATTGATCCCATTCTAGAACCTAATTGGTTTATATATGTACTAGTGGCCCGGTGCACAAATTCGTACACAATGAAAGGAAATTAATTAGAAGAAATCTTTTAATATCGCTATTCGCCCTTTCTCTATAATAGAAGTGTCAACCAAATTCACGATCGACAATGACAAATGGAAACACACGTGTGCGACTGGCGAACAAAGGGTAAAATATTTAACTGCAGCAGTGTTTGACTATATTCTGTGCAGTGAGAAAACCTGAAGTCATTTTCAAGGTCCACCATTTCTTACTTCTTTTCAGTTGGGTCAAGTTTCCAAGCTTTCTAAATCTCCATTTTCTGGCTAATGAAAAGAAAATAGGATTCCACCGTGTCTCGTATCTACCTACTCCAGGACTTCTGTGAGGACCAAATGAGATGAGGCACGGGAAAACGCTTCAGACATTTGGTTAAAGCAGTGGTCGGCAAACTCATTAGTCAGCAGAGCCAAATATCAACAGTACGATTGAAATTTCTTTTGAGAGCCAAATTTTTTAAACTTAAACTATATAGGGAGGTACATTGTTATTAACTTAATTAGGGTACGTGGTATTTTGTGGAAGAGCCACCCTCAAGGGACCAAAGAGCCGCATGTGGCTCAAGAGCCGCAGTTTGCCGACCACAGGGTTAAAGTGTAAAATGTTTCCACCTGTGTTCCTGGGCTGAAGAAACTCCAAGGAGGCTAGTTGCTAGGGAGAGGAAGCCGGGCATTGCTACGTGAGGTCATTACCCAGCACCCACAGCGACTGTTTCAGGGCTGGGCTGGGCTATGGGCTTCATTTTGCACCATGGGGTCTCAGCAGCATCGACAATGATTTGGTGGGGTGTCACTCCGGGGTAGTGGTGTGGCCTGTGTCCCACTTGGGGGAAGCCGAGCGTTGCTTTCTGGGTGTCAGCTCTGCGGTGCCGTTTCTCTGTGCCTGTCACAGCAGCTCCTGCATTGAGGGTCTGCCCCCTGGTGGTCAGTGTGCATCATAGCGACCAGATGGAAGGTGGGAAGGACACTTAGCATATTAGCCTTTTATATTTGAAGTGCTTGATTACTTTATTAGGTCCTGGGGTGTGATCATGCTAGAGTATCTATGGAAAAGAGGGCTTTTACTTTTTGTTGTTGTTGTTAATCCTCACCTGAGGATATTTTTTCCCATTGATTTTTACAGAGAGTGGAAGTGAGGGCAAGAGAGAGAGAGAGAGAAAGAGAAAGAGAGAGAGAGAAAGAGAGAGAGAGAGAGAGAGAGAGAGAGAGAGAGAGAGAGAGAGAGAGAGACATCGATGTGAGAGACACATCAATTGGTTGTCTTCTCCATGCACCCCCAACTGGGGCTGGGGATGGAACCTGCAACCAACGTATATGCCCTTGACCAGGAATCAAACCTGCAACCCTTTGGTCTGCGAGGCAACGCTCTAATCACTGAGCCACACCAGCCAGGGCGAGGGCTTTTACTCTCTTAGCGCAGGATATCTTTCGGTTTTTGAAATTGGGTGTGTAGGTAGGTCATTACAGGAAAAGGAATGCTCGTTAAAAAACGTGTTCTAACCGGGCCTGCGAGTCCGCCGCGGTCCCGGGCGACCTCCAATGGCCATCACAGGAACTGCAGGGCAAGGGGCGGGCGGGCTCCAGGACCAGGGACAGCGCCCCGGGCGTCTCCCCCTGAGGAGGGTGGGGGCCCGGGGAGCGCCAGGAGGCAGCGCCCTGCCTTCCCGGTCTTGCGCTCCACACCCGCTCCCCCCATACTTCTCACTCCCCCCCTTGCGCGGAGGCGGCCCCCAAAGCCTGCCCTCCCTCTCCCCTCTCCCTGATGCGAACTGCTGCGCCTCTCCCGGGACACGATGCCACACCTGAGCGCCACCATGTGCCGCCGCCCACCGCGTTCGGCCGCCCCCTCGCCCGGGATCCGTTCGCTCCGTGCGCAGATCACGAACCGCACCTACGCGCCCTGGGACCTCTGAGATCCCAACGACAGACCCGTGAGGCAGATCCTGCAACAGTTACGTGACAACCATGACTGATGGGGAAACTGAGGCCTGAGAACAAGCAGATCCTGCCGCTCTGATGCCTCCTCCAGACCTCAGGCCCTCTTCCCCCCACCTCCCCACCTCTGCACCCCGTCAGACATGCACCCCGGCTCCGTAAGAGAAGCCCTAGTTCCGAGGCCCTGTGCCAAGCCCACTTGTTGGTTCCGCCCTCATGACTACCCGGTGAGTTAGGTGCTGTGAGCATCCCCCGTTCAGGCCAGGAACGGGCCTGCTGGGCCAGTGGCCGCTCAAGCATGGGTGAGAGCAGAAGTGGCTGCAAAGACCTCTGAGGTCTTAGCTCTGCTCTGAGTCCCTCTGGGGAACACTCTTGCCAAGAAGAAAGCCCTTCAACCAGCTCACACTGCCCCGTCCTGACACCCCTGGAGGCCTGGCAGCCTCTTCTACCTCAGGGCACGGGGCGGGTGGCTGCACGGGGCCCCTCATGCCTCACACTTTTTAGCTCCAGGAAGCACTTGCCCCGGCCCAGGGCAGGTGCTCACTGAATGCTTGCTGCCTGGCTGCAGCCCTGCCTGCCAGGAACCAGGACTCCAAATGCATAACCACAGAGCCTGGGCCCAGAGCGTGGCCGAGGGAGCCACCCGGAAGGAAACGTGAAACGGACGTGAGGCCAGACAGAGCAGGGGTTGGCTCGGTCTCGGGCTGTGGGACTCTAACCCTCAGTCCTCACATCTGGAAAAGGGAGCTATACTAGCTCTTAGCCTCTCACCCCAGATCAGCTCCCTGGTCTCCTCAGCATAGCAGGCCCTCCATAAATATTCAATGAATGAATGACGTCCTAGGTTGGCCATGAACAAGGAGAAAGATAACATCAACTCTATTCCTGTCATATTACATATGCATGGGTTGGCATGGGTTTAGAGTCAGATGAACATGTGTCTGAATCTTTGCCTCTGTCACTTCCTGGTTTGTGACTTTGGGGCATTTTCATAACCTCTCAAAGCCTCCGTGTCTTCATCTGTAAAAGGGGGTGGTAATGATAAGAATAGTACTTGTTCTTAGGACTCAGTGTAACGTGCTCAGCCCTGGCAACTCTAAACAGGGACTGTCTTGACTCCTGCTGCTGGGCACGTGCTGGCACAGCCATGCGTTCAGTCAGGAGACCCGGGTCCTAGGCCCAGCTCTGCCACTGGCTCACTGTGGGCAGGTCCCTACCCCTCTAGCCCCAGTTTCCTTCTCTGTACAATGAGGGCCCTCCAGGGTGCCTTCTAAGTCTGATTTTCTGGGGCAGCCTGGTCCCCATGGTTTTAGTGTGGGGGGGCCTGGTCCCCATGGTTTTAGGGGGGGGCCTGGTCCCCATGGGCATAGTGGGGGGGAGGCCTCTAGAGAACAGGTCTGCCCCTCTGTCTGTCGCTCTTGTCATGGAGAAGGGGACTGTGTTCTCACAACAAGGGGCAAGGTGGACAGCACTGGGAGTCCCAGAGCTTCACCTGATCCCTCCCTGTTCCCCTGCTGACCTCTCAGGACCAGCGCCCTGCCCCGCCCCCAATGCAGGATGTAGTCCTGAGCCACACCTGGTGGGCTCTGGGCCTCAGGGGCCCAAGATGGTGGGATGAGCTCAGGGGAAAGAGGGATCTGGGTTTGGAGCCCAGGACCAAAGCCAGGTGTGTGCCGGAGACCCGTCTCCTTGCCTCTAAGCCTTGGTTTCCTCCGTCACAAAGCAGGGAGGGGCATACAAACTACCACCAGAGCTCTGCCAGCCCCAAGGGCTCTGGCACGCACAGAGGCAACCCAGATGTGAAAGCCCTTTGTGAATTGCCACCATCGAGCGTAATCATGATAATTATTATCTGTAAAACGAGGGGGTTGGGCCAGCTGATCTCCACGGGCTCCTCTCCAGCTCTGATGCTGAGGATTTCCCGGGTTCGCAGCTAGGACTTCATGCAGACAGGGGGGCCGGGAGAAGCCAGCGTCTGTGGGATTGCTCGTCCCTGGGAACGTCTGCCAACAGATCTCCCCATTCATCCTCTTTCCCCAACCCCGTCCTGGCCTCTGAGCCCCAAGGACAGACCATAGGAAGGGAAAAGGGAGGGAGGAGGATCTGGAGGCTTAGGGCCAGGTCCTGAAAGTGTGGGGACAGCCCGGGAGTCGGAGCTGCCCCCGCCCCTGCCCCCAACTGCCCCCGTTCCCTAGGGCACAGCCCGCTCTTCTCTACTGCGCACGCCCCTCCCCACCTAATTCTGTATGCAGTGCACAAAGTGATTGACAGTGGGATCAGACAGCCCTTAATTCAATCTCAGCCCCAGCCACGTACCAGCTGGGTGACCTTGGTCAGCTAATAAAGATTGCTCTGAGAGTTAAATGAGATAGATCCGTGAAAAGTGCTTAGCACAGGGCCCAGCATACTGTAAGCACTCAATTCATGCCCCCACCTGCGTTCCGTCACCAGCCTCCTCCCTTCTGCTTCTCCCCTGCCAGAAGCCTCCTGGAGACCCGCAGCCAGCCAGTGCTCACCTGGCAGACACGGGGCAGGCCCCAACAGTGTCGTGTGGGAGCAAGGGCAGGGGTGGGGGGGCAGGCCCCAGCTTTCTTTGCCCCTCTGAGGACCACTGAGAGCCATCCCTCTCTAGCCAGCCAGAGAGGTCTGGGGGTCTGCCTGGTGACTGGGACAGGTGAGGGCTCTTTCCAGTCCCGCCTCTGGGGACTTGAAGCCCCGGGGAAGGGACTGGAAAGGACCCCTTTGTGCCTGGCAAAGCTCCCATGTCTAAGGTGAGGTGGAGGCAGGTGATGAATGGGGCAAGGCTGGAGCCACCTACTCAGAGCCTTCAACCCAGTGGCATCCACAGCCTGCGGCCCGGGCTGGCCCGAGGGCCTGCAGCAGTCTGCCAGGGTGGATGGCCTCTCCGGGGACCTCCGAGGTTAGGAAAAGCCTTTCCCATCGTCAGCCTGGGCCTTGTCCCGGCAGCCCCTCAAAGGTCAATGACACGCCCCACTTATGAGAACGGAAGACCCAGGGCTGCCCCCTCGGTTCTGACGGAGCTTGCAAGCAGAGGAGTTCCCAAGGTCACTCTCCGTCGGCCACCTCCATCCCACCTCGAAGACCCCAACTCAGAGGAGCGGGGCTTTGGAGAGGGCTGTCCTCTGAGCTGGGGTGGGATGTCTTTCTTGCACAGACTCAGGGCCGAGAACTCAGGAGCAGAGCAGAAGGCTGGGCCCCCACTCCCTCCAACAGCCTGGCTGTGGCAGGCATGTGGCTCCTGTGGCCTTGAGAAGGTCACGGCCTCTCTGGTGTCTAAGGAGTCTGTCCTCACCTGCTGTCCCCCCCAATCCCAGCAGCCCCAATTTCTCAGAGGAGCCTGGGGAATACATAATTATAAGAAACAGCATGAGTCCCCCGGAGACATGACACACCTGAGGCTCATCTAACACGGTCACCAGCTCGGTCTCCTTAGTGTCACGCGGCAACGGCAGAAACTGTAAACACCCATTGCACAGACGAAAGGGAGGCTGGAAGAGGCGGGCGACTTGGCCAAGATCACCCAGCCAGGGGGTAGGGTCAGGGGAGGAACCCGAGTCTCCTGATTTCCAGCACAGATGACAGCCCCCTCCTGCCCTGATGGTTGGTGCGAGGCCGTCTCGCCTGCCCCTGGATGGAACGTGCTGGAGGCTTCCTTGGGAAAAGGAGGCCCAGGGAAACAGCCACACGGACCCAGCAGGGACAGGGCAGAGAACGGTGCTGGCTATTCCCTCATTCCTGGCTGGTGAGCCTGGCCAAGCACCCACGGCCTGCCCACAGGAGGCTCAGCCAATCCCTCCGTCGGTTCCCTCACTGGCTTCCAGGAAAATGCGAACTCCTTAGCCTGGCATCCAAGGTCCTAATAAACTGTCCCAGCTCAACCCTACACATACCTTCCACGGAAGCAAAGCCAGTGTCCTGGTTGCCATGGTGCAGCAGTCACCACCCAGAAACACCTTATTTCCGTTCACTACAGAACTTACCGTGCCCCTCGGAGCCATCATTACCTTTTACTGACCACCTACTATGTGCCAGACACTGACTCCTCAGGGGGAACACTACCCGTCTCACATGATGATAGCAAGGCCAACTGCCCTGTAAATGTGAAATTATGAAAAAGCTGCCCACTACCCCAAAAAACTGAAGACTTATTCTTTTTCTTGCTGTAATAAAATACTTGAAGGTTTTTAAAAAACATTTTTTCTCCACATTATTCTGGTGTTTGCTTTTCCTCTGTGCTCTCCTATCTCTGGGTGCAGCTCTGTTTTTCACAGCGGCTCCCAGCCATCATGTCTGATCTGCACAAACAGCACTCCCAGGTGTGAGTATTGTCACCCCTTCCTATGGAGAAGGAAATGAGGCACAGAGAGAGCAAGTGACTTGTCCAAAGTCACACAGCAGAGACCGGACTTGGGATTCCTGACAAGCCCCAGCCCATATCCTCTTAGTCCACAAGTGCCCAGGAGGAGGTGGGCATGGCCCTGGGTACTTACCTACGTTAGTCTTCTTAACCCTGGAAGCAACCCCATCAGGTGCATGAAGTGGGTGATCCCCACTTTACAGATAAAGAAACAGAGGCACGCCCGAGCCAGTTTGGCTCACTGGGTCAGTGGATAGAGCGTCGGCCTGCGAACTGAAGGGTCCCAGGTTCGATTCCGGTCAAGGGCACATGCCCGGGTTGTGGGTTCGATCCCCAGTGGGGGACTTGCAGGAGGCAGCCGATCCATGATTCTCTCTCATCAGGGATGTTTCTATCTCTCTCTCCCTCTTCCTTCCTCTCTGAAATCTATATATATATATATATATATATATATATATATATATATATTTTTTTTTTAAAGAAGCAGAGGTTCAGAGAGATGTAGTAACTTGCCCCACGTTGTGCAACTAGTCAGTGGCAACGTCAGAATTTGAACTCAGGTCTTCTTCTTCGGAAAGGAGGCCCAAGGGAAGCTGGGTCATGCCGGCAGAGGCGTTGTCTAACAGAGTGTGGTGTGGGCACGGTGCTTCACCTCTTTGAGCCTTTCCTCCTCTTCTGAGATGTGACCACAGGAAAACCACCCTGGGCCGTGGTGGGACCAAGATGCCACAGCCGGCTAATCTCTGTGTCCCTGGGACATACTACACACTCAGCGTCGCTTAGTGAGTGTGCAAGTGAGGTCCCCACCACTGTGCCCGCACACAGCATGAGCTTCCGAGGTCTGGCTCCTTCCTTCCAGTGGGGAAGGCTGGGGTCGCAGTGGGACTCCCCTGTTTTGGGGTATTTCCCCACCAGCACCTTCCTGCTTCTCCCTTCGTCCTCTCTGAGTCACTGTCTGCAAGTACTAGTCTTCAGCCCTAAAAACAGAGCACATTTGGGGGCACAAAAAGACCCACAGATAAACTATACCTGCAGCCCCCTGCTCTCAGGTCCTCCCTTGCTGACCCCAGGGTAGCCACCCCCCCCAGGAAGTCCCAGACTGGCAACCCCTGCTTGACCTAGTGTGGGCCTAGAGTTTCCAATCTGCCCACACTGCCCAACTGAGCCAAACTTCCTTTCCTCATTAGCACAGGGCTGCCACCTCCCACCTCACACTCCCTACACAGGTGGAGCTGCCTCCCAGAGCTGGAGATGGTTGCCAGAGATGGGGAATGATTGGCACGGGCCACACAGCCAGCGAGAGGCAGGGCCAGGCCTGGACCCAGAACCAGCGCTCTGGCAAGCCTAGGGTGAGTGCCCAAGTGCGAACGGCCAAGCTCAGAGCCCCTCCCTGCTCCCCGCCGAGCACCAGTCTGCCCTGGAGGTCATCTGAGCCCACAGGAGCTGCTCCCCAGCGGTGCCAGAGGCCCAGCCTGCAGAGGTTCTGCCAGGAGAGGAGGTAAGCAGAGGGGAGCTCGGAGGACTCCCCTCCCTTTACACCAGCTGGCCCCTAGAAAGACTTGGCAAGGCCTCCTGGCAAAAGTGGCAAAGGAAATGAAACCCAGGGCTGTTGGAGTCTGGGCTGAGAGTGTTCTGACTGGGGAGGGGCCTGTGCAGCAGCACCTTCAGGGGCAGCCAGGGGGAGCCTGGTGGGAGAGGCTCCTCCCACAACCTGGCAGGTGTAGGTGTGTGTGTGTGTGGGGGGGGGGGGGCAGGGGGGGGTGAGGAGGGTCCACCAGGGGGAACACCAGGCAGTTTTCCAGTTCTCTGAGCCAAGCTGGGTTCGCACGAGGCAGACAAGAAGGAAGGGGGTGAGCTTTTGCTGGGGTGGCCAGAGGGGCCTGTGCCACCCTCTCCCGGGTGATGAGTTCACGTCCCACACGCAGGAAGCTGATGTCATTCACGGGTGTGCACACCCCCGGTGGCCTGGGCGTGGGTGGGTGCCTGGGCACGTCTGCCATGCTCATTTCTGAGGGCATGGGGCTTTCCTGTACTCCTGCCCGCGTGTGTATGTATCATGTGTGCGCCCTGGAGGAGATCATGGGAACAGACATCAGCGGTGGAGGGCTTTGGAGGAAGCTCCTCTTGCTGACAACCACCTCCGATCTGTGTGCACACGTCCGGATGGTGTGTTTCGTGTTTGTAATGCGCTCAGAGTCGGAGGCAGGGGTCCTGGCCTGGGTGTGCCCATGGGTTCCTGTGTCTGGGTCTCAGATATTTGTGAGTTGAATCCTGTTGGCGTTTGCGTCTGGCTGTGCGCGGGTCTCGGTGTCTGAGCAGCATGTGAGGCTGCTCGGCAGCCTCCGACAGCCAGGACAAAGGCCTCTGTAGACAGACAGGTGGCGCGGAAGACAGACCTGCCCCAGGAGTCCTCCAAGGGCCTCTAGGCTCAGCAACAGGACAGCCAGGCGGGGGCGGGGGGTGGGGGAGCAGGGCCAGGTGAGAGAGAGGGCTCAGGACTCTCTAACCCCAGGCCTGTGCAGATCCTGCTGAAGGGCTGAGGCCCACGGCAGCAGAGACCCCCCAAGCCAAAGGAGACCCTCTGCATTTCAAGAGGCCCAAGGAAGAGTCCTCTTGTCCCCTCGGGGCTGCTGGGTAGATCCAGGAGAGAGACCTCCTGAGACCCCCGCACTCCTCCTCCCCCCATGGGGCAGAGAGAAGAGGAGAGGGCTTTGCCCAAGGAGGTAGTGAGCTGGGAAGGTCCCAGGGTGGGCACACCATCCTGGCTGTGAGAAGGGGTGGCAAAGCGTGCATGGGGCTCCAAAGGGGGAGATCATCTGAGTTCTGGACCCTGAGGAAGGTGGAGGGGTTCTCCTCAACCTGTGCCAGCTTCTCCGCCTCCATCCAGATGCACCCCAGACGGCACAGGGGAGCAGGCCCACTGTGGCCACTCTACCCCGTCAATGACCTTCCTCCACCCCGCCGCTGTAGAGATGCACACGGATCAGGCAGAGGGCGACTGTGACCTTGGGCAGGTTATCAGCCTCTCCGAGCCTCTGTTTCCTTATCTGTGCAATGGGGACGTGAGCCCCCGCCTTGAAACCTTGCTGTGGGTGAGGAGGAGGATTAATCGTTACTCTGGAATTCTTTCCCAGGCCTCTGGGTTGCCCCCTCCCCTGCCCCGGCCCTCTAACTGCCGGGGGTCTCGGAGCAAGGCTGAGGCACGACCACCCAGAGGCTGCCCTCCCGCTATGCCGGCCTAGATGCCCTTCAGGGTACCTTTGACTGAGTTCCTTCTCATTCGCTAGAAAGCTCAGGGCTGTTCCCCATCCTCATTTCTTCCCTCAAACACCTGGGGAAGGAGGGACCCTGTCCTGTGGCGGGTGGGCAGGGAGCCCAACCCTGCTCCCTTCTGGAAGGAAAAGACGCCTCCTTGCTTCATGTCCCCTCCTTCCTCCCTGCTCCGGCCTGACCCCGCTTCTCCCAGTGCCTCCTGCTGGCCGCGGACTGGTGAGGGAGGGAGTGAAGCCAGGAGACAGATGCCCGGGTGCCCTGCCCCAGGCCTGGGTATGACCCCAGGGAACTTGGGGGTCACGCACAGGTCAGGGTCTGACGACCATGGAGGGCGCTAGTTGTGTGTGTGTGTGTGTGTGTGTGTGTGTGTGTGTGTGTGTGTGTGTCTTCCCCAGCCCAGGCGCCCCACGACTGGCACCGGGGCGCCTGCGGGGCGCGGGGACCGCCCTGTGGGCTCCCACCGAGTCCTCAGATCCTGCGGAGCCCGGGGAGCGACGCGGGGACGCCCCGCTGCGTGATGCGCGAGTCCAGCCGGGCGGCGGGGCAGGGGCAGGAGGCGGCGGAACGCGCTCTGTCCTGAGGACGCAAGGGCATCACCGGCCTCTCAGCTCGGGGGCGCTGGCCCTGGGGGCCCCACTTCCCTCGGGGCACCCGTGCGCCTCATCCTGGGCGGTGTTAGCCCCCTGCCCCAGGGACCAGGGACCAGGGAACGCGCCCATTCCTGCCCTCTCCTCGTTCCCTTCTCTGAGCCCGAGGCGCCCCTCGCAGGGGGGAGCGGGAGGTGCCCCCACCCCCGCCGGCGGGTGGGACCCGAGCCCCCCACGGCGGCCTGGCCCCACCCCGTAGGCGGGGGGCTCGCCGGCTCAGCCCAGGCCTGGCCCCTCACTCCCCGCCGGCAGCCGCGCCAAGAACAGCCCGCACCCTCCGGCCCACCCCCGGGCCGCGTCCCCGCCGCCCCCCACAGCCCTCCGCGCCCTCCCTCCCCAGGGCGGCGCCCGGGCGGGGCGCACTCACCGCGGGCCGGGGCCGGGGCCGGGGTCCTGCGCTCGGGATGCGGCGCCCGCGGCGGCCGCTGCAGCTCTGCCGGGACGCGGCTCCGCGTTCGCCGCCGCCGCCGCCGCCGCCGCAGTTCGGGGAGGGGGGCGTCACGTGACCGCCGAGCGCTCCCTCCCCGCCGGCCCCCCCTCACTGCAGAGCCCGGCCACGCGCGGGAGCGGCCCGCGCCCCCACCCCGCCGCCCGCCGCCTCGCACAACAGGTCCCTGGGCGGCGCGCTGGGCCCCCTCGTACAGGTGGGGAAACTGAGAACCAGGGAGGGCGAGGTCTGGCTCAAGGTTACCGGGCTGCACCGTGGCCGGGTCCCCGCAGCAGCCAGCGAGCCAGTCTGTGCTCCGGGGGAGAGAAACATCTTCTGGGCAAGTGGGGGCGACAGGAAAGGCGGGCGAGACGCGCCAGGCCCCTGGGCTCCGGGTAGAGGCGCGGGGCGAGCTGGGCGAGCTGGGCGAGGGGGCTCGGTGACGCCCCCAGCAGGTTAGCTGCTCGGACATCCTCCCTGGACTGGCAGCTCGCTCCCCACTCCCACCTAACCGGAAGGCGAAAGGTGGGACAAGAGCTGAAAACCCAGGCAGGAAGGGGTCCCAGAGGTCACCTTAGTCTGACCTCTGAGGCCCACAGAGGGGAAGAGACGTGACCACGGTCACGTGCAAGTGAGCAGCAGCAACAGCCAAGCGGACACTGTGGCTCCTGGGCCCCACTCCCCACCTCTCTCTGTCTCCATGGGCGCCCCTCCAAGGGGCAACCCGAGGTGAACCAAGGAAGCAGGCTGTGTGTCTGCAAGGCCAGAGCTGTGGGGGACAGTGGGCGAGGGCATGCTTGGTGGCCCCAAGATCGTGCCTGAGTCAGAACATTGTTAGAGGGGACCTTGGAGACCCCTGAATCTCACGCCCTTGTTCTAATAACAGGGGAAACTGAGGTCAAAAGGGGATAGAGACAAACCTCCGTTTCATCAACCATTTATAATTCGTATGTCAAGCAGACAGGACCCTCCAAGGTCAGCCAGTCCATAGGCCCCCTTCACAGGTAGGACTTAGGGAGGACTCAAGTCTTCATTTATTTGCGTGTTTATTGAGCACCTGCTGTGTACTTAACAAATGGCAGTCAGTCCCACCTCCCCCTCTATTTCCCCAGCCACAGGGACTGCATTTCATTAAGAAAAAGATCTGGGCCTTCAGCATCCCTGGCATCAGCCTCTGGAAGATCTGAGACACGCAGGGCTGCGTGTTCAGTCCCACTGCAGCTGATTTCCCCCAAGAATCTCACCCCCACCAAGAGATTAGAATTAAGAGGGAGTAACAGGATATGTTTCATCCTCATCCCACCCTCCAGCAAATGGGAAAAGGCAGAAGGGACGTGGAACTGGGCCCTTATTTTTCAGTCCCTCTCTGTCAAGTTCCCCCTCCTCAGGCTCTCCCAAGCCATGGATGAGAAAGGAGGCCCAGCCCAGGGCCTCTCATACTTCTAGGAGTGGCCGGATCCCAATGCAAGTCCGGATTCAGGGGGCCTGGGGCCTGAGTTCCGGCATTTCTAATAAAGCCGTGCAGTGTTGCTGGTGCCATGGGGCCACAGACACTGTGAGTCGCGCTGGTGGAACAAGGTTAAGTTCAGGGCAGGAGGCAGACGGCTGCTCTAAGGACTCCTGGAGCATCACCTGCAAACCACTCCCACCCCTGGAGGCTCTTTGATTTCCTGCCTGGCATGTGACCTGGGCCTGGGTCCCGGACCCTTCTCAGCAAGCACCATGGCTACAGAGCTGGTTCGGAGTAGCAATAAGAGGGAAAAGACGTTGAACCAGCATGGCCAAGGCACTGCTGAAGATGGTGCGAAGGGACTTCCCCGTGTAGCAATCGCCCCAGCCAGGTATGTCCCGCAGGCACTGGTTCTGGAAGATGCTTGGTGAAAACAGATCCTGTTGGGGAAGGGCCCGCTGGAAGCCTACAGACTGGGGCTGGGCTCACAGCTCAGGAAGGGCATATGAAGTCCAGGGTCCTCTGAAGCTATCTCCATATCCTTTGGCTTTTTTTTTTTTTGTACGCCTGGCCAGATGGATCCTTAATTCTGGTCACAACCCCAGTGCCTCTTCCTGCTTCTCTAACGACTTCCCCAAGGAGCCCTCCCCCCCTCCATGCTGAGACTCCCACTTCTGGCCAGGAAGGCGATGCTGGAGGTACCGCTGCAGACTGCGAGCAGAGACGAAGGCGCCCCACCTGAGCTGGAGCGAGGGGCAGACAGAGGCCGTGGGGATGTGGAAATGCACTCCCTCAGGAGCTGCAGCTGTGACCTTTCATGGTTTGGACCCGGCAGACTCCAAGATCCCCAAGGGCCTGAGGTCCTGTTGGCACCGGGGGACTAGGGACTAGACGTGTCCAACCCTGGCTGAGCAGGCCAACGAGCGAAAGCTCTTCTGTGCCAGGCCTCTCTGTTTCTTCTTTATAATCAAGGAGCTTTTCAATTACAGCATTTTCCTCTTTCCAGAAAACCTCAGTGCAAGAGCCTTCTAATCTCCGGCCGGTCCTGGGGTGGGGGCAGCATCCTGAGACTGTCAGGGCCCCTGGGGAGAAGGCAACATGTGCTGTGCTGGAGGGGGCTGGGCACAGAGCCTGGCATGGCGCCTGGGTATGGCAGGGAAGACTGGACAAAGGCCCCGCCGCTTTGCTTTCTCTGCCCTATTTCAATCCAAACCACTCAGGGCTGACCAGTCACGCATGGCTGCCTCCTGGCACAAGCCTTTTCTTTTTCACTTAATACTAGTACACTGCGACCTAGCCACGACCCCTGCTCTCCCAAGTACTCGAAATGAAAGCTGGCTTCAGAATAGCTGACATCTAAGAAGACTGGAGAGTGGAAATGTGGATGGCACAATAAACTCGGAATAATGCACGATGGAGTCCTACGACGGGAAGGAGGCCTCTTGGAAATAACTATCCCCTCGATGCCCACCCCTCCCTGGCTGGATCACAGGGGAGAGAGGTGGGGCTAGAGACTGCCCAGCAGGAAAAGCAAGGGGAGAAAACGCAAGAGCGGTGGGTCCCCAAGGTGTGTTGTCTGTGCAGCAGTAAGATCGAGGAGGGGCTGGTAAAGGGGAGGGGGGTGCTGTCTGCAGGGCCGACTGACTGGGAGAAGGCAGTGCCACTCCAGTGAGCATAAGACAGGATGAGGGGTGGGAGTTGGCACCAGGGCAGGTCCCTCAGGGAAGGATCCTGGGCCTCGTGTCTGGCTGCCCCGCTGATGCTGGAGACAGGACAGAGGATGCAACCCCGGGGGGGGCCCACTCTTGGGGAAGTCTGGATCATGAATAATGAACACAGCTAGAAATCCTCTCTCTGAGGGTGGAAAAGATAAGCCCCAAAGTGGGGCCAGCTCTGATTGTACCGAAGGAAGAGCAGCTCTCTCCCGGAGGCCTTGCTGTCACAGAAAAGGAGTGTCTAGTGGACCCTGGAGGGATCACTCATTTTCTTTGCTGAGAACATGTCACGTGGCTCACGGTGGGATGTGGTGAGGAAGACGGCTGAGCCCCTGCCCTCGGGCACAAGAACAGTCTCATAATTAGGTTGATTCATTTCTGGGATCAGAGTGGTTTTAGGGGCAGACAGAAGATCCAGGCCAGCCCCAACTCTGGCTCCCAGAAAGACACAAAAATAAACAGTTCACTCTAGTTCCAGAATTCTAAGCGGTCTAGCACAGCTTGGAGCCCCTCACCCCGAGTCAGTGCCTGCGGCAGCTGGGACAAGATGCAGCGAAAAGGCCAGACATAAGCCAACACAGAAACGACTCACGGGCTGATGAAGAGAAGTCCCCAGAGGCCGTCCAGTTGGGCGATTTTCCAAATGCACTCCCTGGAGCTTCAAGGGCGTGGGTGGGTGTGGGAGTGGAGCTGAGGAGCTGAGGGCCCACTGCCTCCTTCCACCTAGTTCATGTTTGACAACTTCCACACATCCAGCTTCCTTCTAGAGAACACTGCGGCCCAAAGGGACACACACTTGTCCGGGATGGTAAAGAGCGGGTAGCCGTTTAGTGTTCCCTAGGTTACAAACACAAATACAGCAGAGAACTGAGGGGGGGGGGCGGGGGGAAGGGGGCAGGGGAGCCAAGATACGAGTGCGCAAAGGCCAGTGTGCCGGCTGGCAACCACTCCACCCTGGACAGAAAGCCCAGGCCTTCTGTCTCCCCTGGGGCGTGTCCCCACTTCCTGTGGCCCAGGCCCGGCCTGCTGGCAGCACTAACAGATCTGGGATTCCAGCTGCCATTCCAGCTGCCGTTACAAGGCCGGCTCCCTTCCTGACGGAGAGCAGTTCCACTTCAAAGGGCCTCGCCTCCCTGGTCTTAGCCAAGTCCTTGAAAGCAGGGTGCTTTTTTCTTTCAGCACGTTGGGGCAAAACAATGCCCTCTATTTGAGATCAACACGGTAGTTATGTTGGACAGGCTCCTAGGATGGACCTCACGGAGGATTCAGAGCCTCATGGATGAGAAAGTGTGAAACTGCATGAGGAGAGCACACCTGCCACCTGCGCCTGTGGGATGGCGGCCACGCGACAACAGGACCCCCTTCGTCGGAGATCATGGTCTTGCTTCTCCTGGGACAGAAGGAAGGCTCGGTCCAGTAATGAGCGCGTGCAGGTCCCAATTCAAAGAGCAGACCAACGTCAGCCAGAAGAGATCATACCCTCCTTGACAAGTCACAGGATTGAACTCTGCAGCCTCCTTCTTCCTAAAATTTGATGAGGCTCGGGAATCTCACCACATGAAGAAATGCCACCAACTTGTCCAAAACATGTTATCTAAAAAAGTGGTAAGTCCTGGCCGGGTGGCTCAGTTCGTCAGAGCATCACCCTGATACATCAAGGCTATGGGTTCGATCCCCGGTCAGGGCACATACAGGAATCAACCAATGAATGTATAAAAAAGTCAGTGTTGCCTTAGCTGGTTTGGCTCAGTGGATAGAGTGTTAGCCTGCGGACTGAAGGGTCCCAGGTTCGATTCCGGTCAGGGGCACATACCCTGGTTGCGGGCTCGACCCCCAATCAGGGGGCATGCAGGAGGCAGCCTATCCATGATTCTCTCATCATTGATGTTTCTCTCTCCCCCTTCCTCTCTGAAATCAGTAAAAGTATATATTTTTTAAAAAGTCAATGTTTCTCTCCCTCCCCCCACCTCTAAATTCAATTATTTAAAAAAAAAACTTAAGTGACGTGATATGGTTAGCAGTATACTGTATTAATTTTATTTTAAAAGAACCTGGTTCTCTGGTTTGTTGGGGAAGCACAAGAAATACCTGTTCTGTGTACTGCAGTCAGGAACATTACTCACGTCTCAACAGGTAAGTAAGAATGACAAGCACGATGCTCGGGCCATGGAAGTAGCCTGAGCTCTGGCCAGTCGCCTGCACTGCTTGTGCTGCCTGCGCGCCCCGCCTCCGCAGCTCACGGCACCCGTTCCTGATGTTCTTGGCAAAACACGGGAAGCTGCCCCTCTGGGAAAGGACCTGCCCATCAGACATAAATCTCCAAAGCCCTTTCTAAATGGGTCCCGAGTATCTATCAAAATGACCCCGCAAATCAAGAACCAACGAGGCCTGTGTTTGACCATTAGCTTCGTGTCCTTACGGGACAAAAGGAAACATTTATGTCACAGGACAATCAGACACCTTTCCAGGCATTTTAGCTCCCAAGGGCCACCAGGGCAGGGGTTCCAGGTAGCTTGGCTTTATTCTTTTTTGAAGACTTGCAGAGGACTCCAAAGCATTTTCTCACAAAAGTAAGAATCTAATTACAAAGAGTAACACAAAGTACTTGACCCCAACGCTATTACTGCTTAGCTTCAGTGTGGAGGGCAAACAAGGCAGCAAATATTGCCTTGTTCTACGTGCTAAGAAAACTAAGACAACGCAAATGAACTTTTCTCAGTCATAAGGTAAAGGTGAAATTATCTGGAACACAGGCGACCCAACTTCTCAAACTTGCCCACGCATGTGTGTGGTACCTGGAACAGCTCGCAGGCTCCTGAGCCCAATGAACTAAACAGTTACACTTGAAAAAAACCCCAAAGGCTCAGGATGTGAGAGGAGGAGGTTATTTCCTGTCTCCCTATAGACTTTCCCACACTCAGGACTTGGCACAAGGCTGTTCATTCAGTGAAACCCAATTTTATTTTAATGAATAAAGGACTCCAATGTTGACGATCAAATCCCCAGTTAATATTAGCGTCCATAAAATAAGGTTTTGGAGGTGGTCAACTCCCAGTCTCAAGGATCCGATATGCGGCAGGTGATAAAACCTGCGCCTTGTGGGAAGAGGTGCTCACAGGTGCGTGGGGTGAGAACCGAACATCGAAAGCACTGGCTTTTCACCCGACTGAACTCTGCTCCCCGTCCCTGCAGCACTGACCAGGCTGCACAGGAAGATGCCAGGGAGAGAGGATGCTCCTCCCTGGTCCTGGAACAGGAAAGACCGGCTTCAATGCCCTTCACCCCAGCAGTCACATCGGCGGCAAGTCATCCCTCGGGTATCTAAAACGGGTTCTTTAACCCAGCATTCGCTTTACATGTTAACCAGGGTCTGGCCACATAGACTAACCAACGGGACACTTAAAGGAACAACAACAAAAATTCATCTGGACGAGGATTCCATAGAAATAAAAGGACACTCATTTCTTTTTAATTTGGCAGAAAGATAACAGTAATTCCGAACAACAAAGTCCATGGATACACAGGAAGATACTTATTCCCTCAGGGAATGAAGATGTCCAAATGGCAACCTATATTCCAGGTATGATGTGTTGCACACCTCAGCTTGGGACTGAGGAGTGGTCAACAGTGTAAGGGCGGCAGGAGGACTCCAGCGTTAGAAACCTTCTACCGGAGACTGGCCTAACGTCATTAAAAAACCCACGTGCACGTTAAAAACCCAATGGAAAGCCTCTGCACTAAAATGTGGTCACAGCCAATTGGTCTCCATCTATTTGTCACTACAAAGCCAGAACTGGGCTTTAGGTTACAGCGTGGACCTGATTTTCCCATACAAAGTGGCGAGGGTGGCACTGCCAGGGCACTGCTGCGGGTGGGAAAGCGGTCCCAGCCCAAGGCTTCCCCACTTCCAACAGCACGGAGCAGCCCGTGGGGGCAGATTCCAACTCACTGGGTCTCGGGCCCAGGTTCCCGCGTCCCTAACACAGCTTCCTGGTGCGGGGTGCACGGCCGACACCTGAGCGGCGCTGATGGAACAAGGGGAGACCACTGCTGGGCTCCGAGGACAGGCTTGGGGGCACCACCTGCTCACGGGCCCAGCTGACTCCCGGCCCTGGGAGTGCCATGAAAGGAGTTATTAAAGTGAGATTGGGTTGTCAGCCCGGAAGACGCGCAAAAGGCCGCTATTTCGTGCCATTGCGTGAGAGCGAGACTCGAGTAACAAAATTTAAAACTACTAACAGCAGACTGGGAGAAATAGGTCGGGCTTCGGGGAGCTACTGACAGGTTGATGTCAATCCGCAGGAAGAATGTGCTCTGGCAAACAGCTGCTGAGCAGGGAAAAGGCAGCTGCTGCCTCCAGCCCTGGGCACACCTCTGGGCAAGTCTTTACCTTGGGAAAGAATAAGTCACTTGGCATGTTATCACTCTTATGCGCCAGCTCCATTTGGAGCAAAATAAAAGAGCGAGATCTAAGAATGAGGACCAGACCCGGCTGGCGTGGGCCAGTGGTTGAGCATCGACCTATAAACCAGGTCACAATTAGGATTCCCCGTCGAGGCACATGCCAGGGTTGCAAGCTCGATCCTCAGTGTGGGGTGTACAGGTGGCAGCTGATCAATGTTTCTCTCATCATTTATGTTTCTCTCATCATTTATGCTTCTCTTTCCCTCTCTGAAATCAATAAAAATATATTTTTAAAAAGATGATCAGCTATCTGTGACCTTAACTGAGTCCTTCCCTGTGCTGACCGCAGGTGGGAACTACCTCCTAGGATGGCTTGAGGGTCCTGGGTGGTGCTCTCTCCCACACAGGCTCGTTAAACAAACCCAGTGTCCTCGGGGGGCAAACACAGAAGACATTGCACACACAGAGGGCAAACACAGGAAGCTATAATTTTGCCCAAAAGCCATGGTTATTCTGGTAAAAAGAGCTGTTCAAAAGGGATGCTGCTACCAGGGTGCCTAGCCCTCCAATTGAAACCTGCCTCCCCCTCCGCTGTTTGAGTTTCAATGTTTAGAAAAGGGGGAGCGGGAACCCCAGCACAAACCTAGAGGGAAAAGAAAATGTTAGCAAGAGAGACGCCCAAGTCTGCATCTCTGCCCCCGAGATGTACATACATACTCAACAGAGGAAACAGCGAGACAAACTCCAGTCGTAAACTCTATTTGAAAGTCCTTCAATGTTCTTAGGAATATTGCTTCGGTTGTATGTTGCTCATAACAATAATCCTGAATTGGATAAAATGGCCACTTTCCCCCCTTTTTAAACAAAGTGATGTAAAGATGCTTTCTGGCCATTCCGGAAGAATGTTTTCAAAAAGAGAGGTGAGATGCAAGGGATGGTGGACTGGAGAGACAGGAAGACATTTTACAAAAGCCTGTGTCGTCCACACGAACGAACTTCAGTCCACTCCGCTCTTCTGAGGAGGTCGGATTGTTCAAAAGTGCAAGGCGGGTCTGATTTTCTGCTTCTGAGTAACAGCAGAACTGGAGGAAGATGTGACCACATGTTTTAACATTCGTCGTCCTTTCCGAAAGGCTCGAAAGCAAAAAGCCTTTGAAGCCAGAAACGAGGCAGGGTCCCTTGGTCACTGCAGGCGACACGCGGGTGCCCCCTCCTGTGCCCAACACTAAGAGACAGATCGCCGGGCAGCGTGTGAGGCGGGCGTGCCGCAGCCGACGCGGAGAGGAGTCTAATCTGAAGACACTTTCCCACAATTATGGCAAGTTCTTCACTTTCATGCTTTATTGAAAGTAAAATATGAATCAAAGACAGGTACTGGTAAGCAGATTACGTCTCTAAAGAGTTACGCTTAGCTCAGAGCAGAATGTCGTCCCATTTACTGTGATACAAATTCCTATGGACCAATGCATCTGGCATGAAACTCGAGCAAGGAAATAGAACAGAATTTTACTCCCTCCCGTGACTATAAATCTCATATGTAAACATGATTTCCTGTTACTGCTACTAAACTGGTTTGATCTTTATTCGCCTTTGCCCCACCCCCACCCCTTAAATAGAAAACCTGAAACATTTCCTTCAAGTCTGAGGCCCTTCAGTGCAATCGGCTTTATTTGACACAAGGCATTTGGGACGGTCACTTCTGAATGGTTTTCTGCCTTTTGGAAGAGTAGGGTAATGATTCAATTCTTAAATCCAGCTTTTCTTTAATGCCCTGACATGTCAATCTCCTCTTCCCTTCTGGTCATTTCTTAGCAGTCAGGAAAGGTCCAAGAGATTAATGTCCAAGGAGACCAGTACCTGGGAAAAGAAACACGTGGAAGTATGGTTATGACCCAAACATGCCGAGTCCATGCATTCCCTTCGCCCAGAACACCCCCACCCCCCCGGGGACTATCCACCTCCATCAATGAGTGCAGCAGCCCTTTGGTGCTGAAGGGCAGGGAAAAACATCAGCCACGCCCTGGCTGGTTTGGCTCAGTGGATAGAGCGTCAGCCTGTGGACCAAAGAGTCCCGGGTTCGATTCTGGTCAAGGGCACATGCCCGGGTTGCAGGCTCGATCCCCAGTAGGGAGCAGGCCGAAGGCAGCCGATCAATGATTCTCTCTCATTGATGTCTCTATCTCTCTCTCCCACTCCTTCCTCTCTGGAACCAATGTATATATTTTTAAAAATCAGCCAACTGTAGGTTTTCAGCTAAATCCCATTTCTGTTCAAAGCCATGTGCTGTCTTCACGAAGTTAATGAGATGTGACTGACACTTTCATCTGATGGCCATTTTTCATAAAAAAATTTTTTTTTGCTTTGCTTTGGCTGTGACATCAGGCGTTTCTTTGCCGTCGTGATGCGCAGACAACAAAGGGGCATTGGGAGGAAGGCTTTCCACGGGCCAGTGGCTTTCACTCATTTCCTTTAGCAAAGGCACCCCTGACATCTGATTCAAACCGACTCCTGGGCAAAAATCACAGCCTGCCTGGACCTCTGGAGCCGGCCACAACCAGTTAGAATGGCAACAGTAAATGCCAAAGGTCCGTATTTGGTGGATTAGTAACTAATACTGGTGTGCACAACTATAGCGGCCAAGATGTAGTACAAGGCACTGTGTCTCCATCTAAAGTAATAACCCAAGACATGCCTTAACTCTAAATAGATTAATGAAACCTTTTCACTGAACCTCGTATAGTTCAGCAAATTCTTCTCCTCTAATTCTTATCAGTTGCACACAAACTGTTTTGCTCACAGATGGGACTGACAGGGTGAACTGGAAACAGGTTAAATATAAACCTCGAAATGCCACTAGCTAATTCCCCAACCTCCCCCCTCCCCCGCCAGACAAGAGAAAGCAGAATGGACATGTGCTAGTCGATACTGCGACCACACAGGCCCCATCTGAGGCCGAGTGCTGAAAAAGATAACGAAGAAGCTCGAATAAAAAATGCATTTAACTAAAATTAATTTCAGTCATGAGACTCAGATTGAATTAAATTTTAAAATCAAATTATAGCCTTCACTTTAATAGAAAATTACAGTATGACTCTGACATTCACGAACAGAACATGACAAATGTAACTTACCTTTAAACCCTTCTTCTGGCATACACACTGGGGGGGAAAAAATCCAAATTAGAAAGACTGTCGTGACAGATAGTAAGTAACAAGATCATGTCAATGCCCAAAGATGAGGTTTAAAATAACTTTTAAGTACTTCACCCATAATCATTACTTTTGAAGTTACGGGTGATAATAATCAGATGACAGTCTTCGTTTTTACATTCTGCGCGGCTCCAGGGAAGCCTGGAGACAACCCCGGGACTGACCTCGGAGCTGGCCCCCCTCCTCCCATCCCCACACCAGAAGGAACCACTTTTGACTCTTGTAGCCATTTCTTACGGTGTGCAACCTTTTTTCCCCTAAATCACATGCTTCTATTGCTATCTCACTACTTTAGACAATTCCTCACGGAAAGAGACCGGCTGCACCTCCCCTGATGGCACTGGGATAGGATGCTCTGTTGTTAGGCTGATCTCCAGGCTCACATCACTGGTATTTTTTAAACTTTATTAATACTGCTCGCAGTTGGACCCTTCGGGGTACTGTGGCTGCACTGCTTGTCTAGTATGATTTTTTTCGTTTTTCTGAGTTGGTAGCTCTGCACTATTTCCGTGTTTCATCTTCTCTATACCATCTCCAAGTCAAGGGCACGCTCTTAAAGACCTGTGAGCCTCCGGACAGCCGTCTATCGCTCCCCCTTTCCCGAAGCCTGCATCCCGCGGCTCCTACCCGCACCGGGTGCGCCGGGAAGTAGCGGCCTCAGCCTCACCTTCTAGTTTCATTTCTTCAATGAGCTGAGACACACACTCGAACTGCCCATCTGAGGTGCCGGGGAAGAGGCAGTGTGACATGGGGGAAAGCAATGGGCTAGGAGGATCTGGGGGACAGTGAGGTGTCTAACTGCTTCTTATACAGTTTTCTAACCAGTTTCCTGTTTCCAGGCTCATACCTCACTCCCACTTTCAGGGGTACCTGGGCCTCCCATTCCTGTGTGCCTGATTGAATTAGCTTTGCTTCTTGGTGACCTCTTCCATCTGTAGGCTGACATTTATTTCGTTTTTTTTGTTGTTGTTTTTTTCCCCCCAGGTCAGCTAAATAATTACTACTCTTCTCTCTGCTTTCCATTTACAACATGTACAACCTTTTTTTAAGGTTAATAGTATTATAGGTGAAAGCTTAAATATCTATAATTCCACGTCCTTCTAACAAGTTAATCAACCAATTCCTACAATAAATTTGTCTTTACCTTGCATGACATCATCCATTGCAGCATAATCAGCAATTGGTTCATCAGCCTAGACAACAAATGAAGACAATTCAAAACATAAGGGAGAGGCAGCCAGGAGGAAGTCTGGCCCAGGAGCTGACTACTATGTGGCCACAAGACACAAATCTAAACACCGTCCAGTAGAGAACTGGGTTCGAGCCACAGCCGGCAAAGTTGAGGATTCACGAAGGGTGGCCTGCCTGTAATGGGTCTAACTCATCACCCACAAAAGTGCACACTGTATGTGTGGCATGTTTTCCAGCTCCTAAAAACACCTCTAGATGTAGAGATGTTTAGATGCCAAGGTTACTAAACTGATTTAATTGATGTGAATTCACATGCTGGTGGTGGCCAAGTTAGGTAGGAATAAAAAGTCAGACTGGTCCTCTAGAAATACTAATTAGGTTAAAAATCCATTTTTGTCCTGCCTCACTAACAAGAACAAAATACCCTGATCCTTTTTAGGGCAGAAGCCAACACAGAGCCCGAGCTTCTGGTGGGATTAGCTGGAAGGCCGGGGCCAATGACCAGTGGGGAATCTAATTGCCCACAGGAAGTACAAACCCGTTAATAACACTGCTGTTTCTAGGATTTTAGACGGGCCTCCTAGGACTCAACAAGTCAATAGGTTTTCACAATAAATAATTCCGCAGAACCTACAGTTCCAAGAAAGCGGAAAGTGATCAGCAGGAGGGGTGGGTGGCAGGGTGAGGGTGTGTGTATGTGTGGGGCAGATATGGGTCTGCTCCATCGTGTCCAGGGCCTAGCTTATCTCCCCAGAACTGAGGCGCTTGGGTATGAAAAGCATCTCTGTCACAGTTCAAACACCCTACAAACATTTTAGCATAGTTTGGATGCTTCTGGCCACAAACAAAAGCAGCAACTGAATGTGATGAGCAGGTACCTCTAGACACGAGAACCACTGGGCAAATGAGGCTGGTTCAATGATTCACTTTCTTTGACAATTTCTCAGAAGCCCTACTATCGAAAACACGTCCTACATCCATTCTACCTAAAGCCAGTGTGCATAAGCTGGACAAGAATCCCATGAGGACAACCAAACGTATTTTGACGGTTGAGGCTAAGCCTCGGGTCTGTGTGATTCCTAACATGACAGGCTGCTGTTTCTGAGCCAAGAGGAAATGAGCGAATGCTTTAATAGTAGAAGTATCGTTAATTCTGCTGATCCAGAAGTTAGGGAAGAGGCTCAATCTAGATCCATTATTTTTAACAAAATTATGAAAACTTCAGTGATGCTATGACCTCCTCTAAGTCTCTGCGGCTGGGCCAGAGCTGGAGAACCGAGAAGCCAGCACGAATTCATGGCAGTCACCTGTTACCACACCCTGCTGAGGACCTGGGCAGCTGGAACCACCACTGCAGCAGTTCACACGTGGGTGTGCATCATTAAAACTTCCCAGAGGAAAGAGAAGGAAAAAACCTTCTAGAATTCCTCAGGTAAGAAACCGTCACTTACCTTTAACAAAATGACAGATTCAGGAATGACTCCAAGGGTGCCGAGGGTGGCGCTGTCATCAGTTAAAATCTTTCCATCAATGGAGAGATTCTGGTCAAAAGGAGCGACTGAAAATGCATGCATGATCTGAGAAAAACAGAAAAAAGAAAGTTGGTATAAAGCAAAATGCAGAGACTTATACCCTATTTGAATAGATTCCTGAAAAGATAAAAGAACTTGAGTACAAAAGACATTACTGTGTGCAGCCAGCCCACCTGCTACCTACCGACTGAGGCTATAATCCCACCACATCTGGGACCTTCCCTGGGAGGGCTGGTAGAGGAACAATTATAACCCAGATGCTTTAGTCCTGCGCCTATCACCTCTCCGAGGGTGGGGGTGGGAGATCAAAGGAGCAGAAGGGGCTGGGCTGCCGGCTCCTCTGGTCAGGAGGCCTGGGGAAGGCCACTACTGTCACTCAGCCCAAGTCCCTCAGCCTTGTAATCATCAAGTCTTTAAATTAACCCGCAGGCGATTTGGACTCTTCTTCCTTCTGCTTTGATTCCTTTAGCAAGCAGCCTGGACTACACAATTCGGTCCTTGGGACACACATTCTTAGACTGAGTCCTTCGTCTAGGAACCAAAATAGGAATTCCTTAAGGGTAAAGGACCCTAGTTCTAGCCAAGTGTTAAAAATTAAATACATTCAGAAAGACTACTAGGTATAATACTTACACATTTTCAAACTCAGAAAAAACTTTTCACTTTTATTACTTCCCGGTGTGCACTTTATCATGCTTCATAACTTAGTTACATCCTCATGGAGTGCATTCTATTACATGTATTTTTCATTACTCCTATACCCATGTTAGAGGAAAACCATCCTACCTTTCCATGTACTCTCTTCCTCTACCCTTTGAATCTGGGAAGACAAAAGGAGCCTAGCAAAGCAGCCTGAACCAACTGTATAACAGGGGCCAGGAGATTTCCATGCTGGGACAGCTGGGACCAGAAAAGTGGTTTTAATAACGGCACACAAACAAGAACCTCAACGGGACTTCTCAAAAGGACATCAGCCCCCGAGAAGCGAGCAGGGATTGATCAAACAGGGATGGGTGGCCACAGTGCACTGACATCATCCAAGAACTGCCTATGAAGCAACAAGCCTATTTCTGGGAAGGGAGAAGAATCGACAGGACAGTCTACCAAAGCCGGCCGAGCACACAGGCCCCGGGACCTGTGAGGAAGGCAGTTACATGGAGGCTCTGAGACCATGAATGTGGGAAATGTCACAGCTGCTTGGCTGGAGGAATGCTGGTGCAGATCCCTAAATGCTCATTGTCTTTGCACCACCCTATGGACTAACAACAAACACCCCAGGACACAAATACGATCGGTGAGGGGCTGGTGCTCAGACATTATTATTATTTTTTTAAATATATTTTATTGATTTTTTAACAGAGAGGAAGGGAGAGGGTTAAGAGTTAGAAACATAGATGAAAGAGAAACAACGATCAGCTGCCTCCCGCACACCCCCCACCGGGATGTCCCCGCAACAGAGGTACATGCCCTTGACCAGAATCGAACCTGGGACCCTTCAGTCCGCAGGCCGACGCTCCATGCACTGAGCCAAACCAGTTAGAGCCAGACTTTTATTATTTTGAGTACACAGACAAGGACATTAAAATTCACTCTAGAACTAATGAAACATTTAATAAGAAGCTACCTGACAAATACTGTGCTAAGTGCAAGAAACATAAAAGTGACTGATGCCACCCTGGAGTTCACAGGAGGGAGGTACCTGTAAGATCCAGGGGGACACGGGAGAGAACAGCCAGCTCTACAGCCGGAGGCCAAGACAGGTTTTGTAGAAGAGGTGCGATGACAAAGGAACAAGTGTGTACTAATGAGGAGAAAATGATTTCAGAACAAGGGAACAGGCTCATTAAAGACATGGAGGCCTTTGGTACAATAACTCATAAACCAGAAGTACTAGGAGAATGCTTGAGTAGAACTACTATAAGCCTGTTTAACAAGTAGATACAGCTTTCCTGATCTATAGAGAAATAGGGAACAATGTTTTCCTAATGGTGAGTGGCTCCCTGCTGCTTGCTAGCGTGTGTGTGCGTGTGTGTGTGTGTGTGTGTGTGTGTGTTTGAGAGAGAAATAAGGAAATGTACAAGCAATGGCTTCCACTGCCAGCCATTAAACCTGTGCCAACATTTCCTCCTTTCTAAGGCAGGCAATACCACCCACTCAAAACCTATTTTTGGAAAAATGAAATAACACAATAAAACACTGTGCATCCTTTGAGAAAGGAGATGAATAAATTATACTTCATTTACTTTATGGCATCATAGGTGGATGAATTAGTAATTCGGCAAAGCAAGTTTCTTCAGGTTTTAAAGAACTGCAAATGGGTATGTCTAGGCTAAGCCATTGACAGTTTTACAAAGCTTCTCGTCCTATTACCTTGGAATTGTAGTATTCCCTGGAGGAAAGGCTCCATCAAACACAAAAAAAACATGCTTTTCAAAAAACCACCCACCACAAACCCTGATGCTGTCCAGGCTGCTGGGGTAAAAGGGTCGCATCCAGCTGAAGCTTTCAAAGCTACCACACTGAGCAGCGAGAAGAAATGACATTTCGTTGCCCTCTGTCTGGACCCTGCTTGGGTCCCAGCGGTGCTCGAGCAGGTGGGAGATGAGAGGAAGGACACTGGAAAGGAACCTTCTGAGCAGAGCCCGTTTCGGGACGTTCACTTGAACAGCTGCTGCCTTCTAACAGCCCATTGGTGCAGGTTACACGCTCCGAGATGGAGGTGATTTCTGCTGACTTTTCTGACTTATTCTTCAAAAACGGCAGTCCACAATAGAAGCAGCACAGGCTTTTCAAATGCCGCCACCACAGGGGCTCTTTGTGTACTGGAAAGGGTTTGAATGTTCGAGGTTTACCACTGACAGGCAGAAAGCCGGTGACAGAAGCAAGCTTTCTCAGATGGAAAAGGTACAATAAACAGAGGGGAGATATTGTGCCAACACGTTTATTTTCAGAGCCATGGGTTCAACCGAGGGAAATACTGTTCCCCGGACAATCTGGAACACATGACACCCTCAAAGGAAGCCTGTACTTTTGTCTCAATTACAATGATAAATATCAGCAACAAGAAAAATGCATAACCATTGAACTATGCCACATGAAAGTAGCAAAGAGGGAAATTTGGTCAGCTTTTTGGACATATAGCAGTGACTGAAGCAGATCAGGGGCCAGACTTTTTTCCTGGACATCTTGAACTTATCAGGCCCCTTTGCCTGCGTTCTGAGATATACATTGGCATGCTCATTTACAGTACTTCAGCATAAGCACCGAGAAATAACACTACCGTGAAGCCTTTTCATACTGCCCACACTGCATTCGTTAAAGTGATCTGTAAAGCAATGCATGCTTTTAGGGGGATAGAGAGAAAATGATGTAAAATGGACCTTTAAGAAACAATATGAAAACACCAGTCTGAGAAGAGAGGTGAAGGCAATTTTAAAATTCTACCCAACAGACTTATCTGACACCAAAAATATTATGATAAAAAGAGTTTCTGACTCATCCAATAAACAATTAAGCAGCTGCCTTTTACATCCCCTCAAATTTGACAGATCCTGGTAATAATCGGCTCAAATGCCCATTAAGTGGTCAAAGAGCAGCATTCAGCACAATAAAGTGAGAGAGAGACCAATCATTCTGGAACAACCCCAACATGTTAACAAACTGACACTCAATTTTCTCATTGGAAAGCTCCTCAGAACTTGTTCAAATTTCAGAATCCAAAAACACTTTCATCTTCATAGAAAGCTTCTTGTCTCTCCTAAAAACTTCTGGTCATTTTAAAGAAAGAGTTATTTTAATGTTGGGGCCCTGCAGGCATTACTGAAACCAATAAAACCTTCTCAGTGGCTTAATACATGACTCTCAGAGATCAACCTAGAAAAAAAACCCGTTACACATATAAACATGGGTGGAAAGCAGGAATTTATGAAGGTCCTTTTCGTCCACAACATACTCAGTGTTATGCTGTCCTCACCTGAATTTTCAATTCTTTCAATGTCTGATTAGCAGAAACAAGAAGTGCTTTCTCGCCACGAACTTTTCTATGTCGCATACTCCGTCGAATAACTTGCTTTTGATAGGCAATATAATTTTGATGCGATATCTTTTGCCTTTTTGTTCCTCCGTTGCTCTATAATAAAGATTCAAAACAAAGAAAGCAATGAAATGATCCACAGTATTACTCGTGCTCTACTTACGGGTCCCCTAAACATTGAAATTCAATGTCAGAAATAAGTCGAGGTAATCAACCAAAGAACTTGTATGCATATATGCATAACCCATGGACACAGACAGTAGGGTGGTGAAGGCCTGGGGCTGGGGTGGGAGCGGGCTAGAGGGGGTCAAGGGGTGGGGGGAGACGACATATGTAATACTTCAAACAATAATTTTTTTTTTTTAAATAATCTTTTCTTCCTATATTACTTTAAAAAATAAGTAGAAACTCATTAACAGGCTCATAAAACTGATTAAAGAAAAGAATGAAATGAGATATTCTTCTAACTGCATGTAAGCTCCAAGGTTGTTTTAAGACTTTATAAAAAGGGCATTTAAAAGCAAAATGATATGTCTGAAAGATTTTTTTTTTAATCCTCATTGGAGGATATGTTTATTGGTTTTAAAGAGACAGAGAGGAGAGAAACATTGATCGGATGCTTCCTGTATGTGCCCCTCCCACCTGGGATAGAACACACAACCTAGGTATGTGCCCTGACTAGGAACTGAACCCACAACCTTTTGGTGTACAGGAGGACTCTCTAAATGACTGAGCCACCCGGCCAAGGCTAAGATTATTAACTGAATTCATCATCCTAATTTATTTGTATTAAGTATTTTCTTCTGTTCTTGAGAATGACATGGAAATTAAGTATAAACTGCTGAGAACTTTAAACACTTCCATGCTGGTTTAAGTATTTAAATGTGAAATGTCATAATGAACTTAAGGGCAGTTCAGAAACAAAAATACAGGAATCCACATGGGCACATAACACATCTTATACTAGTCGTAAGGAAAAAATAATAGGTAAGGACCAAATGTCATTCTACAAGACTCCTATAAATGCCTCATCAAGAGTCTAACGGAGGCCCTGGCTGGTATGGGTCAGCGGTTAGAGCGTCAACCAACGTAACGAAGGGTCACAGGTTCAATTCCTGACCCTGGTCAGGGCACATGTGGGAGGCAACCAATCAATGTGTGTCACTCTCACATCAATGTTTCTCTCTCTCCTCCCCTTCCCTCCCTTCCACTCTCTCTACAAATTAATGGGAAAAATATCCTCAGGTGAGGATTAACAAAAAACAACAAAAAAGAACCTTTTCCCTGGTTTAATGAAATCTGAATGAGGTAACCACGAGGCACTGGAGTGTCAGCTGCGCACGGCAGAGCTGCTTAGGGATCATTATGGACACAGATGCCACAGTCATTACCATGGGAGCTCCAGAGATTTACAAAGCTGAAGAGGATCAGGATGCAAACACAGAAGAGCATTTGTTTAGGGTGATGCCCACAGGCTAGGAACTGCACGAGGCTAGGTTCAACGATTCTAACAGTCGTAAGGAAAGGTTAAGTAAACATGGGAGTTCATAAAAAGTCAAAGCTGATGAAACATTTTTCTTAATCTCGATCTACTATTGAAAGAAAAAGTAAAACTGGATCTAAATTCCACAATTAGGAAAAATATCTACAGCAATGTAAAATTTTACTTTAGAAATACAAAACACAACCAAATAACAAAGCCCTGAGCATTAAGCATGAAACATTTTTTAATGACTGGTTTTAAATGGGTCTAAAAGCTTTTCCCAGAATTACTTAAAAAACAAACCAAAAAACAAAAAAACCCCATAGAATTTAAATCCAACTTATCTGACAAAAAGCAGCCAAATGGTTTTAGATGGCTTTTAGTTACCTAAGTGATAACCAATACTGGGTTCATTATTAACCTAAATTGTAGATAAGGTCAGTCAAAGGAACTAGGTTGATCTAGCTTAAGAGAAAAGAGGAAAAGAGATTTGTTCATCTCCATTAGGGACAAGTAGAAATCATTTGCTATTATGGGGATTTACAACAGCAATGATAAAAGCTATCTACGTACTGAGATACTGTAATGTACAGTTGACCAGGCCTGAACAACACGGGTTTGAACTCTGCAGGTTCATTTAAACGTGGACCACCCCCCTCCCCCGCAATAAATACAATAAGTGTATTTTCTCTTCCTTATGATTTCCTTTTATTTTTTAAAAATATTTTCATTCATTTTTAGAGAGAGAGGAAGGGCTAGGGAGAGAGAAACAGCATGCGAGAGCAAAACATCAAGCAGCTAACTCCTGCACGCCCCCTACTGGGAACCCAGCATGCAACCTGGGCAGGTGCCTGATGGGAGGAGCCCAGGATGACACCCAGCCAACTGAGCCACCACAGCCAGGGCTCTTCCTTATGACTTTCTTAATAACGTTTTTCTTCCTCTAGCTTACTTTATTGTTAAGAATACAGTATAGATTATGTATAATATACAAGGTGTGTTAACTGGCTGCTTATGCTATTGATAAGGCTTCCAGCCAATGTAGGCTATTAGGAAAGTTTCTGGGGAGTCAAAGTTATACGTGGATTTCTGACTGTACGCGGGGTTGGCAGCCCGAACCCAGTGTTGCTCAAGGATCAACTGTTACAAAGAGAAGGTCTGAGGAGGCTGGCATTCTGAAAAGGCTAGATATTCTGGGACTCCACTCTTTTCTAAAGGAAGGTTACACTTGAGATTTTATTGTGGGACAAGAACTATTTAAAACATCTGGAGTATTACAACTTCCAAACAAGGAGAAGGAAGATAGAAGAAAATTACAAAGTATAAAATGTAATTACAGCATAAAAAGCAATGTTTCCCAACGTTCTCTATCATATTTGTACATGTGAAATCTGTTGTCATCCACAACGAAGAATTCCACATTCACTTTTGTAAATTGCTGTGGTTATGACCATAATGAATAAAACTACATATTCAAAAAAGTCAGATTCCCAAAAGCCTAAGTCACTTGAAAATGTAAAGAGTTTTCTAAATACTTCTTAGTTGGAAAAGCAAAGCTTGAAATAACAGAAACTAAGAACAATAAGAACATACATGTCAAGTTTTACAAACTAATTTAAAGTTTACCAGAAGCAACAGAAGTGAGTTGGTGACCACCGGTAATAAACAACATAGGGAAAAGATGAGATTCCCAATGGACTATTAAACCACACACCTGAGAGATAAAAATTAAAACAGTATGGTATTGCCAGCCAAGCAAATAAAAAAGAGAATGAAGCTGTAAATCGGGATGGGTAAGCACATGCGCGCCCACACACGCACACTCTTTTAACATATCAACTAGAAAAGGAAACGGACTTGTTTGTAGATCTGTGAAGATCATGGAAGATGAACTGTATAAGGATTTGAGACATGAAAAAGTTGACAACAAACAGGTTACAAAGGCAGAGAGGTTTGCAAACTCTTACCAAGAGACATATTATTTGACTCTTGTCATCTCAAAAACCGTCCCAAGGAACAGAAGGCATATTATGGACATGGATTTTCACAGGGGGGTTATTTGCCCTAGGAAACTATCCCCTCAGAGCTGTAAGCCTGCGTTCCTGTAAAACGTATACATATAGCTCTGGCCAGTGTGGCTGTTGGTTGAGGGTCGTCATCCCATGCACAGATTTCCAGTCAGAGCAATGCCTGGGTTGCTAGCTTGATCCCAAGTCAGGAGTGTGGCGTGCAGGAGGCAGCCAACCAATGTTTCTCTTTCTCATTGATGCCTCTCTCTCAAACCAGTAAAAGCGTATTTTGAAATGTACAGATCTGAACTGGCACTGAAGTCAAGGGCCCCCCAGTGCTAACTGACTGAAAGACAAATCTGGCAGGACAACTTTAACAAGAGTGGCTGATCGCTGTCAGAAAGATGGTGCACAGAAGTGCACGATTTTGTTCTCTCACAGGTGCTTTACAGTTAACATTTACGAGATGCGACAGCACAGAAAGCAAATGCTGACGTATCTCTCTGCCAACTGGGAAACCACAAGTAACATGTAGCTCACGGACCAAGATTCAAGTCAGAGAGGGCTTTTCAGACTTTCTCCATCAACGTTAACAATGAAATAGCACGATGGGTAAGCACACACAGGACAAGCCCAGAGTTCCGCTCTCACAGACACAGCAGATGACCACTATACCACGTACTCCGTCAGGGAGAATGACAGCCATCAGACTACCCTGTATTTTGGCAGAAAGAAAAATCTCTTATCTGTTCAAACTAAACTCCAGGTAGAGTAGAAATTCCATGAATTAAGGTATCCATAGAATATCCTGGAACACAGTGGCCTGACTTTTGGAGAAGATCAAGCTTACCTATATCATACATCAACCAAACATATTCCTACATTATTTCCTGTTCTTAAGACCATTTTCCCAATACAATGGGCATGCAGAATATAATCAAGCAACAAAAAAAGGAGAGGGGATAGAAAATCATAACAGAACTAGAAAAGACTAATGTTGATATGGTCATTTGTCTACTTACAGACCCAAAAATCTCATCTATAAACTCCATTATTAAATCCATTGTTTATTTATAATGAGGAAATCTAAGATGGCCTTTCATTCTTGAAGATTCCATGATTAAGCAACAAACCAAGATATGGGTCTTGTTTAGTCTTCTTTTCTAGCTAAAAATTTGTTACTGTAATTCTGTAATAATGCTGTCCACAGCTTTTCATGGGAAATCAGGACGGCTATTGCATGCCATCAAAAATGAAGGAAACGAAGGGTGGTGAGGACCCACTGGTATGGAGAGACATCTGGGGCACGGAGAGGCTGCCCTCCCTGCCAGCACAGCCGAAGGTATGACAATGAAAAGCAGCTTCAACACGTACCTGATTAAAATCTGGGTCCTTTTCTCCATCTGGCTTAGCTTCTTCCTTATCCTCCTCTGTTTCGGAACTGCTCACATTCAGCTCCGGAGCGGAATCCTTCATCACCTGAATGTGTGAGGAAAGCAGAGACAGACGTAGGTCAGACCTAAGAAGATGAGTTACGGAGGGGCAGCCATCATTTGACTGGGAGAATGACAGCCATCAAATTTGATAATGACAGCCATTATCAAGAGGAGGGACACCTTTATCACCGCTGGGATCACAGACACATTAGAGGTTCAAGACTCAGGGGCTCTGTATCCTCTTGTAACATGTTAAGTTTTTATCCTGTGGTTTATTCTTGCATTTAATGCAGCCACCATAAGTGTAAAGTGATCTCTACAGAACAGTCGCTGTTATCGGCTTTAACAATGATGTTATTTTGCTGCCGAAACCGGTTTGGCTCAGTGGATAGAGCGTCAGCCTGCGGACTAAAAGGTCCCAGGTTCGATTCCGGTCAAGGGCATGTACCTTGGTTGCGGGCACAAGAAGGCAGCTGATTGATGTTTCTCTCTCATCAATGTTTCTAACTCTCTATCTCTCTCCCTTCCTATCTGTGGAAAATCAATAAAATATTAAATAAATAAATAAAATAAAAATAAAATATATTCTTAAAAAAACAAAAAAAAAAATGATGTTATTTTGCAGCAGTTCAAAGATGCTCTACGTTTCTCCCAGTATACCGACTGTCAGGCTTTTTCAAGGCCTCAAGTGGTTCAGATAGCAGGAGTTCTAATGCTACTTGATCTTCCTCACGAGGCACAAATGTTCGTGAGGGTCGATTCCTTGTCTGTCTTCTTCACCGCTGTACCCCCAGCAGTGAAGCCACTCCAGACACACAGGTGACATTCAAATAAGTCTTTGTGTGACGAATATTCATTCCACCAAGTCCACAAACAACCACATAACTATTCATATTCAATTCCTGTCTAATTTTAATTCTTATACCAAAAAGCTCCATGGAAACAAAAATGTGATCCTTGGCAATCCTCAGTAAAACACCCAAGAGCAAGTAAAAAGAAAAAAAAAGCTTGACCATTACCAACCAGGGCCACAAGAGGGACTGGTACCTTTTTATTATCCACGACTTTATGGACATAGATGGTGGCTTGAGTGTATTCACGCAGGTCCCTCTGCTGTTGACACAGTAAGCCCTCTCTGCATTCTGGGCAGAGTTCTAAAGAAAAGTAAAATAGAAGTGGCTGAGGAATTACTATCGAAGACCCAAATATCTAAAAACATGCATCAAAGTTACCAGTGAGTATTCATTAAACCATTACTCATATTTTCTATTAACTGTTGAATTGTTGTACTGTTATATGCAAATAGCAATAATACAGAAACCTATCTACTATCAATAAATAAATGTACAAATCATGATATAATTGTATGATGGCACCCCCTCCCCCCAGGGAGTATTAGTTTGGACTACCACGGGACTTTTACTTTTAAATAGAGGACATAATACCCACATGCTCTTACTTCCCTTACAATGTCAACTCTTCACTACGCAAACCAAAGTAGTATGAAAACTTACTCGGCTCAGAAATATACTGTGTTTCTGAAGGATTTACGTCTTCCACTTCAGTTCTTGTGATTTTAATTACATGATCCACAACAAACAGCTTTTGTATCATTTGCCACTCACTGGGCCATATGAGAGCTATACTGTGCAAAAAAACACAACATGCCTTAATTCAGAGAACTGACATTATCCATTAGTTTCCTAAATAGAAATCATCACAACCAGCATTTAATACAGAGAAATCAGAGGGGAAAGACACATCATCGGCAACGAGGAACAGTAGTTTGGGTGTTTTGTTTCCACACAAAAGAATGCTACCAAAGCAAAGAAACAAAATGGACTACAGTTACATGAATCAACTTGGTTAAATCTCAAAAACCTAAATTGAGAAAGAACGTAGTTGGATATGGTTTTTTACTGATTTTAGAGAGAAGGGAAGGGGGGGGGGGGGGTAAGAAAAAGGAGGACGGGAAGAGAGAGAAAGAAAAAGGGGAGAAGAGAAATATCCATCAATTGCCTCCTTAGGCACCCAAAATTGGGAAAGCCACAACCTAGGTATGTGCTCTGGTCAGCAATGGAACTGGCAATCTTTCGGTGCATGGTATGATGCTCCAACCAATCTAGCCACATTGGCCAAGGTTAGAAAAAATGTCAACCATGCAAAACATTACTCTGTGTGTGTGTGTGTGTGTGTGTTTGTTTAAAGAAATACTTTCTGAGATGGATAACCCTCAAAAATTCAGGATAATTTGACCCAGTGATCCCACTTCTAGGAATATATCCCAAGAAACTAGAAACACCAATCAGAAAGGATATATGCACCCCTATGTTCATAGCAGCACAATTTACAATAGCTAAGATTTGGAAACAGCCTAAGTACCCATCAGCAGATGAGTGGATTGAAAACTGTGGTACATCTACACAATGGAATACTACACTGCTGTAAAAGGGAAGGATCTCCTCCCATTTGCAACAGCATGGATGGACCTGGAGATGCTAAGTGAAATAAGCCAGTCGGAGAAAGATAAATATCACATGATCCCATTCATTTGTGGAATATAATGAACAACATAAACTGATGAACAAAAACAGATCCAGAGACAGAGAAGCATCGATCAGGTCGTCAAACCTCAGAGGGAAGGTAGGGGAGGGTGGGAGTAAGGGGGAGAGATCAACCAAAGGACTTGTATGCATGCATATAAGCATAACCAATGGACACGGGCATCAGGGGGGTGAGGGCATGAGCTAGGGGTGGGGGGATAAGGACACATATGTAATACCTTAATCAATAGAGAAAAAAAAATTCAGGACAGTGGTTACTGTGAGACAGTCGTGAATAAAAAGAGAAAAGGAGGAATAGAATGTTAAGTACTGAGGGCCCTTGAACTGTATTTGAATTTAACTTTTAAATAATGGGTGGCCCACATTTATTTTATTTTATTATTATAGATATTTCCCCAACAGGGGAGAACCTAGAAGAAAATAAATGAATACTCTAAGCTTCCTGAGCTGATGTATTGATATAGGAGTAATAAACTCCAAATCCTAGCTTTGTCCCAGAGGAATATTTATGTTTCAATTTTCTTTTCATGGTTTACAGGCAAGGTCAGAGGCATTCTACCTTATCTTATATAGTTATTTAAAAACTATTTTAAAAGACAAACTGGTAACATAATGGGTGAATTTCACAGACGAGCCCCTTTGGAACCACTAAAGGAATGGAACAACATTTTGGTTTTCAGACCCTGAGATTCCAGCTCAGTGCCATGCCGCCTCCCTCCTCTACTTTATGAATGAAGTCTGGCGGCTGCTGATAAAAACCACCAAGACCCTGGCTGTTACGTGGTCCCAGGAAAGAGGCCCACCTAGAGACACTGTTAGCAGCAGCTTGAGAGGAGGAAGCAGGGCTCCAGGAAGGAAGAAACAAAGAGCAAGGTGCCCATGGCCTGCCTCTTGCCTTTTATGGAGCAGCAGGTCTTTTTTTGTAAAAAGTGCTCGTTCTAGTACAGTGAGTATATGAAAGAGGGAAAAACCCACAATTCAGCAAGGGACTAGATTCTTAGATAAGAAACGTGCTAATCATTAGAAACAGACAAATCGCACGAAGAGAAGAAACTCACAGTTTAGAATCCTCTTTGGTCATGGAAGCGAAGGTAAACATGAGCCCCCCGTGGGGACACAGAAGAGCACTGTTTCCGACCGATGACACGGGACTACATCTCGTAGGTTTCCTATCAAACGGGACAAGGAGGGTCAATATTCCTCACTACTGCGTGAGTCAACAGAAGAGTGCTCAATTACTTACAAATGAGATCTATTAAAAAGGACATTAGTAATTAAATGTTTCTCTTGATTATTCCTTTAACTTAAAAGAAAGCTTTTAAGCACATGCTAGAAAAAGTAACTAAAAGGTATCATGATCAGAATCCATGAATTCTTAAAAACACTAACATCAACCCCCCAAAAAGGGAAAGAGAAACATTTTGGATTCTACCTGACAAATTTCCGCCATTCTTCTACAAAGAACTGTGACACAATGTAGAGGACATCTGTATCCTAGAACAGGAAGTCACATTAAAGCAGGCATCACTTCACTGTGTTCTTAACCTGAATCCTTTAGGGGAAAATGGTTTTCCATGCACTAAGCTTTATAAATAAAATGGAAACACAGCCCGATACCAAGAATCAGAGTTAGAGTAAAGCCCCCTGATTAGATTAAAACTAAACAAAGAGAATCAGAGAAGCTCAGGGTTGTTTGGAAACAATACAGCAGAAAAGCCCCTGAAACAAGACGAATTCTATCCTTGGTGGGGATCCTTATACCTCTGGCCAGTTACTAAGACAGGGTCTGCTTTTGTCCTGGAATAAATTCGGGAGCGAAGTCTTTTGCTCGTTTGCAATCATCTTATGTAAGGCTTCGTTTTCTTCCCCTTCTCTTTCTAAAATCTGAAAGAGAATGAAGCAATCAACCATCTCCTGCTGACAGCACGGGACCTGCCTCCCCACCACCCTCGGCAGAAGAACAAGGCTCATTCTCGAGAAGTGGGTACAGGGAGGAGACTTGTGCTCAGTACCTTGCACTGGGAACAGCATTCTTTGTAACTGGGGAACTCGGGAGCCTTTGGAAAGTACTGCTGCAGTTTGCTCCAGGCCTCTTTAGAGACAAGCCTTCTTTCGTTTTCAGAGATGCACAACTCCCCTGAGCACAAAAAGATTTTTTTTAAATTTAAACCAAAAAAGTCAATATATAGCCTCCAAAAAAGATGTTTCCTATTTCTTAAACCGAAGAAAAATATTCTCTTCTAAAGTGTTCAATTCTCTTTCTTTGGTTTCAGAAATCTCTAATTGTTGTTTATCTAATTCTAAAGGAGCCATTCCTTGATGTCCTTCATTGTATCTGTGGTTGAAAAACCAGGCAATAAAGACAAATGCATGAGACTAGCGCCGTGCATTTCCTGCTTTTCTTCCTGCCGGTGAGCGGGGCTCCCGGGATCCTGGTGTCTGTGCACAAGGCAGGGCTGCTGAGCAGCATTTCATCTCCGCCCACACTCGCCTCACAATTTCCTGCGGACTGTATTTCCTCCCATTTGATTGTGCTACCTCACTGAAATCACCCCGAATTAAAATGGTATTTTCAAGGTGGTGTCCATTCTCTTAAGTTACTGATTCAAAGTTAAGTAATAATCTACTGTACAACTGGTAAACTGTGTCCAGACAAGATCCTGTTAGTTTCCTACTGCCATCACCCCAGTTCCTGCGGATCTTTAAAAATCCGCAGAGAAAAAAACAGGACTAGTCACCACCACCTTCCTCTTCTCGGAAGGTCGTGGGAACGCCCAATTGGCAGAAACCTGCAACCTCAGCAGCCCCTCCTTGGTGCCTTTCCCCCCACTCCACCTCTCACTCCATTTGTGGTTCTAGTTTTCATTGTTTCAGCTCTTGCTAACTGATGAATTAATGAACTGTCCCTATGTACTAAATGGGTCATTACCCAGAAAACCATCTGTAAGTTTCCAGGGCCATATGTTTTTCTATACCCGTTTGCCAGGCACCTCCATGTTGGTTAAAAGTAATAAACCTTTCTAAAAACAATATCATTCTGCCCTAGCCAGTTTGGCTCAATGGATGGAGCACTGGCCTGTGGACTGAAGGGTCCTGAGTTCGATTTCGGTCAAGGGCACGTACCTCCACTGCAGGCCCCTGGCCCTGGTCAGGGGACATGCGGGAGGCAACCAATCGATGTGTGTGTCTCTCTCTCACATGTGTGTTTCTCCCTGTCTCTCCCTCTCCCTTCCCCTCTCTCTGAAAGTCAAATACCCTCGAGTGAGGATTAAAAAATAAATAAATAAATAAATAAATATATAAAAAAAATCTTGAGACACACACTGGTGAATATCACTGGTTTTAAAAAAAAGCAATTACTAAAATAAAGTAAGTATCCTTCTTTGCTTCATGTGTTTTATATAATAATAAACTGAGAATCAGAGAAATTAATATACCTAGGGTTGCCACAGCTGGTGAATGATGAAGCTGGACTATGAACTCAGGTCTGCTTCATTCAAACCCCGTAATTTCTAATACCTATAAATATATCTTCATAACTGCCACCCTTCGCCTCTTATTGACCTTTGAATAATCCCAAGGAAATATCACTTTGCTTTAATAAACTTAATATCAGAGAAAAATAGGTCACAATGTAAAATTTAACTTTCTTTCTGAGTAGGCTATTAACTTAAATTTCCTCTGGGGCTATAAAAATTTACTCCAACATGCATACCCTCCTAAGACACAATTAGGGAATATCTTTTAAAAGATTAATTGATTATCCAAACCTAGTATAGTACATCTTTATAGTGAAATATAATACAGCCATAATAAGGAAAGGCATATTTCTATGACCTGATTTTCTAGAAAGCACTCCAAGGCAATTAAAATTAAAAATAATTTTAAGTGGTTTCATTTTTTCCCCCTTCTTTAAAAAAAAAAAAAGGAAAAAACTCTTCCTCTGTATGAGTGGTGTAACCCAATTTGTTTAAAAAGGGGGATTTTGTTATAAAAAATAAGAAAATTCAAAACAAGCACTTCCAGAAACAAAAAGTTTTAAAACTGCATTTACTTTCAGTTGCCTCTTGAAACACCACTAAACCACAGTAAAGGAATCTTTAAAGAGATCTAAAATCACTATGATGGATGAACAGAACAAAGAGGGAACAACAGCAACAAAAATTTTAGAAGCTTAAAAGCAGACAGATGAAACATATAAAAAATGAATTCTAAATCGGCAAAAGCCAAGAAGTAACAAGATTTATTACACTGCACAACTGCCTAGAAATTGCAGGCACCTGGAAGTACAGGTGGGGCTAATAAAACAACAACCCAGAATGGATTACAAGTCTATTGAAGAGGCAGTTACTATTTTCTGCCTCCTCTAGATTCTACAAATAACTGCCCCTCTACCCACAAGGAAGACCATACCTTCTCTGGTGACATATGCATCAGCCCTCTCCACCAGGGGACACAAAGCACAGAGAGGAGAGGGGCAATGAGCTGACACAGAGGCAGTCTCCCCAAGCCCTCTTCTCTCTACTACCCCAGAACAGGCACAGCCATGGCTGCATTTCCAGGCAGGAGAATGGATGCCTATGGAGAAATCTGAGCAGCCCAAGAGCAGACACTGACATTGGGAATTCCCCAGTGAGGTCCTCCTGGGTGCACCCGGCCTCCACAAGCACCTCGCACAATGAGGGAGGTAGGTAGGGCCTGCCCTGTGAGATGCCACTGAACACTGGGGATAAAAATCTTACAAGCTGCCAAAATGGAATGAAAAGAATCACTTACGCATAATGGACAAATGGCACAATGAAAGATAGTGCAAGTCCTTTAAGTTTCTGAAGGAAAGTAATTTGAGAATTATGCACGTAGGTAAAACTATCCATTAAATGGGGTGATCTTGAGCAAATGACTCTTAAAACTCTATGCCTCAGCTTCTTTACTCATCAGTACAATGGATATGACAGTAATACTGACCTCTCGGCACTGTTTTATAGACGAGTTAATATCTACACACTTAGGAAACTACCAGCATGTGTATAAACATTCAGTACATGCCTACTATCATCTCACTACTAGTTGTATTCAGTACTACCATCACTACCACCATTACCACCACCATCACATTCCAGAAACAAATCTATGTATATAAAAGGAATCTATGTATATAAAAGGCTAATACGCAAAGTGTCTGACTGTCCGACCGGTTGCTGTGACGCGCACTGATCACCAGGAGGCAGATGCTCAATGCAGGAGCTACCAAGCTGCAGTGACTTGGCAGAGGCAGTTCTCGGGTGACACACCCCGAAACCAGAGAAGTGGGAGGTCTCACGGGGCCGCGCTCCACCTCCGGCCGAGGGTTATGTTGTTGCTGGGGCACTATCGGCCCGAATCTGGTTTACTGCACACTTGTGTTTCCGTTCCACACCCTGTACAACAGCAACTTTGCAGAGTGCCCTCTCACACTCCAGGACTCCTCAGGGGATGGACAGCAGGTTTTGACCTGATTCCTGCAGGTCAAGCCAAGGGACCCTTCCTGCCGGAGGGACCCCGCTCACTCCACAGACGCCGGGGAGGGACCACAGGAGGTTGGCTCCAGGGCCTGTCCTGCCCACCTTGCTCAGTCCCACTCCACCGGCCACCTTCTAATTAATTTCCTTTCAATGTGCACGAATCCATGCACCGGGTCACTAGTTTTAATATAAACCTAATGAGTGAAGTGGGTTTCTAAGGTCCAATATCCTGCACTTGAAAACCTGATCTCATAGACACAATACACGGACAGGTGATGTCCACAAAAACAGTAGTGAAGAACTATCCTTTAAAAAGTACAGCAAGAAAAGGCTAACAAGTCCCAGATCAAGCTAAAGAACTAAAAAACAGCTCGAGGACCATTTCTGCTGAGGAGTGCAGCACACATCCTGAAATCCCACTCAGCTCTGCCAGGCTTTCTAATCAAACTGTAATACTGAAATGACAAGATGAGACAGGAGGTGGGAAGACAGAGCAAAAGTCAGTGGGCGAAGGAATGAGTTGACAATCTGAGTTCTGGCACTGTTTCAACCTTGGGACAGATCACAGATCAAGCATTCCTCAGCTCTCAAAAGGAAGGCACACATCCTAGGTCCACATCATGCTGTGAAGGTAAAGTAAGAGATGACAGAAAGCGTTTCGAGAAAAACTCATCTACTTTTGGCCATTTACTCCGCCTCCTCCTATTTATTTATTCAATCTGTCTACCACCCAGGAGGCCACCTCTCTTACTTTTGTGCTCCTGCTGTGACTTCAAGTGTAAGGCGGACAAACTGGGCTGTAGGTGATGGGACGGGAAGGAGAGATGGGCTTGGGATGCAGAGACTTAAATCCAATCCCAGGATGACCCCCCTCACCACCTAGCAGTGTGGTCAGTAAATGAGAATGCCACTTAGATAGTAAACTAAAGGGCAGTGACACAAATACCCAGAAAGACCAGCCTGCAAGGACCATTCAGGGGAGAATTATCACCACTGTCATCAAGGACCCTTGATATAAAAGGGCTAGAGTGCACGAGGGTGTGAGACATTACGTATCCTACCTAATAAAATGGTAATATATAAATACCATCACTCCGCTACGCCCACGATTGGGCCAGAGGGAGGCGCAGGGGGCGGGACTTGGGGTGGCCGGGGTAGCCGATTGGGCCCGCAGGACGCTGAGCTGGCGTCGCCACTGGCAAAGCGAGCTCAGAGTCTGCGCCATGGCTGTGCTGCGGAACAGAAGGGGCCTCTGGAGCAGCGAGCTCACGTCCTGCCTCGGACCATCAAAAGCGGGGGAGCTGGGTGCCTGTCCGCTGGTGGAGCAGACAGGCACCCAGCTCCACCACGATGGAAAGCGAAAGCGTGTAGGGGACCCTACACGTGCATGATTCAATCATGTACTGGGCCTCTAGTTGGTTCATAATGAACCAATGAAGTAAGAACTAAAATAAGAAATTTAGCCCTAACTGGTTTGGCTCAGTGGATAGAGCATCGGCCTGCTGACTGAAAGGTCCCAGGTTCGATTCCGGTCAAGGGCATGTACCTTGGTTGCGGGCACATCCCCCGTAGGAGGTGTGCAGGAGGCAGCTGATCTATGTTTCTCTCTCATTGATGTTTCTAACTCTCTATCCCTCTCCCTTCCTCTCTGTGAAAAATCAATAAAATATATTTAAAAAGAAATTTATTAGGACCAACAAGCATTCTGAGATTGGGCAATATTAGCACACAACAAGAAACACACATGCCCTAGCTGATGTGGCTCAGTTGGTTGGGCTTTGACAGGTGCACCAAAAGGTTGATCCTCAGTAGCGGGCAGGCAGGAGGCAGCTATTCAACGTTGTGCTCTTACATAGATGTTTCTCTCTCCCTCTCCAAAAAAGAAAAGAAATAAATGCACAGACATGGATTAGTAGAATAAACCAAGTTTTTAAAAGGGGGTGAAGAGTCCTTACATAGTATAAGGCTTTGAGAAGCAGAGAGCTGCTTGACTTTCAGAGTGCTAACAGAATGGATAATCATGTCTCATATATAAAGAAACCCTTGCAGAAAATTACTTATTAGTAGTGAGCACTAACTAGGACCAAATAAGAAATACATGAACAAATAAATAGGAGTAAGTGTCTAAGAAACTAAACAAAAAATACCCCTCTCCTGGGAAACGGGGCCACCCCCACGCCCTTCACGCAACGCACGTTCGTGGGGAACCTGGCACTAAACCATTCGTAGACGACCTGCTTCTGGGTCGGGGTTTCGTACGTAGCAGAGCAGCTCCCTCGCTGCGATCTATTGAAAGTCAGCCCTCGACACAAGAAAAAGAAAAAAAAGAACAAAAAATACCCCTAATAATAATAACAATCCTATATATTAAAACCTTAATATGCAAATCGACCGAAAGCGGAATGACCGGTCGCTTTGATGCACACTGACCACCAGGGTGCAGATGCTCAACACAGGAGCTGCCCCTGGTAGTCAGTGCACTCCCACAGGGGGAGTGCCGCTCAGTCAGAAGCCAGGCTCATGGCTGGCGAGCGCAGTGGCGGTGGCAGGAACCTCTCCCACCTCCACAGCAGCGCTAAGGAACAGCGAGCTGAGAAGTAAGGAGCAGCAAGCAGGCAGGCTGTAAGGAGCGAGGGGTCCCGGACTGCGAGAGGGCGCATGTTGGGCTGAGCTTCCCCTCCCCCCACCCCGCGCACCAATTTCGTGCACCAGGCCTCTAGTAAGAAATGTATGAACACTGTTCTCAAAGTGTTCAAACTGGACAAAGACAGTCATGGGAAACTCTTCCCTTCCACTCAGATAGCCCTTCAAGGAGACAAGTGACAAAAAGTTTCTTCTCCACTAAATATAGGAAAAATCCTATTTTACACACACACACACACACACACACACACACACACACACAGCAAGGAGTGAAGAAAAGGTGTGCGAGGCATTGGCCTAAAATCAGGCAGTAGAATCTAACAGTTAAGAAGGGTATGAGAATAGAAACATCAGAATCAAGTACAGTTTAGAAAAACCATGGCTGCCGTATTATGGCCTAATTCCTAAGAGAAAGTGCAAAACAGTTAACAAAATATTTACAATATGCTCAAGTCTGACAATGGAAGATTCATGCTTCTAGCTTACCATGTGGACACAGAATGTCTTCATTAAAATTTAATTCCTCCTCTTCTTCTTTTCTTTCTTCCTTTGATTCATCTAATCAAAAGAAACACAGAGTAACTTGCTCTGGCTGTTGTATTTAAAGGTCAAAGCAGCAGAGATAATACTCTGCACAATTTTGAACAAAGAAAACGTTAAAACATTCTAAAAATTTGACCCAAGCAATTCCTACACAGTTCTGCTAAGTGTTATATTTCTTTCCTTTAAAAGGAAAGAGGACTATCTGAATGGCAGTTTAACTTTTTAAAGAATTAGATTATGCAAGAAAATGTACCTTTTTTCCCCAAATTTAAAAGTAATTTACATATCCTTCCATTAATTCTAGTCAAGGTGTTCAGAACTGTGTCATAAACCAAGTTAATAATCTACATGTCATGTCATTCTCTTATTTTAAGGGTTGAACAGAAAGCTTTAGAGGCCAATGAAATAACCTAACCTTTTACGTCAAACACATATAATAAGAACTTTGCTTTTCCTGTTAACATTTCTCTCCCAGTATCTACTTTTCTTACTTGCCCATGCTGTATCAACATCAATTTTTAGTTGTGTATACCAGGAACATGATATCAAATAGAAGTCGTGAGTATCAGGAGATCAGAATAGTTATATATATGGGTTTTCCAAGTTAAGAACACATTTTTAATATAATTAATATATATATAAAAAGAATATTTGCTAAATGTTAAGAAGTTCAAGTATAGAGAAATGAGCAAAGGAAGGACATGATCAGGTAACTCTGGCATCTGTCATATATGCACAAATAACACCTCAAATATATGAGGAGGGTTGACCTCAGTGATGGTTTTGAAAGATATAAGCCTTGACACTGCTAAGTCATTTTTCATATATATCAGTCTGGAAAAAATGGATGTGACTGATGTACTCTTTACATTGATGAAAGCATGAGGAAATAATTTCTAGAGGAAATTTACCACTGTATGTCAGTTTCTAGCAATTATATATGGAGATAATTCTCTGGTCCAGTAATTTCTACAAATTCATTTGAACTTCAAATTTAAGTGTTAAAAATCATAGTTTAAAACTAATAATGGTGCCGAAACCGGTTTGGCTCAGTGGATAGAGCGTCGGCCTGTGGACTGAAAGGTCCCAGGTTCGATTCCGGTCAAGGGCATGTACCTTGGTTGCGGGCACATCCCCATTAGGGGTTGTGCAAGAGGCAGCTAATCGATGTTTCTCTGTCATCGATGTTTCTAACTCTCTATCCCTCTCTCTTCCTCTCTGTAAAAAATCAATAAAATATATTTAAAAAAAACAAAAAAAACTAATAATGGTTTTGGCGTTTTTATTTTCTCAAAGGGGTAGTGACAGGAGAGATCCACACCAAGCAAAATGGAATGATATAATATGGTTGAATGCAGAAAATGCAAAGTATTTTAGTAAAATGGTTAAGAATATTAAAATGATAAAAATACATGTAAATAATATTTGAAGATGAGAAAATTAAATGAAATAATTGCTTATGGATCACTAACTTACCTCTGAATTAGTAAACTGATCAAACCTCTAGTTTCCATTTTTAATCTAAAAATAGTTCCTATGCCTTAATTTTCCTTGATATTTTATAAAATATTGGTTATAAAATTAAGTTAAGTGATTTACTGAGACTAACATAATTTCCTATTTGAAAGCATAGCTTCAAAAAAAAAAAAAAAAAGCTCAGCCCTAACCGGTTTGGCTCAGTGGATAGAGCGTCGGCCTGCAGACTCAAGGGTCCCAGGCTCGATTCCAGTCAAGGGCATGTACCTTGGTTGTGGGCACATACCCAGTAGGGAGTGTGCAGGAGGCAGCTGATCGATGTTCCTAAGTCTCTATCCCTCTCCCTTCCTCTTTGTAAAAAAATCAATCAAGTATATTTAAAAAAAAAAGCTCAGAAAACGTTATAAGCGAAAAGCTACCCAAAAGCCGCCTTCTCACCCGAAGCACAAGCTCTTCTACGTGAGGAAGGCAGCCTGTAAGTGTGGCCGATAATCCACAACCAAAACATCCTGGGCTTACAACACACTCTGCAACTTGCAGCCGCCTTCCCTTTCTGAGCTGCTGAACCTTTGACCCTTGCTCGGTTTCATTAGCTTAAACACTTTTCATTTGTTATGAGGCATTTTTCAGAGCTTTAGGTTTAATACAATTTTTCTTTAAAATTACATGGATGGGAATTAAGCCAATTTTACTAAAAACAAATGTTTCCACTTCTGTGGTAGAACTCACAACCATCGACACAGGTTTTAGAAGGTACCTTTATTCAAGGTGTTGCCATTCACTTTTCCATTGCTTTGGTCTGCGTCACCATCTTGCTCATCTAGCTGTTCAAGGGCCAGCTGGCGCCAGCTGCGCAAGGACGATTTTCCCACCCAAAAGCCATCACTGCTGAGGAACAGAGAGAAAGTGAAATCATGCATGTCACGTTTCCTCACATCCTCCCCTCCCTTTTTTTCCTTGTAAAGGCCACAGCTAAAGGGAATCTCAAATATTCAAAGTCTGCTGTTAAGTACACAATTTCTCTAACCCACTTCGTCATTTAGGCCATTTTTACTCCTTATTACTGAACTGCAGGTACCGTTTCCATCCTAAATCTTACCCTGCTTCTCCTAACCCTCATTTACATTTATGCCGATCACATCAATCAACTGGCTGCGTTCTTTCACTTGATTACTATTCACAATTACATACAGCTGTGCCTCTAAGTATACACAGACGCACTCACATATATACATCCATGTCTACACATAAACACACATTTAGGCTGTTTGTGGAATGACTAAAAATGGTCAACTGGATTAATCTTTGTTTGGGCAATACACAACTTAAATAAAATCCAGACATAAGAAATGCCATCTGACTCTATCGTATCTGAACTCACAGGTACTACAGGGAGTGGGGCTCAGCATACTCCAAAGCAGTGGTCGCCAACCTTTCAGGCTCACGGGCCACTGGTTGGCGACCTCTGCTCTAAAGGACCCTGGATGTTCCTTTTCTTTCTTTCTTTCTCAATTGGATTTACTGGGCTGAGTGTTTCTGACAAGGATGCTCTGCTGGGTACCATTTGTTAACACACATACTTCATTCTCTAGATCTACGGCGGACACCAGCAGACCAGGCAGGATGAAGTTCCACCACAGCTTTCTATAATTCCATGCCAGAACACAGGCTTACACCCCTGCCTTGGTCTGACCCGGCCTCAGGTCCACATCTCTGCTTCTGTCTTTCTAATGATGGAACACTGTCGCAAAGGCTGTGTGACTCAGCTTTCTGTGTCTTTACCACACGGGCAATCACTGCAACATTTAATCTGGCTCTGCCATGCACATCATCACACTTCTTTCTTCAAAAAAAATCCAATTCCCTCTTATCTAAAAATAATCAGCTACCAGGTTAGTTCTTCTCAATTGTTTTTTCTTAGTTTATCATAAACAATACACACGGTGGAACATACCCCTTTATTGTTGTTTTTAGCAGATTAGTAACAGTTTTATAATCTTCATTTAGTTGATTCTTCAGACGCAACATACGACAGCGTTCTACTACACATTCCTTACACAGGGCTTTCACTAGGGCCAGAGAGAATGAAAGACAATAGTTTACTCGCATACGGATTTCCTGTTAGGAAAATGCTTTCACCGTTTCACAAAACACAAAAGAATTCTAAACCAAAGTCATAAATTCTGACAAAATAGCAAATTGATATATATCACCCTAGCTGGTTTGGCTCAGTGGATAGAGAGCGTTGGCCTATGGACTCAAGGATCCTGGATTCGATCCCCAGTGGGGAGGTGTGCAGGAGGCAATCAATGTTTCTCTTTCATCACTGATGTTTCTCTCTCTCCCTCTCCCTTCTTCTCTAAAATCAATAAAAATATTTTTAAAAAGGCAGTGGTTTCCAAACATTAAAAAAAAAAAAAAAAAACTACAGCAGAAGGTGCAGGTTTAGAAGGTAGATGATTTCCATTTTTAATATATTGAATTTAACCCACTCTATCCAAAATGTTTACATTTCTTTATGAAATCAGTATTTTTAATGTTAGTGAAATATTCTACCTTCTTTTTTTCTATCTCTCTCCCTCTCCCTTCTTCTTTGAAATCAATAAAAATATATTTTAATTTGATATATATCCTAAATTATTTTGTAATGTTAATATCAAGATAGTAACACTGTTGTAAGAGAAAAAATGCTATATGTCAAAACTATCTGTACCATGAAATGCAAAGTTTACAAGGTTTAGAAGCAAATTTCACAAGACCCTAATCAAATAATGGTGCGGTGGGGAGTCAATGCATCCGACAACCATAAATGTAATGTTAATCGTTTAAGAGCTTCATGTGAATACTTCAAAGCACAGAACACGAAAGGAAAAACAAAAAGCAAGGCCTGCTTTAAAGCACAGTGTCAGGAATCATAGAAATTTGACTCTCTGGAAGATCATCCATTGCTGTTTATTAATTGTGAATCAAAAAACAAAGAAAACTCCATATGTGCACAAGACCTGGAGCATATAGTTAAGTGCCAGTTTTTATGCAGAAGTGGTACATGATCAGAAAATAGCATTTATTTTAGGGGAAAAAAGGGTAGTAGTTTTGTTTATTAGACTCATCTATAGATTGGGTGGGGGTTGGGGGACTGTGTTGCCAGTTAAAAAGAAATGTTATGAGGAGAGGTAACCAGAACCAAATAGATTATGGACACTACGTGGCTTTTTATACAGCTCTATCTTCAGGGTAGAATCACACAGATTCCATTCATAAGCTAAGTAACAATGCGCAGATCTCATACTGTTAGAAGTCACTGTAGCAGGGAGGCATAAGATCTATAATCAACTAGACCAGGCTTCGAGTACTTTGATTTAAAAATATATATATTTAGTATTTTTTTAGAGACAGAGAAACATCAATTTGTTGTTCCGTTTATTATATGCATTCACTGGCTGATTCTTGTATGTGTCCTGACCAGGGATCACACCTGCACCCTTGGTGCATCAGGTGATGCTCCAAATGACCTACCCAGCCAGGGCTCAAGTACTTTGAAGAGTAATGTATAAAGCAACAAAATACTACCAGATGATTTTCTCAAAAGTATCCTATTCTGTCTGCTTTGAAAAAGAAAAAACCCCCACTGAGCAGTACCAGTTTCTTTCCTAACATTATAAAGATACCATGTATAATGCTATTTCTACTTTATTCAGCAAATCCTTCTTGCAGTGTAAGGAACATCTGGTCTGGCTTAGTTTGGGTCCAATGACCATGAAGATCACATGATGAGGACACACAGCATCTCTCTTTTTTAAGCAGAGAAGACATCGGAAATTACCAGTGAGCCTCGGTCCTCCTCCATATCTACTGTAGAAAACGTCAGCTGCATATTCAGATATTCTCTTCATGATCGATATTTTATCAGGATGCAGCTTGTCATGGGAACAAAGGCAGGCGTGGTTATCGATAGGCTTGGTAGGTGTTGACTCATCCAACCACTTCTGCAGCCACTCGAGAGAGACAAACTCATAGGGCTCTGAGGAAGAGAGCAAGGGAAAGAGCCTATGTATTTTTACAGCTTTTTAACTAAGTGATACGTTCATTTTTCTCAAAAGACAGTGCAAACTCTGTCCAAAGTTAGCAGAATCAGAAGAACCATTGTTGCGGGGAAATGTTGGATAAGTATGACACAGAGCTCCATTTAACTACCCTACCCTTCCTCTGGTTTCAAGCTGCTGTGTGAGAGGCCGCGCGTGACAGGGGTGAGTCTGCTCAGTGCCTCGGAGATCGGCTGGTATTATTAACCACATTCTACAAAAGAGGTATCCACAGAGAGAAGTGTCTTGCTTGATAGCACAGCAGAGCTTTGATCAGGACACCGTGATTGCTGACAAGCCGCTCCACGCTGGCTCGCAAATCACATAACCTCATCCCCTACTGTTTATTCCATAAAACCCTTTTCATCAATACATAAGATACATCTGAAAATTAAAAGAAGCCTGAGTGAGTTCTCAGTTAGAGATTAACCCCATCAGCTATAACCGCACTTTAACGAGCCTGTTTCAGTCACTGAACTTTTCTTCATCCAAGATGATATGGGTGTATGGATGAAAAGAACTAAATTTCCCCACCCAATCCATATCATGATCTATTATTTACTTTTTTTTTTCAAGAAAATAAGCGATTTTAAACGAATTCCAGGATGAAATATGCTAGAATTGAATTTCAATTTGAAGTAGTAAAAATTAAGACAAAACCAAACACCTCAACATGAGTTTTAATTTGGGAAAGTAAGAGTCCCTGAGTTCCCTAAAAGCCAAAATTAAAGGTAAAGGGCCAGCTTTGATTACTTACAAAGATCTCCAGTGAGTCCAAGCATAAAACATAGAAGAAAACATACAGAGGTTGAATTTATATACTTGTATTATGTACTACTTCTGATGAGATCTGAGGGATGGACAGTTCACCTCAAAGCCCATTTTGAGCAATTTTATACGTCTCTTGGGTTACAAATCTAGAAAACTAACTGCCATCTTACGTTTAGTATAAAACATTTCAATATTTACAAAAACAAAATTCAGAATTTTTGGATGTCTTGTTTGTGCTAAAACTGTACTGATCAGCTCAGACACAGCTGCAGAGGAAGAGCAGGTGACTACAAGCTGAGACCAAGGTCTAATCCAAGTTCTGCCACCAAGAAACTGAACTTGAGCAAGTCACTTAAACTCTCTATGCTTCATGTCTTTTATTTGTAAAATGAAGGTAATAATACCTGCCTTCTACCTACCTCACAGGGATGTTGTTGAATATAAAAGATAAGATATGTGAAGCATTTTGAGCTTTTTGGAAGAAAAGAGATACAGAAAAGTTAATTATACATTCACACAATATATAAAAGAGGAGACCTTAATATTTAGTAGAGGTAACATGGCCATGGCATTTCACAACATATAATGATATGGTTAATGAAATTTAAAATACCTCTCATTGTTATTTGCCACTTATCAAGTTTAACTTGGCAGGGATAGAGTTAAGAAAGCGAAATCCCTCTCTAAAAAAGGAAAATCAAAGTCTTAGCATGTCCGACCTTTTCCCGAATATAGTCACATCAATTAAATTTAGTAATCTGAAGGCTGTCAAAGGAGGGAAAACAGGACTGCGACACAGAGCAACACTCAAGGAGGATTCACCAGGTGTTCGTTTCCCCCACAGCCGGGGAAGGGTGAGTGCAGGACAGTATCTGCTGTTTCTAAGTGGAAAAAAAATAAGCCATAAGAACCTTGAGCTTTGTAAGAAATCTAGGGAAACTAAAAGAGCAAAAAGCATTCCTTGCCAGGGGGTGTCTGCTGGGTCCGAAGCCCAGAGTGACTCTACCCTGGCCCACGCAATAGCAATGGGACTCCAAGGCGGTTAGTTCAAGACAACATTTTCCAATCTCCTACCAGAGTGAACTTTCCAGGGAAGCTTCCTGTTTGGGTTCCATGTACTACATGAAGATTAGAAAAATCACGTGTGGTTTATAGTAAGGAACAGAGCGGAGACTGGGCCTATAATTCTGGTGAAAATCCATACTCCCCAGGTGTGCAGATTTTGGGCGCCAGTTTCAGTGTGCTGAGAAACCCATGGAAGGAAGTGACTGAGCTCTTTCTTTCCACTTTCCATCCCCATCACATTAGAGTTGGATCAATCTCTGCCCAGAGCTTCTCTGATAGTCAAGGTCTAGCATACGTCTTAATGGTTAGGTCAGAGTCCACTTATGGACCGCTTTTTATACCACAAATGCTTCTGCCCGAAAGAAAGGCTCCTTGGCAGGTTCTCAAAGATGTTCTCTCCTTCTGTGATTCGCAAACTACCTAAGCATTGCCTTCCAGAGGCATGGGTAAGCCAACTCGCCAAATGGCAATAAACACTCTCTTTAATGATCAATATGGAGATAACACACTGTATAAAATCTCAGCATTTGACAAACCAGCAAAGCTATTGTTACAATATTTACCAAAGGGAAATGCACATTTGGGTTCAAAGTTATAATATTTTAATGCCTGGATTTTGAACAAAATATTTTCTTTTGGAACATTAAGTCTATAAAGATTGAGTCATCAGAAATATTTAAAATACTTTATCTACAGATAATTTAAGATTATTTTATTACAGCACAGTCCTTACAGACGGAATGAAAACAGCCAAGAGAAGCACAAGCATGCGCTGACTTGACACATAACAGCTTTGGACCATGCAGATTTAAAGAGTGGTTCCAAAGAGCAGTTTCCTTCAGACTCCGTAAATCCCTTTCTCTTGTCCAATGAATAATGAAAACGGAATACAGTTCAAAAAATTGATTCCCAGTTCCGAACTCCTATGACTGAATTTACAACTTTGAATCATATGTTCATTTCCAAATCATTTTCAAGAAAATTAAGGTCAGTTTAATTCTTTAGGACAATCCCAACCCTTGGAACAGAGTGACAGTAATAGGTTACAAAGAAAGCTCGGAATCAAATCATTTAGAAAGCCCTGCCCGGTGTGGCTCAGTTGGTTGGAGCCTTGTCCAGTACACTGAAGATTTCGGGTTCAATTCCCAATCAGGGCACATACCTACACTGCACATTTGATCATCAGTCAGGACCTATAGGCAAGGCAACCAATCCATGTTTCTCTCTCTCTCTCCTTTCCCTTCTCTATAAAAATCAATGAACATATCCTCCGGTGAGGATTTAAAAATAAAGAACTTTTAAGAGGCATTCCCCAGATTTAGCCATTTATATTCATCTTTTGTTTAAAGTCATAACAGTAATAGAAAATTAAGATTATAAAAAAGACCAAACACAGAAGTACAATTATACTTGAGTATTTATGTTCTAAAATTAGGATTAAATTGCCTCTCTTCCTTAAGTAGAAATTGGGTTTAGAGGAATTCATGTCTATGAAAGGACTAAGACAATATATTATTACAAATGGCATACCAGCTTTAAAAAGTTGAGGTTTCCTTTTTATATTAAATTTCAAATTAATCCTAAGAAATAGTACTCATATAAAAGAATACCTGTTAATACTGCGAGGGTACCAAGTATACAAGGAAACCAAATAGCTGAGCTGCCTCCATAGTAACCCAATCCAACTTTTCCTTAAGAACAAGTTACTATCTCACAAAATAGGAATATCTGTTTTGTCTTATATGAAGAGTGCTGACCTAAACCTTATAATTAAGAGCTTCCCATTTTGAAAAGTACATGATAATGAAAATTATATGAAATGCTACACATCAAGTTAGTGCTGGTTTACATGGCAATTTTATAGTATATAAGGCTGGCATTGGTGAGTTATAAGACCAGGAAGGGAAAAGTTAGTTCATACACATTTGTGAACATAAAACAAGGCACTCAGTGGCAACAGTGCTGTCCCAGAATATCTTACAGACCAGCTCCAGCAGGTAACCTTTGGTACAGCTCCTTAACCTCTTCGTGCTTGGCTTTGCCTTTGTCCACACTTTGCTTACGCATCTCAGCCATTTCAATACACCACTCTTCAAACTTGGAATTATCCCGATCTACCAGCTCTTGAAGAAAGGCTATTCAAAACAGAAAGAAAAAACAAATCCACTTTATCCTGTTTCCAGACACTGAACCATGCTGGTCTCTAAATTATATCAAACACGGGCTCATATTTTGGTGGCCGTTTCCTACTATGGTCTCCTTTTCTGTTAGAGACCCCCAACCTGAAGGCAAAAGTGAAACTGAAGACAGACACTAGAGTGTGAGTCCCCACCTGGCTATCCATGACATTACAGCCAACCAGAACCATCAGACGGCTCGAAACACAACTTCAAGATACATGCTACTGCCCTGGCCAGTGTGGCTCAGTTGGGTGCCATCCTGTGCACCGAAAGGTTGCCGGTTCAAATTCCGGTCAGGGCACATACCCAGGTTTTTGGTTCAATCCCCAGTTGGGGTTCATGTGGGAGACAGTGATGTTATTCTCTGATATCAATGCTTCTCTCTCTCTAAAAACCATAATAACGTTTAAAAAAAACCCACAACAACACACACGCGCGCACGGTGCTACAGAGCATAGAACAGTATTAGATAAAAGGGCAACTAAAGAATGCTACAGGCCAGTAGCAACTCTTTCTTCTTTTTTGAAATCTAGAAAATACTTACAAATTGAACAAAATAAAACCAAACTGTGGTTTTATTTTATAAAATGTGTTTTTATTTGATTTCAGAGAGGAAGGAGGAAGAGGGACAGAGAAAATCAATGGTGAGATGGAATCGCTGATCTGCTGCTTCCTGCACTCCCCACACTGGGGATCAAGGCATGTGCCCTGACCAGGAATCAAACCATGACCTCCTGATTCATAGGTTGACGCTCAACCACTGAGCCACGCCAGCCAGGCCCAAACTGCTCCTTAAATATTCCTGGATCACCTTTTGGATTTTTAAAAATTGCTTTTGTGGGTTTTTGTGTGTTTTGTTTTTTTTTGGTGGGAGGTTAGGGAGGTTCAATGGAATAGTTCTGTTAAAGGCTCCCTTATTTTAAAAACTCACTACTTTAAAGTAAATTTGTTATGATTATATCTACTTTCACCAATATTTACAATATGCAATCAACCTATATTAATAACAAAAACAATCTGTTCCTGTCGCTGACCTTCCAGCATGGTGTTCTAAGATATTTGCCTGACACAATCGTGGGAAGCTGCTTACCTGGTACCTGAACAGATGTATTGGGCTTTTCTTGAGTCTGAAGTCTATAAACCAACATGTATGCATTTCGAGAGCAGTGAGTTCCTTTGCCACACTTCGGTTTACGTGTCTGGGACTTGGAAGGTTCTGCTGAGGGAGGGAAATCAAAGATGATTAAATTAGAATGCCTAGTTTATTTATTCTTTCATGGGGGTGGGGTGGACTTAAAAACAATTCCTACAATATATGATCAAGAAACTTTTATATGGATCTACAACATTAAAATGCAACACAAATTTAGCAGGCTCTATAGATGTTTGAATCTTTAAAAAAGTTTCCTCCCCTCACCCCCACTACCTTGCCTGTCATATTCCATTCTCAAAAAATGGTAAGTACTGTTTTTCATGAGAACATACCTGGAACAATAAAAGTACTACTACTCTTGAGTTTTAATATTGGTCTTAAATTATAAAAATAAATCCAGACTTAATTCAATTGCCCAAAGAAATAAAATTAATACACACACACACACTCAAGACACTCTAATGAGCAAAAAGAATAAAATAATCGGTAGAAACTTTAAATGTTCTACCTGGTCTAAAAATAACAACTATTCTTGTAAGAGTATTTTCTATATTTAAATCACAAGAATAGTCAGCATATGGAAATCTGTAGAAAGATTGTCCACATGCCTTGAAAGCCAGCAAAGCCAGCAAAGCCAGCCACGCTCCTCCCTGATTCATTGGAAAAGTGGTTCTGATCCATTAAAAAAGAACAGTGGCACGGAGACACACGCTTATTCCCATTCCTTTTCCCTTATTTAGATCCCGTCCAAATCTCACCCAAAAATGACAAATTGAAAACCTCAGCCAGATGGCTCCTACTGGAAGAACCATGCACTCCTTCAGGGAATAAATGGGTATTTTGGCCTAAGAAAACTAAGTTGATGAGAGCTCCATACTAAGATACTATTTCAAGAAGTACTTCTTAAGGCAGAACTCATCACTACAAAATGGCAAAAAGCTTCCTCCCCAGAGGTGCTGCTCCCCGCTCCATGGGTGGGATAAAGACACTCAACAGGAAGGAGTAGGTACCGTCCTTGGAGCAAAGTTCCCTTGCTGTAGTTAATGCCAAAAATAAATTTCCTGACCCAGAGAAAAGGACTACAAATCCTACATATTAAATCTACTAGCCATCATGCTTAGTTTAATACTTACCATCGTCTCTCCCAATTAACCTGATAACTGAAAATATTTAAATATTTGCCTTCAAACATGACATTATGGAAACCACCTCTGGAAAAAAAATCTTTTTTTTTTTTTTAATTCAAGCATTGCTAATAAAAGATGTTCAGAGATTATGTTTAAGAAATACAAATATCCTTGACAGCCCATAACAATCTTGGACCATAATAATTTATCACAAATATTTCCGGCAAAAAAATATTTATATTTTAAAAGGGCACTCACAACTTAAAGGTTTTACCTAGATCTTCCTCAATCCCTAGTTGTAATTTCTTCCCCTCCATCTTTTCTATGTCTTCATCATTAAACTTATACCATTCACCAGACTGTGGATCTTTCACGTGGGCAATGTAGTGGCCAGAATAAGCACTCACTCCTCTGTGTATGAGAACTGCACTGAGTTCATACACATAGGACCCACCTAGGAAAGGAGAAAGTGAAAAAAATTTGGGGTAACAATATTTTTTCTTGTACCCTAAGCCTAAATGATAATGAATACAATTCTTTATGCATCTGATAGAATTCTAAACATGTCACCTAAGATTAAAAGAAATTAAGACTTACACAATAATATAAGCTCACTATATTAATTCTCCATCCCTTCATAGACAAAGCATCCTGGGTACTCAGGGTTACAAAGCTACTCTGTATTATATTTTGCCTTTCCCGGATAATTTGCCTGCGTCATATACTTAACAAAATTCTGTTTAAATTCTCCAACTTGTTACAAAAATCAATTATGCAAGCTAATGAAAGATGACTACTAAAGTAAAAATCTACTGCTTATGTAAAAGAAAAATGTTTTCGAAAAAAAATGGAAGTAAGTCATTAAGAAAACCTGTCTTTCAAAATAGGTATAGGCAAGACAACTGGAAATAAGAGAGAAAACATTAAAATTCTATACTGATTCTACACTCAGATTTCTTCATAAGCATTAGTTCCTATTCTCCTTTAAATAAACGAAACCTACACTGAATTCTCTCATCACTGATTTTTTTAAATATATATTTTATTGATTTTTTACAGAGAGGAAGGGAGAGGGATAGTTAGAAACATCGATGAGAAACATTGATCTGCTGCCTCCTGCACACCCCCGCACTAGAGATGTGCCCGCAACCAGGTACATGCCCCTGATCGGAATCGAACCTGGGACCCCTCAGTCCGCAGGCCGAGGCTCTATCCACTGAGCCAAACCAGTCAGGGCGTCATCACTGATATTTCTATACCTCTCTACCTCTCTCTTCCTTTCTGAAATCAATAAAAAAATAATTTAAAAAAATAAAGCCTGTTGGGCCAGTGGTTCATGTAAGAAGGCTTTATCCATGCAGCAATATATCAGCAAATGAATGAATATTTATATTTTAAGATACAACAAAGTATTTTAAAGTTAAAAAAATATACTGAAGATTCTAAACTTAAGTCGATGATACGGAGGACATTACTTGTGTTGGAAAAGATCACTTCTACGTTTTATTATTAAAAACGAGAAAACAATTCATTAGCAATCTCACAGACGAAACTACTATTAATACTTAAACCTGCAGGACTTTTCTAACAAATATTATCATTATCTTTCCATATCATTAAATATTCTTCTAAAAATTATTTATAATGCCTATGTACAAGTACCACACTATACTGGACAACTCCCATACTGTTGAATATTTCAGCTGGTAGCATTTTAGGGACATTACAAACAATAATTATTACCTTTGTAGTAAAAATCTTTGCACGTTTCACCACTATAATTTCCTTAAAACTGTAAGGAGTCACCAAGATATAACCAATCCCTCATTCAACAAATACACATGATGGACACGATTTAGGCACAGAGAATACAGAGGAAAGGACAGTCACAGCATTCCAGTAACTCAGTAGGGGACACAGTAATGCAAATTAATAGCCGGAGCAAAAAACACCTAACCCGTCCCAACTGAAAATCATTTAGAATTTAAAATAATTTTTAAATGCATTAACTCATCTACACTAGGAATCCTGTGGGGTTTTTTTTACACCAGGAATTCTTCATAGCATTTGCTAATTTTTTTTTTTTAATCCTCAGATGAGGATATCTTTCCATTGCTTTTTGTTTTGTTTTTTAGAGAGAATGGAAAGGAGAAGGAGAGTCAGAGAGAGAAACATCGATTGTTTGCCTCCTACACGTGCTCCAACCCAGCAAGGGATCAAGCCTGCAACAGAGGTACGTGCCCTAGACCAGAACCAAAACTGGGATCTTTCAGTCTGCAGGCCAACACTCTATTCACTGAACCAGATAGGCTAGGGCAGTATTTCCTAAATTATTAATGATGACAATAAACCACATAAGTATTGGCATTAGCAATATGACTCTATTACCATTGTATCATATCACATTACCATTGTTGCTGATAAATTTTATACTCAACTTAAGAAAGATGGTGCCCTAACCGGTTTGGCTCAGTGGATAGAGCGTCAGCCTGCAGACTCAAGGGTCCCATGTTCAATTCCAGTCAAGGGCATGTACCTTGGTTGCGGGCACATACCCAGTAGGGGGTGTGCAGGAGGCAGCTCATCGATGTTTCTAACTCTCTATCCCTCTCCCTTCCTCTCTGTAAAAAAATTAATAAAATATATATTTTTTAAAAAGACGGTAATTTGGTTTTTTTAATCCTCACGCAAGGATATGCTTTTATTAATTTTAGAGAGAGAACAAGGGGGAGAGAGAGAAACATGGATCAGTTGCCTCCTGTATGCACCGTGACCTTGGATGGAAACTGCAACCTGGATGTCTGCCCCAACCTGCAACCAGGAATCAAACCCTGGACTTCTTGGTGTATAGGACCACGCTTCAACCAACTGCGCCACACGGCCAGGGTTAGAGCGAAGGTCATTTGTTCAGCCAAATTTAACAGTGACACAGTCTGTAGTCAGCAGTTTCGTTCTTGCAGGGAAGAGCCAATTTTTAAGCCACAGTCCTGATAGAGCATCGTACATTTTAAACCTCACATATTTACCACATGGCTTCCCAACCTCCCCAATCATTTCTTTTCAAGGTTTTGTTTTATGGCTTATTTCTGCTATGAGCTTTTCGTGTAAAGAGACAGAGTTTATTACATAATTTTGACATCAAAAATTTCATAAACAGTACAGTCAATCTTAAAAGGGAAGTAAAACAGTCCTTCCAGTAAGGGCAAGATGTTGGTTTTCTCTGATAAGAATCACCCTGTTTGGTAAGGTCAAGGCTATCAAAAGAGAAAGTAGTAAACTATTTCTTGTTGAAACTATCTCATAGCATCCTAGAACTCTTCTCACCAGTGGTCACAGATATGAATTACAATATACATATTAGAATTATGTCACCTAATGTTTTTGATAAAATGTTTTTTTTAAAAAGTAAAAAATGTGGAGGCAGCTTGGAGACTTAATTTAATAAGGAATTACAGATACATATTGACACGTAAAGGTAGCAAGCGTGGGTTCAGGAACAGTGAAATATATTTTTCATTTTTTATTATTTTACTAGAGGCCTGGTGCATGAAATTCATGCACGGGGGGGGGGGCGCGCGCGCGCGCGCGCGCGTGTGTGTGTGTGTGTGTGTGTGTGTGTGTGTGTGTGTGTCCCCTCAGCCCGGCCTGCGCCCTCTGGCAGTCCAGGAACCCGCAGGGAAGGGGCCTAAGCCAGCAGTCGGGCATCCCTCTCGCAGTCCAGGACCTCCCTGCTCCTTATCACTCGGCTCACTGCTCCTTAGCGCTGCTGCAGAGGCGGGAGAGGCTCCTGCCACCACTGTTGGGCTCGCCAGCACAGCCGTAAGCCCGGCTTCTGGCAGAGCAGCACTCCCCCTGTAGGAGCACACTGACCACCAGGGTGCAGCTTCTGCATTGAGCATCTGCCCCCTGGTGGTCAGTGCGCATCACAGGGACCAGTCCTTCTGGTCATTCCGCCATAATGGTCACTTAGGCTTTTATTATATAGAGACCCTTAATTATGCAGATATTGATGAACCATCTAATCTCTGTTGTGTACGTACTCGTAGAAAATGAAGTACCATCTCAGCTCACCCAGAAAGCCTTTGTTCCCAGAGTAGGTAATAAAGCGTAGTAGTACTATTCTGTACTCATCACAGGCAGATCACAAGTTATGGTCTCTGAGCACTAGGACCATCACTGCTCAGTAAAAATGTTACCTTTATGTTCCACATAAGGCTCCATATCCAAAAGCTCTGAGAAGCCAATGTAGGTGTTCAGCTTTTTCTTATGTCCAGTTTGCCTAAGCAAGAGAAAAGCTAATTATAGTTACATTTAAAATAATCATAAAACAATGCATAAGCTGTCAGCTATCTTAATAAACTCAACAGATTTCCTTCTTCAAAGACCCGGATAAGCAAATGTAATACTGTCTTAGAATTGGGCAAAATAAATCAATCACTTAAAAGGTATGAATTTAAAGTGCTAATTCCAAACACAGCACTTTTTTTCAGAGGTTTGGATTTAATCACAAAAGGAAACCCCAGATGCTCCTGCTTTTTTATGGAAGAAATGACTGGTTTTAATGATAAAATAGAAGATATATATTCCCATGGAGTTGAGGGTACCAAAATGAGTAGAAAATTTTACTCTAGTTCTTAATAATATAGAATGTCAAGGTAATTCAGTTCCCACCTAAATGTTTGCTTTTCCTTTGCATCTTAAAAATAATTACTGAGAATAAAAAATAAGGAGTCTCTACTTTTTCTAGTTCTGAATTTTATGTCTAGCTTCTTTAAGAACTTTGTGATAAAATCATGAAATACACGGATTTCAAATCAACAGGCTCCATCTATAACTTTCACCCTCAAAGCTAGCATTACAAATTATAAGCATTTTATCACCTGTCTACAGTAAAATCTGCACATTATGCCACAATGAGCTACAAACACTACCACTTGCACATACTTACCTGTCAAAGACAAAACGCATGAGCTGCAAGTTCAGAGTGCAAGGAAGGCTTAGCAGTCGGATCTTCCTTGTTGCATTCTGTTTACTTTGACAATTTTCACAGAAGTATCGATTGTCTCCTTCTAGTCTTTCTTCCTGATAAGGAATAAGACATTATATTTTAAAAACTAGAAGATGGAAAGGAAAAATACCACATGATCTCACTCATTTATGGATAATAAAGAACATTACAAACTGATGAACAAAAAGATAGATACAGAGTCAGTAAAGCATCAAACAGACTTTCAAATTACAGGGGGAAAGTTAGGGAGAGGTGGGGGAGATAAGAAACCAAACGAAGAACTTGTATGCATGCATATAAGCATAAACAATGGACGCAAAACTCGGGGGTGAGGGCATGTATGGGTGTGGGGTGGGGGTGGGGGGCAATGGTAAGATATGTACACATATAATACCTCAATAAAAAAAAAGTCAATAAAAAATAAAAAAAAAAGTCAAAAAAAAAGATAAGATTTTTAAAAAGTGATCAAATAATTTCAGTTTAATTAATAGCTCCCATTCAGACTGTTTAAAATCAAGCTACTCTAAATAATGAAGGACATGTAAGATAAAAGGCACTGCTTTCGCCTTTTTAAAATTGATGTACCTCTTTTCAAAATGTACGACTTTTTAAATATTTGTTTTTGGGTCCTCTGTCCTGTTAACGCAGGTTAGAGGATTATAAGGAAGTGGGTTTTAGAAGCATAGAACAGACTTCGGAACCTCAGAGAAGGGGGGCGGGAATAGATCAAAGAACTTGTATGCATATATGCATAACCCATTTGACACAGACAGTAGGGTGGTGAAGGCCTCAGGCAGGTGGTGGGGGCATAACAGAAGGGGTCAATGGGGGGAAGAAGGGGTCATATGTAATACTTTCAACAATAAAGATTTAATTTAAAAAAAAAAAAGAAATTATCATATGCATTTTGATACAGCATAATTAATTTAAAAATAGTGAATAGGTACAAACTACACATGGGCACCACAATACAAAATTAATTTTACACACACACACACACAAATTTTACACACGCATGCACACGCACACACTGTTAAAATTATTGAACCACATAAGAGAAAGCTAAAAGAAGAGTGCAGGAAAATTCAATGTTACATATTGCTAACGGAAGTTTCTTTTTACATTTTTCCTTTTTGTTTCTATAATAGCTTTTGATACAGATTACTATAAATAATACTGGCACCACCACTTTATTCACTTGGCTCCAGGATCCCACATTCACTTGTTTCCCTCTTAACTCACTGGCCAGTCCTCCCCCTCCTCAGCATCCTTTGCCCACTGCTCCTATCTCCCTGATTTCTTCATGCTTGAATGTCCCAGGGCTCAGTCCTTAGTCCTTGTCTCTCATCCCTGGGGATTTTTTTTTAAATATTTTTATTGATTTCAGAGAGAGGAAGAGAGATTGAAACAACAATGATGAGAGAATCATTGATTGGTGCCTCCTGCATGCCCCCTTCTGGAGATCAAGCCCACAACCCAAGCATGTGCCCTTGACCAGAATCGAACCCAGGATCCTTCAGTCCGCAGGCTGACACTCTATCCACTGAGCCAAACCGGATAGGGCATCCCCGGGAACTTTATCTAGCTTCAATTTATCCCTCAACTATACCTCTTAAATGTAACATGCCCCAGTGCAAACTCCTGATTCCTCTCCCAAACCTGCTCCTCCCATAATCCTTCACATCTGGGTTATGGCAACCACATTCTTCCAGGTGCTCAGGCCAAACTTCGTAATCCTTGATACCTCTTGCTCTCCATACCCAACCTGCAAATTTCATCAGCTCTACTTTGAAAATGTATCTAAAATCCAAACACATCATCTCTTCAGCTAACCCTTGGTCCAAGCCACCATCAGCCTCTGTCTGCCCTGGCCCCACATCAGCCTCCTCTTCTCAAGACAGCACCCAGGTACCCTGTTAAAAACAGGTTACATCCCTCCCACGCTCACAACTCTTCAATGGCATCTCACCTCATTCGAAGTACAAGTCAAACTTCTGACAAAGGTGTACCAGGCCCTATCCGAAACGGTCGTTGGTTATCTCTACAACTTCATCTCCGGTCTTTCTCCTCTTGTTTGTTTCGCTTCCGTCACAAAATATCCCAAATATGCTCCTCCCGATTCTTGCATGGCTCACACCATCACCTTCTATCGCTTTATTTCTAATTGTAACCAACCTCACCCTCACCCCTGCCATATTCTCCACCTTTCTTCCCTGCTTTAGTGTTCTCCACAGCACTTGTCATAGCTGACACTCTTTGTATTTTACTTATATTTTACTGCCCCTCCCTGACCCCACCATTACACTAGAAGCTGCTTAAAGGCAAACATGTTTTGTCTGTTTTGCTCACTATGGTTCTCCCGACAGCTGAAACAGTGCCACAACCGCGACCACTCCACACCTAGCTGAGTGGACTCAATAAATGAGTATCTCCAGCATCTAATGGTTGTGCTAAGGGAGTAGGAAACGTACAAAAATAATAAGTTCATCTATTATGTTATGCGTCTGTTCCTACTTGACAGCAAAGGTTTCCTCCTAGCAGCTTTCCCCCCAGAACAAAAGGAGACCACTTCCACATCAGTACGTAATTCTAAATATACAGAAAGTAGAAACATCAAGGGGCAGACCTGAAGAATGACCACAGTGATGTAGAAACTATTTACATTCAACACATTCTAGCTCTCATTACAGGAAAATGTAAATTAAACAAAGTAACAGCTTCGATTTTCTTCAACACTCTATTACCCCTGATCATACAGTAAGTTTTTATATACATAAAATAACCTGAAATAGCCAAAAAATTATTTTAAGATGCAGCCTGCTTCAATACTTTCTAATTTACTAAGGTTCTTCTAGATCATTACATAACCAGAGGCACTTCATATATAGACAATGTTGAAATGACTGTATCCATTAAATCAAAAACCATTCAGAATAGTATTTAACCGTGAATGAGCAGAAACAATATATACACCAAAACTGAATACCTTCAAAAATTCCGAGATACAATCTGTTAACTGTTTGTGGCCTTGGATATTTAACTCCAGTTCATAAAACTTTGATAAAAGCTTAGACTCTCTGCCGCACTGACTGCAACTGTAATGAAAGAGTGATAAAATTAAGATCAGGGTGGGAAAAACAAAGTTCTATTGTTTTACATCCTAGAAATATGGCTAGAAGCATTTACTCCCTTAATTCTCTTTCACAGAAATTATTTACCCTATATGTACTTAGTGAATAAGTGAACAGAAAGGGATCGGTGAGGCCATGTGTTTTATGATTAGGAAAGTTTTTAAGTTATTCTACACTTACTCTTAGTATTCTAGCTGACTTTAATCTTAACTCTTTCAGCTCACACCACAGCCACAAAATAAATGGCAAGTGCTCAACCAGACAAGGTTCCCAACACCTGGATGGGTTCAACTGTAACTATCCAGACAGTTGTTTACATGTTCCCATGGCAACGTATTGCTATAAATATTTCAGGTCCCATGATAACCCACTAAAGCTATAACTTGGAACTGAACTAAAAATTAGATAACGTATGAACGGCTGTCCTAGAGTAAAACGTATCACGGAGAGCGGAAACACACTTACACAGTGACGTAAGCATATTCCCCGCAGAACTGCTGCTGGACAATGTTCCGCACGTCTGGGTTCTTTTGTTTAGACAAAGTCTCTTCCAAAAGCGACATAAAGAGCTTTGAAAACTCTTGGGCATCCTACAACACCAGTTTGGGTTAATAAAAAGAAAAATCATATCTTGCTTTTCAACTTCTGACACAAACAGAAATAAGTTAAATATTCCCAAAAACCATCTGTACTTGGACCTTGACATTTTCGAGCAAGGACTAGATCTATATTGAATCAGCTTGTGCCCAAAATAGGAATTTTCAGAAATGGGATCAAGGAAAATGTATAATAAACGGAACAGTAAGTAAATGCTCTAATTCAAGATAGAAAAAATAATTTATAAATGCATTTCCTTCTCTAAACATTCTCAGGAATGCGTGGGTACCTGTTTATATTGAAAAAATAAACACAAGGTTCTTACCTGCTGTTGCCCTGTGTCCAAGCCCAAGGCTTTAACAAATCCCGATGGATCGATGTATCGCCTATTACTGTTTTGCAACAAGGCAAACAAGTACTGGAGATGCTCACAAATTGTTTGAGGCTCATAATCTATTTTTAAAAAATGTTTATGTTTAAAAAACTGCTACTCTTTAAAATGTACTTCATCTTCACATGAGATATAATTAAACACCCTTACATTCAAGCTATATAGTATTTTATTATTGTTTTAAAACTTCAAAAGAAACAAATTCATAACCACATGTCTTTTGGAAGTAATGAGGCAGCCACAGCTGTCTATATACATCCTATGAAAGCAAGAGGCCATATGTACATTTCAACAATCACAGTCATGACTAGTTTCTACAATGTCAAATCACACTGAAAACATTGATTCCCGCAATGAAAACCACATTCACCGTTCGTATAAGATGGCCAAACACTTTAATGAGATCTCATTAATGTGGACTTGCCACACACAGAGCAAGTGACAGGAACCTCAAGCCTAGAGTTTCAAACTTGAAGCAAGATTTTGCTGTTAAAAATCCTAGAATTTTTGAATAGCAAATTTTAATGAGTTGGGGGAAGGTATGCAAATCAGAAGCATGAATCTCAAGGGCCCTAAAAGACTCTGAGTGTTATCTTCTGTGCCAGTTATTAATGTATTGCCTCTCACCTCCAAATCCACCCTTATTTGCCTGCTCTATGGTAACAGAGATGAGCTCTGCAAATATTTCTCCTTTGCCAGGAAGGGCAAGGTTAAGTCTTGTCAGTAGGAGGCACTGGAGAGTTCAGTTATGCCTGTCACCACGCTCCTGGGGGGTGCAGCTTCTCAGACTCCAGGTTCCTGCAGCCTACAAGCGGCCAGGGGCGTCCCTCGGTACCTCCTCTGGTAGCTAGCTTCACAGCAGAATGTGTCTGTTGAGACACTTCCTCTCTAATGAGCACCCCGTGAATGACCTCCAGGCACCTCAGGTGACTTCACAGAGGCTTTCGAGGCCCAGCACGAGGCCCAGCACGTTCCAGTAGGCAGTTTCCGGCAGAGAGCCCCACTGAGGCATCTCAGCACATGTTAGGGCATCTGGTGAGCCTTGGCAATGCTCTCTCCAAAGAGGTCTGGATCTCCGCCCCAGGCTTCATGGCTGCTCCCTAAGTCTGCTACTCCTGTATTGTTTCAAGTCCTATTTAATTCTTACTAAACAATTCCCCATTACTTGAATTTCCTGTTAATAATCCCCTTTGCTTTCTGTTCAAGTTATTGTGCAGTTTGTCTTCTGATTAAACTGACAGTTTATCTCTTTACTACCAATTGTGACTTCCAGGAAATCAGTATTTCATTTGCAAAATAAAGATAAAAATCTTACTTCCTGGGGTGAAAGACCTTTGCAGCCTGTTAAAAGCTATCAAGTAAGTCTTATCTATTCCAACTCTTTTATTTTACAGGCTAGATACTCCGTAAGATCTTCAACAACTCTGACTCTCTGGTTTTCCTATCTGTAAAATAACGGAGTGGCTGAGCTGCGCCTAGAACTCAGACCCCACCATTCCCAACTACACAGCACTGTGACTGTTAAGATAGCAGCAGAGCCCTAGCCAGTTTTGCTCAGTGAATAGAGCAGTCAGCTTTCGGACTGAAGGGTCTTGTGTTTGATTCCAGTCAAGGGCACATGCCTGGGTTGTGGGCTCAATCCCCAGTAGGGGGCGTGCAGGAGGCAGCCGATCAATGATTTTCTCTCATCACTGATGTTTCAATCTCTCTCTCTTTCCCTTCCTCTCTTTATTTAAAAAGAATATATTTATTTTTCAAAAAGATAACAGCAGAAATGTACACGCTTATGAAGACCTTTGGTGAAATATTACAATTAATGTGTTTAGAAAATGTATTTAAATTTCTTGAAGATACCTAAAGAATTCTGGCTGTGGTACATCATTTTATAAAATAAAAATTTAGTTTTCATTTGTTATTTAACTATCTTCTCATTGGTAAATTTATGCTTCAGCAAAACAATGCTAAATTTTTTTAAATGATCCATTTTATGATTCATCCTTTACATACACTATTACCTTAAATATTTAACACACTATTGGTCTAGATTTAAATATTCAGAACTATAGAAATAAAGCATTGAGGAAACAGACTTAAGAATTTTTAAACATTGTGTTGTGAAGCAAAGATTACCATTGACCAGGACAAGACCAAGTATCACCATTGTCTGAAGGGCTGCAAGATGTGGGGTTTACAAATCCTATCTTTTCCCACTCCTAGCAAAAGAGATTAGCATTGTGCCCTGGCTGGTTTGGCCCAATGGATAGAGTGTCGGCCTGGGGACTGAAGGGTCCCAGGTTCAATTCCAGTCAAGGGCACATGCCTGGGTTGCCGGCTCAGTCCCCAGTAGGGGGTGTGCAGAAGGCAGCCGATCAATGATTCTCATCATTGATGTTTCAACCTCTCTCTCCCTCTTTCTTCTTCTCTGAAATCAATAAAAAAATAATAATAATAAATAAAAAAGATTAGCATTGTGCCCAAATCAATCATATAAAATACAGCAGAGGTTTACAGATGAATTACTGACTAGGGCCTAAGGCACAACTGCCTTGCGCTGGGCTGTATATCGACCTCATCAGAGTTGTCAGTAGCTTCTTAGTATTATTTGCTTACTTGGCGTTATACTGAACTATTTATTAATTAAAATACATCAAGGTAACAAACTAGGCAAGAGTAACCATGCCTGCTTTACTGACTGATTTTTATCAGTCACTAGAAATTAATGGACTACAATCATAGCCTATTACTTAGAGAAGTATAACTGTAAACTACATAAGAATAATAAAATGTAGCCCAGGCCGGGTAGCTCAGTTGGTTAGAGCATCATCCCGATGCATCCAGGTTGTGAATTTGATCCTGGGTCAGGGCACATACAAGAATCAGAACCAATCAATGAATGCATAAATAAGTGGAATAACAAATCAATGTTTCTCTCTCTCTCTCTCTCTCTCTCTCTCTCTAAAAATCAATAAAAATTTTAAATGTTAAAAAAATTTTCTTTTAAAGAATCATCAAATATATTTTCTTCGCTTAATATTAGCCTTTTATTTTATTTTTTATTGGTTTCAGAGAGAGGAAAGGAGAGGGAGAGAGAGAGATAGAAGCAATGATGAGAGGGAATCATCGATTGGTAGCTTCCTGCACATCCCCTGCTGGGGATTTGGAGATCAAGCCCACGACTCAGGCATGTGCCCTGCCTGACCTAGAATCAAACTGTGACCTCCTGGTTCATAGGTCGATGCTCAACCACCGAGCTATACCGGCTGGGCGAGTATTAGCCACTTTTTACATAAATGATAAATATAGAGGGAAAAAAAGGAAAATGATTTTGAATCCTGACAATGTTTATAAAGAACTACAACCATGCCTGGCATGGAAGGAACACTCGAAAGTAAATTTCCTCTATTTGGCTGGTTCGGATGTGATCTCCTGGCAATACTCAGAAGGGAACCCATCCCATCCCCACTGACCTTTCTCTTCCTGGATACCATCTCCCATCATGTAGTCACTACAGGTACTTGGACATAAGTAGAGCGCCTGCCGAAGCTCCAAGTTGAGAAACCAGACTTGAAGAAATGTGTTGACGTAACAAGTAGCTCCAAGGTTAGTGAGGCCCACAAATGAGTTCTACAAAAATAGAAAATTTACAACTAAAAAAAAGTTATAGGAGGCATTATTTTTTAAATTTCAGATTATAATTTCGTTAAAACTGCCTCAACCCACATGGTAGAACCACCTTCAGCCTCTTGGCCAAGAGTGGGGCATCGTTTTGATGAAAGCCCTATTTCACAAGTCACCAGAAATCAGTAATGGTTTCTGATCACAGGCACCAAACAAACATAGGACACCATATGAAATCACTTAAAAATGATGGCTCACCTTTTTTCTCCTCTCACAATTGGGATCATCAATGTTATGAAAACTATTTTCATCTATTTCTCCTAACCAAATATGCTCACCAATCCCAACCAAGCAATTTGGGTTTCCTTTGCAGTTTCGTCTATGAAAAAAAAAATAAAGAAATTAATTTTAAATACTATAGTTCCATGATAAGAAACACTCAAATTAAAACTATAATGATATACCATTTAAAAAAATCTATTTGTTATCTATCTATAAGATTAACATAACTGAGAAAGTATTCCACCACACTCAACACTCAGTTTGTGAGTCTGTGAAAAACAATTAATTTACTACTAATGAGAATACAAACTGGTAAGACTCTTACAGAGAAGAATTTTGTAGTCTCTTAACAAATCTACATTTACAGCTAACCATTTCATCTCTAAGAATTCACCCTGAAGATACAACTCCTTCAGTGCAAAAACACAAGCACTAGGTTTTTCCTTTCAGCTGCAAACAAACCAAATGACCAACCAGGGGATATGGTACACACACAGAAGAGTACTATGCAACCGACAAACAAACAAACAAAGGCAGGAAGAACCTCTCTACGAACTGAGGTGGAGTAATTCCTAGGATATATTAGTAAGTGAAAAAAGCAAAGTGCAAAAGAGGACCTACAGTATGCTAGTGTGTGTGTGTGTGTGTGTGTGTGTGTGTGTGAGTGTGTGTGTGTGTGTGTGAGTGTGCGCGTGTGTGTGAGTGTGTGTGTGTAAGCAATAGGAAACACAAAGACAGCCCTGCCAGCGTGGCTCAGTGCTTGAGCGTTGACCTATGAATCAGGAGGTCACTGTTCAATTCCCAGTCAGGGCACATGCCCAAGTTGTGGGCTTGATCCCCAGTGTAGGAGGCAGCCGATCAATGTGCAGGAGGCAGCTGATCAATGATTCTCTTATCATTGATAGTTCTCTCTCTCCCTATCTTAAATCAATAAAAATGCATTAAAAAAAAAAAGACAGCCAAAACCGGTTTGGCTCAGTGGATAGAGCGTTGGTCTGCGGAATGAAAGGTCCCAGGTTCGATTCCGGTCGAGGGCATGTACCTTGGTTGTGGGCACATCCCCAATAGGGGGTGTGCGGGAGGCAGCTGATCGATGTTTCTCTCTCATCGATGTTTCTAATTCTCTGTCCCTCTCCCTTCCTCTCTGTAAAAAATCAATAAAATATATATATTTAAAAAAAAAGACAAAGCAGAGACTAATGAAATTGGTTACCTATTAGGATAAGGGTAAAAAAAGGAGAGGTGTGTGACACTTCTGAATATACTGTTCCATACACTGTTGAATTCTGGGGCCATGTGAGTCTGTCTGTCTGTCTCTGTCTCTGTCTCTGTCTCTGTCACTCTCTCTCTCTCTCTCTCACACACACACATACACACAATCAATAAGGATGGGGGAACCCTAAATTCAACACAAACATATTTCAACTAAGTAACATATCCACACTGAAGGATGGGGGGTACTAACCCTAGCAACCTGAAGAGTCGTCAGCAATCTCATTTAGTAGTGTCTTTAGGGTAAAGACAAAAGGAATAAATTACAAACTCTCAATGGCTTCCTTTTCACAGAGACATGGATGAACAATTCTGAAACCATTTTCTATATATTCTACAACTCAACAAAAAGTAAATTTACTGGAGACAAAGGGAACCAAATTTTGGAGAGGAAAGCTAGGGAGGTATAAGGCTAAACTCATGGGTCTTATTATATAGAGAGAGGCAGAATAAGGATAAGGTTGTCAGGTAAAATACAGGGCAGTACTTATATTAGCATACCTAGCAACCAGATCTTTATTTCAAAATAATCCCCACTCGAAGAACCCAGGGCTCCTTGGAGAAATGGCTGTTGTTAAGACTGGGCATGGAAAATGGAAGACACAAGATAAACATGGGATATCTTGCTGTGCCCAAAAAAGTTAAAGATACACTCAAAGAATGATGGGGACATGTTAAAATGAGTTTTAAAGGGGCTCCAGTGGCCAGATCTGGAACAATTTGATCCAACAAAATAAGTAACAATAGGATTGTAAACTACTGAATAAAGTAGGTATCTATAATGAGATGGATGGGAAATCTCTAAAGAAAGCCAATTTACAAAGTAAAAGGAAGGGCAGAATTAGAAAATCACCATTTGGCGTCCATCAGATTAATTACAGAATCAGGCAACAATCATCAAGGATGCTAGTATAGGCAAGTTTGAGAAGTAACAGACAGTAGCTCAGCACAAGCTGTTTAGTAATTACAAAAGGAAAAATAGTAGCTTTCAGTGTAGAAACCTGGCAGATATCACTTTAACCAAGTGATCAAAGTTAAGGTAACCAGTATGCACCACGAGGGGGGGGGGGGGGGGGGCTCCGCTCAGCCACAAGCTGGGCTGACAGTGAGCACAGTGGTGGCAGGAGCCTCTGCCCGCTCCGAGGCAGCACATGTCCTAGGCCCGCTCCCTGTCAGCTGGACATCCTCCAAGGGCTCCCAGGCTGCCAGAGCGATGTCTGACTGCCAACTTCAGCCTGATCCCCAGGGGAGCGGGCCTAAGCTGGCAGGTGGACATCCCACAAGGGGTCCCGGACTGTCAGAGGACGCAGGCCAGGCCAAGGGACACCCCCTTCCCCTCCCCGTGCATGAATTTCGTGCACCAGGCCTCTAGTCCTATATAATAGAAGCCTAATATGCAAATTGACTGAACGGCAGAACAACCAGTGGAACATCCAGTCACTGTGATGTGCACTGACCATCAGGGGCAGACACTCAATGCAGAAGCTGCTCACAGGCCCCAGGCCATTCAAGGCAGGTGCCAGCAGGCACCCCCCCACATCACCCTGCTGGGTGCCCCACCTGTGCATGAATTTTGTGCACCAGGCCTCTAGTCCTATCTAATAAATGGGGAATATGCTAATTGACCATCACTCCATCACAAAGATGGCTGCACCCACAGCTGAGGCCAAGTTCCCATAAGGAGCCTTAATGAGCAATCAGCAGGGACCTGAGGCTACGCCCTCCCCCACCTCCATGGGGCTTGACAGGGGACTTCAGGCCGCGCCCCCCCACCTAGCGGGGCACCTCAAGGTGTGCTTCCCGTCCTGGTGCTGGGCTAGGGGACCTCAGGCTGTGCCCCCCACCAGGTGGGGCTTGACAGGGGATCTCAGGCAGTGTCCCCCACCTGGCGGGGCTTGATGGAGGACCTCAAGGCACACACCCCCGTCCTGGCGCAGGGCCAGGGGACCTTAGACTATGCCCCCCCTGCCCGGCAGGGCTGGATCTATAGATCCAGACCCGGCCAGTTCCATCCTGTCAAGCCCTGCCGGGCAGGGGGGAGCAAGTCTGGGTCTGGGTCTCACGCGATTTTAAGGTGCATGTGGGTGGGCAGGGACTTGACTCTGGGTCCCGTGGTGAGCCCCAGACTCTAACAGGAGGAAGGTTTTCATATACATTTTACTAATTATCTTTCATCTCTGACACTTCTATTATAGAGAAAGGGCAAATAGCGATATTAAATTATTTCCTCTAATTAATCCCCTTTTAATGTGCATGAATTTCATGCACCAAGTCACTAGTATATATATAAAAGAGCAACACCAGCAAACCCAAGTTGAAGAACCTTCTACACCAGTGATGGGCAACCTTTTGAGCTTGGTGTGTCAAACTTCACCAAAAAACTGAGCATAACTCGGGTAGTGTGTCACTTTGAGGAAAAAACATTATTTCGCAAATGTTTCATCCTCAGGAGCAGCAAATGTTTCATCCTCGGCATGCGGCCGCCTCAGCGGCCGCGTGTCATCAGAAATGGCTACGCGTGTCAGTGTCATAGGTTCGCCATCACTGTTCTACACAATAAGTGTCATGTACTTTTCTAAGGTGCAGTGTCACAAAACACTAAGAAAGACTAAGTAATCACTCCAGATCAAAGCTCACTGCAACATGAGCTTAGATTTTCTTTTGTTATGAATGGTGTTATTAGGTCAATGTGTGTATGTGTGAATATCTCAGGTTATCCACTAATGCTTTACTGATAGTGGTGAAAACTGGAAGCATTATAAATGGCCATCAACAGAAAACTGATAAAAATAAATAATATAACCAAATGGAAACTCCTGTAGGCAGGGAATAAAGGCGAAACTTTTTAATGTAACCCTGCATGCCCCACCCTGGAGATTGAGCCCCTAACCCGGGCATGTGCCCTGATGGAGAATCGAACTGCTAGAGCCACGCCGGCCAGGCCAGACATTAAATATATATTGCTAAGTGAAAGAAGCCAATCTGAAAAGGCTACGTACTGTATGATTCAAACTGTTACATTCTGGAAAAGCAAAACAATAAAAAGATCAGGGGTTTCCAGGGGTTAAGGGTTAGGGATGGGGGAGGGAAGAATAGGCAGAGCACAGAGGATTTTTAGCCTGTTTGACAGTATAATGGTATATACATGTCATTATACATTCGTCCAAACCCATAGAATATTAACACCAAGGACAAACCCCAACTATAGGTTATGGGCGATAATGATGTGTGAATGAAGGTTCACCAATTGTTAATAAAGGTACCATCCTTTGTAAGACTGTCCCAAATATAAGGCTAACTTTTTCCTAATGATTAGATCAAAACCTCAGAAGCGGAGGGAAATAAATAAGGTGTAAAAGATTTGCAAAAGAGAGTCTTGTTTGGTTGATCTTGTGTTAATTTTTTTGGTTAATTTTCCCTCTATATACGTCCTCTCTTTTCACTTAGACCTGTTACTTTCTCTAGCATCAGAGATGTTTCCCATTAGCAGTCATTCAACCTTCTTCTACCGAGCTATGGTGATAGAGTCCAGGAAACCCTTATTAATTCTTCCATGCCCATACTTCCCAACTGACAAGTAACTGATCCCAGGTGGACCTTAGATCTAACCACGAAAGATAAACCAATCAGCTTGCAGAAGATAACACAGGACAATACCTTTAGGGTCTTGGGGAAAGTAATTTATTAAATGAGATACATGCAAAAAAAGCAATAGTCATAAAGAAAAATACTGATAAATTGGAGTCTACTGGAATTTGAACTTCTGCATTAAGAAAGTTAAAAAACCACCAGCCGGAGTGGCTCTAGTTGAGCGTCAACCTATGAACCAGGAGATCATGGTTTAATTCCCGGTTAGGGCACATGCCTGGGTTGTAGGCTCAATCCCGGGTATAGGGTATGCAGGAGGCAGCCGATCAATAATTCTCATTATTGATGTTTCTATCTCTCTTCCCCTCTGAAATCAATTTTTTTTTCATTTTGATTTTTAAAAATGTATGTTAAAAAGCAAGCAAGACTAGAAGATATCTTTAGTACAATATATCCAACAAACACTTGTATCAAAATAAACTCCTACAAATCAATAAGATAGCCCCGGCAGGTGTAGCTCAGTTAGTTGAGCCATCATCCTGTGCACCAAAAGGTCACCAGTTCAATTCCTGGTCAGGGCACAACCTGGAGTTTTGGGTTCTATTCCAGCTGGATGGGTACAGGAGGCAACTGATCAATGTTTCTTTCTCACATCATGTTTCTCTCCTCTCTCCCCCCCCCCTTCCTTTCTGAAATCAATAAAAATATATTTAAAAATGCACACAAAGATATATATAAGAATTTTCATTGCAGCTTTATTCATAATAGCCAAATACTGAAAAAACTCTAAATGGACCATCACCGGAAGAATAGAGCATAGAGTAACAATGGAATCCTGTACAGCTCTAACAAGGAACATACTACTGCTACCCACAACGTGGATGATTCTCACAATGCTGAGCACGAGCCAGACACAGAAAGAGCTACAATGTATACTTAATTGTATACAAAGTTCAAAATTGGAAAAATCTGTTCTATCCAAAATAAGGGTAGTGGTTGCTTGTGAGGAGGTGTGGTTGAGTCAACCTCTGAACCAGTAAGTCATGGCTGATTCCTGGTCAGGGCACATGCCCAGTAAGGAGTGTACAGGAGGCAGCCGATTAATGATTCTCTCATCATTGATGCTTCCAACTCTCTCTCCTTCTCCCTTCTTCTTTGAAAATCAATAAAAAAATATTTTAAAAAGAGAAACCAAGATGGCGGCATAGGTTAAACACCTAACCTGCAGCCGGGCACAACAATTTCAAAAATACAACTAGAGGTCAGAACGGACATCGTCCAGAACCACAGGAGAGCTGGCGGACTGAAATGCCCACAGCTGGGGGGAAGGAGAAGGCCACGGGGACAGTCGGGGAAGCCGTAAAAGCCTGAGGTATGGAGAAACGGGCGGAGACACGAGCACACGCGCCTGCGGGGAGGATGGAACCGGAGAGGAGGGGGCGGCTGATGACCTGGCCGGAGTTCACTGGCAGGAAGGAGATAAAGGCTCCGGAGTGCGCTGAGCACCGGCTCCGATTGCACTGAACCCCACTCCGGGCGAAACCCTGGGAAACTCACTCACTTTCGCAACTCCGCCGCCCCCGCAGGCCGCCCGGCCCGGGACGCTCGGGACGCCGCCGCAGCGGCGGCGCCCGGAGCCCGGCGGCCTCCCAGCACCCGTCCCCGCCGCGCAGCCCCCCGCGCGCCTGGTCCCGTGGGCCGCGCGCCCCGCACACCGGACGGAGGCCCGGGCGCCCTCTCCGTGCACCTCCCGGCGGCGCTAGACTTCAGTAGAGTTGACTGAATTCAAGGGATTAAGAAGTATAAATTGGGGGGACGCTGCGGCGGCGACGTCCGGAACGCGGCGATGGCGGTGCCTGGAGCTCGGCGGCCGCCCAGCGCCCGTCCCAGCCGCGCGGCCCTCGCGCGCCTGGTTCCGCAGGACGCGCGCACCGGACGGAGGCACGGGCGCCCTTTCCGTGCACCTCCCGGCGGCGCTAGACTTCAGTAGAGTTGACTGAAATGAAGGGATTAAGAAGTACAAATTGAGAAGTTTGAAAAAGATGGCGGCGGAGGTTAAAGGCTGTTCTGTTGCCTCGCACCCAGCGAAATCGGAGGGGATGAGGTGTGGAGGTGCGTGGGTCTGGCTGGTGGCGGGGGAAAGGGGCTTTTGTTCCAAACCTAAGGGAGATTAGCTCTCCATCACCCTGAAACCCATCTTCTGGCGAACCCCGGGAGACCCAGATGCCTGCGGGGAGAGGCGGGACTCTTGCAGAGGTGCGCCCAGCAATCAGTGTTTGCTGCGCTGGAGTGCGGAACGAGGGGACTTAGATACATGGAAGGCAGAAGGACCAGACTCACAGCCATCGAGGCTCGCCGCACCATGGCCTGTTGGCGCCCTGAGACCCCGCCCCGCCCTGGGACCCGCCCCGCATGTTTTGAAGACCTGCCCCGCAAGTCTTGCAGGCACACCTGCGCCCCAAGCAACGGCTTATGCATGTGGGTGGCCTGCCCTCTGGCAGCGGACCAGATGATCTGCTGTTCTAGTCGGACTGCTCCAGGGCCACTCAGACAGGAGGAAGAAACTACAGTTTTTGCTGTAATCCTTGCTGAGTGCCTAAGGCAGTAGCTGATCTACACCCCATTGGAGACCCAGAAACGAGGGCATCTAGTGGTCTGTGGGAGATGACACCAGATTTCAACCACGTGCATAAGGGACACATTCAACGGGAATATTCAGTGAGCGCCAAAGCTTTGCTGCACCAAGACCCGGCCCATAAACGTGTCTCCTGCACAGCAACTCTTCCTTTATAGACAAAGAGAGCCCCCCCAGTGACACCAACAACAATCAAGACTTAACTATACAAAGGAGGACCAAGATGGAGGCATAGGGCGGAAGCCTGATTGTTGCCTTCCACAACAACTTTGAGACTACGACAAGAGAGCAGAGCAGACACCATCCAAGACCACCATAGGGCTGGCTGAGTAGATGCTCTACAACTAGAATAAAAGAGGGGTATGTGGGATGATGCTGATGCCGGTGACCCAAAGACCACACTTTAAGAACTACAGCTCAGGCGACACAAAAGAACTATGGCTCAGGCGATACAACAGCGGCCTGGAACGTGCTCGGCACAGTTCCCCCGGCGGTCTCCGGCTGAGGGGACGGCTCCACTGGCAGCCAAGCACGGACAGACGAGCCCCTATGAGACATGGGGTGGGAGACTCCGCGCTTGCTGACCTCTGAGTCCGTCAAGAATCTCAACGCCCCGGAAGCGGCCAGGTGCGCATGCTCGGCGACCGGCCACCTATGCAGACCCAAGGGCCGACGCAGCGACGCCAGACTGGCCCACCGCCATGCACCGGGTGCACCGGAACTTCGCCGAGCCGCCGCCCGACGAGTTCTGCAGCAGCCATACTGGAGCTCTGGAAGGATGGCCAGGGGAATTGCTGAGGGGGGATTGACCGGCAGGAATTGGGATCGGGAAGACGGGGCCCCGCTGAGACCCGGGTGCGGGCGGGGTTGCGCGCCTCTGGACTCGGGTGTGGTCACACGCCTCTGGGTATAAGTGAGGCCTCACGTCCCTGGGTCTAGGTGAGGCCACATGCCCCTGGGTCCAGGTGAGGCCGGACTCCGGGTCCGGGTGAGGCCAAGTGCCCCTGGACCCGGATGACGCTGGACCCCATGCCCGGGCGAGGCCACGTGCCCCTGGGTCTGGGAGAGGCCAAGCGTCCCTGGGTCCGGGTGAGACCATGCGTCCCTGGATCCGGGTGAGGCCTCGTGCACCTAGGCCCGGGTGAGCCCAAGTGGCCCTGGGTCTGGGAGAGGCCAAGCGTCCCTGGGTCCGGGTGAGACCATGTGTCCCTGGATCCGGGTGATGCCTTGTGCACCTAGGCCCGGGTGAGCCCAAGTGGCCCTGGGTCTGGGAGAGGCCAAGCGTCCCTGGGTCCGGGTGAGACCATGTGTCCCTGGATCCGGGTGAGGCCTCGTGCACCTAGGCCCGGGTGAGCCCAAGTGGCCCTGGGTCTGGGAGAGGCCAAGCGTCCCTGGGTCCGGGTGAGACCATGCGTCCCTGGATCCGGATGAGGCCTAGTGCACCTAGGCCCGGGTGAGCCCAAGTGGCCCTGGGTCTGGGAGAGGCCAAGCATCCCTGGGTCCGGGTGAGACCATGTGTCCCAGGATACGGGTGAGCCCTCGTGCACCTAGGCCCGGGTGAGCCCAAGTGGCCCTGGGTCTGGGAGAGGCCAAGCCTCCCTGGGTCCGGGTGAGACCATGTGTCCCTGGATCCGGGTGAGGCCTTGTGCACCTAGGCCCGGGTGAGCCCAAGTGGCCCTGGGTCTGGGAGAGGCCAAGCGTCCCTGGGTCCGGGTGAGACCATGTGTCCCTGGATTCGGGTGAGGCCTCGTGCACCTAGGCCCGGGTGAGCCCAAGTGGCCCTGGGTCTGGGAGAGGCCAAGCATCCCTGGGTCCGGGTGAGACCATGTGTCCCAGGATCCGGGTGAGGCCTCGTGCACCTAGGCCCGGGTGAGCCCAAGTGGCCCTGGGTCTGGGAGAGGCCAAGCGTACCTGGGTCCGGGTGAGACCATGCGTCCCTGGATCCGGATGAGGCCTCGTGCACCTAGGCCCGGGTGAGCCCAAGAGGCCCTGGGTCTGGGAGAGGCCAAGCGTCCCTGGGTCCGGGTGAGACCATGTGTCCCTGGATCCGGATGAGGCCTCGTGCACCTAGGCCCGGGTGAGCCCAAGTGGCCCTGGGTCTGGGAGAGGCCAAGCGTCCCTGGGTCCGGGTGAGACCATGTGTCCCTGGATCCGGGTGAGGCCTCGTGCACCTAGGCCCGGGTGAGCCCAAGTGGCCCTGGGTCTGGGAGAGGCCAAGCGTCCCTGGGTCCGGGTGAGACCATGTGTCCCTGGATCCGGGTGAGGCCTCGTGCACCTAGGCCCGGGTGAGCCCAAGTGGCCCTGGGTCGGGGAGAGGCCAAGCGTCCCTGGGTCCGGGTGAGACCATGTGTCCCTGGATCCGGGTGAGGCCTCGTGCACCTAGGCCCGGGTGAGCCCAAGTGGCCCTGGGTCTGGGAGCGGCCAAGCGTCCCTGGGTCCGGGTGAGACCATGTGTCCCTGGATCCGGGTGAGGCCTCGTGCACCTAGGCCCGGGTGAGCCCAAGTGGCCCTGGGTCTGGGAGAGGCCAAGCATCCCTGGGTCCGGGTGAGACCATGTGTCCCAGGATCCGGGTGAGGCCTCGTGCACCTAGGCCCGGGTGAGCCCAAGTGGCCCTGGGTCTGGGAGAGGCCAAGCGTCCCTGGGTCCGGGTGAGACCATGCGTCCCTGGATCCGGATGAGGCCTCGTGCACCTAGGCCCGGGTGAGCCCAAGAGGCCCTGGGTCTGGGAGAGGCCAAGCGTCCCTGGGTCCGGGTGAGACCATGTGTCCCTGGATCCGGATGAGGCCTCGTGCACCTAGGCCCGGGTGAGCCCAAGTGGCCCTGGGTCTGGGAGTGGCCAAACGTACCTGGGTCTGGGTGTGACCATGTGTCCCTGGATCCGAGTGAGGCCTCGTGAACCTAGGCCCGGGTGAGGCCACGTGCCCCTGGGTCTGGGAGAGGCCAAGCGTCCCTGGGTCCGGGTGAGACCATGCGTCCCTGGATCCATATGAGGCCTCGTGCACCTAGGCCCGGGTGAGCCCAAGTGGCCCTGGGTCTGGGAGAGGCCAAGCCTCCCTGGGTCCGGGAGAGACCATGTGTCCCTGGATCCAGGTGAGGCCTTGTGCAACTAAGCCCGGGTGAGGCCACGTGCCCCTGGGTCTGGGAGAGGCCAAGTGTCCTTGGGTACGGGTGAAGCCAGATCCTGGGTCCGGGTGAGGCCGTGCGCCCCTGGATCCATCCGGGTGAGGCTGGGTCCCAGGCCCGGGTGAGACCACGCGCCCCTTGGGTATGGGTGAGGCCACGTGCCCCTTAGTCCAGGTGACGCCGTGCCCCTGGAATCGGCCGAGACCAAACCAGAGGGAGTCAGACCTCCATTACCACCATTTGTCCACCATCCAGAGCTGAGGGGTCAGTGCTGACATGTACACATAAGGAACTACTGGACATCGAAATTGGGTCTCAAAAGAACTGTTGGTCCAGGGGGAAGCTCGCTACAGATTGATTCATTTGCCTGTCAGCATAAATATTATTGCTCGTCTCACATTCAGTTCTTATTAGTATATATCTAGTGACATTTGATCTCGTTCATCTAGAGGAAATGATGAACAACATAGACTGAGGAACAAGAACAGAACCAGAAGCAAGGAGGCATCGATCGGACTATCGGGTCTCAGAGGGAGGATACAGGAGGGTAGGGGGAGGGTGGGGGGGAGGGGGAGAGTTCAACCAAAGGACCTGTATGCATGCATATAAGCCTATCCAACGGTTAAGTTCAACAGGGGATTGGGGCATGCGTGGGGAGAGGGGTGGGATGGGAATGCGGGGATGAGGACAAATATGTGACACCTTAATCAATAAAGAAATTAAAAAAAAAAAAAAATATTTTAAAAAGAGAATCAACTAATGACTGCATAAATTAAGTGTAACAATAAATCCTTGTCTCTCGCTCTCAAAAATCAATAAATTGAAACAAATTTCTTTACAAAAAAAGTTTAAGAATGAAGCCTAGTAGTCTTCAAGGTGTTTTTAAAATGGCATGACAGCCCTAGCTGGTTTGGCTCAGTGGACAGAGCGTCGGCCTGCGGAATGAAGGGTCTCAGGTTCGATTTCAGTCAAGGGCACATGCCCAGGTTGAGGGCTCCATCCCCAGTGTGGGGCGTGCAGGAGGCAGCTAATCAATGATTCTCTCTCATCTTTGATGTTTCTATCTCTCCCTCTCTCTTCCTCTCTGAAATCAATAAAAATACATATTTAAAAAAATAAAGTAAAAACATGACAGTAACTTTATAGATTGCATTCCATTTCTGTAAAGTTTTAATTTTATAAGCCATGTACTACTATTCCTCTAATGAGAACTAGATAAGTCCAGACTTTATATGAAAAAAACACAAAAATAAAAATAAATTCATATCAAAATTTTAACTGTCACCAAAAAGAGCAAATTAACAGGACACCATTCCCACCTATCAGATCAACAAGTGTGATTAACATACCGTGCTGGTGACGGTAGGAGGAAACAAGACATTCTTACACATTGACAGAGGAATGTAAGGTAGAACCTTCATTCTGAAGGGCAAGTTAATAAGGTGGATCACAATGCACAATGCTCACCCACCGATTTTACCGCAAGGAATTTACTCGACTATTATCCTCACTGTTAGGAAACATGTCTAGTTTTAAGAGTGAAGACACAATATTTGCAGAATTCTGTGGGTACCGAATTTAGTATAGATTGCTTTCCTCCTGTGATTGTACCAAGCAGTTTCAGAAATATCAATAATGGTCCTGATTCATCTAGTCTTTGAATGTGGTTAAACACCTCTGCAGCTTTGGCACCTCATAACAAAGTGTGTAAAGTATAAAAAAAAATAACTGATGAAACCTTTAATATAATTATTTAATCTATTCTTGCTAAGAGTCAAGAAATGCTCAATCAAAAGGAAAAAGTGAACCCTGGCCAGTGTACCTCGGTTGGGAGTTGTCCCGTGCATTGAAAAGTTGTGGGTTTGATTCTGGGTAAGGGCACAAGCCTGGGGTTTGGGGCTCAATCCTGGGTAGGGGGCATGCAGGAGGCAGCCAATGATTGTTCTGTTCTCATATCAATGTTTCTCTCCCCGCCTTCCCCTCTCCCTCTAATCACCCTGTTGGCCTGTGTGCCTGTTGCTAAGTGGTGAAAGCGTCGGCCCACACAACTAAGAGTCTCAACTAAGATCTCAGGTACATTGATGTTTTTCTTTCTCTCTCCCTCTTCCCTTCCCTCCCTCCCTCCCTCCCTCCCTCCCTCCCTCCCTCTCTCCCTCTCTCCCTCTCTCCCTCTCTCCCTCCGTCCACTCTCTCTGAAAAGCAATGGGAAAAATATCCTCAGGTGAGGATTAATAAACAAAATCAATAAAAATTAAAAACCTCTATCTTAGATAATAAAAGGCTAAGATGCAAATTGTCCCCTCAACCAGGAGTTCAACTGGGAGTTTGGGAGTTTGACTGGGAGTTCCCAACTGGGAGTTTGGGAGTTTGACTGGGAGTTCGGCCGGCCAACTGCCCATGGCCCCTCCCCATCTGTGCAAAAATTTGTGCACCAGGCCTCTAGTATATATATAAAAGGCTAATATGCAAAGTGTCCGTCCCCTCGGGAGTTCGACCAGGAGTTCAACTGCTTGCTATGACATGCGCTGACCACCAGGGGGCAGCGCAGAACGAAGGAAGGCCCTGATCACCGGCCAGGTCTAGGGACCCTATCCATGTAGGACTTTCATGCACCAGGCCTCTAGTATTTCAATAAAGCCCTAGCTGGTTTGGCCCAGTGGCTAGAGCGTTGGACTGTGGACTGAAGAGTCCCAGGTTCAATTCCAGTCAAGGGCACATGCCCAGGTTGTGGGCTCAATCCCCAGTGCGAGTGTGCTATTTTTAAAAAATATTTTAATATGCCCTGGCCAGTTTGGCTCAGTGGACAGAGCGTCGGCCTGCGGATTGAGGGGTCCTGGGTTCGATTCTGGCCAAGGGCACATGCCCGGGTTGTGGGCTCGATCCCCAGTGGGGGGCGTGCAAGAGGCAGCCGATCAATGGTTCTCTCTCATCATTGATGTTTCTATCTCTCTCTCCCTCTCCCTTCTTCTCTGAAATCAATAAATATATTTTTAAAAATATTTTAATAAAAAGTTATTAGAAAAACTGGACTGCATCAAAATTAAAAGCTTTTGTACTGCAAATGATTACCATCAAGAACATGAAAAACAGCCCACAGAATGAAAGAAAATATTTGCAAATAAGGGACCTGTATCCAATCTAAAGTAATAAAAGCATAATATGCTAATTAGACCAGACAGCCAAATGAAGCCGGAGATGCGAGGGCCGAGTCCCTTGCACAAATTTCGTGCATTGGGCCTCTAGTACACACACACACACACACACACACACACACACACACACACAGAAAGAACTCCTGAGGAGGGGTGGGGAGGTTCAGGGTGCAGGAGGTCAATGGGGAGAAAAAGAGGGACATTTGTAATACTTTCAACAATAAAGATAAAATTTTTTAAAAGAATTCTCTTACAACGCAATAATAAAAGACAAATAATCCAATTTTAAAATGGGCAAAGCACTTAAATAGACATTTCTCCAAAGATGTATGAATTAGCCAAAAAGCACATGGATACTCAACATTATTAGTCATCAGAGAAATGCAAATCAAAGTCATTTCACATTCACTAGATGGCCATAGGAAAAGAGACAAACCAAGAAAAGACAAACATCAGCTATAAAGATGGAGAAACTGGAATCCTCATACTTTGTAAAATAGCCACTTTGAAAAATAACTTGCCCATAATGTCCACCAAAAATCATACACAAATGTGCACAGCAGCTTTATTCATAGTAGCTAAAAAGTAGAATGACCCAAATGTCCATCAACTGATGAATAAATATATGTAAAATGTAGTAGGTATATACACAAAAATGGAATATTATTCAGCAAAAAAAAGAAAAGAAATGAAGCCCTGGCTGCCCACCGAAAGGTCTTAGATTTGATTCCCAGTCAAGGGCTCGTTCGATCATACCTGGGCTGCAGAGTCAGTCCCCCAGGTCAGGGCACGTGCGGGAGGCAACCAATGGAAGTGTCTCTCTCACATTGATGTTTTTCTCTCCTCCTCCCTTCCTTCTACTCTCTCTTAAAATTAACAGATTAAAAATATCCTCGAGTGAGGATTTTTAAAAAAATGAAAATAACCAAGGAACACATGAAAAGATGCTCAATACATTAGTCATTAGGAAAATCAAAACCACAATGAAATGCCATTTAAAAAAGAAAACATAGAAAGTAACAAATGTTGGCAAGGTTAATGGGAAATGGGAACCTTTTACATTGTTGGTGGGAATGTAAAATAGCAGAGCAGCTATGGAAAACAGTGTAGCAGCAGTTCCTCAACAATTAAACATAATTACCACGTGATCCAGCAATCCCACCCCTAGGTATGGTAGATCTCCAAAAGAACAGAACAGATATTCTAACAAAACCCTGTACACAAATGTTCATAGCAACACTACTAGCAACAGCCAAAAAGTGGAAATTATCAAAATGTGAATCAGGTTTATCTTGATCTTGGTAACACATACCAAAATACACACACATATAAAGTCAGCACCATTACACACTTTAAATACAATACTATTATTTGTCAATTATTCCTCAATAAAGTTTGGGGAGGGCAAGTTTTTTTTAAATCCTCACCTGAGGATATTTTTTCCATTGCTTTTACAGAGTAAAAGGGAGACACTGATTAGTTGCACGTGCCCCACCCAGGGGCAGGGAGGCACGTGCCCTCTAATCACTGAGCCCTCCAGCCAAGGTAGGGAGGGCGTTTTTTAAGTCCATCACCTGATGACTAGATAAATGAAATGTGGTCTAACCAAACAATGAAATTTACTCAGCCAGAGAAAGGAATAAAGTACTGATACATGCTACCACATGGATGACTCTTGAAAAGATGCAAAGTGAAAGCCAGGCATGCCCCCCCAAAAAAGGCCACATATTTTATAAGTCCATTTTATGAAATATCCAGAATAGAGAAATCCAGAGACAGAATAGTGGTTGCTAGGGGGTGGTGAGGGGAGGAAAATGGGAAGTGAACTTGATGGATATGAGGTTTCTTTTTCGGGGGATGGAAAACAGGTGCTAGAACAAGACAATGGTGATGTTGGTACAACACTGTCAAGGTCGTACAAACTGAACTGGGTGCTTCAAAACGATAAGTTACGGTGTTTTACACAGTTTTTTAGAAATACTGATACATGCTTCAACATGGATGATCCTTGAACATATTATACTAAGTTAGAGAAGCCAGTCACCAAAGTGCAAATATTGCATGATTCCATTTACATGAAATGTCCAAAATAGGTAAATTTATAGTAGCGGCAGAAAATAGATCAGTGACTGCCTGGAGCTTGGGAATCAGGCAATACAGGGGAGGGCTGAGCGCCAATCTAACAGGGCTCCTTTTAGGGGGCCCTAAATGTTTTAAAATCAGATTGTGATGATGGCTGAATAACCCTGTGTATATACAAACAAAAACTACTGGACTCTACATTTCAAAGTGAATCGTCTATGTGAATTATATCTCGATGTTTTAAAAAAACTGCTGGGGTGTAAAGTTTGCAACCGCAGCTTAAAACTCATCCTCTCTATGACATCCACCTTATACTGATCTCAGCCAATTTCTACTCCTTTACTCCCGTTAAGATCAGAACTACGTGAAAGCGCTTACATTTTTTGGTTCCTCTGGAACCGAATTATGTTGAGAGGACGCCTGAGCTTAATAAATTCCATTACACACGCACTTCTGGTCGTCCCAGCAGTAACTGTTGGGAGTCAGATTTGCCCTCCTTGTGCGCCCGACGCCCAGAGCTAGGAATGATTCCTTTGCCTTATGGAAGTTCCTAACTTGTCTGCCTTCTCAGACTAGACTGTAAGCTCCAAAGCGGAGACCTTGACTTCCATTCCTTCCGGATCCCGCCACAGAATGCAGAAACCAGAAAGCCTGTACTCAACGCCTGCTGAAAGGCGGCTACTGAGCATGCCCGGCTTGGCCAAGTCAATTCAACAACATTCCGGAACAAAAACTATAGTTCCCGCGTTAAAAGGTGGAAAAACAGAAGAGACGGGCACAAAGCCTACGGATTCGATCTAAATAGAAAGGCAAGGTTCAAAGGCTAAGCAAAGTGAAGGACCAAACTTACACAACTCAAACATCGTACTTGGTAGAGAGATATAGTCTGAAAGACCAAAAAAAAAGGGGGGAGGGGGGAGGCTAAAAAAATACTAGATTAACGAGAGAAGGGAGGTCAACAGGAGGATGGAGGGCACCGATGACGAAGGGTAACCATACGTTTTTCCAAAGCAACCCTATCCAAAAGTAACAGTAAGATTATCAATTCTTCAGCGTCAACACGCACGCAGGATGTACTGTAATGAGGGAGGCTCACTTCGAAGTAGTTCCCTTTTACAAACAAAAAGCCGAGCCCTGGCCAAGATATCCAACCAAGGTTAGCTGAGCTCTCGGCTCCTGCCTTTAACCATTTCCCCCGCCATCTTCTAGGTAAGAACCTAGAACCCTTGCTAAAGGGCTTTCAGCAGCATCACCACCGCGCAGAGAGCCCGGGAAGGCTGCGCTTCCCAGGTCGCCCAGACGGCGGAAAGGAGGAAGCCTCCCCCTAGCTCCTCTCCGCTCCTGCTGGATGCACGCGACGGGCCGCAGTCCTCCTTCCCCCAACCCGATCCCCAGCCCGATTTTGCAAGGTCCGACGCGATGGGGGGGCGCGAGCCCGGTGCACGGGCCTCACCTGCACACGCCGCGGATGCAAGGCTCCAGCCAGATGCGGTAGGCGGTCTCGATGTGCTCCTGCGACACCTCCTCGGGCCGCACCGTCTCCGCCCAGCGCCAGGCGGCCTTCTCCAGCTGCAGCCGCGGGGCCATGGCCTTGGCCAGAGGAGCGCCTCCGGAGTCGGGCTCCCGCTGCCGCCTCCGCAGCCGCCCAACTGGACTCCGCCACCTGCCAGCGATGAAGACCAGACGCTCCCTCAGCCAGCTGGCCAGTCAATCACCTGCGCGCGCCACGGCCGCCGCGCCCGCCCGCGCCCGCCCGCACGACCGGCCGCAAAGCACCGCCGCCGACACCCGACACTGTCCCCCCGCCCCTCACTCCCGCAGACGTTGAAAAGTACTCCCCACCGGGCTGGGCGCATGCGCGTTCCCAGCAGCCTTTGCGCCTCCCGCGCCTCCGAGCAGACGGGCGGAGGAGAGGCGAGTGGTTGTCAGGGAGAGTTCTGCCGCGTCCTCTTCAGCGCTGCTGGGGAAGCAGCGTCTCAGCCCCTGTGCAGGGAGGCGTCCTGCGTACCACTACTCTAACAAGTCGGCGCCGCGAGGGCTCAGGGCTGCCTATTCTTGCCTTCTGGTCCTCCCCCTTTAACCGTGAAGGAATCACGTGAGAGGCTACTCTACGCACACCATAGGTCCGCTGAACTGTGGGGTGGGGCCTGAAACCGGGTCACCAAAGAAACCAGGCTCTGCTCTCTAGAGGAAGATTTAACTTGAACCTGGACCGGTTCCGACTCCTTTCCCGAGCCCTCCTGACGTCACGGGACGTTCTGGGCCTTTTCCTGAACTAGAATCGGACTACAGATCCCGGCGTGCATTGCGCGCTGCCACTCATTGTATTCGAGGCATACTGGGATTTGTAGTCTTGGAGGAAGGGCTTGATGTGCCTGGGATATTGCAGAGGCGCACGCGGGGGCGGGGTTTTCCTGGCCGGGAGGGTCACCTTTACAGCACCTGACCCTCTTCAATACTGTTGTCTGTGTAAGATAACTTCCTACTTCTTTCCTGAAGCTCTTCTCTAGCCCCAGGGTTTAAAAAACAGTTCATTTTTTTTAAACTTCTGCCCCAGGATATAAAGAGCCTTATCAGAATGTTTTTGCAAACTAAAGGGCAGTGCTAGTGTGAGGATTTTGAGAACATTACATTTGAATGGGAGCTTTATGGGGTCTAAGCACTAATTTCAGATTTTGACTGTATTCTAACCTGTGCTAATCAGTAGACATTCAGACATGCCCTGAAGGCATGATGAAAATAAGACCTGGCCTCTGCCGTTGGAGGTGGGTTAGGTGACAGGAGTAGAAATACAAGGTCCTCTTCCCAGCCTGGGAAGGTTTGGAGTACTTGGGAGAAGGGTTTCCCAGAAGAGGTAACTCTTAAACTCATCCTTAAAAGATGAGTAGAATTTAGCCAGGTAGAAGAAAAGCTCCTTTCCAGATAAAGGGAACAGTTCCTGGTGTGAGGCTACAAATCCTGAGACTTGGAGAGGCAGGCCAAGACTGTCTTTATCTGAAGGACTCAGACATTGATTAGAGTCTAATCAATGACCATTAGACCAACATCATCAAATTGTATCAATTATATGTCCTAAATATCTTTCAAAATTTTCTTCTCACTCTATACCTATGACATTGCCCGTTATATATAGCCTGTATTACTTCTTAACCTTGATCCAGAGAGAGGGAGCTACACAAAAATGTAAATCTTCCTTATATCATTCACAATCTTTAAATCTTTCTGAGTCCTTCAAATAAAGACAGTCTTGGCCTGCAGACTGAAGGGTCCCGGGTTTGATCCGGTCAAGGGCACATTGATGTTTCTCTCTCCTCCCTTCCTCTCTGAAATCAATAAAAAAAAATTTTTTTTAAAGAAAAAGAAACAACACACCCAAGATGGAGTCACTTTGGTAAGCCCCACCAACACTTACTACAGGCATGTCTAGTTTTATTGCACTTTCCTTTTTTGTTGTTATCCTCACCTGAGGATATTTTTCAATTTATTTTTTGGGAGAGTGTAAGAGAGAAACACATCGATTGTTGCCTCCTGCATCCCATCCAGGGCCTCAGGCTGCCGGAAAGGAGCCTGCAACCAAGCTATGTGACCTTGATCGAAATCAAACCTGGGACCCTTTAGTCCAGAGGCCGACGCTCTATCTACTGAGCGAAACCGGCTAGGGCAGTGGTCGGCAAACTCATTAGTCAACAGAGCGGCAAACCGTGGCTCTCGAGCCACAGTTTGCCGACCACTGGGCTAGGGTGAGCTTTGCTTTATTGCACTTCACAGATGTTGCATTTTTTATAAATTGAAGGCAAGACCCTCCAGCAAAAAGATTACAACTAACTTTATTGCTGTGGTCTGGAACTGAACCCTCAATATCTCCAAGATATGTCTGTACCTGCAGTTTCAGCCTCTTCCAGGAATGGAATTTTTTTTATTTTTTTTTTAGAAAATTGATCTTAGAAGGAGGGAGAAAGAGAGAAAGATGTGACAGAAATTTCAATCAGTTGCCTTCCGCATTCACCCCTACGAGGAATTAAACCGGCCACACCTGCCAGGGCTGGGAATGGAATATTAAACCAATCAGTCTGGAATTAGCTGGTCAACCCTAGTGAGGATTACCTTTAAAACCCCACGCCTTTTCCTCAGGGCAGGTAACCTTGCCTGAATTAATCCACCGAACTTCCTTGTCCCACCCTCTCTCTGCCTTTACTGGTTCACCATTGTGTTTCACTTGATCCCACTTCCCAAATGTTGAGTTTTCTTACAGATTGAAAGGCAAGAACCTCCACTAGCAAAAAATTTACAATTCACTTTATTGTGATACTTGCTTTACTGTGGTAATCTTGGAACCAAACCTGTACTATCTCTGAGGTGCGCCTGTAAAACCTACCATTTTGTGCAACTAGTCCCTTCTAGTTGTTAGGTGAGATGCTGCCCAATTCATAAACGGTTTTCTAATGACAATTAGATCTTCAGATCAGCTCAATTGAATTTTGTTTTTTAACAAAACCAAGTGAGGTAGATACTGCAGCAAAGGCCCTGGCTGGTTTGGCTCAGTGGATAGAGCATCGGCCTTCGGACTAAAGGGCCCTGGGTTCAATTCCGGTCAGAGGCACATGCCTGGGTTGTGGGCTTGATCCCCAGTGTGGGGTGTGCAGGAGGCAGCCAAGCAATGATTCTCATCATTGATGTTTCTATCTCTCCCTCTCCCTTCTCTGAAATCAATAAAAATATATTTTTTAAAAAAATGCAATAGTTTCCAAACATTAAAAAAAAAAAAAAGTGCAGGTTTAGAAGATAGATGATGATTTCAATTTTTAATATATTGACTTTAACCCAATCTATCAAATGTTTACATTTCTATATGAAATCAGCATTTTTACTCAGTTAATGAAATATTCTACCTTCTTTTTTTCACACTGCCCTTTGGGAATGTGGTGTGCGTTTTACACTTAGAGCTCATCTCAATTCAGACTCACCACATTCAAGTGCTCAATAGCCACATGGTGAGTGGCTACAATAGAGGACAGTGCAGGTCTGTACTCTGTTGACTTCCTCATCTATTCACTGTTCAACCTACTCCAATCTGGCCTGTGACCTTAGCACTCCTCTATAGCTGCTTTTATCAAGGAGGTTCCCGTGATTCCCCTGTTACCAAAGCCAGTGGTCTCTGTCCTCAGCTCTCTTCGATCACCAACACAGATGACCTCTCTTGCTTTCTAGAAATGTCCTTCCCCTTGTTTCTGAGCAGCATTCCTCCTGGTTTTCCACTTCCCTCAGTGGCTGCTCAGTCTTCTTGGCCACCTCCTCCTCTTCCACCTTTTCCTTTCTCATCTACATGATGGTGTAAAGGAAAAACTCATTCCTAGTGTCTCCTGTATTCTCAGTACTCCACTCTTACACGTCTGTGAGTTTTCCACTCATCAAGCAATTCTGTGATACCATGTGGGTGTCCTACAATTTAATTCAATTCAGACACTACCTCCTGGAGATGGCCTCAGATCACACAGGTTAGGAATCCAGGCTTATATGACTGCGCACACACACCCTTCAGATACCAGTTGCAAGTCCAGGTTCTCACTTGTGCTTTTGACCAACTGCCTGTAATTTGGAGGTTCCCACAACCCCTCCCCACACACTTGGGTTAAATTAATTCGCTAGAGTGGCTCACAGAACTCAGAAACATTTTAACTACTAATTATCAATTTATTATAAAAGGTTCAAACTCAGGAGCAGCCAGTTGGAGGAGATGCATTGGGCAAGGCATGCGAGAAGGGGCACAGAGTTTCCACAGCCTCTTTGGGCGCATCACCCACCAGCACCTCCACAGCTTACCAACCAGGAAGCTCTCGGAACCTTGTCCTTTTGGGGTTTGGGGTTTCATTACATAGGCATGATTGATTAAATCATTGACCGTTGGTGATGGGACTCGATTTCCAGCCCCTTAACCTCCCCTGCCCAGAGGTAGGGCTAGGCCTGAAAGTTCCAGTCCTCTAACTATGGTTAGCTCTTCTAGCAACCAGCTCCCACGTTCTCAGGTTACCTAAGGGGCTTTCCTGAAGTCAACACATTAACATAAACTTGTGTGATTGAAAGGGGCTTATTATGAGCCTGGCCTGTGTGGCTCAGTGGTTGAGGTTTGACCTGTGAACCAGGAGGTCACAGCTCAATTCCCAGCCAGGGCACATGCCCAGGTTGCATGTTCCATTCCCAGTAAGGGGCGTGCAGGAGGCGGCTGATCAATGATTCTCGTCATGGATGCTTCTCTCCCTCTCTCTTTTCCTTTCTGAAATCAATAAAAATATATTTATGAAAGGGGTTTGTTCTGAATAGCAAAAGACACCTTTTGGTTAGTGCCATTTTGGGGCTGAGCCCATCTGATTTCCAGATGACCTAATAAATTTATAATTCTTTACAAAAAAAAACAACCCTTTTATCTCTAATTGCTTCAGAAATTCCAAGGGTTTTAGGAGTTTTGTGGTACGAATGGAGGAAGATCAAATATATATTTCTTATAAATCACAATATCACAGCTCTATCCACTAAGCCAAACTGGCTAGGGCAGTGGTCGGCAAACAGAGGCTCGAGAGCCACATGCGGCTCTTTGGCCCCTTGAGTGTGGCTCTTCCACAAAATACCACGGCCTGGGCGAGTCTATTTTGAAGAAGTGGCGTTAGAAGAAGTTTAAGTTTTAAAAATTTGGCTCTCAAAAGAAATTTCAATCGTTGTACTATTGGTATTTGGCTCTGTTGACTAATGAGTTTGCCGACCACTGGGCTAGGGCCACACACTCTTATTTACTGGATAACTGCCCTGTGCTAGACACTGTGCTATGACCTAGTGTTTTGGGGGGCTAGCTAAACATTAATAGAATTATTTGGGGGGCTAGCTAAATATTAATCGTGCTCTGTTAACCGTGATTGCTTTGTTCTGCTGAAAGAAAGCACATTCTCACCTGCCTGGGAGTTAGTTGTACACCCCCCCACCACCACCACCTAGGAGTCCACCTAGCCCCTGGGGCCTGGGAGTGGACTTGCCCCTGGGAGTCAAGCTTGGAATGTGGTTCATTCTCATTCAAGAACTGCCTATTATCATAGAAAGATTGATAACCTTCTTACCCAATAATAGAGGCTAGCCCCAGCCGGCATTGCCTGTAATCTGTAATCGTTATACCCATTTTTATTCCTCTTGCCTACTTCCTCATTCCAGTAAAACCCATTCTTTTCTTTTTTATATTTATTTTTTTAAACCATGTCCATACATCTTTATTTTATTTATTGATTAATTTTAGAGAGAGGAGAAGGGAGAGAGAGAAATAATGCTTTGTTATTTCACTTATTTATGCATCCATTGGTTGCTTCTTGTATGTGCCCTGACCAGGAATTGAACCTGAAACCTTGGCCTATCACGACAACACTCTAACCAACTGAACTGTTACCCAGCCAGAGCCTCATTCTTTTATTTTTTTTTAATTTATCTTTATTGTTGATAGTATTACAGATGTCCCCTTGGGTTTTTTGTTGTTGTTTTCCCATTGACCCCCTCCACCCAGCACCCGCCCCTCCCAGGCCTTCACCACACTATTGTCTGTGTCCTTGGGCCCTGCAGGTAAATTGCCCAGTTAATCTTCCCCCACCCACCTCCCCATCCCCGCCTTCCCTTTGAAATTCGTCAGTCTGCTCCATTGTTCTTTGTCTCTGTTTCTATTTTGTTCATCAGTTTAATTTGTTCATTAGAGTCCACATATGAATGAGATCATGTGATACTTGTCTTTCTCTGACTGGCTTAATTCCCTTAGCATAATACTCTCCAGGTTCGTTCATGCTGTTGCAAATGGTAAGAGTTCCTCTCTTCTTTTTAAAAAAAAAATTTTTTTTATTGATTTCAGAGAGGAAGGGAGATGGAGAGATAGAAAATCAATGATGAGAGAATCATTGATCAGCTGCCTCCTGCACGCCCCACAATGGATTGAGCCCACACCTCCGGCATGTGCCCTGACTGGGAATCGAATCCTGACCTCCTGGTTCATAGGTCAATGCTCAACCACTGAGCCATGCTGGCTGGGAAAGAGTTCCTTCTTTTTTACCCAAGTAGTATTCCATTGTGTAGATGTACCACAGCTTTTTTATCCACTCATCTGATGGGCACTGGCACTGCTTCCAAATCTTAACTACTGTAAATTGTGCTGCTATGAACATAGGGGTACATATATCCTTTCTGATTGGTGTTTTGGGTTTCTTAGGATATAGTCCTAGAAGTGGGATCACTGGGTCAAATGGGAGTTCCATATTTAATTATTTGAGGAAACTCCATACTGTCTTCCACAGTGGTTGCACCAGTCTGCATTCCCACCAGCAGTGCATGAGGGTTCCTTTTTCTCCACATCCTCGCCAACACTTGTCTTTTGTTGATTTGTTGATGATAGCCATCCTGACGGGTATGAGGTGATACTTCACTGTCATTTTAATTTGTATCTCTCAGATGATCAGTGACTTTGAGCATTTTTTCATGTGTCTCTTGGCCTTCAGTATGTCCACTTTGGAGAAGCATCTATTTAGGTCCTTTGCCCCTTTTTAAAAACACATATTTCTATTGATTTCAGAGACGAAGGGAGAGAGAGAGCTAGAAACATCAATGATGAGAGAGACTCATTGATTGGCTGCCTCCTGCACACCCCCTCTTGAGGATTGAGCCGGAAACCTGGGCATGTGCCCTAACCTGGAATCTAATCGTGACCACCTGGTCTATAGTCCACGCTCAACCACTGAACCATACACATCAGCCGGTCTCTTTGCCCATTTTGTAATTGGGATGTTTGTCTTTCTCTTGTTAAGTTGTATGAATTAACCCCTTATCAGATGTATCATTGGAAAATGATACATAGATTGTATCATTGGCAAAACCCATATCATTGTCCTACCCCATATAATAGATTCAATGCAATCCCGATTAAAATACCAATGACATATTTCACAGATCTAGAACAAACACTCCAAAGATTTATATGAAACTAAAAAATACCTCAAATAGCTGCAGCAATCTTGAGAAAGAAGAACAAAGTTGGAGGAATCACAATACCAAATATCAAGTTATACTACAAAGCCACTGTACTCTAAACAGCTTGGCACAAGAACAGGCATGTAGATCAATGGAACAGAACAGAGGCCCCAGAAATCGAACCAAACCATTATGCTCAATATTTGACAAAGAAGTCAAGAGCTACAATGGAGTAAAGACAGTCTCTTCAATAAATGGTGTTGGGAAAATTGGACAGGTACATGCAAAAAAATGAAACTAGACCATCAACTTACACCATCCACAAGAATAAACTCAAAATGGATAAAAGACCTAAGTAAGTTGTGAAACCATAAAAATCTTTGAAGAAACCATAGGCAGCACAATCTCAAGCATCTCAAATATATAGCAATATATCTGCTGATACACTCCTAGGGCAAAGGAAACTGAAGAGAAAATAAACAAATGGGACTACATCGAAATAAAAAGCTTCTGCACAGCCAAAGAAGCCATCAACGAAGTGAAAAGAGAGCCTGCTTCATGGGAGAACATATTTGCCGATGCATATCCATTCTTATTCCGTTTGTCCTACCCCATATAAGCAGCTGGTTTATCGGGGGTTGCAGAGCAGATTGTGTGGGTGACCTGCTGCTCTCCCAATTGATGGCATTATTGGAATAAATGCTCATATACGACTCAACCCTGTCTCTGCTTAATTGGCTCAAGTAGTGACAGGCAGCCCGGACCCATTGGCTGTCCAGTTTCTCTAGGGGTTCAGAGATCAACAAGACAGTTATGGAATGCAGTTTTAGTGGGGGCCGACAGGCAACATATACAAGATAAAAATACGCAAAATAAGCCCAGTGAGTGCTGATAGAATAAATTTGGGGAGATGTGACTGAGTGACAAGGAGGGAGAGGGCTAATTCAGATTGAGAGGTGCTCAGGGAAGTGTGGGCTGAGGAGGTGACATGTGACCTGAGACGTGAATGACCCAAAGAAGCCATGGAAAGCTATGGAGCAAGAGCACTCCCGGTGGAGGGAACTGGGAGTGCAAAGGCCCTGAGGCAGGAACACTTTGTAATAGAGCTGACTCCTGGTCCAGTGCTCCTCCACCACTTGCTATCTCTCTAGGCCAGCAGTGGGGAATGTCCGGCCAGCGGGCCATATATGACCCGAAAAAACATTTGGTCTGGCTCTGCCAAGGCATCGGGGTGAGTTAATTAAATGTTTGACCAAATATAGCAGGCTAATTTTCTTTAATATATTTTTATTGATTTCAGAGAGGAAGATAGAAACATCAATGATGAGAATCATTGATCGGCTGCCTCCTGCACACCCCCTACTGGGGATGGAGCCTGCAACCCGGGCACGTGCCCTTGACCTGAATCGAACCTGGGACCCTTCAGTCCCAGGCTGACACTCTATCCACTGAGCCAAACCGGCTAGGGCTAGCAGGCTAATTTTCAAGTTGATAATTTTATATGGCCTGGGAATGATGTTATTAATATCCAAATGGCCCTTGGCAGAAAAAAGGTTTCCCACCCCTGCTCTAGGCCCTCAAAGAATTTCCTTTGGTGTCCTGGGCCTCTCTTAAGCTCGGTCCCTGCAGTGTCGACTCATCCAGGAAGGCAGCAGCATTCTGGGGCTGTGGGTCCCCCTCCCAGAAGCCCTGTGGCTGACCAGGATCTGAGTTTCCTGGTTCCTGTCTGACAGGGGGTGAGCAGACATTCTCCCAGCCTTCTCTTCCCAGGCCCCAGCCCCAGCCCCAGCCCCAAATCTCCATGACAACCCTAGACACAATCCTGATGTGAAGGAGGATCTGGAATGAAGAGCACAAAGATCACCGTGAAGAGGAGCTGGCGGACTTGGCTCTCCTTGCCCCTTGTATCCTGCCAGCCTCGCCACTGGTGAATACAAAGGGACTTGGCTGGGCTGGGCAGGAGATTCAGGCCCCACCACCCTTAGAGAATGTTTCCCCAATCAGTACTCACCCTAATGGGCTGGGACCCTGGAGTGGGGGAGGCTGGGAAGCCCTGTGCCCGGTCTCGCCTGGCACACCCAAGTCTACCCAAACCCCTCTGGAAGACTGGAGTTCCAAGTCACTCAGAAGCAGGGGTCTGGAGTGGATGTGACAGCCCTCAGGTCTGGCCGTGGAGCCAGGCAACCCTGCATTCACAAACTCGCTCTGCTCTACCTGCATTTCTACCATTGAGATCATTGTTTCAACTCTCTAAGTCTCAGGTTCTTCAGTAGTGAAATGGGAATCATAGTAGACCCTTGCCCTTTAAGAGAACTGATTATCATGCATTAAGGATGAGATAAACCATGCAAGACACTTAGGCAGCCTGGCCCATAGAAAGTGCTCCATTCACCAACTCTACGTCTCATTCCCCACACTGGCATGTTGCGCCCTGATGGCTGAGGTTAAATCAGGGTTCTTTTTTCTTTTTCCTAATATATTTTTATTGATTTGAGAGAGGATGGGAGAGGGAGAGAGAGATAAGAAACATCAATGGCCCTAGCTAGTTTGGCTCAGTGGATAGAGGTAGGCCTGCAAACTGGAGGGTCCCGGGTTCGATTCTGGTCAAGGGCACATGCCCCGGTTGTGGGCTCCATCCCCAGTATGCAGCATGCAGGAGGCAGCCAATCAATGATTCTCATCATTGATGTTCCAATCTCTCTCTTCCTCTCTGAAATCAATAAAAATATATTTTTTTAAAAAAAGAAGATTAGTGGCCTCCTGTATGCCCCTACTGAGAATCGAGCCAGCAACCCAGGGCATGTTTTGCCCTTGACCGGAATTGAACCTGGGACCCTTCAGTCTGTAGGCTGACGCTCTATCCACTGAGCTAAACCGGCTAGGGCAGATTAGAGTTCTTTTTGCAAGGAGAGGGAACGGCTGTGAGGTGGGCAGGTACCCAATTGTGTCTACCTCATCCTTAAGGCAGCAATGACAGCTTGCATGCTATCACACTCATTAAATGCCAGGCACTGTCTGAAGCACCGAGCACGTTCATGTCCACAGTCCAAAATGCAAAAGCTGTTAAAACCAAAACAGCAAAAGCTGTTAAAACCAAAACTAATTTACTGGCAACACCTGACCTGAACTGACAGGAGGCTTCATTTGTCTTGCTCAGGGTAAATGTTCTTACAATTGCTCTAGAAAATGATTATGGAGGACTGTATATACTATATAGCATGGGCCAAAAGTAGGTTTACAATTGCTTGTATGGAAAATAATGCAATAGCCCTGGCCAGGTAGCTCATTAGGTTAGACTCTAACTGTTAGAGCGTCGTCCCATTATGCCAAGGTTGCAGGTTCAGGGCACATACAAGAATCAACCAAAGAATGCATAAATAAACGGAACAACAAACCAATATTTCTCTCTCTCTAAAAATCAATAAAGAAAAATTAAAAAATACAATAAATAATGCAGCTGTAAACCTACTTTTGTCCCACCCTGTAAATACACGATATTCTCTTTCTAAAATCTGGAACATTCTGAAACATATTCGAGGATTTTTGAATAAGAGATTGAGGGCATAAATTATTTAATCCTCACAAAAAGTCTGAGATTGCTTGCTCATCCTCCCCATTTTACCAATGAGGAAACTGAGGCTCAGAGAGGGTGAGTGACTTACTTGGGGTCACACAGTGAGCAGGAGGCAGAGCCCGGCCTGAAGGAGGCCGGGTAGTTCCAGAGCCCGTGCTCTTCTCTGCGGCCGACCTGGTGGGCCTCTGCGGGCAGACGTGGCAGGGGGACGGGCTGCTGCTTCGTGGCCCAGGACACGGACTGCGGGCTTTGGCTGCGTGCGCGGCCCCCGCGACAGGATCCGCTTCCAGTTCCGCTTCTTCCTGGTCTACAACCTGACCTCGGCGTCTCGGGCACCCCAGGAGCCCAAGGCTTCCACCCCAGCATCGTTGTCCAACGCCTGCGCCCCTGGTTCCTACCTGCAGTTCTATGTGGGTCCGCCAGGAGTGCCCTGGCCCCGGGGCACCCCTCTCTGAGGCCTGACCATCCCCGCCCCGATGAGGTCCACCAGGGAGTTCCTTGGCCTGCGCCTGGTCACCAGAGGTCGCCAGCCCCACGTGGACTTCGTGGGAGAAGTCACCTCTTTCCGTTTGGGTGGGTTAGGGCTGTTGGCCAGGACGGGGCCTCCAAGCTAGGGTAACTGCGGCCCTGGGGCTACCAATAGGGCACTGGGAGCATGGAGGGGATTGAGTCCTAAGAGAAGGAAGGAAGTGGTGAGTGCTGGTGGGGTTGGGCGCGGTCTCGGCAAGGGACATTCCAGACCCAAAGAGCTAACCCCATCAATCTGGCTTCCGTGGCTGCCTGTACCAGACACACACACTCCCACACACAGCCTCACACTCACACCCACTCACTCACACTGTACATGTACACAGCTCACACCTCATACACATACAACTCCACACCTTGTCCACCCACACTGCAATCCACAGCCCACACACCGCACACACATGGAATTCCCATCACACACCTCATACACTCACAGTACCACCTTGCACACTTCCCCACAACTCACACTCACGTTCTATCATCAGAGGGGCCTAGTTAGGACTCTGGAGTCTGCGTGCACATGGAAACAGCCTTCTCTCACCTCCCACATTCCCTCACTAGAGGGCCACCCCTCCTGCTTTTTGTGGGCTGGCCCAAGTTCCTCAGAACATGCCTTCCCTTTGGCCCCAGGCTCCCGTGGTCCCGATTTCCGCTGTCGGAATAGCAGGTACATCCCCCTGAGTCTGGTGTGCGATCTCTGGGGCATGGACAACCGTGGCGATGGCAGTGACCAGGCTTCCTGGCCACCAGGCAACTGCAGAGGTCAGTGACGGGGTGCAGCTTGGGCCTGCTGAGCGGCTTGGAGGGAAGCTGGGGCCCAGCTCCCCTTCCCCAGGGCAGGGCCTCGGTGGGGAGGCCGGAGGCAGGGGCATGGCAGAAGAGGATACGGGGAAGCACAGTAGTGGGGAATCGCTTTAGAAAAATTGTGCACACAGCCTTCAGAGTGCCTGAGTATCAGAGCTAGTTAGAGCCAGAATGACATGAGAGATTATCTAATCCAGCTGCTTTCAAATACTTTTTAAAGAAAAAAAAAGCTTTTTAAATTGAATTCAGAGAGGAAGGGAGAGGGAGAGACAGAAACGTCAATGATGAGAGAGAACCATTGATTGGCTGCCTCCTGCACACCCACTCCTGGGGATGGAGCCCACAACCCGGGCATGTGCCCTGACCAGGAATTGAACGGTGATCTCCTGGTTCATAGGTCGATGCTCAACCACTGAGCCATACCGGCCGGGCTCAAATAATATTTTAGTGCTGGGAGCTCTTCCTAAATGGGACTTTGCACAGAGGCCCAAGACGTTAAAGGGAGAGATGCTCTGTTTAAGTGGACACGAGGGGCCCATGTCCCACCGAGGAACCTGACTTTGACTCTCAAGACTTTTCTTCCTTTCTGTCTTTCTTTAAATTTTTTATTGATTTCAGAGAGGGAGGGAGAGGGAGAGAGAGAGAGAACATCGATGAGAGAGAAACATCATCCATCTTGGCTGCCTCCTGCCCACCCCACACTGGGGACCGAGCCCGCAAGCCAGCCATGTGCCCTTGACTGGAACCGAACCCGGGACCCTTCAGTCCACCAGCCAACGCTCTATCCACTGAGCCAAACCAGCCAGGGCTCTTTCTTTCTTTCTTTTGTTTTTTTTTCAAGACTTACTTTGAAAACCATTGATCCAGACTGACATACATTTCACAGATGGGGAAATCAGCCTAGGGAGGAGAAATGACTAGACGCTCAGTCATAGTCAGTGATGACAGAACCAGGAATGAGCTCTGAGCACAGGGAGACCAGGTCACCCAGGAACATCCTTCTGAGAATCTGGAGATGCCCCTTGCCCCCGACAGGGCTGGCATACACTGCTGAACAGGTGGTTTACTACAAAAAAGCAGCTGGCTGAGTGAAATTCAGCTTCCCGGGTCCCCGCACACTTCCCTCCTCAGTCACCTGGGCAGGTTCCTCGCTACTGCCCTGTGGCTGTGCTTTGTGCCATCAGGCCGTCCCTATATCTGCTCCTCTTCCATCCTCCAGGCTCCTTCCCAGTGGTCTTTATAATGCACACCAGCTGGGATGTCTTTGAACTCTAGATATAGAACCACCTCCCTGCTCATCTCCATGTGGGTGTGTAGGTGGCATCTCAAACGTAACTTGGCCCAAAACTGAACTCCTGACCCACAGCTGTTGTGTGACTCTTTTTTAAATATATATTTTTTATGGATTTCAGAGAGGAAGGGCGAGGGAGAGGGAGATAGAAACATCAATGACGACAGAGAATCATTGATCGGCTGCCTCCTGCACGCCACACACTGGGGATCAAACCCACAATCCGGGCATGTACCCTTGACTGGAATCAAACCTGGGACCCTTCAGTCCGCAGCTCGATGCTCTATCCACTGAGCCAAACCAGCTAGGGCTGCTGTGTGACTCTTTATTCCTTTTTGCAGCTCATAGCCAAGCCATCCACATCAACTTGTCTGATGTTTTTCTCACGATAAGACTGGAGTTAGGGGTTATTAGGAGAAAGACTACAGAGGTCAAGTGTCATTTTCATCCTATCAAAGGGACACACCACCAACCTGATTCATGAGTGTGGATGTTGGCCTTGAACCTGGTTGAGGTCGTGTTTGTCAGGTTTCTCCACTGTTCCTCTTTCTGCCTCCTCTTTCCATACTGTCCCCTTTGGGAGGAAGTCACTAGCACAGCTGACAGAGGAGTGGGGAGGTGAGGTCTCTGACCAGAGGAGCCATCTAAGACACTCCGTCAGTCATGCCACTGCCACGCACAGAACCCGCCCTGCTCCTCACTCAAAGACAAAGCAAAGCCTCCCAGAGGCCCCCCTGCCCTCCTGCTCCCTCAGCTCTTCCACACGGTCCCGGGCAACTCCTTCCACACTTGCCTCTTCCTGCCTCTGGTCTCAAGACTAGCTCTCTCGCCTAGCCGCAGTGGCTCGGTGGTTGAGCGTTGACCTACGAACCAGGAGGTTATGGTTCGGTTCCCGGTCAGGGCACATGCATGGGTTGCAGGCTCGATCCCCAGGGACAGCCAATCAATGATTCCTTCTCATCATTGGTGTTTCTATCTCTCTCGCCCTCCCTCTCCCTTCCTCTCTGAAATAAAATTAAAAAAGAAAAAATTTGCTCTCTCCTCTGCCTGAAACGTGTTTCCCCAGAGATTTTCATGCTCATTCCTTTGCCTTCTACATGGCTCTTCTTAACCCTCACCCTCTCCTGACCCCTTAATTTAAAAAAAGCAACGCTGTGTCCATGGACAGATAAACAAAATGTGATGTGGCCACACAATGGGATATTATTCAGCCCTAAAAAGGAAATTTCAACAAGCATGAAACCTTGAAGACACTCTGCTAATTGAAATAAGCTAAACAGAAAAGGATAAATGCTGTATGATTCCACTTCTACGAGACACCTAGAGTAGTCAAATTCAGAGACTGAAAGTAGAATGGTGGTTGCCAAGGGCTGGGGGGAGAGAGACCAGGGAATTAGTATCTAATGGGGACAGAGTTTTAGTGTTTTTTTTTTTTTTGTTTGTTTTGTTTTAAAATATATTTTATTATTTTTTTACAGAGAGGAAGGGAGAGGGATAGAGAGTTAGAAACATTGATGAGAGAGAAACATCCATCAACTGCCTCTTGCACACCCCCTACTGGGGATGTGCCCCCAACCAAGGTACATGCCCTTGACTGGAATCGAACCCGGGACCCTTCAGTCTGCAGGCCGATGCTCTAGCCACTGAGCCAAACCGGTTAGGGCCAGAGTTTTAGTTGTGCAAAATGAAGAGTTCTAGAGATGGATGGTGGTGATGGCTGCACAGCAATGTGAATGTGCTGAACACCACTCAACGGTACACTTACAAATTGGTTAATGGTTTATTGTGGTATACTTCACAATTTTTAAAAAAGCATCCCCGCTCCTAGCCAACATGCCTGTCCCTTTCCTCTGCTTAATAGTCTCTCCATTTGACATAATTTCTTTTGTGTCTTCTCACACTGAACTGCTACTTCCATGAAGACATTTTTGTCTCTTTTGCTCACTGTTGTGTCCCCAGTCCCGAGGGCACAGTAGTAGATGCTCGAGAAATATGAGTCAAGTGAGGGGAAGAATGAACCTCCATGCCTCAGCTTCCTTGTCTGTAAAATGGGGTGATAAACCTAACTTTTCAGAGTTGTTACAAACTTTAAGTGCAACGCCATAGGTAAAGGGCCCAGCACTGAGCACGGTGTTTGGTGCACAGAGAACACTGAATACGTGCACATCCTCCTTCCTGAGAAGTAGCTCCATTCATAAACTCCAGGCCCGAGCTAGACTGCATGAGTGTGAGTCCTCCCCTATCACTCCAGCTTGTGACCTGGGCAAGTGACTTAGCCGCCCTTCCTTGATCTATACAATGGAAACACGAATTGTAACCAGCAGAGGTTTGGAAAGGATTAAAGGAGACATAGTCATGCCTTAGAGGCCCAGTTCTGTGTTAGCTCTGTTATTTCCCACTCAGGTCCCTCTCCGATGCTCAGCCTGGAGGGGAGTACAGAGGCTGGTACCTCCAGGCCCCCGACTGTCTCCCTAGCTCCCGGGTCAGCAGGTCCCTGGGTCAGCAGGCCGGGGTGCTGCACAACAGGATGCAGCTGCAGAAGGTAGATGGACTTGTTACCACCTGCTCCCACTCCGGCCACCAAGATCATACTGGTCCCTCTCCAGGTGTTGGGAACCGGGGGAGCAGGCCGGGGCTGAGACCTGAGTGGACTCCCTTTCTTCCCGCAGGTTCCCGGCTACAGAAGGTGGCGCTGGCCTCCTCGCTGCTCCTGGCCTCTGCTGGCCTCCTCACTGGCCTCCTCTGGTGCTGTTGCTCCTCCAGCCAGCTGGCCCAGAGGGCTGGTGCCGTGGCCTCTGCTTTAGCTGCACCATCTGCCACACAGGTCCTGGCCAGGTGGCCCCTGGTGGACTGCAGCCGAGTGGGACAGCCTTCCAGGGTTAGGGAGGCCATGCATAGAGAGGCTGTGGCTTCAGAGGACGGACAGTGGGCTCTGGGGTCGGACAGACCCTGGGTTCTGTCCCCACCCCCCCAAGGACTGTCTGGGGCTCTGCCATGGGGGCACTTCTGAGGCCACCCAGCCACCATGCCTGCGCCTCTGAGGCACCTGCTCCCATCCAGCCTGCCCTGTTCCCTGCGGCTTTGGGCAGGTCACATAACCCTGAGACTCAGTCTGCTCCTCTGGAAAATGGGATGAGCCCTGCCTCCCAGGGTTGTGGGGAAGGCCACAGGAGGTAACCGGCCCCATAGCTCGTGTGGTGGCTGGCACTCTGCTGGATCAGTGAAGGGCAGGACCTCCATGCCCAGGGCAGGGAGCAGGGGCCTCGCTCACCTGAGGCTTCCCTGATTCACCCCCAGACCTCACCTGCCCTGCTTTGCCCCACCCTCACGTTCCACAAGTGCAGCCCTAGTCAAAGACACAGGGGACCGCCTGGCGGGGATAGCACCGTTTATTAAGAAAGATCAAGACAAAGACCACAGGAGGGTCCCTTCTGGACACAGAGGCCAGGCGTCCTGACCCAGCATCCGGGGAGCTACTGGTGGGGAGGGTGCTTGCCCCCACTTGGGCCCTCAGGTTCCCACAGATGGGGCAGGGGTGTCATGGCCCCTTCCTGTCCCTCCGTCATGAGTCCTGGCTTCCCCCACCTAAGGCACTCGCTCTTTCCAACCAGCACCCTCCCCGCCCCCCCATATCGCTTGGGCCTTCACTTCCAGATCAGGGGGGGGATGTGGCGGGGCCCTCTCAGTGCTGGGCTCGGCCTGCAGCAGCTCCCGGTAGGAGCTGGGGTGGTTTCCCTTGTAGCCCCTGAGGGCGGGGGCCCTGGGGTAGGTGTTGGGTCGGGGGATGCAGACCAGCTGGTCAGGCAGAGGTGAAGGTGGAGGGGGGCTGGGACATGGTCTCACGGGGTGGGGGCTGCCTGACCAGGGGTGAGCTGCCTTTTGCTCCACAGTTGGCACTAAAGAGCTTTTGCTACCCAGAGGAGGGTGGCAAAGGCCATTGCGACGCCCTCTGCTCCTAGTGGCTGGTGAGGACCCAGGCTGTACGCCATGGTTGGCTCTTGTAGGGACAAGGGCTGCAGACACGGGTGGCCCGGCTCTGCCGTGGGGCTCTGCCGTGGGGGCACTTCTGAGGCCACTCGGCCACCATGCCTGCCCCTCTGAGGCACCTGCTCCCATCCAGCCTGCCCTGCTCCCCAGCCTGCGCCTTTGCCCAGGTGTGTTTGGGTGGGGGGTGGCATGGCCACCCTCCAGTCCAGCCCAGGGCGGTAGCAGCAAAGCGTGGCATCGCCTCAGTTTCTTACAAAATATTCATAATAATAATATTAATAATAGACTCGACGATGTGGGGCTGGGGCGCTGCCCAGGAGTCCTTGTGGGCAGGCAGCTGCCTACGAGGGGCAGGGCCGCGTGTTGGCCCCCTCCTGGGTGTTGTGCTGCAGGTCCAGGGGCTGTGGGGGAGGGGCGCCCGGCCCCGCCGAGTGCAGCACCAGGTTCCTGAGACAGCCCATGATGCCTGAGGAGAACCTGCCCCCGGTCAGTGTGGCCACGTCGGGGGCTCCGCCTGTGGGGGGAGAGGACAGGACCTGTCAGCTCCAGGGCCCCAGAGGAGAGGGGGCGTGTGCTGGGCTCTGCAGGAGCCCTTCTTGCACCGAGGCCCCGGCCCAGGACTCACCGACGTAGATGCTGCTCTTGGTGTTGACGGCCACATTCGGGCCTGGGGACTGGCCGCTGACCAGCTCCTCACCGTCCACCTGGATGGAGCCCCTCCGGCCCTCTCTGTGGGGGCGGGACTGGGTCAGACCCTTCACCACCAGGCCTCCGTGCTCCCTGACCCTAAGGGCCCCTCCCATTTCCACACACTCGAGAAGTCTGCATCTGGAGTCCTTCCTTCCCCCCGCCAAGATAAGAGATCTGCACCCCCCAGCTTCCTAGCACCCACCCAGGTTTCCCCCACCCGTAGGTGCTTACCCGCCCCCGCCCCCCCTGGAGTTCTGTCCTGCCCTGAAGTCTGTGCTTCGAGTTGTCTCCCAGAGCCCACCGCCTGCCTCCCCAAGCGTCGTGGGGCCCCTTCCCTAGTGTCGGGTGGGCTCCCTTACCGCAGGGCCGTCACCCGATGCCACTCGCCGTCATTGATGGGGTCCTCAGAGACGAGGCGGGCCTCCCCGCTGCCCAGCTGGTAGCTACGGTCACACAGGCCCAGGGAGGGTGAGGTGGGCAGGACAGGAGGGGGTGTGGGAGGGTGGGGGTGGGACACTGGGAGCTGCAGCTCCTTGTGGGAGGAGCCATGGGCTGAGCAGACGGGAAGCTACGGGAGGGGGGTGGGGGTGGGGGGGGAGCAAGGGGGAGAGCCAGGGAAGGGAGAGGACCCACCTGAAGACAAGGTGCCCATCCTGAAGCCCGAGACTGATGAAGTCCTTCCCTTGGCTGGCCTCCCCCGCCTCCTGCCAGGGAAGCACAGGGTGTCTGGGGGTCCCAGCCTGGAGAGCGGAGGCCCTGACGGGGTGGCCTCTGCCCTTTTCTTTCCCACTGCCTGCTGGACGCCCACACTCACCATGCCCTGCCAGAGCAGGAGGCCGCTGGCTGTGCTGGTCCGGACTTCCAGCTGGATGGTCTCAGGCACCCTGGGCAGGCTGGGGGGGGAGGGAAAGGAGGGTGGATAGGTGAGGGGACAGAAGTCCCAGGTTCCCACTCCCCTCCCCGGGCTCACAGGCTCTCACCTCCTGGGGAAGACGTAGCTGGGGAGGGCTAGGAAGCCTCCATCGTCGAAATAGGCTCCGTACTGTCCTGGGGCATCTGCGGGAGGAAAGGGGGATAGGAGACAGCTGCTCCCCTGCTCGCAGTGTCCACCTGGCATCGGGTCCTCTGACCCTACCTCCACCCCGTCACGTAGGACCAGGGGGCTCTGAACCTGCAGGCCCTGGAGACCCAGGGGGCCGTGGACAGAATCCAGGGGCCTGTGAACTTGGATAGAAAACATGAGGGCTCTATGTTCACGCTGGTCTCACTGACATTTAGCAATTTCTTTAGTTCGGTACGGAGGCAACCAAGGAAAGGGGCAGCAGGCGGACCGTGGCCTCCTCACCAGCAGGTTTCCTTTAGGAACTGCAGGAGGTGCCAGTATCTCCGGACCCTGCTTACGCTCACTGAACTGTGTCAGCTGTTAGGACCAGCCCTGGATCTTGTTATTCAATGTGTTGATGAAGAAGCACATAGGTTACGATTGAGATAATTTAAAATATTTTGATCATCTTATTTCAGTATAATTGGTTTCCTATTTTTGTTCTTGTTGATTTTAATACATTTTTATTGAATTCAGAGAGGAAGGGAGAGGGGAGAGAGAAAGAGATAGAAACATCAATGATAGGAGAGAATCACTGACCAGCTGCCTCCTGTACACGCCCTACTGGGGATCGAACCCCCACCCCGGGCACGCGCCCTGATTGGGAATAAAACCGTGACCTCCTGGTTCATAGGTTGACGCACAACCACTGAGCCATCCCGGCCAGGCTGCATTTTTTTTTTTTTTTAAACAGTTAAGAGGTCCATCCCTAGTTGCTAAGTCCTTGTCCTGGTTTTAGCTCTGAAAGTCCCACAGCTCAAGATACCCCTCAGCCCTGAGGAAACTGGGACAGTTGGTCACCTAAGCCCATGGCACCTGAAAGATCCAGAACCTTTGTGATCCTTCCATCACCCAGATGGGAAGCCAGGCTCAGGGGTGAGTCACTTGCCCAGGAAGTAGGAAGTCTGGATGGCAACCTGGACCTTTGGCTCTAACATCCATACTGTGTGCACCTCCAACATCCCAGCCCTGCCTGCTTCGACCCATCCCACAGGCCAGCGCTGGCCCTTGTGGGCCGGCAGCTGCAAGGGTTGGGTGTACTTGGCCACCTTCCACCAAATGATGAGGAGAACAGCTAACATTTAGCAAGCACCTACTATGTGCCAATCACTGTGCAGGGAGTTTCACATCCAGCTGCAAACCTAATTTCATTTAACTGGATCCTTATAATAATCCCATGACTTACATGTAATATTAATAAAAGCTAACATTATATATCCACCATGTACCAGGCGCTGTTCTAAGCATTTTAAAGACATTAAGTAATTTTACTCTCACACAATATTTTATCCAAAGCCTTGTGGAAGGATGTTACTTCTCTCCATGGTACACATGAGGAAACAGAGTTTAAGTGACTCACTCAAAGGCTCTGATGCACGACACCACCACTATCTTAGTGGTGATAAAGAAGATAATGCCTATAAAGCAGTTAGCACAGAGCCTGGGAATGTTCAATATGGTAGGACCCAGCCCTGCGTGGCTTCCTTTGCTCTTCTTTATTCTATTTGTGCCCAGGGAGCCTCTCACATGGACCTGTTCTGTTTAGAGCCAGGATTAAAGGTGTGGGGTAACTGGACAGGGAGCTGAGAGACCTGAATCCAATTGGGAGACAAGTCCCCTCAGCTTCCCTGGAAAATACGTACCGTTGCCTCCACTGCCTTCAAGATGCCAGTCGGATTCCGCGGTGCCATGTCTAGAGCCTATGGAGAAAGGCAGGGTCCAGTCAGTGGGCACAGATGCTGTCCAGTCCCAGAGCTCCGAAAAAGGATGCAGAGAAGCTGGGGCAGTTACCTTGTTGGCAGCGTGGGCCAGAGAAGCCGGGGGGACAGAGGCAATGGGTGCCCTGGCAGGTGCCCCCATGCAGACAGGGCTCGCGGAGCTGGCAGGGGTTCTCCTCATGCTCACAGAGGTCTCCTGCGGGTCATGGCAGAGGTGAGTGGCACGGGCCGGAGTTGCTGCTGACCACCCCACGCCCCTCCCTCTCCCAGGGCCTGGGAAGCTCACACACCTTTGAAGCCATCTCGACACAGACACTGAAACTCAAACTCGCCAGCAGGAAAGCACGTGGCGCCGTTCTGGCACGGCTGGCGCTCACACGGGGAGCTGTCATAGCACTGCCCGACGCCCCGGCTGCCCAGGAAGCTGTAGGTGAGGTCTAGCCGCTTTCCATTCACTGACACCTGTGGGCATGGGGACACTGAAGGACTCAGGCCACACAGGAGGTGGGGCACTGGCATACCAGCAGAGAGAATGCAGTAGAGGTAGCTGGGAACCCAAGCTGGAACTTGAGTGGTAACAGGGGACTGTAGGGTAGGGAAGGGAGAGACAGGAGCACCTACTGTGTGCCACCAACATCCATCAGTACAGTCAATCCTCAGTACAACCCTTTAAATTAGGTTTAATTACCCCATTTTACAGAGGAGGAAACTGAGGCTCACAGGTGAAGTTTCTGCTCCCAAGGGCCTTCAGCTAGCTGCAGGTGGGGGAGTCTGGTTTTCACCCCTCCCCTCCTTGTCCTCTGGAAGCTGCTCCTCACCTCACCCAGGCAGCCATGGAAGGGAGTGCTCATGTTGATGGCCGGGGACAGCTGCACCGAGGGCTCCACACCACCGAGGTAGAGGAGGGTGTGCAGGTTGAGGCCCTGGCTCTTGCCCGGGGAGGAGCGCAGCACAGGGCGTCCACCGTCCACCCGCAGGCTGCCGTCCTTGTTGAGGCGCTCGGCAGACACACGGTGCCAGCGGCCCAGGGCCAGTGGCTCTGTGCTCCTCAGAACAGCCAGCCCTAGGGAGAATGCGGGAGGGCTACACGGATGGCCCCCTGCCCTGCCCACCCCACACAGGGCCAGGGAACTCCCGCCAGCCTCCGGGTGCTCCACAGGAACCTGAGAGGTCGAGGGACTTGAAGTCACACGCACAGAAGGAATGTGAAGGAGCAGGGAACTCCAATGGGTCTGACTTCTGGACTCATTCCTCTGAGCCTCCTCAGGGCACAGGCAGCCCCAGGGGCACAGAGCTTGGCACCTAGAGCCCAGCTGCACTTGGTGGCCAGTGCTCACCTGACCCCAACTCGTAGCGGAACTCCAGGTGGCCACCAGCCATCGCCAGGGACACGAAGTCCTCCACAGGCTCGCGCTTGCCCCCGCTGAACAGCAGGATCCCGTTGGGTGCCAGCGGCTTGAACTCAATGTCCAGGCGTAGCTCGTGGTGCGTGTTGGTGAGGGCGGGCAGCACCAGATAGGAGCCGGTGCCCGACATGGAGGGCGTGGTCACGGTCACACCTGCAGCAGCCACAGCTCAGCCAGGGGCAGTGGGGACACCAGAGTCCCGGGAGGGGTCCAATGACTCAGCCTTACTCTGGGACCCCTGCCCACCTCACTCGCTAGTCCCAGAGGCTGGAGTCAGTGGGGCAATAGCTGTGGCTGCACAGGAACTCCTGGCCCACCCGGCATGCAGACCAGGCCGGAAGGATCCCTAATAAGATGGGCATCCCTCTGCGGGACTCTCACATAAGGGAGTGGGACTGGGCAGAAGCTTGGCCAGGTGACTTTGAGGCCCTCTGGCTCCGGCATCATTTTACCATTCTAGGGCCCATCATGGCCTCAGAGGGCCCCTGCCCAGCCTCCCCGATCCTTCCTGGGACCCCTGGGTGGGGGGTCTCAGGCTGGGCTCTACTCACCTTCCTCACACCTGGGCCCGGAGCGGCCCAGGTGACAGCGGCAGTTGTAGCCTCGGCCATCGGGCCTGTTTACACAGGTAGCGTCGGGCCCACAGGCCTCTGGGGGACACACAGGCCACGAGAAGGACATTGAGGGTACAGTCCTGATGCCAAAGCCCTACCCATTGCATCCCAGGGGCCTCGGCTCTCTAGGGCTTGGCCAGACTAAGGAAGGGGAATGGATTAGAGCAAGGGCCAGAGGAGGCTGGGCAGCGGGACAGCATGGCGGGAAGTGAATGAGGACAGTTTGTCTGTGGTGTTCTTGAAAAGACCGTACCCGGACAATAGTATGGGGGCAGCTAATGGGGCGAGTGCCTTGGTAATGGATGGGAAGGTGGTAATTACCTGGGTTGCACGGATGGGAGAGAGGTGAGCACTAGGCATCAGTAATGGGGGTAGGTACTCGGGTAGCAGAGATGGGAGGCAGAGTATTAGGTGGCAGTGACAGAGGTCAGTATCTAGGAGGAGTGGTAAGTACTGGGGTAAGAGTGAGAGCGTGTGGTAAGTACATGTAGCAGCTGGGGTGCAGGTGGATGTGAAGGGGCACAGACAAGTGCTCCAGGGTGACAGTGATCAGGAGGGGTGGGTCCGCACCTGGGTGGCAGTGCAGGGCCTGGGAGTGCTCACAGCGGCTCCCGGTGAAGCCAGCTGGGCAGATGCACAGGTAGCTGCTGCTCTCCGAGTCCTGGCACCAGCCCCCGTTCTGTAAGGCACCCCAAAACATCAGGCCAAGAATACTGGCTCTCCCGCTCCCCACAGGTCTCTGCCACAGCTGAGGGCAGTGGCCAGGGGCAGCCAGATGGCATGTGAGGTGTGGGGTTACCTGGCAAGGCTGGTCCCGACAGGTGGGGCAGTGGGAGATGCCATGTGCTGTGAGGTTGAGGTCGTGGAAGACGATCTCCTCACCCTGGATTTGTAGCTCCCGGACACAGCCTGGGGGGGCGGGGGGCAGGTGGATGAGCAAAGGTGGGGGTGCTCATCCCAACCACACTTCGCAGGGCCCTCCCAGGCTCCGAGGGCGTTGGAAAGGCCTGGGCAGGGCTGGAGATGGGGAGGGAGCTCACCTATGAAGCCGCTGCTCAGCCCCGCTTTGGGGATGGCGCCATAGTCAGGGTAGCCGCCCAGGTAGAGCTCCTCATTCAGGTCCAGGCCCTGGAACTTGCCCTGGGGAGTGGAAAGGTCAGGAATGGCAAGCAGGCTGGGTGGAGTGGGGCCGGGGCTGGGAGTACGGGGATGGGTTGGGTCTCACCTGGGAGGTCCCGTTGACTGGGGCCAGGCTGCCTACAATCAGGGAGCCCTGGGTGAGGCTGCGCAGCAGGGTCACGGTATGGAACTGGCCCAGCACCAGCGGTGTGGGGTGGCGGATGGTGGCCATGCCAGAGCCTGCGTCAAACCTACTCCATGGGGCAGGGCCAGGGCAAGAGAGGGAGGATGTCGGGTTCGTAAGAAGGGCTGGGCAGGGGACCCAGCCTGGACAAAGGTGACATCACCATCGCCCGCAGTCCTGCTCCAGTTCCTGTCCCTGCCTTGTCGCCCACCCCATTACCCACTCCCAGCTTGCCCCATCCCTGTGCCTTCCCTAGCGCTTCTCTTCCCCTACACTCCTGCCCTGGGGACGGATCCAGAGTAGCCCCCGGGGTTCTAACTGCCCTGGTCCTGAGGCCCTGCAGCCTAGCACCTGGCCTCACTGCTCCTCTGAGATCACCTTGTTTCTTCCCATCTTTGTTTACGGCTAGTCTTCCCCAACTAGAATATACGTTCCCACAAGTGCCTGGCACATAGCAGGTGTTCAACAAGTAACTGTTGCATGAATGAATGAATCCTGGACTGCGGCAGTCCCAACCCCTAAGGATGCACTTAGCATCACCGAGTATTTCTGTGTGTCAGGCTGCTTCCTCCTCCACCTGGGGGCGTGCTGTGCCCACTGCAGCAGGTCGGTGGTCACCGAGGGTAATGGCCGCATCTCCTTCCTCCAGAACCTCCATGTGTAACTCAGCCCAGGGGGTGTGTGTCTGACTAAAGCCCTGCAGTCTGGTCCCTGGCCCCCCGCCCCCTGTAAATGGGGAGGGGGAGGGTCTCACCGGAACTCGGGCCTCCCACCCACGAGGCCGAAGGAGATAAAGTCGGGCAGCCTGTTGGCCAAGTTGGTGCGGCTGCCTGGAATCCGCTTCTGCCCGTTGTACAGCAGCATCCCTGGGGTGGGGGAGGGGTGCAGGTGTGTAAGAGCCTCCCAGCCAGTTATGGGCTCCCTGTGTGCCCAGCCCAAGAATGAACCACCCACACTTGCGAGCCCTCCACTCTAACAGCTGTCCCACCCCTGGGACACGCCACACAGCCAGAGCCTCCCCACTACCTCAGGATGTGCCCTAACAGAAGGCCTTGCTGACGGCTCCTAGACAGACACTGAACTGGCTTCACTCACACTGAACGAGGTGATGGAGGCAGAACTCACCTGAGTAGAGGAGGAGGCCTGGACAGTGAAAGTCAGAGACCCGCAAGAGGTGGGAGGAGACAGATGAGAGAGAAGAGAGGAGGAAAGGGTGAGAGATGGGAGGAGGAGGGAAGACGGAGCAGAGATAAGAATAGGAAGGCGGGACAGGAGGGCTGGGTGTCGATGCACGGATGGCAGAGGGACCATGGGGAGACTTAGATGAGAGATGTCATGGAGGTGAGGATGGAGAAGAGAGGAGGCGTGAGAGAGGTCCCCGAGGGGAGGCCCGGCAGGCCTGGGGACTCCAGGACAGGGGAGGGCTGAGGGAGGTGAGGAGGACTGGGGGCTACCAGGGCTCATAACATGATGGCAGTTACAGCAGGCCCCCCCAAATCAGCTTCTCTCCTGCCTACCATCAGCCGAGTCAGGCCGGAAGGTGATCTTGATCTCAAACTTTCTGTAGGCATCCTTGATGGTGGGCAGTGGCAGGAAGGAGTGGGGGGTCTGCGTGAAGTAGGGCACCACCCGCTCTGTTGGCAGAGAGCGGAGTTAGAGACGACGCCCACCAGGCAGTGGGCAGGGCACTGCTGTCCCGGGGTGCGGTCTTACCTGGTACCTGCAGGTCGGCGAAGGCTTTGACCTTGCCCTGGCGGTTAGTGGCCGTGCAGACGTAGGTGCCTGCGTCCTGGGGTCGAACTGAGGGCAGCAGCAGCATGTTGTTCTCCACGCGGCTGCCAGGTGGCAGGTTCCCATCCAGCTGCAAACACACCCACACTTTGGACCCTGGCCAGAGCCTGCACCCCCATAGGGCCTGTCACCCGTGTCTGTCGGGCCCATCCTCAAACCCTGAGCACTCTGCGCCAAGCCTGGGCCAGATCCTAGGGGCACTGAGATGGTGAAGACGTGGTCGCTGACCCTCAGGCATGCCCACTGGTCCCCTGCCAGGCCTTTACCTTGCTCCAGGTGATCTCAGGAGTAGGGTAGCCAGAGGCCATGCAGGGGAAGGCGGCTGCAGAACCAGCAGGCACACGGACCTCTGGGGGTGTTGAGATCTGGGGCAAGGCTAAGAGGGAGGAAGGAGACAGAGGCCATGAACGGGATGACAGCCATTGTTTGTGAGCCGAGCCTAAGCCCTGACGTGTTCATTCCTGGTTGCACAGGTGGAACTGGGCAGAGGCAGGGCCCAGGAACAGGTCCATTTGACTCCACAGCCCAAGATTCTTCAACACACCTGGCCAGAAAATGGTGCAGTCCTTTGGGGACCTGAGAAGGGGTAGGTACTAGGGCAGTGTGGGTCAGGAAGTTAGGGGGCAGGGCATAGGGTTTGGGGTGAAAAGGAATTGCCTTTGAAGAAAGCACAGATTTGTGTCTGCTCTGCATCCACTGCCCTTATTTTATTCTCTGTTAGGTCTGTTTGGTGTTTACAGGTCTCAGCCCTCAGACTGGGCTGCAGGTCTCCTTCATTGCTCCCGTAGGTAAGGACTACATATCCATTTTCCTTTGATGCCCCTGGGGGTAGCCTTTTCCTGCAAGTCCCAGCCTGGTCCCCTGCTGCCACCACTCTTATGAAACCTGCCTCTTAAATACACAAAATTGAAACTTCCCAAGAGAGTGGAAAAGAAGAGTAGAGCAGGCAAGGCAGGAGGTGGCAGCATGAGAAACCCCTGCCACACTTCACAACCCCCGCAGAGGTCCCCGCGGGCCCTCACCTTGCACGAGCAGCAGCACGTGGGACTGGGTGGTGCCTGCGGCGTTGGTAGCGGTGCAGCGGTACTGTCCAGCATCGGCCAACTCTACGCGGGCAATCCTGACGATGCCTCCACTCTGCATGATGCCAGGCCGCAGGCGTCCTCCAACTTTGCTCCATGTCACTTGAGGCTTGGGGTCACCCATGGCCAGGCACTCGAACTCCACAGCATGGCCGACCACCACGGTGTGCACGGAAGTCCGGATGTTGATGAGCACCGAGGGCAGGGCTGGGGAGGAGAAGGCAAAGGCAGCATGAGGCCAACCTGCTGCAGGCCTGGCCTGAGGGTGCGGGGAAAGGTGAGCACTGGAGCCTTAGGCATTCATTCACTTCTTCATTCACTTTTTAAAAAAATATATATATATATTTTTTTAATTGATTTTTTTACAGAGAGGAAGGGTGAGGGATAGAGAGTTAGAAACATCGATGAGAGAGAAACATCGATCAGCTGCCTCCTGCACACCCCCCTCTGGGGATGTGCCCGCAACCAAGGTACGTGCCCTTGACCGGAATCGAACCTGGGACCCTTCAGTCGACTCTGCAGGCTGACACTCTAGCCACTGAGCCAAACCGACTAGGGCCTTCATTCACTTTTTGAAGCAGTCACTCATTAACACACTCACTATTTGCTCTTTTGTTTATTCCTTTACTCACTTGTGTATCCAATGTCATTCTTCATTGGTTTGTCTGAGCACCCACTCACTCCACCCATCTCCCTTCTTCCTTCTTCCCTTGCAATATTTGTCAACCCTCTTAGTCTATGCCAGACACAAGCAAAATACAATCGATTGTTCTCTTCATTCATAACATTTAAGGGGCTTCCTGGGGGACACGGTCCCTTTGTTCCTCATCTCTGTCCCCTGCTCTGGGCAGAGGCCTGACGCCACCATCTTACCTTGGACAACTAGCTGGGCACTGGCCTGGGCCTGTCCCCATGGCCCATAAGCCTGGCAAACATATGTCCCTTGGCAGCTCTGGTCCAAGTTTTGGATTCTGTAAAGAAAAAAAATAGTAAGTCAACAGTGAATAAAAAACAATTGATGAGAAATGCTTTGCAATTGCATGGGAGTTCAAAGCCACCAGAGATCAGCACACGGTGCCACTTCTAGTTCCCCAGAAACCATGCGAGGTAGGCAGGGGGGCAGCAGGGTGCTGTCACCGCACTCATTTTGGACTAACACCTTATGGTTTAGAGCTCAAGATAAAAGTTATCAATTCGCAGAGCTGCAATCTGGATCATGTGTCTATATCCGGCCACAGAGCCTGTTCTCTTTCCTAAAAGAGATAATACGGATATGGGCCACTCTTTACTAAAGACTTTCCATATGCTAAGCACGGTGTCAAGTGCTTTAGATCATTTCATTTTGATCTCATAACCCACTGCACAGTTAACACTGAGGTCAGAGAGGTGAAGTGACTTGCCCAAGGACATTGTTTCATGTGGAGCCCCAAGAAGGCAGGCATTCTAACAGCCCCACTGTACACCTGGGGCCGGGGTGCCCAAGGTCAGTCCTGCTCCCGTCCCCACTCACCGGAGCACCCCATCCTGCACACTGTGGCCAGGAGGCAGCTGACCTCCTTGCTTGACCCAGCGGAGCTGGGTGTCTTGGTCGTTGGGCACGGCACAATGGAACTCCACGCTGGCCCCTATGCTCTTGGTCTCCTGCTCAGGCGTGACCTGAACGGTGGGTGTGGATCCTCCTGGGACGGGGGTGGCAGGGAGAGAGCCGGAGGCGCCTGTGGGGACATGCACGAGGGTGTGTGTATGTGTGTGACCCCTGATGCCTCCCCAGGACCCAGGGAGTCCCATCCTAAAATTGAGGGAATATTCTTCTCCCGGTAGCTTCTCTGACCTGAGGAAAAAAGACCTTTCATTTGCTCGCTCATGCAGTCACCCAATCAGCACACATAAGAGCCTGTGAGGCACTGGGCTGTGTGCTTCCACAAGCTCTTGTCTATCCTAAGAGGATCATGGTCATGGTGAAGGCATGGGTCCTCCGATGGGATAGATGGCAGGGGAGGTGCAGATACATATTATCACCATTTACTAAGTGCCTACTGTGTGCCACCGGCTCTCTGTCCTAGTATGTCTCTCTCTCTTAGTCAGCCTATGTGTTAGCATTGTTCTACTTTCCAGACAAAGAAACTGGGGTATGAGACAACTTGGCCAGGTCTTACCACTATCAAGTGACCGCGCTGCCCACTGAACCCAGGCTCGCTGCAGCCCAGGCTCTTGACCAACGGGCTACATGCTTTCCCACTTCTAGAATTTGGGGCCCAACAGCACTTGCTTGGCCTTGTGTGATGGATGGAGGAGACCCCGGAGATTGGATTCTTTGGAGATCCACGGGAACCCTGGGCACGCCAGGGGTGGGCGCTGCCCTGTCACACATGCATGGTCAGCAATGCCAGCATTTACGGGGCCTGCTCTGGGTCCTGTGGTGGACAAGCCCGGGGCTGCTGAAGTGACTGAGCCCAAGCCCCGGCCTGAGCGTCCCCAGCCTGGTAGGTGAAGTCTGGAGGACTTATGTAGACAGCCCTTGGCAGTGCGAGGTCAATGCCAGTGGAGGGACGCAGCCGTGAGAGCTGGAGGTGCTGAGAACTCAGTGATGGGGTCTTCAAGTTGTAGAGAACGGGAAAAGGAGGGATTTCCAGGTGGGGTGATGGAGGGAGGTCCTAGTGTCCTAAGTGGGGGTCCCGCGGTGCCAGTTGCTGGGTAAGTAAAGGGCCTGGAGGAAAGCTGACCCGTTCTGCCCAGCCTGAGCTCGGCTGCTCACCTTGAACGAGTACCAGGGTGAAGGCCTCCGCCGAGCCCACCTTGTTGGTGACCTGACAGCGGTAGCGGCCCGAGTCCTCGGGGGCCACAGACTCAAAGTGTAGCATCTCGTTCCTGGCCGTCACCCTCCCAGGGAGGCTACCACCCACGCGGCTCCACTGGAAGGTGAGTGGGGGCGTCCCATGAGCCAGGCACTGGAGCTGCAGCGCCTCCCCGGCTCTCACCGAAGTGTGCTCCGGGACCGTGGTGGCGTACGGTGGGCCTGGGGGAAGGGGACGTAGAGGTGGGGAGAGGGGAAGAACAGAGGTCAGGATGGGACAGGAGACTTGCCAAAGAACCAAGGAAACTGAATGGTGAGCCTCAAGGACTGGGGATAAGGGAACCAAAGGTCCCAGGAGGGAACGTGGGCTTTAGGCGAGAGGAGGCTCTGGGGTCTGAGGTGCATGGAACCTTCCGGAGGGGGTTCTGTCCAGGGTGTAGCCTGGTGGGAGGAGGGGGTGGGGGGGCTCAGACCTGCATGCAGTACAGACAGTGGCCCTAGGAGGGCCGATGAGTGCCTTACTCTCCACATGCAGGAGGATGGTGGCCTCCGCATGGCCGGCAGGGCTGGTGGCGTTGCAGATGTACTGGCCCGAGTCCTGCTGGGCTACCCGGGGGATGATCAGTGTGTCACCTTCCAGCTTGTGCTGCCAGGGCAGTGGGGAGCGCAGCTTAGACCAGTGGATGGTGGGCTTGGGGCTGCCTGTGAAGCAGAGTAGAAGGTAGCAGAGGTCACCGGACTACCTCAGGGTCCAGCTGGGAGTAGGGATGGTGAGGAAAAGACCTAGGTGGTCTTGCCCCTTCATGGGAGGCACTAAATGGGCACCTCAACCATCACTAGGAGATGCAGCAGCATGACACCATCTTCAGATTTCTTGTGTCTAAAATTCAAGCCCCAGGCACCACTGCTCTGCCTGCCCCGTGTGCCGGCCCCCATCCACACCTGTGGCTGAGCAGCGCAGGGTGGCCGTGTGTCCAGCTTCCACAGTCAACTCAACTTCTTCAACCTGGACCTGTGGGGCCCCTGGGGTCACGTCGCCCGTGTCCACTATCACCTCCACCCGCTTCTGTGCTGTGCCCAGTGCATTCTGAGCTAGGCATACATAGGTACCCGCATCTGATGGTTTAGCTGATGAAATCTGGAAGAAAGCAAGGAGGCCGGTCATGTGCGCACCGAGAGAGGATCGTGGCACCCGCCCGCACTCTGCCTTGGCTTTACCTCTTTCCTCTCCCCTTTTGTTTTTAGCTTTCCTATTTGACTGGCTGCTTGAGAGCTAACACTCAAGGCATCCTATTGGTCCATCTATCCATTCACCCATCAAACCGCCCACCTATTCATCCATATACCCACCCACCTCCCCACCCATCCAACCCTCTCCCTCCCTCCCTTCCGCCTTCCTTCCTTCCTTCCTTTGGCCTTCCTTTTTCCTTCCCACCCGTCTTCCAATCTACCCACTATCCACCTATCCCATTCCTCCCTTTCTCTCTCCATCCATTCGTCACCCAACTGCCCATCCAACGTTCTTTACTCGAAGCATTTGCTCAAGGATGGGCCCTGACTGGGCCTCAGACCCAGAGATAAAACAGCCTGGGCCTCTGGCCAGAGGAAGCCACGCCTCACCTGCAGCATCGTGTGGCTGTCCACGAACCCAAACATCTGCTGCTCCAAGTTGGTGGGGGTGCCGACCCGAGTCCAGCGAGCAGAAGAGCGGGGCTCCCCGGCACTGACACATTCCAGGGTGACGGCCTTCCCCACTTTCACCCGCACAGGGCCCTCGGGGAGCACAGACACCGTAGGCGGTCCTGCCCAGAGGAATAACAGGTGATACACGTGCAGGCTCCGTCGGTCACACTGTCACCACCCCTTCTCAGGAACTACCATGTGGGTACTTGTGTCCCCACTGCACAATGTGGAAACTGAGGTTCAGAGAGGTAGGATGCCCGAGAGGGAAGCAGTGGCAGAGGCAGGATTTAAACCTGGAGGCTCTGAGCTTGAGATCGGGGGGGCGGGGTGGCAGGGTCTGGAAACAGGAAGGTAGAGCCCATGGGGTTGACGCCCCTCACCATGTACACTGAGGTTCACGACGCTCTGGGCCACGCCATAGGCATTGGAGGCCACGCAGCGGTAGGCACCATGGTTGCTGGGCCGGGTGCCCACAATGGTGATGATGGAGCCGTTGGGGCTGATATGGACGTTGTCTGTGGGTTGGCATTGGGGAGGGTATGGTCAGTGAGGGTGTCCCATGCGTGGGTGCTTTCAGTAGGTGTACCTCTGCCCCACGCCCCTGACACCTCCAGCCTGGGTGTCCAGCTCACAGGGTCACAGATGGCAAATGAGAGAGTCCTTGCAGACTTCCTGGGTCCAGTCCGGAGGCCCCAGAAGGGAAGGGACTTACCCAGGGCCACACAGTGAGTTTGGTGCCATCCTCAGCCTCTGCCCACCCACAGTGGTGATCACTATACATTGATACCTGCCTCCAGCCCCACCCACCCCACCCAGCTCACCCTCCAGCTCTTGGTTACGAAACTTCCACTCAATGCTGATGGGGGCTGCCCCGTCATGAATGAGGCACTTGAAGCTGGCATCCTGGCCCTGCTGCACGGTGCTGCTGGGCGGGTCGATGGAGATGACAGGGCTATTAAGGCCTGGGGGGTGGGGGCACGGAGGGCTGGGCTCAGCAGGGCGGGGTTGGCTCAACCCCGCTGCCTCAGCTCATCTCCCCCCTTTCCCCTGCCACGGCATCTGCCACACTCACGGTAGGAGGAGCCCGCGGCTTTGGGTGTGACAGTGACCGTGAAGGAGGCCTCCTGCTCAGGGCCTGCACCGCCAACTATGCGGCAAACGTACTCGCCGGAATCGGCTGGGGAGATGTTGTGAAGCCGTAGCTGGGAGCCATGGGTCTGTCGGAGCGAGGATGGGGCAGCCATCAGGCCAAAGACTTGGACGGGGCAAGTCCCCAGGCCTGGCTGTGCCCGTGCCCGCGAGCTCTCCCTTGGTCTCAGGCCTCCAGCTGATAACAGATGAACTTCATTCACCGAGTCCTCCATGTCCAACCCCCCACTTTACAGAGGAGGAAACTGGCTCGGGAAACAGCTCAGCAGAAGAGCCAGGAAAAAACTGGGTGTCTCGACGCCCAGGCTGATGAACTCTTCCCCCCAAAAGTATTTTCTCTCCTGGGACCCCCACACTGGCCAGGGTTTGCATGAGGTTTGGGTGTAGAAGGCAACTGCAGGTCAAACCCTGCCTGCCTGGAACCACCCCATCCTGGTCCCTATACCTGGTGCTGGGCGGGCAGGCTGCCCCCACGCTTGTACCATGTGACCTGGGCGTGGGCCTGCCCGGGAACCACACAGTTCAGGTCCAGGGTCTGTCCTTCAGCCACATGGGAGGAGGAGGCCTCGATGTAGATGGGCTGGGCCAGTCCTGGGGCTGTGGGCACAATGGGTGGGTGAGAAAGGCAAAGCTCCCGGGGTGAAGGCAGGGACCTAAAGTGAATGCCAACTGGTCCTCCTGGAGGCACAGTGACTGCCATGGCTGCGGGCCATTGACCTAAGAGGGTGTCCATTCCCCGGGGGCCAAGATGCCATGGCGAGACTCAGCGTTAGACCCGGTGGTTGGGGAGCAGCTGGAGGACCTCCATGGAGCCCAGAGCCAGAGCCCTGCTGGGAGACGAGGGAGGAGCAAGGCCAGAAAGGGCCCCCTACCAGCCAGTGCCCCAGCACCACCCACTGCTCCCATCACTCACCAGGAATGGGGTCTGGGCTGGAGGCCTGAATTGTGACCTGGACAGAAGTTCCCAGGATGTCTGAGCCACTGGTCACTTGACAGGAGTACTCGCCAGAGTCAGCTGGGGACACCTGGTTCAGCCTCAGCAGGGGGCCGTGGACCTGGCCAAGGTTGGGGTGAGAGTGGGGAGTGAACTGGGGGCCAGTGGCCAAGAAAGGCCTTCAGACATCCAAGTCCTCTGGAACCTGTACCCCAGGACTGCCATACGCAGTAATACAGGCTGCATCCTGCCAAAGGCAACCCCCTTTGACAGCAGACATTGTAGAGTGTGTTTATTATGACATTTTTTCTGGGAGGAGGAGTAAGAGCTGCCCTCTTTTAATTCCCATCAAGGTGCTGGGGGGCCAGGAGTGGCCCGCAGGGTTCTTGACCTCCTGACACCCAGTGACCTTGGGGCTGGATTCCGGCAGGATTGCCTGAGCAGGGGGTGGGGTGGGGAGTGCCCGCATCCTGCTTTCTCCAGCTCCCTTACCTGGTGCCCGGCGGGAAGGCTGTTCCCTCGCCTGTGCCAGGTGACCTGGGCGTGGGGCTGCCCAGGCACCACACATTTCAGATCCAGGGTCTGCCCTTCAGCCACGTGGGAGGAGGAGGTTTCGATTCGAATGGGTGGGACTCTGCCTGGGGCTGGGGCACAAGTAGAGGTCAGTGAACTGGGACACCTCCCCTCCGCCAACCCCCCGTGCCCCCAGTCCCAGCCCCCGTTTCGCAGATGTTCAGACCAGAGACCATAGGGAGGTGGCTTCGATTCCCCCTTCCCCATTCTCCCGAGGCCGGGAGCAGCTGGGCTAGTCTAGTGGGTAGAGGTGCCTCATTTTCCCAGCCCCGCCCCAGACACTGGTCCCACCATCTCCTCCTGTGCTTCACTGACAGCCAGGGCTCAGGGCTCAGGGCCAGGCACCTCCACACAAATCACTGATGTTTCCTAAACACGAGTCGTGCGTGGCTAAGAACTCAGACTCTGTGGCCAGATTGCCTGGGTTCAAAACCCAGCTCCGCCAGGAGTTCTGTGACCTTAGGAAAGGTACTTCACTTCTGTGTCTCAGTTTCCCCATCCATAAAATGGAGAGAGCAAGCATACCTACCTCCAAGCATTACTGTAAGGATGAAATAAGCTAATATGTGTAAATATAACATTACTTATGCTATATCGTGTTTATCACTCAGCAATTCATGTACTGTTATCATGATGTCTGCCACAGCCATGTGTTCCCTGTGCTATTAATTACTTTACATTTTCCTTTGGATGGATTCATTTAAAAAAAAACAAACACCTTTTATACTTAGCCCTGTGACAGGCAATAATTTCCATGAAATCATGACAGGTTTGATGTGTTGTGTGTTCCCCCTAATAGACCACTATTAACATAGAAGACGTCTATTAGGGTGCCACCTCAAATCACCCTCACGTGCCCCCTGCGTTCCCTACAGGTGCACTGCCAGTCTTTAGGGAAAGAGCTCGACTGTCCCCACTTTACAGATGAGGAAAGTGAAACGCAGAGAGGACTGTGTAACATCTCAGGGTGTAGACAGAGGAGCTGGGACCCAGGCCCACATATGCCAGGCTCCAAAGTCTCTGCTCCAGGGCCCTAAAGCTGCACCCCACTTGACATCTGCCTGCTGGTTCCCCCTCCCCCTTTTCTAGCCTCCTGGCACCACTGTAGGGACTCTTACCAGGGACAGGAACGGCACTAGAGCCAGAGGCCTCAACGGTGACCATGATCGAGGCCTCCAGGGAGCCAGAGCTGCTCACCACGCGGCACATGTACTCGCCCGAGTCAGCGGGGGACAACTGGTACATCCGCAGCCGCGAGCCGTGAGCCTGAGCAGGGACAGGACAGGGAGACAGAGGAGCAGACATGGCAGTCGGAACCCTTGAAGGATGGGGTCAGGGAGGCGACTGCATCCCACAGGGTCTCCCAGGCCTCCTTGCTGGGCAGAGCTTAGGGAGCAGACCCTGATCCAGGGCCTCCACACCCAGCAGCCCTCCCACCATTTCCTGCCCCCAAACTCCCGTACCTGGTGGTGAGCTGGGAGGCTGCCCCCACGCTTGTGCCACGTGACCTGGGCGTGGGCCTGCCCAGGGACCACACAGTTCAGATCCAGGGTCTGCCCTTCGGCCACGTGTGAAGATGATGACTCAATTCTGATGGGCACGGCACCAGCAGGGGCTGGGGACACAGAAACACCAAGTCGGGGCTTTGGGCATAGTCAGGCTGGGGAACAGCTGGGTTGATAGACACCTCAGCCATAGAAGCTCCCACCCCCAAGGTAATAATGACATAGTCAACACTTACTAAGCACTTACAGTGTGCTGGGCACTGCTCTAAGCACTTTCTGGATGTTAACTCATTTAAGCCCTCACAAAATTCATAAACTTTCTTCGATGACAGAAATGTTCTGTTACCTGCACTGCCCAATACAGTGGCTACTAGCTATACTCATGTGGCCACCAAGCTCTTGAAATGTAGGCTAGGAATTTGAAATTTTCAAAAAGAATTTAACTGCCACATGTGGCTGGCAGCATTGTTTCAGACGGCTCTATGAGGCTGGCATGAGCAAAATGCCCACTGAGGAAGAAACTGAGGCTGGGGGAAGAGAATAACTCACTCAAGTCCCTACTTAATATAGACCGGATTCAAACCCAGGCGTCTTTCTGCAGAGCCTGTCCTCCCCAGGGCCCTGTAACCTGTGTCTCCTGGTTCCTTCCAGGGTCTTCATCAGACTCACCGGAGGGGTTGCCAGCATTGGGGGAGACTGAGACCATGATGGAAGCCTCCCGGGCATCGATGTTGTTGTTCGCCCGGCACACGTACTCTCCCGAGTCGGCCACGGACATCTGATTCAGCCGCAGGTGGGAGCCGTGGGCCTGGAGGGTAGATGGGGAAGGAGGGAGAGAGGAAGTGGAAGGGCCCAGGGGTCACGGCTGGGCCAGGCCTCCCTCGTCAGACCTCTGAGGCTACCTGTGGGAAACCGCCCATTGTCTTCCCTAGCAGAGAGGTGTGGACAAGGAACCCGGAAGGCTGGAGACCTTGAGCTCTGGCAAAGGTCAGAGCTATGCACCCACTGTTTAGTCGAGACAATGGAGCTGAAGCAACTTCCCTACCAGATAGTCCTGTAGATCCTTACTGATAGGATAGTCTGCCTGTTACTGGAACTGCCTGCCTAAGGGCTATGGGTGTGTCCCAAACTGAATAAAAGGATGGCAAGGCCAGAGCAAAGCGGAGTCCTTCCTTGGGCTTCCGCCTTGCCCCTAATTTCCAAATCATTATTTCTTGTCTTGTCTCTTTCATTAGCACGCGGCCTCCTCCAGAGCCCGAACCCTGAACCTGAACCCTGAACCACACGGGACGTGGGACACTCGCAGCTACCCTCTGTCTACCCGGGGCAGCAGGGAGGACTGCCCCAGGATTGCCAGCTAATGCTTCGGGTTCTTTGCCCCACGGCTGTCCTTGCACCCGCCCCAGGAGGCGAGGATCCACCCCCACTGCCACGTTCCACTCTGTACCTGGTGTCGGGCAGGAAGGTTGCCCCCACGCTTGTACCACGTGATAATGGCCTGGGGCTGCCCAGCCACCACGCAGTTCAGATCCAAGGTCTGCCCTTCGACCACTGTGGGGGATGAGGACTCGATCCTGACTGGTGGGGAGACACTGGGCACTGGGGACAGAGAGGGTCAGAGGTAACCAGTCAGCCAACACTGACGGCGCCAGAAACCTCCCCCTGCGCCCACTTCCTGGCCCCCCTGCCGGTGTGCTCTCACCATGGGAGGAGCTGCTGCCCTGGATGGTGACGATCAGCGAGGTTTCCTGGGAGCTGGCGCCATTACTGACATGACACACATACTCGCCGGAGTCGGCTGGCGTCACCTCGGGGATCCGTAGCCGGGAGCCCACGATCTGAAGGGGAGCAAGGGTCAGTGGGTGAGGGCAGCCTCCCCACGTCTTGGGCACCGCTGCCGCCGGCCCTGGACTCTGGGAGCACCCCTGCCCTGCCTGGGGCCAGCCCTCACCCAGTCTCCTTCAGAACTCCCTCAGCGGCCTCCCTGAGGCTCTGGGCTAGGGAGGACAGTGCCTCTAGCCTTTGCACTGTTCTACGGAGGCCTATCCTAGTGACTCCATAGCGCCCTGCTGTGGCTCTTGTTACACTGCCGTCAGCTGGCACATCTGCCTCACCCTGGGAGCTCCCTGAGGGCAGGCACCGGTCTCCTTCCATTTGGAACCCTTAGTGCCCGGTACAAGACTTGGCCTGGAGCAAGTTCTCAGGGAAGTGGAGTGAGTAACTCATAGAATGTTCTGTTAAAACATGGGATTCAACTGAGGTCAGAGGGACTTATCTCCATATCCTCAACACTGGTCGAGGGCCCATACAGCAAGAACAGCCAGTGTTTGCTGAATGACTAAATGAGCACAGAGAAGGTGCCGGGAGCCCCTCCTGATTCCCATCAAGGCCAGTGCGCTCAGCTTTTGCCCGCTGGTTAGTACCTGGTGCCGTCTGGGTAGGCTGCCTCCACGCTTGTACCAGGTGATGGTGTGGGGGGCTTGGCTGGCCACCAGGCAGTTGAGGTCCAGGGTATGTCCATTGGCCAGGGAGGACGAGGAGGACTCGATGCGGACGGGGTACACCACACTCTGGGCTGGGAGGGGGAGACGGGAGGCAGGGTGTGGGAGCCGCTGAGGGTGGAGAGGCCCTAGCGGCTGCACACCACTTTCTGTGACCCCTGAGGTACTCACGGTGGGAGGGACTAAGGCGCTGCTGGATGGTGACGAGGACCGAGGCTTCCTGGGGGCCCGAGCTGCTGGCCACACGGCAGACGTACTCTCCAGAGTCCGCTGGAGTCACCCGGGGCAGCCACAGCCTGGAACCATGCACCTGAGAGGACAGGAGGAGGCAGGTTCAGAGCTGGGCACTGGGGCTCGCAGCCAGGCTCCTGCTCCCTTTTCTGGCCCCTCTCAGTCTGACCCCTCCCTCCCCGCACCGGAGCTTGAGGGAAGCTCTTCCAGGGAGAACCTCCATTCATGACTCTTCAATTCCCCGTCCCAGTATGAGGACGGGCCCAGCAGGAAGAAGAGGGGGACCGGCATCTGCTATGTGCTACAGGGCAGGTGAAGTAGTCAGTGTGGGCCATGGGGCAGATGAGGACATGGAGGATCGGGAAGTCAAATGATTGGCCTAAAGTTATACAGCAGGCGAGAGGCAGAGACACAGCAGGCCAGAGGCAGAGAGCAGCATCCACACTTGAGAATATGCCTGAATTCAGAGACTATGGTCCTTATTCTGTAGTCACAAGCGTCCTTCAGGTCCCTTAGTAGCTCCCGTCTCCTACCTGGTGCCGGGCAGGAAGGCTGCCCCCACGCTTGTGCCACGTGATCTGGGCGTGGGCCTGCCCAGTGACCAGGCAGTTCAGATCCAGGTTCTGCCCTTCTGCCACGTGTGAGGAGGATGACTCAATCCGGATTGGGAGGGTAACTCCAAGCGCTGGGGACAGAGAGCAGAGGGTCAATCCCTGGCTGGAACCGGAGGAGGAAGTGTGGGTGAGTGAAGGTAGGGGCTTTGGTCTCGTGAGATCCTGCCATTGCTGGAGTGGAAGCCTCCCCTGGCTGGGCCCGTAGCCTTCCCATTCCGGCCCTCCTTCCCCTCCCCGCCACCCAGTACCACTCACCAGGCACAGAGCCCACAGACTCAATGGTGACCCGGACAGAGGCCTCCAGGGGCACCGAGCCCCCCACCACACGGCACACATACTCGCCCGAGTCAACTGGGGACACCTGGTATAGTCTCAGCAGTGAGCCGTGGGTCTGGCGGAAACGGAGGTGAGGTCAGAGGGGGGCTCCATGAGACCCCTGCACTATAACATGCCTCTCTCTCTGACTCCTGAGGCCTGGCCATCAGCTCTATCCTGCTTAGGGGTGGGGAAGCAGAGGTCTTGTCCCAGGAGCGCTGGGTGGCCAGGAGGAGCCATGGTGAACTGGACAAGCACCAATACCACATCCCATCAATTCTGGGACATACTTTCTGATGTCTCTGGTGTCCCGATATGTCTTTTAGAGTGAATAATCTCACAATTAAATGGCAGCTTTTTTCCCCTTAGGGGCACCTAAAATAATGGCGCATCTTGCAATCAATGGCATCCTAAATTCTATAAACTACATTAATAATAATAGCGAATGGAATTACAGTAAAAACACAGCTCATAGCACTTTCTGTGTGCCAGTGCTCTGAGCACTTTGCATAAATATTAATTCGCTTCATCCTAAGACAACTGTGTAAGGTAGGGGGTATTACCATTTAACAGGTGCTGAAACGATGGCACAGAGAGGTTAAGTAACAAGCCCAAGGTCACAAGCTAGTAAGTGGTGGGAGCAGCATTCACGCTGAGGTCTGAGAGTCTGGGTTCTATCCCTGCACTCTACACCTGTGCAATGGGGCCGCCGGCCCTCCCCATCTCTGACCTCTCCACCCAGGGGCCTCCCTCCGGTTTCCTTGTTGGCCCATCCATTCTCGAGTCCTATACCTGGTGCCGGGCAGGGAGGCTGCCCCCGCGCTTATGCCATGTGACCTGGGCATGGGCCTGCCCGGGCACCACGCAGTTTAGATCCAGGGTCTGCCCTTCAGCCACGTGGGAGGAGGAGGACTCGATGCGGATGGGCTGGGTGCCAACAGGAGCTGGGGGAGAAGGTCAGTGGGTCACTCCAGTTCTCTGCAGCTGCCCTTCTATTTATTCCCTTTTTCTGTCGCAGCCCAGCCTGGTGGCCCTACTCACGGTAGGCAAAGTTGGCCCCCTGGGTGCTGGTTACTGTAACTGTGATGGAGGCCTCCACACCATTGTTGGCCCGGCAAACGTACTCGCCTGCGTCAGCTGGTGACGCCTGGAAGATGTAGAGGCGGGAGCCGCGGACCTGGGCAGCATGGGCAGAGGTGTGAGGAGGGCTTCCCAGAGCCCAGCAGATGCCCCCCCACCCGGCCACCCTTTCCCCATTCCCCTGAGCTGGGAACTGCCAGCCCCTCAGCTCAGAGGCCAGGATCCCTGCCGCCCACTGTCCATGGCTCAGCCCAGCTGACCCCCTCCCACCTTCCTGCTACTATTATGTACCTGGTGCCGGGCGGGGAGGCTGCCGCCACGCTTGTACCACGTGACCTGGGCATGGGCCTGCCCTGCCACCACACAGTTCAGGTCCAAGGTTTGCCCCTCAGCCACGGTGGAGGATGAGGACTCGATCCTGACAGGAGGGACGGGTCCTGGGGCTGTGGGGAGAGGGGTGAGGGTAGTAGTAGATGCTACCAGAAGGGAGGGCAAGAGCTGCCCACCCTGGAGCCAGCTTGGCCTTGTCTTCTGAGGCCAGGCCCATATTTGGGGGGTTGGTGGCCTGGGCTTGATATCCTCAGCTGAGCAACCCCGAGGGGAAGGGCTGGGGCACGGGCAGAGCCTTGCAGACGGAGTGAGGAAGTGGGAGAGACGAAGGTGGTTGAGGCTGGGAGAGAGGACAAGGAGGCAGCAGCAGAAACATGAGGAGAGACGTGCCAAAGAGTGATGGGAAGATGGTGGGTAACCAGAGAAGTGGAGTCTGCCTGGGCCAGGCTGCGGCCAGCTCCAGCGTGAGCCTCCTGCCCCGAGTCAACAGGAGTCCCTAGGACCTCAGCACCTCGGGAGGCTCCTGACCTCCTCCAGCTTGCCCCGTCATCGGCAGTCACTCACCAGGAAGGGAGCCAGCGCTGGAGTCCGAGGCCTTGATAGTGACCAGGACAGAGGTCTCCAAGGGCCCAGAGCCAAGGACTACTCGGCACACATACTCGCCGGAGTCTGCCGGGGACACCTGGTACAGCCGCAGCAGCGAGCCGTGGGTCTGCACGCAAACAGGGAGGGTTGGGAGGGAGCCAGAGCGGCCCAATCCAGGCCCTCCAGCAGGCTGGCCCTGGGGGCAGCTGTACCTGGTGCCGGGTGGGGAGGGTGTCCCCACGCCTGTGCCATGTGACCTGGGCATGGGCCTGCCCGGGCACCACGCAGTTCAGATCCAGGGTCTGCCCTTCAGCCACGTGGGAGGAGGAGGACTCGATGCGGATGGGCTGGGTACTGCCCCGAGCTGGGGGCCCACCAGGACCTGGGGCACAGAGAGGCTGGTCAGATGGGAGACCTTTCTGGGGCTGGGACCTGCTCCTCAGCATGGCCAGCCAGGCCCCTCTTTCCCTCCCAACCTCCAACTCAGAGTTCAAGGTCCATTTGCCCACAGCCTAGGCCAAAAGATGCAGACGATACCACAACCCCTTTCTATGGTGTTTGCCATTTTCCTATCATATGGTGGTGGTATGGTCCTCATTTCACAGAGGAGCAAACTGAGGCCCAAAAGGTAAAATGGCCAGTTCAGAGCTGATCAGGCGTAGGGCTAGGATTTGAACCCACGTCAGCCTGATGCCCTATTCATTGTTCAACCCTGATTCCGCTGCTTACTGCTGAGCTCTGCAAACAGTAGCCTCATCGTGGCCCCAGGTGAGCTGGACCAACCTGATCCCCACCTTCGTCCTCTCAGCTCCCCAGGCAGGGAGTGGACGGTCAAAGCCTGCCTAGGGGCCCCTCTTGCCCTGAAGGGACCACAGGCACCTTCCCTGGGAACAGTGAGGTCCCAGGGCTCGGCCTCTGCCCAGGCCCACCTGGCTCCCCACCTGCGGTGTGGCCGGGGCCTGAATGGGTGCTGTGGAGGACAGAGATGGTGATGGAGGCCTCCTTGGAGTCTGACCCGTTCTCCACTCGGCACACGTATTCTCCAGAATCAGCTGAGGAAACCTGGGGGAGCCGAAGTCGGGAGCCGTGCACCTGGGCCGGGTGGGGACAGAGGTATGTGAGGATGGGGAGGGGGCCGTGGTCACCACTGAGCCACCCCACGCCGGAAGCTGGAGAGGGAGGAAAGGAAGGGCTGGCCCCTGCGCGTCAAGTGCCAGGGCTGTGTGGAGCCTCCCCGGGCACGGGACCACCCCGGGACCCCTGCCTCAGGCTCAGGGAGCTCATACCTGGGTGTGGGGAGGCAGACTGCCCCCTCGCTTGTACCATTTGACCTGGGTTTGGGGTAGCCCTGTCACCACACAGTTGAGGTCTAGCGTCTGGCCTTCCGTCACAGAAGGTGATGAGGACTCAATCCTGACTGGCAGGGGGCTGGCACCTACAGGTGGAGGCAGAGGAGTGAGTAGGCCTCAGGAGAGCCCCGGCTGGTGCTCCCCACACCTTCAGCCCGCACAGGCCCTGCACCTGGAAGGACGACCACTTGGATCCGGGCCTGCGCGGTGCCAGCGGGGCTGGTGGCCACGCAGAGGTAGAAGCCGGCATCAGCGGTCGTGATGGCTGGGATGAGCAGTGTGGCGATGTCTGTGTGCTCAGACCGGGCCTGCCACACAGGAGAAGGGTCAGTTGCCTGAGTGGCCGTGGCAGCCTGGCAAGGGCTAGCCAGCGAGGGTAGGCAGAGGGGGGAAAGGCAGAGGCAAGCACAGAGCCGATATTAGGGCCCAGCTGGGCACCAAAGAGGCATGGAGCCAGGCCACCCTGCTGGAAGTGACGAGAGCCAGAAGAGGCAGAGATGGGGTTGGACGCACAGGTGGGAGGGGCAGATGGCAAATGCTGGGACTCTCTTGAGCCTGTGGGCGTGGCCCGAATAGATCCCCTCACCTGTGTGGGGAGGCTGCCCCCTTCCTTCCGCCAGGTGATGGTGGCACTGGGCACACCTGCAGCCCTGCAGTACAGCCTGACCGTGCGGCCTTCGTGCACTTGGGTCCTCTCTGGACTCACCTGGACCCTGGGCCCATTGCCCCCTGCACACAGAGCCCTGTGAGAACACCTCTCTGGGCGGCCCCTGTGCTCCCGGCCCACCCTCAGCCTGCCCTCTCACCATGCACATGGAGCACGGCCCTGGCCACCTGTTGCCCGGCGCTACTGTGGGCATAGCACAGGTACTGGGCTTGGTCCGAGGGCTCCACAGCTGGCAGGCGCAGGATACCGCCATGGACTTGTGCCTTCTGAGGTAGCTGGCCACCAGGACCCCCTGGTGATGTGGAGAAGTGGGTTAGCACCTGCTGGGCGGGCATTGCTGCCCCACTCCCCGCAGCCCAGGGTGCTGCCCCTGGCCTCCCACATCCAGGAGAGCCAGGCCCTGAATGTCATTCCTTCCACGGCCTCACCTGTCCACTCAAGGGTGGGCGTGGGGTGCCCCGTGGCGCTGCAGCGGAACTCGGCCGTCTGCCCAGGCTGCACTGTGAGCTGTGGTGGGTGGACAGACACCATGGGGGCAGATGGGGTGCCCGAGGCTGACGGGAGAAAGAACATGTGGTTGCGGGGAAGTATCTTCTGACCCATGGCAACAGCTTCCAGGCTGCTCTCCTTGCTTCCACTCCAGCCCCTCGTGGCCATTTGTCCACAGAGCAGGCAGAGGGAGCTTTGGAAAAGTCCATGGGGTCTGTTACTTGTGGATTTAAGGCCTACCTGTGGCTCTCTATCGCTCTTAGAATAAAATCCGAACTCCCTGCTGTGGTCCGCCAAGTACTACACGCACTCGCCTCTGCCCACACCTTCAAGTTTATCATCCCCGTCCCCCCACAGCCCCAGCCACATGGGCCATGCCGTTCCACATACACCAACACGCTCCTGCTCCAGGACCTTTGCACGTGCCGCTTCCTCTGCCAAGCACACTCTCTGCCAGCTCTTTAAGTGGCTGAACACTTTCCCTTCCTTCAGGCCTCAGCTCAGAAGTCACCTCCCCAGAGAGATCCTCCCTGACCACCCACGTAGAGTAGCTCCCCCTTCTCCCACATCATTTCTCTTCCCTGTCACCATGTATTGCTAACCCAGCATGCATCACCCTGTGTAATTACCTTGTATGTTCACCTGTTCCATGTTTACCTCCGCCCTACTAGAACATGTAGTGCAAGAGAGCAGAGCTCCTGTTTGACCGCCTTTGCTCTGTGTCTTCAGAGTCTAGGCCAGGGCCTGGTACACCATGGATGCTCAGAAACTGTCAACTGAACACTAGTCCTGCCGGGCATTGGGGAGGCCGGGAGTGTGGGCCAGGCATGGACATGAGCAGTATACCTTGCACATGCAGAGTGGCTGTGCCCTGGTCCATGGCAAACATGTTGGAGCCAGTGCATACGTAGGTGCCCGCGTCACTTGGCTGGACATTGCGAATGGTCAGGATGCCATTGAAATCCATGGCTCGGTCTGGCAGCTTCCCATTGTGCAGGCGGGTCCACACCAGGGTGTAGGCCGGAGACTGCAGGTGGGGCAAGGGGATGGGATGGGGGTGAGGGGTGGCGCTCGGAGACCCCAGAAGACGGTCTCCCCGGTGACCGCTCCATGCCTTGCCCACCTTGCTCTTGGCTGTGCAGATGAAGGTGACATCGGCTCCAGGGCGCACACTCTGGCTCCGCTGCTCCTCCACTGTCACTGTGATAGGCTTGCTCGGAGCCTCTGCAGGGATGGGAGGCCCCCGTGAGCGGTGTGCTGGCCAGGCCCCTGTCCTGTGGCCAGTTTCTCTCTCTCCATCATCTCGCCTGGGTGTCACTTGCTTCCCAGTCTAGCTTAGATTCCGTTCCCTGGCACTTCCCACCCTCATCCATCCGAACCCCATTATCGTCTTTTTTCTGCTGGCACTGAGCCGCCAGCGGGCTGTGATGGGAGAACGTCACACCATGAGCCCGCTTGGCTCCAGGTCACGACCGCAGACCACAAATGAGCTCTGAACACTTCACACTTCACTCCAACTGGCCTTCTGGGTCTGGTTCAAGTTCCCATCTTCCCCAGATCATTTCACACTTCCTCCCATCCTCTCCACCCTCCGGAACCCCCCTTCCACTTTCGTAGCTAATGGCTTCAGTCCACACTGGTTAAGAAAACAAATTGCTAGACAGGAATTTTCCCGTCTTTCCCAATCTACCCATCTCCCTCCTTCCTGGTCCCTGAGGAACGAGCTCTCCCTCCACAACCCCCACTTTCTGAGGGCTGGAGCCCCTCCCAGGGACTTCCTCCCTCTGCTGTGCCCGCTCTTGCCACGCCACTCTCTCCTCTCCCTCTCCACTGGATCATTCATCTCCATAGATGGGCAACCTTTTGAGCTTGGTGTGTCCAACTTCGCCAAAAAACTGAGCATAACTCGGGTAGTGTGTCACTTTGAGGAAAAAACTAACTCCAAGACTCTAGTCACAAATGTTTCATCCTCAGGAGCAACAAATGTTTCATCCTCAGCATGCGGCCGTGTGTCATCAGAAATGGCTATGCGTGTCAGTGCTGACACGCGTGTCATAGGTTCGCCATCACTGCCATAGACTGATGTGTTCTAGCATATCCCATCTCTGAAAAGGCCCCCTTGACTCCATACTCTCCCCAGCTACCACCCCATTGCTTGGTCTCCCTTCAGAGCCAAGACTCTTGAAGGAATTGTCTATACTTGTTGCCTCCCCATCCATTCTCTGCCTCACTCTAATCTAGTGCTACCCCTTCGCTCCACTGGAAACAGCTCTGGTCAAAGCATGCTCATCAGGGGTTATTTCTCAGCCACACCTCACTTCCTCAGGGCATATGGTGAGGCCGAGCGCCCCTTCCTGGAAGCCTTCTCCCCTCTGGGCTTCCAACACACACCTCCCCGTCTCCCCCTAGCTCACTGGCCTCACCTGCTCAAGTCTCTTGCTGTAAAAGAGACTCTTCAACTTGCCATGCTGAAGTTGGAGCTCCTTGTGGCTCTGTCCTCAAGCCACACTCTCCCTGGTAATTTCACCCTGTCCCATAGCTTTAAACATCACCCCTAGCCCTAGCCAGTTTGGCTCGGTGGATAGAGCACTGGTCTGAAGACTGAAGGGTCCAGGTTTGATTCTGGTCAAGGGCATGTACCTCGGTTGCAGGCTTGATCCTCAGCCCTGATCGAGGTGCGTGCAGGAGGCAACCAATTGATGTTTCCCTCCCACATCAATGTTTCTCTTTCTCTGTTTCTCCCTCTCCCTTCCACTCTAAGAATCAATGGGAAAATATCCTCGGGTGAAGATTAAAAAAATAAATTAAAAATATAAACACCACCCCTATGCCAACACCCCCCAAATTCATTTCTCTGGCTGGGGCCTCCTTCCTGAGTTGCAGACTCACATATCCAATGCCTGCGGATGTACCTACTTAGATGTTTCCTCAAACTTGGCATTCCCTCTGGCTTGTTTGTAGCAGATGCTACCAGTGCCCCGCCCAGTCCCCTCACCCTGTTCCTTCAGCGCCACCAGGTGTGAGTGCTGCCAGCCACTGCACTTCTTCGCACAAGGGCTTTCTCAGGTCTCCAGAGACCACTGTGCCTGCCCAGGTGGGCAGAATGCAGGGGAACGGATGCTCCTACAACAGGCCCCAGTTGATGGCTGATAGGAGCTGGTATGTACATACCCCAGCACCCTTGATCCAGGGGTGGGGTGACTCCAAGGTGCATGCTTTACCCTTGAGGTTCCCAGAGTTCCCTTGGCAGCATTAAACAACTGCTCACAGTGGTAACTTGCTCAATAACACACCTGTTGCTGGCTGCCTTCTCTTCCCAGTCTTTCTTCACCTACTAAATAAACTACTAACATGCAAATCACTGTCTCAGACTCTGCTTTTGGGGGGAGCCCAAGTGAAGAAACCTACTATCGAGCCTCTCTCATCTCAGTAAATGGCACCCCATTTGCCCAGCTGCTGGAAACCAGATGGCTAGGCATCATCCTAGATGTTTCTCTCTCCCTCAGTGACCACAATCAAGTCCGGCCATCTCTGCTCTAAAGCCAGTTCTTAACTCCATCACTTCTCTCCATCTCCATGGCCAGTGGCTCTGTGCAGGCAACCGCCATGCCCTCTGGTAGATGAATGTGCCAGCTGCCTAGGTCTGCAGCCTCAGCCCAGCTCAGGGCAGGCCGTCCTGGGGATAAGAGAAGGAGGAACTCACCAGTGACCAGCAGTTCTCCGCGACTGGTATTGGCATGATGGTGATTACGACAGGTGCAAATGTAGACTCCAGAATCAGAGGGCTGGACGCTGGGGAAGTGGAGCTCAGAGCCTGGTGGGGAACAATGGGAACTCGTCGATGCAGATGCACCCTCCTCCCATCACCCAGCCCTGTGTAAGGGCAGGACCCCAGCAGGGAAGAGACAGGCCAGTGCCTCCCCGCCCACTGGGTGGTTCATGGGCTTGGGGCCATGGGTACCTTGATGTCGCTGCTGGGTGCTACTGGGCAAGGGCCGCCCATCCTCACGAGACCAGTAGAAGTAGTGGGGTGGGTTCCCACTGACTTGGCACCTCATGGAATGGGGACCACCTTGGGGTACTATGCTCCGAGTCGGTTGCACCTGGACCACCAGGGGGGCTTGGTCTGCTGGTAGGGGGAGGGGAGGACGGGAGAGGCCATTCAGGTAGGAGGCCGAGCATATGGCACTATCTCAGTATCCCTACTTTCCCAAAGACTGGCCTGCCCTACTCCTGGTCCTGTCCCCCAGACCTAGCACCTCTCAAACTCCCTAGGCTCCCTGACTTGCCCATCACCCTAACCAGGGGCCATGGTCCCACTTACCCTGTGGCAGGCATCGGCCCCCTCGCACATTGGGGTTCCCCACATAACCTGGGGCGCACCTGTAGGGGAGGAACAACGACCAGTTCTGTCAGCTCCCAGGGCACCCAGTGCCTCACGGTGGACTTGGGGAGCTGGCTGCCCAGTGTGGGTTGGGAAGGCTCAGTGCTCTGGAAGGATTTCAGACACAAAGAGGCCTCAACACAGTGCCTTGGGGAAGTGAGAAAGGGGAGGGCAAGGGGAATATCAGCAAGTTAGGTGTGGGCGTGGTAAAGCCTTTATTCTCCAAGACATTCATTCAATTAATGTTTATTAAGCAACTATTATGCTAGGTTATGGAAATACAACGGTGAACACGAAGTTCCGGCTCTTACAGAACTTACTTATTGGGAAAGCAACATGAAAACTACATAATGGTGCAGCCACTGTGGAGAACAGTATGGCGTTTCCTCAAAAAATTAAAAATGGAACTGCCATTTGATCCAGTAATCCCACTTCTAGGAATATAACCAAAGAAACCAGAAACACCAATCAGAAAGGATATATGCACCTTATGTTCATAGCAGCACAATTCACCATAGCTAAGATTTGGAAACAGCCTAAATGCCCATTAGCGGATGAGTAGATTGGAAAACGGTGGTACATCTACACAATGGAATACTATGCTGCTTTAAAAAAAGAAGGAAGTCTTACCATTTGCAATAGCATGGATGAAAATGGAGAGCATTAAGCTAAGCGAAATAAGCCAGTCAGTGAAAGATAAATACCACATGATCTCACTCATTTGTGGAATATAAAGAACATTATAAACTGATAAACAAAAATAGATACAGAGGCAAAGAAGCATCGAAAGACTGTCAAATTACAGCGGGAAGGCAAGGGAGGGTTGGGGGGTGGTGGTAAGAAACCAACCGAAGGACCTGTATGCATGCATATAAGCATAACCAATGGATGCAAGACACTGGGGAGCGGGGGAGGGCATGTGCAGGGGGGTAGGGGAGGACACGGGGAGGTCAATGGGGGGAAATAAAGGAGATATATGTACTACTATTTGTAATACTTTAAATAAGATAAATAAATAAATGAAGGAAGGAAAACTATATAAAATGGGAGGAACATGTACTGGGGCTGTGAGTACACAGACCCAGCCCTGAGAATGAGGAGGCTCCCCTGAGAATGGGGCTTCTGAGCTGTTATATTCCCTGGGACCTGTTATATTCTCTTTAGGCTACTTATCAATGTTTGTAACTACATATTTGTATGATCACTTTTTTGCTGTTTTCTCCCCCATCACAGGTGGTAGACTACACAGGACCAGGATGGAATCTGTTTTGTTCACCACTGTATCTCCAACACCTTCACATACTACACATCACATAGTAGGTGCTCAATAAAAATGTGCTGAATGAATGAATGAAGCTGAGCCTTGAAGGCTAAACAGGAGTTAGCCAGAAAGGGGAAGTTTGAGGGTGAAGAATGTTCCATGTAAAGGAAATAGCTCGTGCTAAGGCCTGAACATCAAGTAGTCACGAAGTTCAGCCCATTAGCAGAGTTAGGTGTTTGGAGTGGATAAGACTGAGGAGTGACAAGTGCTATCCAAGGGCAACAGGGAATCAAGGGGAGGGACATGATCCTGGTGGAGAACTTTCTTAGCAACACCCTATCTAGGGCTCTCATTAGGAATTTACCATAGACCCCCTCCCTTCACCCTTCCTATGTGCAAACTTACTGCTCACAGTACTGGCCAGTGTAGCCAGGTTCGCAGGCTGTGCAGCGGTACCCACCACCTCCCTGGCTCTCACAGGTCCGGGAGAACCTGGGATACAGGAGGCAAAGGTCAGGCCATGGGATGCCCACATCCCACCCTGCTCCCTTCACTCTGCCCTGAAGGCCAGTGCAGTGCCCTCTACCCCCAGTGGGAGTTCTTCTTTGGGCCTTAAACAAGAGCACCCACATGTTCTCCGGGTTGGTCAGTGGGCAGGCACAGGGCTGGCAGTCCTCAGGTGTTCCGGCCGTGGCATCTCCATAGTAGCCAGGTGCACACAGCTCGCAGAACTCCCCAATGGCATTGTGCTGGCATTGCTGTGAGGTACGAAAACATCAGCCACTCACCCTTTGGCAGAATTTACCAAAAGCCTTACAATTTTGGAATCCTTTGATCTGGAAATACCATGTTTGTGCATTTATCTTAAAGACTGTTTAGCTCAGTGGTGTTTGTAGAAGCAAAATGCTGGAAATAAACCTAAAAATCTATGAAGAGAGAACTAAAAACACCACCCACCCAAATACCTAACAAAGGATGATGATGATGACATTTCTTACATTTTCTCCCTAAACACCTGTAATATCACAGGAAAAGTAAAGGGGTACACCTGGGTATGTGGGGAGTTTTAAAAATAGATGCTTTATTATAAATACATGTGGGGTAATAGTCTTCTCCAAAGAGATTCATGTTTGTTTGATTAATGTACCATGCTCCTTGCTCTGTCGACCACCTAACCCTAACCACATACTGCAGGGAGGCTAACACAGCCCACTCTGAAAAGTTCAAGTACTTAATGATATGGAAAGATGTTCATGACCTTGTAAGTGAAAAAAGGTCACTAAACACAACGATCCTATGTTCATTTGGAAAACAAAAGGTACATTATATGTATAGACATCAGCCCAGAAAAAGAGCAAAAGCCCTCCACACTAATGTTGACAGTAATCACCTCCAGGTGGTGGGACGACAGCGGGTGTTTACTTTCTTTTTGGGTTAGCTCTGTAGTCTGACTCGTCTACAGAGAGCATGTGCCACTTGGATGATAAAAAATTGCAGGTACCAAAGTTTTCTCTATAAAGACAGATGCTATTCCAGCCCCAGCCGGTTTGGCTCAGTGGAGAGAGCATCAGCCTGCAGACTGAAGGGTGTCAGGTTCAATTCCCGTCAAGGGCAGGTACCTCGGTTGCGGGCTCGATTCCTGGCTTTGGTTAGGGCACGTTGGGAGGCAACCAATTGATGTGTCTCTCTCACATGGATGTTTCTCTATGTCTCTCCCCTTCCCTTCCACTCTCTCTAAGGATCAATGGAAAAATATCCTTGGGTGAGGATTAACCAAAAAACCTATAATAATAAAAGCGTAATATGCTAATTAGACCGACTGGCTGAACAGCGGAACGACCGACTGGATGGCCTTCTGGATAAAGCCAGGGCTGCGAGGCAGCTGCCACGGCTGCGAGGGCCAAGCTCCTTGCACGAATTTCGTGCATCGGGCCTCTAGTAAATAAAGATGGATGCTATTCCGTTGTTCTGGCTACCCCATCATGCCTGCTGCCACTCAGTGATCAGACCTGCTGGCCTAGGTGCTTTGTCCCACAGGCCATGCCCCATGATCTTTGCCCCTGGACCTAGGCCGACCTTACCAAGCCCATTCCCTCCCTATCCTACAGCGAGCCCTGGTACCCCACCCAGGCCCAGCCAAGCTGACCCCTGCCCTGGCCCTGCTTGCATCTTACCGAGCAGGCCCCAGTCTCTGGGTGGCACAGGTCTGAATGGCCGTTGCATTCACACAGCTCACAATGGCCGAGGTAGAGCCCACTCCCAGTGCGTGTGTAGCCCGGGGCGCAGTCCTGGGCAGGGAGAGAGGAAGGTTGGTTTCCATCTCCAGTGCAGTCCCCTCCAAAGCCAGGAGACCCAGAACCCCACACCCTCCGTCCCTTCCCACCATCTAGACTCTCACTGGCTCTGGGAGGGAAAATCCCAGGCCCAGACCTCCACCCCCTCGCCCTCTCTCAGCCGCCCTCTTCCGCGTCTTCATCTTCACTTTACACTCCAAAGCTGGATGTTGTCCCAGCTCATCCTGGCATTGCCCGCCACTTAAATTTACTGAAATAATAGTTCATCCTGAATGGAGAACCCATATGCATCCCCAGGACTCTGTTCCTGAAAATCCTTCTGGCAGGGTCTTTATTGAAAGAATGTAACTCTCAATGGAAAAGAGAGTTCAGGAGAGGATTTGGAATGAGCCCTTGAAGAGCTTCACAACCATTTGTACATTCACTAAATAAAGCGACAGAGGCTGCACACATACAACCAAGGATGTTTTTACTCATTCTCGGTGAGTAGTCATGGGTTCTGAAAACAATGAACTGCTGTTCGCCAACCCTTCTTTGAAATCTCTCCAGGCCCTCCCTCTCTCCCCGACCATTTCAAAGGCATGTTTATAAATCTGTTTTGCTTCACTGCAGAAAATGTGCACCAAGGATTCTGCTTTCCCCAGGGGTTCTCCTTCAAAATGTGTTAAATTTTATAATTTCAAGGGATCTAAAGTTCACATACTTGGGTTTGAAAGTTCTTGTGGCCACAGTAAAGGTGCACCGATGTAAAACTGCAGAAATGTGGACTTCCCACGGTGGGGTTCCGAGTGGGTGGGAGGGAGGCTGTTTCCATGGCGGACCATTCCACTGCCCTTCCTCCCAAGAGGACTCCCCATCTTTCCCCCTGCCCCATCCATCTCATTCACCGTTGGCAGAGGGATTTTCCCGGGACCCAGCTCCCATTGGTAGCTTTGTTCCAGGCCTCAGGAAGTTCCCACACCCCATCCCGGCTTTCCAGGGGCGACCCTTCTGCATCACAAGCTATTTCCCCACACGTTCCTCTGAGCTTCTGCCTTCCTGCCTAGAATCCTATCCCCTCCCCGCAGTCCCTCCTCTCTCTGAGATACTTCCACGCTCTGCTTTAGGCTAGAGTACTGCATGTCTCCGCATGGGCTGCCCGTCTCTGGTGGGCACCCTGAGAGCACACGCTGGGTCTTAACCTCCAGAGAGGGTAGCTGTGTGCCCTCAGTAGGCCATTCACCCTTCAGTGCCTCTATTTTTAAAAAACTTGTTAAAAGGGGATAATTACACATTTCCAGGGCTGTTGAGGAGAATAAATGAGATATTGCAGAGCACATTAAAGTTATGACTCGTCAAATGCCAGTTGACCAGCTTGCTGATCCAGCTGTGCCAGAGTAGAGGTGTCTGGGCTGGCCACGCTCACCTGGCAGGACAAGCCCACATAGCCTGGGGGGCAGCGGCATTCTTCCACCTCCAGGGCCGGGGGTCCCCTCGAGGGCCCGGGCTGGGCGACCTCCAGGCTGACCCCGCTGATGCTGGCCGCCAGGGGCACAGAGGAGAACGTGGCCCGGACCAGAAGCTCGTCCAGGTCAGCCAGCGCCATCAGGAGGTGCTCACGTGTAGCTGGCTGCCCATCAGGCCGGCGCCAGAATTCCTGGGTGGGGGGATGATAGCACGTGTGGGTGAGGGGGGTCAGGCTCTGTGTGCTGCTTCTGCAGCAACCCGCCCCCAACTCCTGCCTTCTAGGCACTGGAGGAGGACTCTGAGGTGAGGACGGGGGAGTGAGCAGCAGGGTGGCTGGCATCAAAGCCCAGCTCCAAAGCAAGGGTGGGGGTGGGGGAGAGTCAGACACAGTGTGGCCGGTGCCCCTTACCTCTCGGAAAACAATCTCATAGCTCTTCCTCTCGGAGCCCTGCAGTGCTGGCTGGGAGGCCACCAGCATGATGTTGTTGCCCTGGGAGACAGCAGTGGGATTTGGAGGGGAATGAGGGACTCTTGGGAACAGTGGAGTCCTCCACCAGATCCAGACTCTGTACCACCAGCCTCCCACGCTCCAACCTCCCAGCTCATGTGCCCAAAGGAATCTGGCACATGCCCACAGCCCCCTTCTCCCGGCAGCTGGGCCTCTGCCTGGGTGGTGTGCAACCAGATGTTGAGGTGGGAGCATGGGGTTACCCCCACCCCCAGCCTGTGCCAGGCCAGCTGAGTGCTAGACTGAAAGGACAGAAGAAACAATGAGGGTGCCCCCTGGCCTGCCCTCAGCCCACCCGGCATGGAATCGGGTGCTCACCATGATCTGGATGTCGGGGTCAGAGAGCGCGCTGCCCTGCGCCCCGGCTGTGTAGGACAGGGTGTACCGCAGCTTCCCGCCATAGGCCGCCACCTGCAAGAGGCAAGCCCGGCAGTCACAGTCTGATTGCCCTCCTCTGGTGAGGGGGCAGAACTCGCAAGGCGCTTTTGTACCCGTGCTGTCTCACCCACCACCCAGAGGCCGGGCAGTAGGTCTGGCCTGTGGCTGCCTAGGAGACAAGCCATTACTCAGTTCCCTCACAGCCTGAGCTGGTGGCAATGACCCTGAGCAGCCTCTTTTCTGCTTTTGGGGCTCCCCATTTCCAAGTGCCTGACAATCACAGCAAACACGCTCCAAGTCCCTGTCCATGAGAAGGAACTACCCACAAAGCAGGCAGGAGTAACGACAGTGACCACCCGGGGAGGCCGCAAAAGGTTCCAAGTTCTCAGCCAGGGAAATGGGCTGAGGGTGGCCCTCCGAGGTCTTGTCTCCTGGCCAGGTAGGCTTTGTTTGCTCAGCATCCGTTCCCCGCTTTTGGCAAACTGCAGCCTTGGTTTCCTTGAAAAGAAACCATGTCCTACATGCAGGCCATGTAGTTTGAGCAGAGACATGAGCCAGGCCTGGCCAATCCGCACATTCCATCACTCCCCCTCTCCACTCCATCCGATGTGGACACGTGAACCTGGCTCATCTGCTCTTTCTACTGAAACAGAGAAACTTCCTTTACCAGCCAGCCTGGAAGCCGGAGGAGGACACCAACTGAGACAAAGTCCTAGTGACCCCCTGGATCCAGCCATGCCTGGTACCAGACACCCTTGGACTCTGGAGTTATCTGAGCCAACAGATTCCTTTCTTTGTTGCCAACAAGCCAGCTGGACTTAGGTTTTCTACGGCTCACAATGAAACAGCCCTTAGGTCTGCCACCGAAGGCTTTCCTGTGGGCAGCCAGAGCCTCAGCTCCGCCCCACAGGACTTCCCTTTCTGTCCTTTGCCACCAGGGCGGATGTTCAAACCAACACCACAGTGCATCACGCCTAGCCCATTTGTTCACTGGTTGGTTCATTCAGTTGTGAGCATTTATTAATGTCTCTGGACGCCATGCCAGTCCTGGGCTACACGGGCCCCCAGAATGTTCTCCACAAGCTCAGGGTAAGGTAAGAAGTTCAGGGCCATCACCAGATAACCATGAAACAACTAGTTTTCTGTTTGCTTTGGATGCCAGCAAGTTCATTGCCATGTTCAGGACCAAGCTGCAGGCCTGTGCAGCAGGGTGGCTAAGGGAGCAGACCCTGCCGTCTGAGACCAGGGTTCAAATCCAGCTCTACTGACTGGACGGCCTTGGACAAGTCACTTAACCTCTGAGTCTTACGTTCCTCCTGTGGAAGTGGGAGTAAAAATAATACCCCCCTGGGAGAACAGCATGAGGATTAAGTGCCACAGGCCACGTAAAATACTGCACTCAGCACAGTGCCTGCAACACCCAGCCCCAGGGCTGCCATCCCCATCACGTCCAGCTCCACGCGTGGCTTCAGCAGAGCTTCCCCATCCTCATTCCCCTGGGCCAGACTTTCTTGTCTGCTGCCCTCTGTGTTGTTTTATTACAAATTATGTGTATTCTTTAGAACAGCGGTCGCCAGCCGGTGATCCGTGGACCACTAGTGGTCCATGAGGTCCGAAAGGTGGGCGACCGCTGCTTTAGAAGACTCTAAGTCATTTTTGGAATAAGATGGAGGTAATGCCAATATAACACTAATGTTAATAATAATGCTGCTGGTGCTGATAACAGGGAGGATAATCAGACTAACACTGAGCGCTGAGAGGCCAGGGTCTTTGCTCTTCTACAATACAGCTACAGCGCACAGTGAGTACTTAGCCAATGCTTCTTGAAGGAATGTAGTGCCAAGAGCTAGTTCAGTGACGCAGGGTAAAGGGAGCCTAAAGGAGGGGTGTCTACTTCCTGAGGCTCCCTTTAAGGCAAGACAGGCCCTCTGAAGAGCAAGTGCTGAGCTGGGTGTAATCTCAGCTACTCTGACCTAAACGTGGAACCCCAGGCAAGTCCCTTCCCCTCTCCGAGCCTTGGTCTACCCATTTGATCATGAAGGGCTTTGACAAAGGGACCTCTGATATTTCAGGATCCAATGACACCCCGGAACCCTCCCAACTCCTTGTTACCTTGTTCCCCAGGAAGGCTCGGGGCAGCTGCCAATAATAGAGGCTTTCAGGAAGCAGAGAGAAGCCTTCGTAGGAGAGAGAGAACTAGGACAGAAGGACAGGCGGTGAGAGCTGAGGGAGCAGGTGCGGGGTACGAGGGCCGAGGGACAGAGCCCCGCACCCCACCCACCACCGAGGTCCCAGCCCAGCTTTTGGACAACTTGCTTCCCCTGTCTGGACCGAGCACCCCAACTGTTCTCACTGGGCGTGGTTTGGGTCCATGCCGCCTGTGGACCCCAAGGAGACAGACGCAGCACACCAGAAAACGTTTTTAAGTGTAACGGCAGGCTTAAAGTGTGCTTAGAAATGCATAGCTAGCATAACTGAGTTGTTACATGACGGATTTAAAGGAAAATCTGAACTAAACACTAGTCCAGGCAGTGTGTGGAAACACCAGAAATTGTAAAGTTGGTTCAGAACCAACGTCTAGAAAACACAGCGTGTGTGGGTCTTTGGTGGATGCCTTGGCACATACCTGCGAGCCTACGGAAGAGAGAGGAGCGGAGGAGGAGGAGGAAGGGGAGGAAGAGGAAGAAGAGGAGAAGGAGGATGGAACTGCTCGCAGAGCAGCTGCAGGCTGGGGATGGGGCAGGAGCCTGGGGGCAGGGGGGTGAGGTTGGGCAGCAAAGCTGGAAAGGAGCTGCCAGATCTCAGCGTCCATCCTCCTCTGGGCCTCGTCCACCTGAGGGACCAGGAGAGGGAGGACAGAGGAAGGAGCAGAGAGGGATAGAAAGGATGTCATGAGGCTTTGCCCTCCCGCAGGCCGCGCCAGGCCCAGCCAGCCATCTGCTTCTGTTCTATCTGTTCACAACTGCTGATGCCTGACGCTCTGGCCCTTGTACCCGCCACCCTCTTGCTCCTCATGAGCCTAATGGGGCTAGCCCGGGACGGGCTCAGGTGACTACGGGCACTGACTATGGAGAGAAGCACATTTAGAGGGTACCTGGCAAGAGAGGGGCAGACCTAGAGGTATCTGTGGGAAGGAGCTCCTTGGGCCTCACTCTCCATGTGCACCCACGGTGCCACGGCTCTGGAATGTTTCCCAAGGGCAACACTGGAGTGGACTGGGCATCAGGCTGGGGAAAGTGGCTCAGGAAGGCCAGGGCCTCGGCTCATGGTTTCTGCTTGGACTAGGCTCTCTGGGGCCCCTGACACAGCCTGTTCAGGCCAGGCCCTGGTTACCTGTGACAGCTGCTGTGCCCGGCCCCTGCCCTCTGGGGGTCCTGGGATCCTCCCAGTAGTCACAGCTACCCGCAACTGCTCCTCTGAGAGGGACGTGCGGTTCTGATGGGTAGAGGGCATAGGCCGGCTCAGACCTCCCAGGACCTAGAGCTGGAGGCCTGGGGAGTGTCCTCTCCCGGTGGATATCATGGCCAGAAAGGCTCACACTGACTGGGGAGAAAGACGCATGCTCCCCTCTCCAGGTTGGCACACACGGGTTACTCCAGGCTGCTAGAGGGGGGTACGCACACAGAGGGTTAATGGAGGCTGCTTGGGAGGCAGTGCTGGGATAACCTGGGGGCCGGGTAGTCATGTGGTTTTTAGCACTGAGTTAGTTTCCCTGCCTCTAGGCCACCACTCTGGCCACCAGATGGTTGGCACCAGAACTAGACCACACAGCAGATAAGGCACAGCCACCTCCTGACTCTAACTCCTAGCATCGCAGGGGCTTGGGCACAACAGTGACAAAACCGGGAAGCCAAGGGCACTACCTGGGTTCATGCAGACCCACAATGCCTTGGGCACTGGGCATCTCCTCATGCGGGGCTGTGGGCATCCAAAAACACACCATGCCCATGTCACATCAACTTCACACCACTCCGATCACGGGCCTACCTGGTGAGCCCGGCGCAACCGCGCAAAATATGCCTCCCTCTGTGGGGCACAGGGAAACACCAGGAGAGGAGTCAGAGAGAGAGGTCTAGGAATTGCAGGCCAGGCCAGGGGAGGAGGAACCCGAGAAGGGAGAAGAGACTAGAAGGCAGCCAGCCCTGGGAGGAGGCTGGGATACTTGGGTCTGTCCAAGGAACAAGGACAGGACAGCTCGAGACTCCACCTCCTAAGTGTCCCTGACCTTCCTGGGGCCCTGGGTGAGAGAACATATCTGCTTGAACACCAGCCTCAGCCAGCAGGGGACTCCTGACCAGAACCCCCTTTCTCTGGGTGCCACCAGATGACCATGACTACTCAAGGAACGCATTTGGGCAAGCTGCCCTGGAGTCCTCCCCTAAGACCCTGCACCCCACAGTACCACCATCACCACCCACTAGACCATGACTCTGGAGTAGCAAAGACATGCTTGTCTCTGACTAGTGTAGTTAAGGGGGGCCTCGGACCTGGGTGTGAATCCCAGCACGGTCACCTTCTGGCTATGGGAGCTCAGGCAAGCTGCCTAACCTCTCACCCGAGTTTCCTCCCCGATGAAATAAGGCAGTCGTAGTACATAGCTCACACAACTGTGATTTGTGATATACAAATAAGTGCCTGGAACAGTGCTGAGCAGAGTAAGAGCCCAATAAATATGACCTACAGTAAGAATTATTATTGTGCCCAACACCAAGCACAGAGCCATTAGCACAGGTGAATTTTCAGTGAGCAAATGAACGAAACTGAAACTGTGTCTTATTTGTCCTTATGTCTCGTCCAGGACCTAATTGCATTGAGAGCTAATAATCACTAACAGATGAGCACTTACTATGTGCCGGGCACGATCTCCAATCCTCCCAGCCACCCTGGAGCTGAGGGTTACCAAAAGGCAGCCAGCTGGTAAGTGGTAAGGTCTAGACTGAGGCCTATCCGACCCTAAGGCCTCTGCACTTAACCACAATGTGGCTGACACCTGCCTGCTGGCCCAGACGGCTCTGAGGTCAAATAGCTCGGAGTCCCCACTGGCCCCAAGGCTCAGCAGAGGCCTGGCCCAAAGATGACGATCAGGGAGTGCCTGCCAGCTGCTGCATGTCATACCTTGTCTCCCTGGTATGTCTCCGGCAGCTGCCAGTAGAAGGATTCGTGACCAAGTTGGGCGAAGTTGCCAAAAGAGAGCTGGGTACCCTCAGGCACCGGTTCCACGGTGAAGCCTCCTGTCAGTCGGCTGTTCCGCTGCGGATTCACCAGGGCAAAGCCTTGGAAGTCCCCGGGGGCAAAGTGGGTGGAGATCTAGAAGCAGGAGGGTGAGTGTCAGCCTGGGCACTGGGGCTGGCACCTTGGAGAGGGAGGGGCATGGGAGGACAGGAGGGAAGGTAACGGGGATGGCTGAGATCAGGGCTGAGACAGAAACAATGGGGGAATGGGGAGGACAATTGGGGAAAGGAGGGGCCTGGGCCCAGTGCTGACAAAAGCAATTATGAGGTCTTCGGGAGTATTAGGGCAGGGCGAGGGTTGCTGGGATCTGTACTGACATGGCAATAATGGGGGCATGGGTATAAGTGTCCTCATAGACGGTGGGGATGCCCCCGGGCCAGGGTTCTGATTTGCCCCAGTGATGAGTCAGGGAGAGGCAGGTGGCAGGCCCCAGTACAGGGGTGGGCACAGGCTCTTACCAGGTGGCGGGTGTAGGAGGAGCTGGTGCACTGCTGGCTGATGCCCATGCAGAAGCAGGGCAGGCAGCCGTCGGGGTTGCTGGCGCTTAGGTAGAAGTAGTGGGGCTGGCAGTGGCTGCAGGTGAGGCCTTCCACCCGGGCCTGGGAGGATGGATGAAAAGGTGGGTGCAGGGAACTAAGCTGGGTCTCTTGCACCTCCAGCCACCTGTGAGCTCAGTCTTCCCAGCCATTTCCAGCAATCCTGGGAGCCCCTTTGCCCCCATACCCAGGTCCCAGATCCCAGGAGCTGCTGCCCAACTTCCCACCAGTCTTGGAGCCATGGGGCAGAGAGCAGCCCTCTGAGGGTAGGTGGCCAGGGCACAGGAACAGTCCCGAGGGTACGGTGAGAAGGCCTGGTGACCGCTGTGGCTGCAGGTCAGGGCCTCATAAAGGGCTGGGCTTTAGACTAACCTTGCACTGACATTGGCCAGCAGCGTCACACTGGCTGCTGATGCTGCCCTGGGGGTCACAGGCACAGCCAATTGGCTCTGGCATTTGGCCGTCTCCTGCAGTGGAGGGAAGCCACAGCTGGAATCCCAAACCCGCTACCAAGCACTCCCATTTCCACCACCCCCGGTCATCTAACTCACCGCCAAAAGAGGGAGTGTTTACTTCTGAACGCCCACCCACCATCGGTAGGCCTTCTACACATTCACAGCAGCCCTCTGGCATGGGGGTGCCTTTTACTATCCCCATTTTACAGTCAAAGAAGCTGAGGCTCAGAAAGGGCAAGTCACCCGCCCCAGGGGGAAGGAGAACAAAGGCTCTGTCCTAACTTCACCCCTAGGGCAGACTGGGTCGCCCAACCCTAAAGGCTTCCCCAACCATACTCACTTCGGCATGGCTGGCCCTGGCTGGGGTTGCCATAGTAACCCGGGGCACACCTATGGAGAGAGAAAGCACCAGATGGAGGGCAGAACTAGAGAATCCTGGGGAGCCTGCTGTGAGTCAGGGATCAAGGACCTCACAGCGCTGGAAGAAACCCATCAGCCTAACTCACCCATTTTACAGCTGGGAGAAGAGCAGGCGCGTGCCCTAGGCCACGGAGCCAGCTATCATGCTCAGGCCTCAAACCTATGCCCTCCACAAGAATGAGGGGTTTTCCGGGAAGACTCTGGCCAGCGGGGGTCAGGGATGTTGGGGTTGGAGGTGAACTGCAGATCTCCGAGGACCTCAAAAGGCAGGCTTAAGGCTGAGGCTCTCCGGGAAAGGAGCTGACCATGTTCTGGGGGCGTGTGTCTAATGAGGGGGAGGCTTCTGTTCCCTCCAGGTCAGGAGGACTGGGCCCAGCCTGACTCCAGGGGCAGCCCCTCCTGCATGCCACCACCCTGCTAGTCGACCCGCCTCACCTCTCACAGTGACGCCCACTGTGGCCCGGGGAGCAAGCATCACAGGTAGGGTGGCCGTCTGTGTCCAGAAAGCAAGTGTGGGTGGCCCTGAGGGTGTGGGGGCAAATTCCCAGTTAGAAGGTCACCAGCTCTTTCTTCAGGAACAGGGGAGTACGGAGGGGAAGGAGGGGCATGGGCACTAACATGTTCTGAGCGCCAGGCACTTTACTAAGAGCTCCATGTGCATCATCTCATTCTATTCTTACAGAAGGAAACAACTGTAGTACATCATTATCCCCATTTCACAGATGAGGAGGTTGAGGCCCAGAGATGGAACGTGTATCATATATTAAAATGACACACCGAGGAAGCGGTAAGGCCAGGATTGAACCACTGCCTTTCAGGAGGGCCTGGAGGGAGTCTGGGAGGGGGCAGTGGACATTTCAGGAAAGGGCGGGTACAGGCAGGGGTTGGACGCACTGGCCAGCAGAGGGGGCTCCATGGCATGGGCATGGCTGGCAGTCATGTGGTGTCCCTTGTTGGGCATCCCCGTAGTATCCCGGCTGGCACTGCTCACACCGAGGGCCCTCTGTGTGGTGCTGGCAACCCTGAAGGGGCAGAGCATGGTGCAGGGATGAGTCCCCAGAGGCCACAAGCCCAGGCCCCAGATCCCATCAGCTGCTGCTATTTCCTGCCTGGCCACTTCCCCCTCCTGAGGTAGGAAGAAGGGTGAAACCCACCTGGCAGTCGCCTGTTTCGGGCTCACAGACCTCCGTGTGGCCATGGCAGCTGCAGCGTTCGCAGGTGCCCAGGTAGAGCCCACTAGGCGTGCGTGTGTAGCCGGTGTCACAGTCCTGGGGGCAGGAAGATGGCAGTGGGAGGAGCTTCCTCAGCAGGACCCATTCTGGGCAGGGACCACTGGGTGGAGAGGCTGGGGTGGGCTTGGGAAGGTGGAAAGAGCTAAAGGGAGCACCATGAAAGGAGCTGGCTGGACAGGTGTGTGGGACCCAGGGCTCACCTGGCAGGACGGGCCACGGTACCCGGTGGGGCAGGTGCACTGCTCCACTTCCAGTGCCTGGTCCTGGCCAGTGTCCTCAGGCACAGCCACGTCCATGCTGATGCCCGAGATCCTGGGTGTGACAAAACCCTATGAATGAGCACGCGCTCTGTGCCAGGCATCTCCGGAATCCCACAGGCGATTATCTCATTCATCCTCCCAATAGCTCTGTCATGAGGCCACTGGGCCCCATCCAGTTCCCTCACTAGGCGTCCATCCCCCAGCTGCTGCGAGGCCTGTGGCGAATGGCTTGCACCTGCAACTGTCTCCAGAGAACGCACCTTCCTCGTCCGGAAAGGTCACACCACCCCGGAGTGACCGATGACAGACTGACCCAGGCACAAAAACTCCTTTGTCTCAAAGCGGGATGACTCTGAAGGGCTCCATGGGGATGAAGTGGAGGCTCCACCTGAAACTACTTCCTGCCTTCTGACTGGGTGCCACTTCCCCCTTCTGTGTCCCTCTCCCCCCACAGGTTCCCCCTGTGAACCATGTGCACCCCAATACCCATTTCAGGCTTTGCTTCTAGGGAACCCGACCTGAGACAAGCCCTGTGAGGGAGGCACTGTTATAATCTCCATTTTACAGATGGGAAAATGAGGCACAAGACGTCCACACCGCCTGCAGGAGTAGAGCTGGCAGTCTGGCGGCACTGCATCACCCCACTGAGACAGGAACCGCCTGCGCAAGCCCCCCCTGTCCCCCTGCCCATTCCCAGACACCTGCTCTCAGCTGGCTGCTGGCTGTAGGATGCCTGGATCAGGAGAGTATCAATGCCCGCCAGTGCCATCAGCAGATGCTCCCGTGTGGCCGGCTGCCCATCAGGCCGCTGCCATGCTTGCTGCCAAGGCAAGGACACATGTGCTACAACCCCTGACATCCTGGGATACTGACACCCCTGAGTGGGAGAAGCAGGGGGCCTGGCTCCTCCTCCGGAAGGCTCCTGGACGCTGTTGCTCACCTCCCGGAAGGGCACAGTGAAGGTGCTGGGCTGGCCGGGGCTAGGCTCCCGGGAGGAGTGATGCTCCAAGACGATGCCATTGCCTTGCAGTACCACCAACGGCTGCCTGTGCAGGGGCAGCGAGCCAGGCTGGGGCTGCTGGGTCACTGTGAAGCGCAGCTCTCCTCCATAGGAGGTCACCTGGGGCACGGGGTGAACAGGCGCTCAGCTGCGGTCCCCACAGTCGGACCGGCCGCTGCTCCAGCCTCCCACTGCTCCCACCACCTTTTCCACCCCTTCTCCCAAGGCTTTGCAGCACTCCTGCTTCTGAGCCTTTGCCTGTGCTGGTCCTGCTGCCTAGAATCCCCTTTCTTTTCCCATCCCCTGACTACCTTGTCCCCCCGGAAACACGAAGGGAGGTTCCAGAAGTGGGGTCCAGATAGGAGGCTGTGGAAGGAGGAGAAGACCAGCTCCCCAGGCGAGGGGGATGAGATGCCCATGCTGGTGGTGTGGGTGCCCGCAGCGTTGGTCAGGCTGAACTGGCTGGGGGCCTCGGAGGCCCCATGCACCTGGGAGAGGAGAAGAGGCCCAGGTGGGGCTGTGGCCTGGGACGGGTGCTGAGTCCACCCAGCCCTGGGCTTGGCGGTCCCGCCTGTTTGCCCACCCATCCGCCTCGAGTAGATACCTGGGCGCGGGTCCAAGAGGAGCTGGTGCACTGGCGACTGACGCCCATGCAGAAGCACTTCAGGCAGCCCTCGGGGTTGCGGGCACTCAGGTGGAAAGAACCAGTGACACACTCATTGCAGAGACGCCCCACCACGTTGTTCTGCAAGCACAGAGCTGGGAGCTGCAGGCTGGCCCACGGGAGGGCCTGCCTGGAGCTTCCGGCCAAGTCCGCCCACATTCAGATGGGCACCCAAGGCCAGGGGGAGCCATGGAAAGAGCACATGTATGAAGAGTCGAAACCATGTGAACAATAATTTCTACTTAACGGGAGCTTATGCAACCAATCATTTTCCCCGTTTCTCTTCAGTTGCTAGAGGGCTCCCAAATAAATTCAGATTTAAAATATAGCAGGTTGGTTACAGTAATTACTGCTACCGTTTATGGAGTGTTTCATGCACTTTGCTAGTTTCTGTTCAACCATCATCTCATTTAACTCCTCTAAGTACCTTGAGAGAGGTATGTGATATCTCCATGCTTCACGTGAGGAAACGGAGGCTCAGGGATGCAAAATGACTTACACAAAGTCACTTGGTTTGCTAATCCACTCTGGGATTTAAGGTTGGGTGCTTGACTCCAAAATCTGTTCAGTTCTTTTTTCCAATGACACTCTTAGTGCAAATGACTGCCCTCCACTGAGCTTCTATTTCCTCACCTGTAAACCGGCAATGCTAATACCTACCTCACCATGTCCACGTGCGAATTAAAGTATGGCTAAAGCAAAGATACAGATACAATGGGTGTACAAAGAATGACTAGCAGAGGACTTGGGACCTGAACCTGGGTCACCTGACTCCCCAACCACTTCTCATGAGGTGAAAAACCTACCAGCCAGACCCATCAGCCTCTGGCTAGGCCACCATCCACCAGCCAAGGAGCTATGGAGAGGACGCGTCCTCCTTTCTCCCTCTCCCAGGTCCTTGGGGTGCGATAGGGGAGGCATGCGTACCTTACAGCGGCAGGCCTCCCCAGAGGTCTCCAAGGTGCCTCGCTCATCACAGCGTACAATCTCCTGGCCTGGAGGCACAAAGTGGGTTAGGGCAGGGTAGGAAGAAATGACAGGGACATACTCTGAGTGGCCAGATTATTATATTATGCATTCAGAGATCATAATAATCTGGCCACTCAGTGTGTGTGTGTGTGTGTGTGTGTGTGTGTGTGTATTAAAAGGCTAATATGCAAATTGTCCCCTCAACCAGGAGTTCGACCAGCAGGCAGGCAGGCCAACCGTCCATGTCCCCTCCCCCTGGCCAGACCCCACTCATGCACAAATTCATGCATGCACCGGGCCTCTAAAATATATATATATACTGAGTGACCAGATTATTATGCGTTCAGAGATCATAATAATCTGGTCAGACAGGGGACAGACTGGGACAATTCCTCAAGGATCAAGGGGTTTATGCTGGGCTCCAGGACTGGGGCCTGGTGGGCAGCCAGCGGGGAGGCCAGGGGAAGGTGGCTATGATACTCACCGGTGGGCTTGCACTTCCCTCCTGGCTGGATGGGGTTGCCTTTATATCCAGGGGCACAGCTGGGGGGGAGAGTGGGTCATGAGTGGCACTTCCATGCCCCCACCCCACATCCAACCCGCTTCCCCTATCCCCCACAGGCCTCTTATACCTCTCACAGCGGCGCCCTGTGTAGCCTGGGGCGCATGCATCACATGTGGCTTGGCCATCTGTGTCCAGGAAGCAGGTATCTGAGAATCTATGGGGATCAAGTGGAGAGGACACGGGACAGGATACAGAGATGGGCCAGGCCAGGCCTTACCGTCCCACATGGGGAAATGACCACTGTTCACACAGACACAGTCATAATGTCATCTTTTTTCCCCACCTGTTCTTGATCTGCAGCCTTATAACAACATAGGAAGGCAGATGACCCATAGAGGTCAAGGGACATAGAACAACTTAGTGGCCAGGTTAGGGTTTGAACTCAGGCCTCCCACCTCTTTGCCTAGAGTATTCCCCAGCTTGTTACACTGCCCACTCACCCAGACATATCCGCCCCATCCCGAGCTGGGTCCTACCTGCGGGAAGCATCAATATACGGGCAAGGGCAGGGCCGGCAGGCCGTAGCCGTGCCCTTTGTGGCATCCCCAAAGAAGCCGGCCTTGCATTTGTTGCACTGTGGCCCCTCGGTGTTGTGCTGGCAATTCTGGGAGGAAGGGAAGGGAGTGGCTCAGACTCTATAGAGCAGCCCTCTGCCCCCAATGTGGGGCCACACTGAACCAGATGGGCTCCACGAGGGTGGGCCTCTGAGGCTGTCTGGCCCCACCTCCCCCATCATGGTGAAATCACTCCACAGCTTTGCAGACAGGGAAGCATCCAGCTGCATCCTGATGAGGAGCTCATCACCTCACATGGCAGCCAAACTCCTGCTTTCTGCCGACCTAAGCCTGCCTCCCTCTTCTAATCTGCACCCACTGGCCAGGTCTGCACTCTGGAGTCCGTTCCTTCTACCCTTGACAGCTCTTCAGAGATTTGGAGATAAAAGTTTTCCCTGCTTGAGCCTTCTCTTCTGTCAGCTCCATAATCCCAGCTCTCTCCATTATTCCTCCGAAATTACAGGATTTACAGGCTCCTTTGCTTTGCATGGTACTCTCCAGCATTGATTTTTTTAAAATATACTTTTATTGAATCCAGAGAGGAAGGGAAAGGGAGAGAAAGATAGAAACATCAATGATGAGAGAGAATCATTGATCGGCTGCCTCCTGCATATCCCCTACTAGGGATTGAGCCTGCAACCCAGACATGTGCCCTGACTGGGAATCAAACCAGGGAATCAAACCAGCGACCTTCTGGTTCATAGGTCGATGCTCAACCACTGAGCAACATTAGCCGGGCTCCAGCATTCGTTTGACCAGCGTGGGAGAAAGCAGGACTTTCACTTCCTTCATCTGAACATTGTATCTCTGTTAATGCATCAAGGGGTCACAGTAGCTCGTCTGGTGGCCATGACCCCTGTCTCTGTCCCCTGACCCTACCCAGTGTCCAAGTGCCAGCTGGTACTACTCACCAGACAGTGGCCATACACAGGGTCGCAATAGGTGGCATGGCCATTGCAGTTGCAGCCAGAGCAGGTACCCAGGTAGGGCCCTCCAGGCACCCGGGTAAAGTGGGCATCGCAGCTCTCGCAGGATAAGCCAGAATAGCCAACAGGGCACCTGTGGGGAAAGGACCAAGACAGTGGCTGCAGGAATTGTGAGGTCCTGCTGTTTCTCTCCTATCCTTGCCAGGGTCCCGGCTGGGTCAGGCACCTGCACTCCTCTACGCTGTGGGCACGGCCGTGGCTGGTGGCGTAGGTGACAGTGGTATCCATGGCGATGTCGCTCAGCCCCACGCTGGCCATCTTGGCATTATACACCGTCTGGATGAGCACAGCCTCCAGGCTTTGCAGCACCTGCATCATCTCCGCCCGCTGCACTGGCTGGCCAGACTCATGGACCCAGTGCTCCTGGGTGCAGACAGAGGTGTGGGGGCGGAGAGGTCACCGGTCAGCGCCTGCCCAGCCTGCATCCCCTTACCCCCAGCCCTGCGGGCTCAGGCACCACCCACCTCAGAGAACTGGACTTGGCGCTGGTTCAGAGCACCAGGTTGGGTGGGCGTGTAGCCTCGAGAGAGTAGGCGATATCCAGCACCCACAAGGACCACATCCGGCCGCTGCACGGGCTCCAGGGTGCCTCGTGCCAGCTCATAGCGTATCTTGTAGCGCAGCGAGCCACCGTAGGAGTCCACCTGGCCAAGACAGAGCAAATCAGGGCAGGGCAGCCACGGATATGCTTGCTGCCCATTGTGTGTTCAGCCATCCCTCCCCCTCACTCTGCAACCTGGTGGTCACTGTGTGCCTGGCATGGAGCTGGGCACAGGGAGCAGAGATGGGTGGGACCTGGGCTCTGCCTTTGGGGGGCGCAATCCAATGTGGCGAGAAATATGATAATTCTATGCAAAGGATGCCCAGGAGGACCTGAGGAGGGGCCCTCATTTCAGTCCTGGTGTGGAGGTGGTCCGGGAGGGTTTTCTGAAGGCTGAGTCGGCTGGCATTCCTCCCAACTTGAGAGGGGCGGGCAGGATGAAGAGCTGCTGTCCACGGGGGCTGTGCTGGGGCACGACACCTTTCCCCACGACACCTTTCCCCACAGCCGAGTCTTCCCTGCTGCCCACTAGCTTCAGAAGGAGGGAAGCCCAGGCAGGTTCTGGGCATGTGAGGAGGGGCTTCGCCCCCTTCTTATCCAGGCAGCAGCTGGACCCCTCACCTTGTTGCCCAGGAACTGCTCGGGCAGAGCCCAGAAAGAGTCGTGAACCAGGAAGCGTCGGGACAGGTCAACCAGCTGGAACTCCTGCAGAGCAGTGTCGATCTGCAGCTGAGTGGAGGAGAGGGGTGGCATGCTGGGCTGCGAGGGCATCAGCACCTTCACGCCTGTGGGTGGCAAGAGGGAGGGGTTGAGGGCCATAGCATGTGACTGCCCAAGATACCATCTTAAAAGATGGGAAAGTTCTGGGAGAAATCTGATTTAGAGAGAACTTCAGTCTCTTTCCTAAAGTAAAAAAGAAAAGCAGTTTCTTTCTCTTCCTGAAGCTTTGGCAAAACATTTCCCAAAGCATGCTCTGGGGAGAGCCAATGTCATAGAACGATGGTTGGGGACTACGTGGGAACCACGGGGTCAAAGAAAGGTCAAAGGGATTCTTTGTAACAGGACTTCTCAGACCCTTCTGCTTGCCAATAGGTCCAGGAACTGTAAGGGTTGGAACAGCCCTCGGGAGGGCAGTAAAGAGCTACACGGGATTGAAGAATAGGTACCCAAGGCCTGGTTCTGCCACCCTCCAGATGTGAGTCTGGGCAAAGGCCTCAGTTTTCCTATATGTAAAATGGGGTAATAGTGGCTTGCCTGACAGGGTTATTAAGAAGATAAAATGAGCAGACCGATAAAAAATGCTTAAAACTAAGTGTGGCACAGAGGAAGTGCTCAAAAAATGGCTGGCTATTATTGCTGCTGTTGGGTGGTTAGCTGTTGCTGCTCTAACTGCAACAGGTCATCTAATCTAACCCTCTCCACACACAGGAATTCCCTCCAGACCTCTAGGGTAGCACCAACCACCCAAGAGAAGATTCTGTGGTGATGGAAATACCCTCTATCTGTACTTCCCAGTATACTGGCCACTACCCACATGTGGCTACTGGGCACTTGGAATGTGGCTAGAGTGACCGAGGAGCTGAATGAATTTATTTAAATTTAAGTAGCTACGTGGCTAATGACTACCACACCGGACAGCTCTCAGGGATGGGGAGCTCATTACTTCCAAAGGCAGTCCCTCCCAGATCTGGACATGACTCTCAGATAGCTCTTCACCTGCTTCTGTATCTGTCTACACCTGCAATAGCTTTTCCCCTTGACCCTAAATGTGCCCCAGCAGCCATGGGGGAGCCCTGCCCCTCCTCTGCAGAATGAGCATACACAGCCCCCAAGACCAGGCTACACTGCCCCACGCCTGCCTCCCTCCCTCCCTCCCTCCCAGGGATGTTTTTAGGTTCCCCTCTACCCTGGTCACCATCCACATTCAGGCCACCTACTCACCCTGGGATTTCCCGCCCACCTTAACCGTTCTGATTCCAATCAGACAGGCCTCTAAAACAGCTGTGACACACTCCCTCCCCCCCCACCCCCAACCTCTAAGAGCCTCGAGGTCCTTATATGAAAACGGTATAAACAGCCGCAAACTGGCCAGGACTATTAGCCACCCAACGACTGTGTGAGTCGAGCCACAGTGCCAACTGAGTGCTTGTGAAATGGTGCCCATGGCCATTATTGTTTAAATATACCAAGGGAACAACGTTGGGAGGTAATTACATTTTATAAGTCACTTTGAGGTTCCTTAACCAACAAAGGGACATCATAGGCGACATCTGTTGAGTGCTTACTGTGTAAGGTGCTAAGCCTTCCACTTGCATTTAAACTTCTGTGATGGAGGTAATGAGATGAAGGGCTGGCTGACTAACGTCAGGTGGTAAATGACAAAGCTGGGACTTGAACCCAGGTCTGCCTGATGTCTGGTCCCATGCCATTCTGTCTCTCAAAGCAAGAGAACCGAGTCCAGCTGCCTGCCTTTATGTTTGGGAAAACAGGCCCAGAGAAGCCAAGAGACTTGGCCAAAGTCACACAGGCAGTACTTTGGTGCAGCTGGAGGTCAGCCCTGGGCTAAAATGCCAAAGCCTGGGCTCTTATGCTCTGGGGACAATGACACCTCTCCATCTGTCAGGATGAGGAAGACAGTAGGGAATACTTTCTGGGCACTTACCGTGGACCAAGTGCTATTCTGAGAGGCTGACATATATTAACCCACTAAGTCATTACAACTACCTGGGAGTTATTATTTTCTCCCCATTTTGTAGATGAGAAAACTGAGACACACGATAGGCTTTGACCAAGGGTACACAGGCAGTAAGGGCCAGAGCCAGGATTTGAACCAGGAATCTGATGCCAGAGCCCATCCTCTTTACAACCTGAAGCAGGCAAGTGTCACGTGTGCATTTGGCTTTTCCTAAAAATCTTTGTTTTCCCCCTGAAATGCTTTTCTCAACAGGACTCGGCATTTCTTCAACAACCTTGTATCCCTTCCCAGGGCTGCTGTTCCCCCATGTCTTCCCTCCCTCTAAGCCCGCTGGAGCCTGGTGCCTGCTTCCCACCCCCGATGGTGCCCATCCACCTGCCCACCCACCCACCCACCCACCCACCAACGCACCCTTGAAGTCATCAGGCTGGTCAAAGCGCAGCCGGATCTGGTCTCGGAAGCGGCGGCTGCTCTGGCACACGTTGGTAACGCCAAAGCAGAAGCAGGGCAGGCAGGCGGCGCTGTGCTCCAGGTAGAAGTGCCCATCGGCGCAGGGCCCTGTTGGGCGGCATAGGAGTGGGCTGCAGCAGGCCCCAGGCAGGCAGCCCTGGCTCACCCCCATGCCCGTGCTCTCCAGCCCGACGGTGGTACCTCGCTGAGGAATGAGCTCCAGGACACCGTCAGGAATGCCGAACACCATGCCTTGGGCATTCATGGCCTCACAGGTATAGGCACCCTGATCTGCCTCCTTCACGTCTCGAATGATCAGCGTGCCTCGGCCTCCCTCACTGGTCACTGTCACCCTGATGAGTCCCAAGACAGAGGCAGGGTCAGGCCAGGGCCATTGGCCCAGCCTCCTCTACATCCCCAACCCCCAACCCAGGCCCAGGGCCACACCTAGGATGAGATGGGATGTGGCCCCAGTTGAGTCGCCAGTTGATGATGGGGGTGGGGACACCGATGGCCACACAAGTGAAGGTCACTGTCTGGCCCCGGGAAGCCTGGATCAACTCCTGGGGAGGGGTCACCACCTGGGGAGGCACTGGAAGACAGGAGCAGATGTGAGGGGTGTGAGGAGCAAAGGGACAAGAAGCGGGGGGATGGATCAGAGGAGCCAGGCAGAAGGAGGGCTGAGGCTGAGACTATAGAGAGGGGCCAGTGGAAACCAGCCCAGGGCCCCCATCTCGCCCCCCAGCTCCCTGCTCACTACAGCCAATCTCATCGCTGCGGTCGGAACAGTCACTCTCCTTATCACAGTGGTAGCTGGCTGCGATGCACTCGTTTGTGGAGACACAGCGGAACTGCGTGGGCCCACACACGTCCTCGGGGTGCTTGGCAGCTGGGGGACAGAGCAGGTGGTGTGGGCAGAGGGTGGACCACCCCCATTTCTGACCTGTGCCCACAGCCCCTCCCTGTCCACCTTCCCCAGGTGTTCCCAGGGTCACTCTCTCATCTCGCTCACATGACACACAGATGCCCCAACCAGGCCCAGACACGTGCCACAATACTTCCCACAATGTCACCATCATCAAGGCGGCCATCCAATAGCTCATCACATTACCCTACTCCCCACCCCACCCCCTCACTCCTTTGACTCTTTCCCTGCTCCTAGACAACAGATAGGTGGATGCAGTAGGAAAGATGACAATGAATGGATGGATAAGTGAAGAGATGGATGGGAGGAAGGATGTTGAACAAATGGATGGATGGACAGATGGGTGGATAGATGAAGAGTGAATGGGTGGATAATAGAATGGATGGTGAGATGGACAGGAGGATGTTGAATAGATAGGTGGATAGATAGATGAAGAGCTTTGCAGCTAGACAATGGTGGATGGATAGTTGGATGAAAGGGTGGGCAGATAGATGGGAGGAAAGAAGGATGATGGACAGATGGACAATGGACAGTTGAATAGACAGATGGATTAAGAGCTGGGCTGATGAAGGAACAAATAACTCAGAACCAGGTGAAAACTCTTAAGGCCCATAAGGGGAATGGGCCTTTGACTCACACATACATTAAGGAACCCATGAGCAAGGGACCCTGGTGTATATATAGAGCCCTCTTGGCCACTCATCCGACCCACACACAAGCATAAATAACAAAGACAAGATTAATGGTAACAAAATAAAGAAAAGAAAGAGAGAGACATTAACCATGGGCAATCTGCCCAGACTGCTAGCTACAAAGACCAGCTCAGAGCCAAGGGCTCTCAAAGCTGGGGTCAGAGAGAGATGAACCTTAAAGTTTGTCCCCAGGGCCGTCACCACTCAGTCAGGGAGAGTAAACAAACCTACCCAAGAAGGGACAGAACAGGGTTAACCAAGCCAGGGCGGGGCAAGGACGCCAGGCAAACCCTGGGACACTCACGGCAGTTGGCCTCATCGGTGTGGTCCTCACAGTCAGAGTCGCCATCACAGCGCCACAGCTTGAGGACACAGTGCCCGTTTCCACAGGGGAACTCGTTGGGCTCGCAGGGCGGCGTGGGGCCTGAGTGAACCAGGCAGGGTTCAGCCAGAGGCCCGCCCCTGGCCAGGTCCCCCACCCTGAACCCCCTCCCTCCCTCCCGGCCCAGTCCTCACCACAGTCCAGCTCATCACTGCCATCCTTGCAGTCCTCTTGCCCGTCACAGACATAGTCTTTGGGGATGCAGTGCCCGCTGTGACATTTGGTCTCATGGGGCCCACAGGGCCTGTCAGCATGGGGAGCCGGGGTGACTGGAAGTAGCCCTGAGAAGTCTGCCTCTGGCCGGGGTGTTATAGGTGAAATCTCCGCCAGATGGGGTGGCATGGAGCCGAGCTCTGGAACTGGCTCTTCTGTGGACACAGCCCACTTGGCGTTGGCGGGGGTGTGTGACTCCTCACCCCTTGACCCCCACACTCCTCAGGCCCTCCCTGCCACACACACACCCAGTGCCCTGGCCCTGACCCTGGTATCACCCTTCTATGTCCCTGCCCACCTCCCTCAGACCCCTCTGCCTGCATCCAACCCTTACAACCCCGATTGACTTGCTGGCCCAGGCATATCCTGACCCTTCCCTGGCATCTGCAGGCCACTGTGCCCCCAGGTAGCCCCTCACCACAATTGAGCTCATCAGACATGTCCCTGCAGTCAGGCCTCCGGTCACAGCGATACTCCAGGGCCACACACTCATTGTGGCTGTGGCAGGCAAACTCATTCTCGGTGCACACTCTGGAGATCTGGGGCACTGTGGGAGGGAGTCAGAGGGGCAGGTGGAAGGTTGATGGGAGGTGTTAAGGACAGCTCAGGCACCGCAAGGCTGGGCGTGGGCTTTGGTGCCCTGTGTCAGGCCATGTGGTTTTGGGCAGACTCAGCAAGGGCAAGGAGCACATGGTGGACACATCCACAGCACACATGAGACACATGTATGGCACAGGCCTCACACACAGTTAACATGCCACACACATGCAACCACCACATCACACACATGCAGGCCACAACCTGGCCCAGAGAGGATAAAGAGGAAGAGGAGAAGGGGTGGCTTGTGGGCTATGCCCAGCCATCTTGCCCTCATCCTTCCTTCCCCTCCACCTATTAACTTCAGTTACTCTGCTGGGCCTGGGTCTGGCTTACACTCTCACCTGGTGTCACTGCGGCCGCCACAGCGGCCAAGTGGGGCGGGGGTGTCTGTGCTGGAAAGGAAGGGGTGATCAGCAGCCATCCCCCCTGGGACCTGGGACCTGGGACCTGGGAGCTGCAGGGCTGGGCCAGGCCCATTCCACCAAGCCTAGCCCTGAAGACTCATTGAAAAATGAAGAGGACTGGACCCCCTGCAATCTTCAGACCTGGGCCTGGGGATGCCAGAAGAGCAAACCTGACCTTCGGGTACATTAATTAATGGTTTATGTGCAGAAGGAGAAGGTGATGGCTGCGCTACATTTTCCTGATTGGGCTACACCGTGATAGGGAGTTTGTTCAGTTCTGAGTTCCACTGAGTCAGAGAGGGTGACATGTTGGAGTCTTCCCAGGAGAGGGGACTGAAATAGAGACAGCTGAGACCTGTAGCCTATGAGGAATGAACTGGAACTGTTTAGCCTAGAGAAGAAAAGACTCAGGGACTCAATATAGGAGACAGGATGCAGTAAAAAGAACCAGTTTCCTATTCTCTCTGAGCCTCAGTTTCTCATCTCATCTTATCATAGATTCTGGCAAGACTGGCATAGACACAGGGTTTGGTTTAAGTTCTTGTTTTCTCCATTATCTGTGTATGTGGATCTGGACAAGTCGTTTTTCCTTCCTGGCCTCAATACCCTCATCTCTAAAGCAGGAGGTATAATATCTATTTCACAGGAATTATTGTGAAGATTGAATGGGAGGCTGGAAATAAGGGCATTACAGAGTGCCTAGCATGTATTCAGTGCTCAGTAAGTAATTGTTGGTTATTGTTAAACACAAAAGTGTTTTGCATCTGAAAGTGCTGTATGAGGAAAAGATTACCTATTGTCAATGTATAGAGGTAGATGGAGAGCAGAAATTGGATCTAATAGGTACAAGTTAGACGAAACCGTGTATGCTCAACCCAAGACAAGACTGCATAAAGACGGATGGGGCAGACTCATCAGGTGGTGAGCTCCCTGTCCCTAGTGGCGTGCAAGCCCAAGCTAAGACAGCCCATGTGGGGATACTCAAAAGGGATCCACCTAAGTCTCATTAACTGGAGGAGGTGGCCCCAGGCTCCAAGATGGGCTCACCTGTGCCCAGGTGTCGAAACTGGAATCCCTGGGGAGAGGTGGTGTAGGAGGCAATGGAGCCCCTGGAGACGACCGAGTACAGCACCTCCTGAATCTGAGCGCCATCTGCGTTCCCTTCGGAGCCCACGTCCAACTCCACAAAGACCCAGCCATCCAGTTCCCTAGGGACGGGCATGGGGCAGGGGAGCAGGGTGAGAAAGAGGCCTGTGGTCTCAGCTCCTCCCTTGGTCCCATCGGATAGTTAGACCTCATCTCCTGACACCCTGTAGCCCAGGCAGAGCATGTTAAGGTCCCAAATGTCCCCCCACCAATTCCTGAATTTTCACCAATAGAGATTCACCTGATTAGACCTCTTCTGCCTCCCCTCCTAGTACCCAGGCTTCTCCCCCTCTTTGTCAGCTTCTTCCGGGTTACCCACCAGCCCCCAACCAGCTCCCAACCAGCCCCCAGGGGACCCTTCTCACTTGATGAACACCACACTGACAATCTGGTCTCCAGGAATCTTCAAGTACTCTGACTCCAGCTGGTGGGGGACACAGCGCCGTCAGCCTCCAGATGCCTTCATCCCACCCTCAGTCCTGCCCACCAACATCTGGGGAGCTCCCAAAAGCCCCTTCGCCTCACCGTGTCTACCACAGCCTCGGATACTTCTCGGAAAGCCTGGGAGCCTGCGTCCTCCAGCTGCGGGCTGTAGTGGATGGAGCGGGTGAAATTCACCAGGGCTCGGAAGTAAACTGCAGAAAGGGGAGGAGAGGTGTGTCACTGTGTGGTGGCCTCAGGCAGTTAGGCCGAAGGTGGAAATGGGGAGATGTTCCCCGAGGCCTCTTGCTGAGGCCGACACCTGTGAGCCTACAGCTTTGCCCGGCTCTGCCCAGCACGGCCCCTATCAGCACATACTACAGTGGCCCTGGCTGGTCTGCCCGGGGTCAAAGCCAAGGCCCCACCTTTGAGTGAGGAGCTTCAACTAATAGAGAAAGTGGTCTGATCAAGTGATGGTGCAGAAGAGGAGACCCCTGGCAGCGCAGAGGAAGGCTAAACAAGAAAAGTGGCTTCCAGAGGAGGCTGGTCTAGTACCCAGTATTTTTTTTTTTCCAACTCAGTATTTATAATTTACACCAAGCATATCAAACTCGCTACCCGCAGGCCGCGTGCCTCGTTTATTTGGCCTGTGTTAGCCTTTGAGTTTGACATGCAAGTGACCAACATGTTTCCCCACTCTTCCCTGGCCAATTCCTCCTCACCCCTCAGGACTGAGCTCAGCTCAGCCGTCACCTCCTCCAACCCTGGCTGGTTAGAGACCCTTCCTTGGGGCTCTCCCAGGCTCTCTGCTTCTCCACCAGAGCACCTTCTACCCCACCTTGCACAGTCCTGCCTGAATACCTGTGGATCCTAGAGCATCTTCATAAAAATCATGGGTTCTGAGGTCAGCCACATCTCAGACCTCACCTCTCTGAGCTTCCTCAGTCAACTGGGGACATTAATTACATTAACACACTGGGCAGCTGCAGGGAATAAATGATCTGCTTGCATGCACCGTCTCTCTGTGTGCTCAGATGCCGTGCCTGGCACGAAAAAAGGGCTAGAAAATCAGAAGCTGTTGTCACCTTTCCCTCTCTACTGCTAGACTATGAATTTGAGGGGGGTGGGGGACTGCAGATCTCATGCATTCCTATGTCCCCAGTGTGTGCATCTAGCACATGGGAGGTGCCTAATGAGTGATGGCTGAATCAATTCATATCAGATTGGTGTGAACAGATACATACACCTATCGTTTCTTAGTAACTACTATACATTTTATACACATTACATCTCATAATGTTAATGAATTCATATAGCAGCTATAAATATACGTTCATATACGTTGCAAATGACTCAGACATATGTATGTAAACACATACACCAGTCATTTCTTGAGCACCTATTAAGGACAAGATTTTTTAATGCATTGATTCTCAATGTCATGAATTCAGGTGTAAATCAAGCATGTCAAACTCAAAGGCTAACACAGGCCAAATAAACGAGGCATGAGGCATGCGGATCGCAAGTTTGATATGCTTGGTGTAAATTATAAATACTGAGTTGGGAAAAAAAAATACTGAGTTGACAGGAGTTACAAGTGAGTTTTAAATATGTACAAAGGGCTTAGCACAGAGCTTGGCACACAGTAGGTACAAAATATTGTGACCAATTCCTATATGAGAGGCAGTGTAGCTTAGTGATTAAAAGCTTGGCTTCTGGAGCAAAACTGCCACTTACAGCCCTGTGACCTTGAGAAAGTTACCTCCACGGAGCCTCCGTTTCCTCATCTATACAATGAGAGTAACAGTAGTGCCCACCCCAGAGTAAGAGTTGTGAAGAGTGAGTTAACAAATGTAAGGTGCTTATAACAGGGGCCAGCACATAGTAGGAGCTACATGAAGTTGGCTGTAATTATTCCCTCCGGTCTTTACAATGAACGGGAGGAATGAATTTGGTTTCATGTCTTCCCATCTGAGGGGGGCATGCATTGCTTTAAAAAATCTATACTGAGGGCCTTCTGTATGCCAGGCGGTGTTCTAGGCGCAAGGCATGTAGCAGTGAACTCTGCAAATGACAAGTCCTGTCCCCACAGAGATCACTGTCCAGTGGGAGGAGAAAGGAAACGAAACAAATGAGTATGGAATATGTGGAGGTTGGTGCTACTCTCCCCGGGGGGCCAGGGAAGGCCTTTCCTCAAAGGGCATGCTTGAAAGAAGGTAGTGAGCCACGGGGAGGTAGCTGAGAACAGCATTCCAGGCTGAGGGAACAGCAGCTGCGAAGTCCCTGAGGCAGAAGTGGGCTCAGAGAGGTGACAGAAAACCAGCCTGTAGGTGGCAGAGGAAGTGGCATCCGCTGGGCCTAACTACAGGCCTGTCCTCCTCCCTCTTCACTCTGTCAGGCCCATAGGTGTACACGCCTCCAGAACCAGGACCCTGTCCCCCTGAGGCTCAGGCTGAGCAAGCCCGGGCGGAGGTGGCCGGTACAGGAGTAAACTTAAACTTCTACACCAAGAGAGGGTGCTTGTGAGGGCAGCACTGCCTGCTCTGAGCCACAGGGACCATGCCGGACTAGACTCCTGGGGGCCAGGCGGGTGGGGCTCCGGGGGCCGGAGTATAGAAGCCACGAGCTTGGCCACAGAGGCCCCTTGTGAGCGGGCACAGAGGTCCATTGAGAGTCCCCCCTACCCTGGCCCCTGGCCTCAGCCCCACGGCACGGCGAGGGTGAGGAGGCCAGGCCTCTGCCCAGGAATGTGACCGCTCCACAAAGCCCCTTTCTCCTAGGGCCTGGGAAGGGCATGGACCCTCCACCCTGACCCCACCCCCGGCTTTTTGAAAACCAGGGTAGGTCAGGGCGAGCCCTTCCCTCTTCTACCCTGGGATGTGTCCCTGCAGCCGGTGCCTGAGGGTTGGGGCAGGTGAGGCCTGTCTGTTTCAGGAACCAGCCTCCAGAGCTGAGGGTGCTGGAAGGGGGGGATGCTGCCAGAGCTGGGAGTGCTCACTGGGTGCCTGCCCAGGCCAGCCCTCTCCCTCCTAGTCCTCATTCTGACCCCATCTGGAGAGCTCTCGGAGCCAGAGGCTGGAGGGACAGGAGGCCCAGAGCTGCCCTGCACCCAGGTGGGGGTGCGGAATGCAGTCTACCCTCTTACTCCCCATGCTCACTCCCTGCTCACCAGAACTCCCACACACACACCCCTAGGCCCCTGAACCCCAGCCCTGGGTCCCTTAGGTGGGATCATGGACACAAGTTGGCTCCAGACTCAAGGGCCTTCCCCTCCAGAGGTCACCACATCCATCCCTGCCCACCCAGTACCCCATGGGGACAACACCAGGCCCAGCCCACTTTGTTCAGACTGAGCGCCCAGATGGGGCCTGACTACATCCTGGGCAGGGCAGGGGAGAAGGTGGGCCAGCTGGGGCAGGGCAGTGGCTGGCCTGGCCCCCAGACCCCGGAGGGAGGTGCCTCTGAGCCTCAAGTGTGACAAAGTGCAAGCTGGAGAGGAAGAGATGAGGAAGGAAAAAGAGTGAGAAGGGAGAGCTGGGAGAGAGGGTGGGGAGGGAGAGAGAGAACGCATCTACCAGGCTGGCAAGTCACTTACTGAGAGGAGACGCCTCATCAGGCTCCGAGACCATCATGCCAGACAGGGGTGGCCCAGGGCCTGCAGAGTGGAGCAGCAGAGAGGGAGAAGAGGAGGGGCAGACACAGCAAGGCAGGCGGGGAGGACCAAAGGGAGAGACAGAGACATGAAGCAAGAAAGAAGACAACAGACAGGAGTGGGGGGGGGGGGGGGGGAGGGAGGGAGGGGGGCGGGGAGAAACAACAGAGACACAGAGAGATGCAGACGGAGACATGGAGAAAGTGGGGGGAGAATGAAAGAGAGGTGAGACAAAGGCAGAAGGAAGTGAGGCAAAGACAGAGACACATGGGGGCAGAGGAGGCAAGCCAACGAGGAAGAAAGACAGAGTGAGACAGAAGGATGCGGCACAGAGTAGGAAAGAGACAGCCCAGGCAGGGGAGGAGGGGAGCAGGAGAGACATGGAGACAGGAAAGACAAAGAGACAGGTCAGAAGATGGAAAGAAATTGGATGAGAGGAAGTGGGCAGGGGCTGTCAAGGAGGGGCACGCGGGAGGGGGTGGGGACAGGGCTGGGGCAGAGCCCTGCCAGAGGGAAGAGGAGAAGGGAGGTGCCGTCTCTGAGGCTACATTCCAGGGTCTGGCGTTGGCCCAGGGCCCAGGCAGGGGGCACAGCCAGGGATGGCCCCATCACAGTCAGCATGGCCCTCGCTCAGCAGCACAGGGAGGGCAGGGCTGAAGAATGCATGCTGAGCCCCTGGGAATCAGACACACCTGCTGCCTTCCAGGCTAAGATTCAGCCCAGCTGCATGGAGCTGCCCCAAAGGCAGCGGGCCGGTGCCAGGGCTTGGGCCTAGAAGATCTAAAGCCCTACATCTTCCCACGGATCAGCCACGAGGCGCCCTACTCTCGGGCCCTCGCCAGCTGCTACTGCCCATCCCAACCCTTCTCCCACCCCTGGCCTCTCCTGCCCTCACAGCTGCTTCTCATGGGGGAGATGGGCTGGTAAACAACTCAGAGTGGGCAAAGCTGCTGCAGTGGGCAGCTCCATGGGAGGGGCTATAGGTATCCCGAATGGACAGGGTGGACCGGACCAGGCCCTTCACTTGCAGGCCTGGCTTGGCAAGGGGCAGCTCCCAGGGCTGCATCAGCACAGGCCATTCTGGGATGTGAGCTGTGTGCATGGGCCTACTTGACACCCACTCCCGGGCCAGCCCAGCTCCCAGGCATCCTTAGCCCTGCAGAGGCCTGCACCTGGAAAAGCTTCAGGCAGTGTCTGAGTCCCAGGTGCCGGGAGGTCACAGTCAGGACTACCCCGCCCACAGGCCAACCCTCCTGTTTGCACTGGCTTAGGTAGGATGCCACCCTCTGGCATTTGGATGCCCCTGAGATGCCAGCTGAAGGGAGTCGACCTCTCCCCTGGAGATGCCCAGGCCAGACTCACGCCAAGCCTGCCAGTGTGGGCAGCACTGCGTGGTGGGGGACTGTCCAGTGGTCAGGCTGAGCCGAGCCCCACCCTTGGCTCCGATCACAGAGTGCCCAGCACTGGCTCCCAGAGGTCAGTGGGGACTCTATGGATCTGCTGGGACATGTGACCAGCTAGTCCCTTCTCTACCCAGCATCCTAGGGTGGGAGGAAGCAGGGACTCTGAGCCCCCATCCCAGTGCTGGGCCAGCCCCTGCTCTGGCTGGCACTTCGGGTGCTGGCAGAGTGGGCAGCTGACAGAGCTCCTGATTCCTTTCTCTCCGTGAAGCCCAGCCCTCTTCCCCCACCTGGGAACCCTTGGCTTCCCAGAGACGACCTACCCTAAGGCAGGGTTCCCTCCCATGTCCCGGGTGAGGCTGACTCCCTCCTTCATCCCTCCATCAGCTCTGCTGGCCAGCCCTATGCCACAGAGCCCCTCTGGCTGCCCACCATGCTGGGGTCCCCAGCTCTGCAGCAGTCCCCAGGGGGACTCAGGAAGAACGTCGCAGCTCAGCTGCCCTGGGAAGTGAGGATTTTGCTTTGAATGCTGAGCAGCTGGCTTTCAGTCCCTATCAGAACCAGGCATTTCTTATCTATAGCCATACCACCCTGAGTGTGCCTGATCTCCTGATCACAGAACCGGGTATTTCCTGGCACAGGCAAGCACAGAACCTGGCCATGCACGACCTTGCAGGGACCTGTACACAGCTGTCACTTAGGAGGTACAAGGCCACCTTCACAGCAGGACCAGGGCCCTTGGTTCCAGAGATAGGGCCTCTGTGGCTGGGAAGACCTGCTCTGGGCTTTCCCAGGCACAGGATGGGGCCTCTAGGATGGACCAGCAACTTACCCATCTGGAAGTCCCCGCTGCCCACGTCTCCACTGCCCAGGCCATCTGTAAGCAAAAGAGAGACTTATTCAGCAACAATATTTGGTGAGTAACTACTGGATGTCAGGCACTGCTCTGAGCACACAGTGGGGAAGGTCAAACACAACTGTTACCTCCTGCCCCAGCCTAGGGAGGGCTGGCCTGGAGAGAGGGTGTGGGCCCAGGGTGCTGGGGGAGAGGGACCAGGCCGGACTGGCCTCCAGGTGAGGACAGAAGATGGAATAGGGCAGGAACTGTCCTCCACCACCTTCCCCATGGGTCCTGACCATCCTTCCTAGAGGGGCAGGGTCACACAGGTTGTAAGTGGAGAATCCTGGGGTCAGTGGGATCAGGGCTCAGGACATACACAGCTCTTAGCCCATCTTTTGAGGCGCTACCTTGGGCAAGCTTCTTGAGGCCTCTTTAAGGCCTAGTGGGGACAACCTGATTCTGCCCCTCCCTCCCTCCACTCCTGGCCACCGGAACCCTCTGCCCACCTCCGGAGGCTTCGTCAGCCAGTAAGTCCTCGTCGTCAGAAAGGTCTGAATGACTCCAGCCAGCCCGGCCCGCTGTGACCGTCTCCGCGTCCTCGGGCAGAGACACACCATCATATGCCCTCAGTCCATGGGTCACCTGTGGGAGAACACACAGACGACTGTGTCACACGCTCCAGCTCCTGCCAAGCCCAGGACCCCTCCCCTCCCTTCAAGAGGGACCCAGAGTCCCACCCCAAAGCCCTCCGGGGTTAAGTCAGATGTGGTTTGGCTATAAGAGTCAGGCTGGGACTGAATCACTACTTTCGACTCAGCTTCCCCAAACTTCATTAGCCCCTTGAGGCCCCAGAGCCCAACCCTGCAAATCCACGAAGTCTGAATTGATCCTCAAATTCACAGACAATAACATTAAAATCACTGTGGTTAAGTGATGACTCTTCTTCTTTTGGAGATACCCAGGACATGAGTTAGTGGGTAGGGGGACAGAGGCAGGTAGAGGGTAAGCTGGACCAGCAAAGATGGGAACACAGGCTGGTGGAAGAGTGGCCAGGGTCAGCGTGGATGGGGACAGAGGCAGAAACTGAGGGTGAGCTGTTGCCTCCAACAGCAGCTCCCAGCCAGGCCAACTTGGCCACCTCTTTCTGCCTCAGTCTGGCCTCCAAATCTCCAGGCCACAGCGAACGCATTCCAGCCACGTTGGAGAAGTAGTTCTGGTGAGGGTGGAACCCAGCAGCTGGGCTGAATGGGGGCAGGTCAGGCATGGTGTCAACTCCACGTGACCTCAGGCTGCTGCTGAGCCCAGCACATGCTCCATGAGGGGCTGCAGAGACCCTGCACCCTGCAGGCCGGAGCAGAAGGGCCCCAGCAGCCATCACACCTGCCTGCCCCAGGGGTGGGTGTGGGAGCGAAAGCCTCTTTCCCTTAGACAAGATCAAGATTTTTCCAAATGAGTATTACCGAATCACAGAGCCCCAGGGAACTTCAGAGCCCCCTCCCCTGACAAGTGTGCACGGATTTGCGGTGACCCCATAATGCATGTCCAGGCCGAGATGGCCTGGCAGGAGCGTCTCATGCCCTGCCCTGGCCTCGGCCCCCTTAGGGGAGCCCAGCCCGGCCAGAAGGAAATGGTCTTGCTTGTGAAAACCAAACCCAGCCCTCACTGGCTGGACAAAGTGTGGCAGCAGGAGAGAGGCCTCGGGAGAAGAAAGAAATCGAAGAAAAAGCCTGTCCCTCTCCTTCCCCACCCCCCAACTTCAGTCCATGTCCTGGAGACTCTGGTCTTTTCTCACATCGGCCCCTCTGTCCGAATGCCCTTCCTCCCTTTGTTTATCGGGCTAACTTCAATTGTACTCCAAAATTCAGCTAAACATCATCTCCTTTAACGGCTCAGAAATAAAAAGGAACAAATGGCGGACATGCACGGCCACATGGATGAACCTCTAACACATTGTGCTAAGTGAAAGCAGCCAGACACAGAAGACTGTATGAATCTCTACAGGAAAAAGTCTAATCTACAGTGACAGAAAGATCAGTAGTTGCCTGGGACCAGGGGTGGGGTGGGGCTGACCAGAAAGGGGCACGAGGGAGCCTTTTGGATTGATACATACATATCCTTCTCATTACTGAACTGTACACTTGAAATGATGGATATGTTTTATAGCTCAATAAAGATGACTAAAAAGAAAACCTCTGTGAGACTTGTCCTGACTTCTTGCCTTTCCCTGCCACCTGCACCCCCAGGCTGGGCTCTGGGCCCTCTGGGGCTCACCCTGTAATTGCCTGTACCTCTGCTGAAATAGAAGCACCTTGAAGGCAGGGACTGTGATGAATTCATCTCTAACTTCTCAGTACCTGTATCCAATAAATACTTGAATGAATGAATGAATGAATGGACAAAAATGTCATCATCTATTAATTCTAGAAGCTTCCTGCAGATGACTTGCTTTGGAGGGTGCACAAACCCCCACACAGTCTGTATGCATCTCCCTTCCCAGGCTGGGAGCCTGCGGGAGGCCCGGGCTGAGTGCCATTTGGTCATTTGGTCATCTTTGTGTTTGCAGTGCTACCAAATCTTGTGTAAGGCCTGCACTGCTGACTTTATCCTCTACTATGGCCTAAACCGCGCCCGCCCCCCCCCCCCCCCCCCCCACCAAGCCATGGGCAAACCCCTCCTATTCCTTCTCCTCCCTGTATCCTCTCCCTCTGGAAAAGGGTGGTCAGTGAACTTCTGGGCTAGGCCATGAGGTTCGCATCCAGGAGTGAGACATGGATTCCTGGGCTGTTTCTCAGAGCCACTGAGTCAGGCTCCCTCACCTCAGGCCAGCGGGTCACAGTTATGTATGCTCAAGGGGATTCGCACACTCACCGGTTAAGAATCACAGGACCATCCCCATCCCAGGGTTCCTCCCTCCTCCCCTGGATGGAGGTGTGGGTCCTGAGCACACCCTGACTGACCTAAGGAGGGGGAGGGGTGAAGAATGAGGCTAGCGTTGGTACAGGGGCTACTGACACTGGGCAGAGGGGGTTAGAGGGGCAGGCGAGGGCTCTCTCTGTGTATCATTGACACACCCTCCTTCCCATGCAAGCAAGGCTGAATCCCTGGGATTCCTGGCAGCCCTAGACACCAGAACGCTGTCTGGAAAAAGAGAACCCTGGTGAGCAAGGTCCAGAGCTTCTCCCAGGGAGGGGCTTGGGATCGGACAGGAAATAGCAAAGTGAGATTCATCTTGGAAAAAATGTCAGGAACACACATCTGCAGTGAGAGGAGAGAGGATCAGAGCATTTTGGGCCTGGACAGAAGTCCCCTAACCCAGGGACCCGGGAATGGGCCCTCCACATGCCCGACTGCCCTTGCTTGCAGCCTCTCTCCAGGACCCAAGGCTCTGGGGTCAGATCAGGGCCTGCAGCAAGGGCCAAGCCAGCAAGAGCAGAGACTTCGCTTGTGCAGAGCTGAAGATCAAAAGGTTCTAGCAGCTGCATTTCACATCTGGGAGGGGAGAAGGAGCCAGGCCGGAAAGAGGCTCAGAAAGAGCCCGAGGAAGCCTGGGACTTGCCCATAGAAGGGAACTTGGATTCAGACCTGGGAAGTCCAGGGTCTACTTGGGGAATAAAAGAAGCTAATTTATTGGGCACTTACTATGCACCAGGCACTCCTTTAGGACTCTGATGTGTTAACTCAGGTTATAGGTGTTAATCAGCCCCACCGTAAAGATGGGGAAAGGAGCAGAGTCAGGTCACCTGCTAGAAGACCTGGGTGGTAGAGCTGGAATCGGAACTCTGGTGGTCTGGCACCAAGGGCTAAGCTCTTACCACTGCACCACACTGCCTCTGTAACCTGGGCTGTGCAATGAGCCCAACTCACCGAGAGGTCACTGAGAGTCACTCCTGCAAAGCCTCTCAACCACACTGCATTTCCATTTACAGAGCATTTCCTAGGCCTGTGTCATTTGACCCTGACAATGACCCCTGAAGCGGCTGAGCAGATGTGAATGGCCCCCTTTCACAGAGGAAACTTGCCCAAGATCAGAGCCAGGATCCCAAGCGCCCTGCTCATCAGGAAAGGAGGTAGGGCTGGGCTGGGCTGGGCTGGGCTGGGCTGGGCTGGGCCAGGAAGCCCAGGGCTAGCTGGTCCCCATCCTCAACCTAACCAGCTCCCAGAGTGGATCCCAGGAAGCTGGCAGCGGCCTGGGCCCCTGGGACAGTGCCTAAGATCCCCAGGAGGGCCCTCAGAGACTTTAACGTCAAAGGCAGAAATAGAACCCAGGGTTCCTGCCTTCCGGCATGTCTCAGGCTGTGACTTCCTCCCAGAGGAACCCGGTACTTCAGGCATGCCTTGGGGAAGGATGGTGGGCCAGAGAGGAGGTGTCCAGAAGGCAGACGTGGGCCAGAGAGGAAGGAGCCAGGCAGAGGAGGATTTTTCAGACCCTGCAGGTTCCTGTGGAGGAAATGGGGGCAGCTGACTCATACAGGCCAAGGTCAGAGGACTGTTCTAGCGTGACGAGAACAATTGTTTAGGATGGGGGTGTGGGGAAGGTGACCCCCCCCAATGAGCATAGGAGGGTTTGGGGTGGGAATTATAACAGATCAACAGGGGACCTCTGAGAAGCACCCGCTCCCTGAGGCTGGGTGTGTCCAGGCCTCCTGGCGAGGATGTGGGTGCACAAAGAGCTCCAGGTCCAAGTTCTACAGAGGCCCTGGGGGGCAAGGGACAGAGGCTGGGCCCTCTTCCGGCCTGAGTAAGGATACAGAGGGAGGCAAGGATGGCTGGGAGAGCGTGGAGCTAAAGGTCAAGCCATTAGAGAAGAGTACAAAAGTTAGAGAAGGTATGGGGTTCAAGGAGAGGTATAGATCCAGATATAGGAAGTAGGTTTTAAAAGTTTATGAGGACTGAGGGCCTTGCAAAGGATATGTGTGTAGGTAAGAATTTCCGGAGCTGCTAAAATCAGAGCTGTAGGAAGATGGCGCACAGTGAAGAGATGACAATAAGAACGGTCAGATCCATACATTCTCCCCGGTTCGCAGTTGGAAAATCAGAAACAGGTTGAAAATCTCAGTAACCTTTTACGTCTGTTCCTTTTGTATGGTTATGAGAAAATGTTATCACTCTCAAAATGGTTCTCGGAAAACTATATTGTGTAAAAATGTGTTTCTTTTTGTTTGTTTGATTTCAGAGAGGAAGGGAGAGGGAGAGAGAGATAGAAACATCAATGACAAGAGGAAATCACTGGCTGGCGGCCTCCTGCACACCCCCCACTGGGGACGGAGCCCGCAATCCCGGCACGTGCCCCCGACCAGATTCAAACCCGGGACCCTTCAGTCCGCAGGCCAATGCTCTAACCACTGAGCAAAACCGGGTAGGGCTGTGTTCCTTCTTTTACCTATGTACCTTTAGTATAAATTATATTATCTAAGCATTCATTAGATAGTCATATAATAAAGAATAACAATAAGGAAAAAGAAAAGAAAAAAAGAACGGTCAGACTCCATGGAGGGCTTTCTCCATCCCAGCAGCCGGGAGGGGTGGCACTGCAGGGCCAATATCCCTCATTTGCAATAGGAGAAATCCAAGGTGCTCGCTCTGAAAACCAAGAGTGTGTGTTTTTATAAATAAGTTTATAACAAGCTCATTTGCTACCAAGTCCTGACCTGAACTGACATGAAGCTATTAATAGCTTATTCACTCCGCTTCGGGGGAACAGTCTTGCATTTTGCTGCAGCAATAGTGATGTGTTTGATTGTGAGGTGCTGCCCCAGATTCTACTGATGTCACATCACAGCTGGCATGTGCTCTATGTCACCTTTCTCAGGTTTGAAAACTTCTGAATTCCAAAACACGTCTGACCTCAAGGATTTCAACTGAGAGACTAAGCTTGTACTGTTATTCCATTTCGTAGATGAGGAAACTGACCCCAGAAAGGGTCATCTGAGTAAATGGGCTTAAAGTCTGTGAGGCACTCAGCATGGTCCCTGTCTACAGGAAGGGCTCAATGAACATTGGAAGTAGTACCACACAGTGGGTCCGGGGTAGAGGTGAGGGGGCCATGGGAGTGTGAGGTGTGGGCTCAGGCCCAGGGTCAACCTCCAGGTGTGGGAGGACGGGAGGGGTGTGGCTCTGCTGCCCAGGCCCTGGGCTGGCGGGACAGGCAGGGCACTGACTGGGGGTGACAACAAAGCTTAGTTCCAAGGCTCAAGTTGTCTGCCTGCTCCGAGGCCGACTCTAAAACGACCGCTGAGCACTTCAACTTCAGACTTCTCCAGAGACATTCTTCACATGCCTTGGGCAACCAGCCCACCCTCCCCTCCATGGCCCAGGCCTGAGGCTGAGCCCCCTGCCGCCCCCGCGGCTGGGCAGAAGGTCTAAGCACTGCAGTCTCTAGGGTGGCTGCAGCTGCCCAGGGCAAGGCTCCAGGCATCTGGGCTGGAGTGAGCTCACCCCATCGAAATCCAGTGTGGGGGTGAGGGACAAACGGGCCCCTGCCTGCCCACCTGCCTCCTGCCAGCATAGACTCTGCCTCGGTGGCCCCTCCGCTGTGCCTGGCAGAGGAACCAGCAGATGCTGTGACCCACAGCCCCCAATACTCTGGGACACTGAACCCAGACAAGTCCCCCCACCGTCCTCTCTCATGCAGGCTCCCAGGTAACCCCACAGTGCTCTCTCTACTCTGTTACAACCCAGGCCCCAGAGATAGGGTCAAGGTGCCCTGCCCCACACACAGGCCATGCTACCCTGTCTATGGACAGCAAACGGCAAAAAGGAAGGAATCTGTTGGGGCAGCACTTTGTTGTACAAACTGCCGGGGGCGGGAGAGCCAGACACAAAGGCCAAAAGGCCTTTAATCCCCTGGCAGGCTGAGAGGGGCGCCGGGCGGAGAGAAGGTGGCCACGGCCTCCGCTGGCATGCCTGCACTGCCCGTGCCACTCGGGAGGCCTGCCAGCTCTCCACATTCAGGCTCCCAAGATGGCAGCACCTTCCCAGCCAGTTGGCCAGGAAGAACGATGAGCCCCAAAATAAGAAGGGCTGAGGCTCAAGTGCTCCTGCTGAGATAAGGCCTTTGCGGGTGCAGGTGCTAAGTTCCGTGCAAGGCTTCTAGCTCACGCAAATCCACAGCCTCCTAAGGCAGACACATTGGTGCTCACAGACTTTACAGGTAAGAACCCAAGGCTCAGAGAAGTGAAGGCCACACAGCTAAGGCAATAGGAATCGAGTCTGAAAGCAGAGCCCTCTCTCCTGGCTGTGGCTAGCTCGGAGACTCTGACCCCTACCCTCATACCAAGGCCTAGGACCTGGAAAGGCTGCATTCCAGCCAGGGCCTGGGGGGACACCGCGGGCCCATTAGGGCCTTTCACAGAGACCAGGATCCAGAAGCTGGGGTGTGGGATTCCTTGTCCCAGTTCTGCCCCAAACTCACCATATGGCCTTCGACAAGCTCCGTGTCACCCTCCCCTTTTAGCAAAGGGCGGCAAACCCCGACGATATGTGCTAGGCTTCCCCGCCACCCGTCCCCGCCAATGGGAAGAGAAAGTACCAGAAGGCAGTGATTTTCATGAGTTTTGATCTTTGCTGCATCTCTGGAACAGAAAACACATACTAGGTGCTCAGTTAATACCTGCGGACACAGACAGACTGCATGATCGAATGAACAAACCTGGGATGAGGGGTGAGCTGCTTGGGGAAGCATGGCCGAAAAACTCCGAGTCTGTCTACTGGTAGCCCTTTCCCAGGTGGGCCTGACACCGTCTCTGCTTTGAAGGTCCCTCTAAGGTAGCTGGGGTGTGCCCTCTAATAGGTCTGCTCCTGCCATGGCCGAGCAAGAGCGCTTTATCCCCCCGGCCCAGAGAGATGCGGCCAGGGGTGCAGAGGGCAGACTCTGCTCAGACAACCTGACTCCAGGCCTCCTCGGCCACTTTCTAGCTGGGCGGCCCCAGCTTTCTCGTCCGTAAAAAAAAAAAAAATAAATAAATAAATAAATAAATAAATGGGGATAATCAACCAGACCTGCCAGATCAGGTTTAATTTAAGTCACTTTGACCTTTACTTATCGAGCATCTACTATGTGCTGGGCCCTGGGAACAAAACTGGACGAAGAGCTCTGAAGAGGAAGGACGGGGGCTGGGAGAGCCCAGAGGAGGGTCCCCTCACTTAGTGAGGCAGGGTGGAAGTTGGGGGAATGTTTCCCAGAGGGAGTGACAATTCCGCTGGGTCTGATCGATGATTTCACCTAAGTTGGGTGAAGAAGGAGAAGAAGTGTGCACTCGGCAGAAGGAAGGGCACCCGCCGAGGCCCGAGGCGGGACAGTGCACGGCACGGTCGAGAGGCTGGAAGTCTGGTGCAGTGGGCACGGTGTGCCAGGTGGCAGAGGATCAAGGGGACCAGCTCTGAATGGTCTTTTCACTGAGAGAGCAGGGCCCCTTGGCCATGCTGTTGCCATGCTGCTAACCAGAGCCCAATTCTCCCAGTCCCCCCCGAGTCCACGCACTCTCCTTCGGCCCCCACAGACACCCTAAGAGTGGGCCTCCCCTGGTGCTGAGTGAGCTGCCTGCCAGCTTACAGGGAGGAAGCAGGAAGCCACCGGGAAGTGACCCTGCCTCGCCCGTTCGCCAGGTGCCGCTGAGGCGGTGGAGGTGGCCAAGCGGGAACAGCTTCCGGGCTGGGCTGCCCAGCAAGCGGATCCCCAGGGGTTGAATATTATCCGCTAAGCACAGCTGGTGCCAACAGCGCCTGCTGTGTCCACGTGCCTGCCTCCTGCCAGAGGCCCGGCTGAGTCTCAGGTTCTCTGGCTCCCGGGTGTTCCTGCTGCGGGCCTTCAAGGCCACACCAAGCTGGTTGGGCCTGCCCATGCCCACCAGGGTCATTGCCCACAGATTTCATGAATGACGCCCCTAGCACGGTGCCAGGCCTATGGGAGGATGGGAGAGATATTCCATAAGATTTTCTTGAAGTGAAATGCCACTTTTGACAATGACCACCACTTCCTGAACCTACCAGGTTAGGTCTTTCCATTGCTCTTGACTCAGCCAAGGATTAGAAGAAAAGCCCCTATTATGGCCAACCAGGTCCTGTGTGATCTGCCTACACACACGCATACACCTACACACACCTCTCCAACCTCCTCTCCCACTGCGCTCTCCCCACTACCTGCCACATTTATCTCAGTCCTCAAACACAAGCCCCCTCCCACCTCAGGGCCTTTGCACTTGCTGTATTCCCTGCCTGGGGCATGGCCCCCACATACGCTTACCCCTTCTCTTCCTCTGGTTCCTGCTCGGATGTCACCTTTACAGAGGCCCACCCTGATCACATCCCAGGTCCAGAATCTATTACAGTTAGCTGTCTGTCACTTCCTTACCCTGTGTCATGGCACCTCACCACCTACATTCAACCCTATATTTACTTTTTGTTTGTTTGTTTGTTTGTTTTTTAAATATATCTTTATTGATTTCAGAGAGGAAGGGAGAGGGAAAGAGAGACAGAAACATCAATGATGAGAGAGAATCATTGATTAGCTGCCTCCTGCATGTCCCCTAATGGGGATCAAGCCCGCAACCCAGGCATGTGCCCTTAACTGGAATCGAACCTGGGACCCTCAGTCCGCAGGCTGGTGCTCTATCCACTGAGCCAAACCAGCTAGGGCATATATTTACATGTTTATCTGCTTATCACCTGTCTTCCCTACTAGAACATCAGATCCACGAAGGCAGGGACTTTGTCCACTTTGCTCACCGCTGTATCCCCATACCTAAAGGCACCCGGCATACAGGGGATGCTCAACAATATTTGTTAAATTAGTTAACGAACGGGGTTTACAAATGAAGACACTGAGGCTCAGAAAGGTGACTTGCCATAGTGACAGAGTTGGAAGAGCTGAGACTGGAAGCCTGACCTGGAAACCCTATACGACCTGGGACGTCCTCCTGCCATCTCTGACACCTGGGGCTTTCCAGCCAGGAGGGCCCATCTCTGGGGAGACAAAGAGCCCATGGTCACTGAAGAGAAACCTGCCCACTGCCCAGACCAGCATCCCAGGGAGTGGGCAGGGGTCTCAGAGGTGGCTGGGCCCCAGCGCCGGCCCCAGCGCCGGCCCCAGGGCCTTGCACAAGGCAGCCAGGCAGCCAAGCCTCCGTGGCTCCACTCCTGCCTGCTCCCGTGGGCATCGGCAACAGGAAAAAACAGACTGGACCGGCAACCCAGCAGCTGCGGCAAGGAGGCCAGCTCCCCAGGTCCCCCAGGGCTTTCCCCATCTGCTTCCTGGAGGCGGAGGAAGTTGGCAGGCAGGGCCGAGCCCATGGTTGACCAGAGGCCTTGGGCAACAGACCTGGAAATAAGAAGAAGGCTCCTCTCCCCTTTCCTCATGACTCATGTCCATCCCAGGCACAGTGACTCTGGACCCTCTGGGGAGGGTCCTACAGACGAACACATCTGGGAGAGGCGGTTACACAAAGCCGAGCTGGTTCCCCAAGTCCCAATGTCTCGAACACCACGATGAGGGAACGGGGTGACCAGCGTTTCCCAAACTTGCTTAACTTGGAAGCCTTTCTTCATGCAGAGTGCATGGGACTAGGGTTCTACAGAACACACTTTGGGAACACCCACCCCAACATACACCTTTCCTTCAGCTCACTGCCAACTAGCTCTCCCTGAGGAAGGCCTTAGATGTAAAGAGATGGCCCACCACCACGGGGGTCTCGCAGAGGCGGTTCCAGAGGGAACAGACAAGCCCATGGAATGAAGTGCTGATGGAGAAAAAGCAGTCTCGCTGCCAGGCTAGGTGGTGGCAGGAGGGGTGTGCTCTCTCCTCAGGGGGAACCCAGGCAGGAGCTGCTCCTTCCCTTGCTGGCCAGCAGCCAGCCCTCTCAGGTAATGAGTCCGTCAGAGGGGACAGAGAGGGTGGCCTAGCGCCTGGTCACTCCTGATCCCCTAGGACCGGACAGAGGGTCCCAAGCCCTGGGGTGGGGGTGAGGGGAGCTGAGTGTTCTAAGGGAGAGTTCAGCTGAGGGACCGGGGATTGCTGACAGGGTGGGGGTGGGGGGAGCGCAGCGAAGGGGCTGAAGCACCTCTGGGCAGCAGGGTGGACTAAGAACTGGCTTCCAGCTCACCTTGCTGTCTTGGGCAAGTCCCTGTCCCTCTGTCAGATGATAAAGTAGAGATCTCAGGTTTCCCGTCTGTCCTCCGCAGCCTGGGGGGGCCACTTTAGAGAGTGCCGACAGATGGTCTGACCCCCTCCCCCTGAAATACTCACTTCAATGAAAAGAAATCCACTTTTTTTTCCCCTTTTTACATTCTGACCGTCTACATAATATGTCTGATTCAGCCCCTGGTTAGCTGTGAGGCTGTGAGCAAGTCATTTCACCTCTCTGATGCCTCCATTTCCTCATCTGTAAAATGGGCATGATAATAAATAATAATAGTATCTACCTCATAGGGTTGTTGTGAGGATTTAATAAAAATGTAATATGCTACAAACAGTATTAGCACACGGTGAATGCTGTGTGTTCGCTATTATTTATCAAAATATTATAGTATTTAATCAAAATACTATTATTTTTATTGAAATAGGGTTTCACTGCTCAGTAATAGTAAGTTAGAAAGCTCTCAACTTAGATGATTCCAAAGGTTCCTTCTGGCTATGACCTTTTAGGACACTGAAATTCTGAAACAACAGGATTCTAAAATTCTAGGCTGTGACTCCAACCAGCAGAGAGGGCAGGGCTATTGGACGGAATGACAAAGTCAGACCCAAGCCTAAGGAGCAGAATGAAGGGAACTGACCAGCTAAGGGTTACCTCAGCCATCATCTGTCTATGTCTCCCTCCCCCACCACGCTGTTCCAAGAAGACTCTAAGCAGCTTACAAAAATGTACACATAAAAGCAAGAGAACATCAACTAAACATACGTAAGAAAAACTCGGGTAGGGCTGCAGACGGAGCCTGGAGTAAGGTGAGTAGACACAGTATGTGCCAGAGGCTAGAGGTCTGGGAAAGCCACGACTCACTTGGCTCTGAGCTTTCTGGTGGCCGATGGGAAGAAGGAAACCTGACCAGTCCCTGGATTCCGTGCCCCATGAGGTAAAAACAAACCGGCTGCTTAGAAGAAGCACAACTACTCCTGAGGCGAGAGCAGGGAATGTCCCAAGAGAAAAGGTTTGTCTGGTGCCCTTCTTTGCCCTTGCCAGTGGGGCCGGCATCCCCTAGGAGTCCACTGACCATGAGCCTCTGAGGCTGCACTCAGGGTCAGAGTCTACAGCAATCAAAGATCCAGGACCCTGGAATGGCGGTCCAGGCAGCGCCCCAGCATCCCTGGTCTGGGCAGGATTACCCATCCCTCCCCAAGCCTGAACACAGCCAGTGCCCAAAATAGCCAGAGCAGGAGAGGGTGCCAGGAAGCCCCGGGCAGGACCTGGGTAGGCCCGCCCACAGCAGAGGGCCCAGTGGGCCAATGAACACATCCCTGACACACAAAGGAGCACCTTCACTAGGAAACAGGGCCCTCCCTGGGAGTCTCCCACCCACCAAGCTCCCCCCTCAGCCACACGTTGCTCACGCAGAACCCAGGCAGCTGCTCCACCCTTCCCACAAGGCGGGCCTTCCTGCAGGAGCCAAATGGAAAAGTCTTCGAAGAAACACCACCCATAGGCAAGTGCCAGCCCCCACCTCCAGGATTCGTCTCCCTCAGGATCCTCCGGTGTCCCCCCCCCCCGCTGCTGGCCAAGACAATGGGGGTTATTCTGGGCTGCACGAGGTATTTAAAGCTCTGGCTGTGCCGCTGTCCCTGGGGAACAAGAAGCCTTGACCTCAGTCAGACCTTCCTGAAATTGTTGCTGCCCAGACTGTGATGGCTGTGTCCCATACAGTCTGCATCTAGCCTCTCCGGCCAGGCCCTGAGGCCCGGTGGGATACGGCACAAGTGCCTCCTCTTCCAGGAAGCCCTCAGGGCCACTGCCCAAGAACCTCAGAAGAGCTGGGTTCTGGCCCCTGCTCTGCCACCCATCTTCTCAACCTGTTTATTCATCTGCAAAGTGTGGATAATAATACCCGTGTGCGCTAAGCGCTCGGCGGCTTCTGCGGTTAAGATGAAGTCGTGTCTCCCCAGACACACGTGTGGTGTAAAACGTAAGCAGGGATGGCAATTGTGCCTGTTTGGTCAGTGTTGTGTGTTTTTTCTAGTACCTTGCACACAGTAGGTCCCAAATAAACATTTATTGACTGATATAAATATTTGTGGAATGTGTCTGTAACCCCCACAGAACCACCCACGGTGCTGGGCGCACCGATGGCTAATCCTCTTTGATAATATTGCCAGATCTCGTTTGGGGCACTTAGAACATGCCAGGCTTATGCTAAGTACTTTAGATGGATTCTCATTTCATTTGCTCAATAATCCCAAGAGGTAAGGACTATTATTATCTTATTTACAAGCCAGAAAATGGGAGTTCCACTCTCAGTGGTTAAAGAGCTTGCCAGGGGTCCCAAAACTACTAAGTGGTCAAGGTGGGAATCAAACCCAGGAACCCAAGCGTCTCTACCACCCTGCACAAACACGCCCTGAAGGAAGGCAGCAGAGTGAACACTGAGCTAGGAGCCAGGAGCCTGAACTCAGCCACTCAGTAGCTGTGAGACTTCAAGCAAGTCACTTGGCTTCTCTGGATCTGATTTCTTTTCCATGAAAACAGGGGCATTAATTCCTATTTCTCTGTGTCCTGAGTAGGATCAAAGAAACTAAGGGATGGGACCGTGCCACCCCCTCCCCAGGGGCAGCAGCTCTGGCCTATGCAGGGTGGTGGGAAGATATCCTGGGGAGGAGGGCAGTGCCCAGTGCTGGCTCTGGAACAAAGCTCAGCAGCTGCTGACTACAGCTGGGAAGAGCTCTGGGCCTGGCCCAAGCACGGGGAGAGAGAAGAGGCGGGCTGAGAAGTCACCTCTGGCCCTCCTCTGTCACCATTCCCTGCTGACAGCTGCTGGGGCCTCAGGGCCTAGGGCCCCACTGCAGGAGAGGGTGGGAGCAGGCTGGCTGGTTCATCTCAGTGTTCACGCTGCCAACTGCTCAAATCCCAGGGTGCCAGGACACAGGCCTTGTTACCCCACCCCACAGCCCTTTACCCAGTTCCTTCGGAAGTCTGGGGTGAGAGTGGGGCTGGAGCAAAGGTCTATGGGCCAAGCAGGCCTTGCCCCAGAGACCCTGGTGGGAGGAAGACGGGCAGGACTAAGTGGGAATGGGGTTTGAGGAGAGGCCTTGTGATTTTCCTGGCAAAGAGACGAGGTTGCAGGCCATTTAGGGAGGCTTCTTGGAGCCTGTGAACTTGGCCTTGGCTGGCCCCACCCCAGGCCCCTCTCAGCCCCTTCAGCTCCACTCCCAGCTCAGTGCCAATCCTTTCCAGTCCACTCCAGCCCACACGGCTCTCGCTCCTCTGAACTCAGGCATACCCATAATTACATATTTCCCAAAGCACTAGAGAAACAAAATTTAACCAAGGATTCCTGGGTCACTTCCGGTGTCAGGGGCAGCCTGGGAGATGTAGTTTATATTGCACAGGTACTCAAATTCTGGGGCATGTTCATAATCTTTTGGGAAGACTATTACTTTTATTTCATTTCATTAATAAATCAAAGCTATCCTAGGAAATGTGTGTTGGCCATATGTCACTCCACAACACCCTAGCCTGGCAGCTTCCTAGCTGTGTAGCCTTGGGCAAGTCACTTGACCTCGCTAAGCCTGTGTTCTCCTCTGTAAATGGAAATCAACAAGGCTGTTGGGAAGACTCAACAAGACAACCTAAGAGCTTAGCCCAGTGTCTGGCACTTACAAGGCTTAAGTGTCACTTCTTCCCTTTCCTCCCCTCCCAGCCCCACCCAGCCAGGAGCTCACAAGCAGGAAGAGTGACCTGACCTTTCGGGAGAGCAATTCCTGTTATGCCCTCCACAGGCTAGGTAGGGCTCCAACCAAGTCCTGGGCCCCTGGCTGCCAGGGATGGAAACTTATCAGAAGGGGAAGCCGACCCAGAGAAGGGAAGTGAGGCCATCAAGGAGGACCAACCAGTGTTGGAGAGCCTGAGTTCAAATCCCATTTGTGACACTGACAGCTCCACCCCAAGTGCTGCTAGAAGGATAAACAGCTCCAAGGAGACAGGGAGAAGTCTCACAGCCAGCTGAGGGCAGAGGCAGCCCCAGGACCCAGGTCTTTTGGCTTCAAACACAGGGTCCTTCTCCTTCCACAATGTCACCCCTTTCCCCAAGGCTGGAGTCTGGGGCCACACAGATGAGGACTTTGGGAGGGTGGCATTAAGCTGGGTCTTTGTCAGGGGTTCGATCAGCACCTGAGGCCCCAGTCTTAGAACTGGTCCCTCAGGTCGGGCCGAAGCTCCAGGCAGACAGGCCGAGCCGAGGAAATGGCAGGACGGGCAAGTGAGAGGTTGTGTCCTTGGCAGGAGAACTCACCTCCCAGGGACTCAGGTTACCGGAAAGGAAATGGTAAGTCTGCTGCCTGCCACCTCCGAGCAGGAATGTGTGCTGCCTGTGGGAACTTCCTGTCCACCTGCCCCAGGCAGCCCAGAGACACCCCCAGCTCTGGCCCACCCCTGGGGGTTCAGGTTGACCTTGGGGCTCCCCAGCCAAAGGGCATCTGTCATTCTGGGACAGTGGGAGCGGTTGTCACTGACCAATCACAGAAGAAGAGAGGGCTGGAAGGGCACCCCCAAAAGATTGAGAGCCACCCCTAAATCTGACCTGTCAAACACAGATTCTGAGATCCAAATTTGGGTGAATGGGCTGATCTCATTAATACAACATAGGAGGCATCACAGCGTGAGCTCTGGGACAGGACTAACCCCACTGGAAATTGGGCTCTGCCACTTCCCAGCTGGGTAACCTTGGGCAAGTCACTGCAGCCCTCCCGCCCCACATCTCTGATGTGCAAGTGACAAAGCCATGATGGGGACCCTGGGAAATTCAAGGAGCTGAGATGGGAGTGGCTTAGCACAGGGCCTGGCACATGGGAAGGGCCTGGTAAACAGTGGCTGTCGGGTAGTGAGAAGTATTGGGAAGAAGAAGGGAAATAATCAGTCATTGCTATGTGAGCAGGTTCTATGAGCTATGCAAGTTTTCTGCCCTCGTGGAACATTCTACTTGGAGCCAGCTGGACCATAAAATAATATTTGTCAAATGATGAGAATGCTAAAAAGAAAAATATAGCAAGGTGAGGGGACAGGGAGTGGCTGGGTGGGGTTGCTCCGTTCCACAAGCCAGTTAGGGAAGGTGACGCACAGGAAGCTGGTGCATGCCTAGAGGAGGAATGCTCCAGAGAGAGGGCACAGCAGTTGTGAAGGCTCCAAGGCAGGAGTATCCTTGGAATGTCCTGGAAACAGCCAGAAGACCAGTTATCTAACCCTCACAACTGCCTTGAGAGCAAGGTAGAACTGTCCCTATTCTTCAAGTTCAGAGAGGTTTGTCTAAGGTCACAGAAGGAGTAAGTGTTAAAAGGCCAGGATTCCAACTTCCTTCTCAGCTATTGTCCTCAGAGCTTCCATTCAAAGAGGCAGAGGGACAAAAGCATGTTAGGTATTCAGAGTCAGAGGTCTGATTCCTGCAGCCTGGCTGTGTGATCTCAGACGTTAATTTCCTTGCTGGGCCTTCATGCCCTCAGCACATGACTGGCCCAGCGATGCCTGTTCATCCACCTCCCAACTGATGAGGCAGGGGGTCAAAGAAGGAGGGAGGGCATGACGCTGGGAGACGAGCTTCCCTGGCACCTCAGACCCAAAGCTCCTCCCAGACAGGTGTGAACGCCGCAAGCAGACCCTGCCAATCTGAACTGGCCTCCTGCCTGGCCCCCACGAGTTTGCAGCCTGCCTACACCTCCGTGGGCCTTGTCCCCACCTAGCACCCAGGCTCAGCCACAGCTGGGAATCTGTTCTGCACTCCAGGTATCAGACATGCCCATCACCTTAGGACCCAGACCAGGAATAGTTCCTTGTGTCCTGACCCATGATTGGCCTTTGTAACCAGGGGTGCCAAAGCAGGCCAGCCCTCATGGGCACCAGGCCAGACCCTGAGGCCCGGCCAAGTGCAAACAGCATGCTTGGTGCCCAGATAGGGCGCGTTAGAGTGGGCAGGCTGCCCACTGCCCCGTCACAACAAACCATCGTCTCCGCCCTGCTGAGAGGGGCCCCGGCAGCCGGATGGGAGCTGGGGACTGCCAGGGAAGGCCTCCTCCACCCCCTGGGAATGGGCAATGGGAATCTTGGAGGCTGGACATGGAGATTCCATATGCCAGCAGCTGAACGGGGAAATAGGCAGAGACAGGCTGAGGGGAGTGGGTGGGAAAATAAGGGGAGAAGGTGGGCTGGATGGAGCCAAGTCTTGGACTTTTTAAAAATATATATATATATTTATTGATTTCAGAGAGGGAGAGAGAGATAGAGACATCAATGATGAGAGAGATTCATTGATCGGCTGCCTCCTGCACGCCCCCTACTGGGGATCGAGCTGGCAACCTGGGCATGCACCTGACTGGGAATCAAACTGTGACCTCCTGGTTCATAGGTAGATGCTCAACCGCTGAGCCTCGCCGATCAGGCGCCTACTCTCAGACTTTTTAACATTACTGATGGGGTCGGGTGAGGGAACAATGAGACCTCGCAGCTGCTGATGGAAAATGGCACAGGACCACAGAAGGCAATCTTGTCCAGCTCCATCGAGGCCCAGGGGTCTCTCAGGGCCCCATACCCTGAGGGAGTCCCAAACTGGGACCGGGAACCAGTGATAACAACAACAGCCATTCCTTACTGAGTGCGCACGGCACTGTATATGCCCCAACGCCACGCAATAGAACGTTCTGCAGTGATGGAAATGTTCTAGGTCTACATTGTCCAATAAGGCAGCCACAGGCCACCCAGGGCTATCGAGCACTTTAAAATGTGGCCCCGAAATAATATTTTTAAATGTTTTATTTCATTAAATCTTCCATTTAAATCATCACATGTGGTTAGCCACGACCATACTGGACAGTGTAGATGACACCATCCTTAAACCAAGACGGGAGGTAGCGCCCTCCCCACTTTACAAAGAAGGAAGCCGAGGCTTGCACAAGGCACACAGCTCGGAAGCCGCAGAGGCAAAATCAGAACCCAGGCCTGGCTGCCGCACTGTGCTCCCCACCCAGGGTTATTGTCAACGCTGGAAAAGAAGAGCGGAAATGGTACATGTGTGGGCGACGAGGCTGCCCAGTTAATCAAGACATCGCGTCTCTTGCTTTTGGCCTGAACTTTGTCAGCTACACCGGTTATCACACCCTGACCAGAAACTCAGACAGGCCATTTATAAAAGTCTTTGATTGAAGAAAGGGCAGAACGATGATAGACTAATCCCAGCTGGTTGAAGAGCCAAGTCTCTCTGGACGACTGGGAACCGTCGATGACAAGAAAGCTGGGCTTGGCCTCGCCGCCTCCTCACCCCAGACCCCATGCTGCCTCCAGATGCTCCTGAGAACTGGACGACACTCGCACAAGACACATTTTCTGCTTGTAAGCTTTTGTGTATACTGATCCCTTCTCCTAGAATGCTATTGCCATGCCTCCCCATCTAAACTGCTCATCCACCCTTCAAGGCCTGGCTTAATTGCTACCTCCACTCTGAAGTCGTCCTGGATGCCCCACAAAGATAACTTTCTCTCCCGCACAGCCATAGGACTTAATTTCTACCTTTCGAGAGCTTGAGATTTCGTCTTTATTATAGTCACTTGAGTAAATGTCTCTACTCTCCTGCTGGAACCAAAGCTCCTTGGGGACAAACACCAGGTTGGGTTTTTTCTTTATATTATATTTAAACCTTTAGATTCTGCCCAAAACTGAGTAGCAGCTAGTGGATAATAAACAAGTATTTACTAAGTTGAACTGAATTATAATACTGGCTTAGAAGTTTGGGGAGTCAGTATCTTATGGCTCTCCCCAATTTCCTGGGACCCTGACAGGTGAGTCCCTTCCCTGCTCTGGACCTCAATTTGTCCATTTGTAAAATGGGGGCAGGGATAGTACCCACCTTGTTGGGAGATTATTTGTACTTATTATATTTATTTAACAAGCATGATGTGCCAGGTACTTGGCAAAAGTTATCTTCATAACAACCCCAATGAGAGAGATATTATTAATAACTATCCCCATTTTATAGAAAAAGAAACCGAAAGTGAAATTCAATAGATAAATGAGATAATGTAAATCAAGTGCTTATTACACTATGGCATATGATAAGTGCTAAATAAAGTATAGTAACTTTTTTGGTTGTTCTGTATAATGAAGAGTCTATGGAATTAAGAAAAATGTGGGATACTTTTCCAGGGCTGGACGCATAGTCTCACAAAATATTTTCTGCTAGACTGACTCAGTCTCAAATATTCCAGTGACAGGCAGGGTGACCCTAACTAAGCCCAGGTTCTGACTCCCCAGCCCTTCCTCTGACCTACAGGGCAGTTGCTACTGTCGGTATCACAGGCCACAGCAGCAGAGAACTCTTTTCCTGCCCTCTTCTTTCTTCGAGGACCGGAAGTGTGGAAAGACTTTGGGGAGATGACCCCTGTCCAACTGTATTGGTCCCATGGGTCAATGGAGAGAAGAGTTTGATTAAGTCTCAAAGGCAGGGGACATTCTTGACCTTTTCCAGTCCTGCCAGGGGACATCTCCCCAACCCTAGCCCAGACCAAAAGAAGGGAAGACGGGGCAGAATTTGGGAGGGAATGAACGCTGATAGAGGTTCTACAATGGCCCCTCTCCATGCATCAGCTTTCACAACTGTCAAATGATAATAATTCCTACATCACAGGGGTGGGTAGTTTGCAAGATAAAATGAGACAATGTATGTAAAGAGGTGCTTCCACGGTTTTAACATGTACAGGGATCTCCTGGGGATCTGGGGGTCTTATTCACACAGATTCTGACTCTGTAGATCTAGGTGGCCTGAAACTCTGCATTTCTGATAAGCACCCAGGTGCATGGACCAGCCCATTGAGTTAGAACCGCACCTTGCATACAGTGGCCCTCAATAAAAGTTAGCGTCCCCTTTTCTTCTAGAGATTTAATCCTTTAAAAGCATCCCTAGGGGATTGGAACCTTTATTTCACCACTGGTGACGTTGAGTAACTTGCCCAAGCACAGAAGACTGGAATTCGAGGCCAAGTCTACACAGCCATCCTTCCCATGTATCACACCACCCCGGGCCCCACCCGAAGCAGTGGCAGCCACAGGCCTGGAGCTGAGGACGCACTAGCTCTGCCCCTCAGCCTCCTCACAGGCCCCTGCTGGGCCAGCCAAGGCCTCCAGCACGGAGGGCCTAGGCTCCCCACAAAGAGGCCTTGGGACATCACCTTCACTCCCTCAGTGGCAGCTTCCAGTGGCCTCCCCCTCCATCGCCTTATAAAGCGACCCAAGCTGCTCTTCCAAGTTGCAGTTTAATTTTATATGGAGTGAACCGACCGTCCTCTCCCTGCAGCCTGGGCCCAACTGCTTCACACATTCCTTCTGGAGCAACATTACCTAATTTAACCATACCCCTGCTCTCCAGGGCTCCCAAAATAGCAGCTGCACTGGGGGAAAATGCCCTAATGGTATCAAAATAAATAATTCTCCCTCCTCCCCCACTCTTGGCCTGCACCAGGCTCAGGACCCAGCCCAGGGAAGAGCCAGGGATGGGAGGACTGAGGTAGGCCTGGGTGAGACAGAGTGACCTCACCAAAGCCTCATGATCTCCATCCTTCTAGCCATCTCCATACACACATGTTCCTGGGATCTCCCCATCCCCCTGCCTCCCCCAAATCCTCCAGCTCCTATCATGGGCCAAGCCTAGGATTCAACTTTCACTTTCTCCTAATAATAAAATCTACAATAGTAATAATTGCTACCATTCCCCAGATATTAATTATGAGCTGAACACTTCCCACACCTTGCCTTGCTGACAGCAGCAAAGTAAGAATGAGTATCCTCCTGTTTCAGATGAGGAAATGGGGCTCAGAAATGTAAAGTGACTTGCCCAGCGTCACACAGCCCGGTAGTGGCAGAGTTAGGGTTGGAAGCCAAGCCCAGCTGCCCCAAAGCCCTAAACATCACACCATCTTCTAGCTTAGACTTTTCAGCAGAGCCTGAGCCCAGGAGAGGAGGAGCCCAGGGGTTTTTATGAGCTAGGAGAGGTTTGCTCACCTGGTATATTACCGTAGGGTCTGCTCCCACGGCTGGGGCCAAACCTCAGGGGCCTATTACACCCTAGCTCACATTTTACTCAGATCCTCTAGGCCCTAAGTCTGTCCCCAGGACCCCAGGGGCACAGGCTGCTTATCAATTTGTGGCCCGAAGCCCCTAGGCCCTGCTCCCCCACCCATGTCCCCCAGAGCAAGGCTGCCACATTAAAGCAGGGAACACCCAGGCTGCTGACATACCTCAGGTGCAACCAGTGGTTAAAGAGCTGGGAGGGGGGCCTCCCTCTCCCCTGCTCTCTTGCAGCCCAGAATAATCATTAACTGGGGCAAAGCCAGGAGTGAGAGCGGAGGCAGGGACCTGGGCTTCAGCACCCCCAGGACCAGCTCCAGGACCCTTCCCAGCTGCGGCCTTCTGGGGCCACCTTCCTAGCCACACAGCTGAGCCACCAAAGCCCCTGGTGTAGGAGGGAGTGGCTTGGAAAGCCTAACCTGGTATCCCTAGGACAGGTCGCCCAACAGGCCCCATAAGAGAGCCTCTGAGTACCCAGGGGTGAGAGAGCTGGTGGGGGTGGGAGTGGTAGGGAGAGGTCCCCCCTCCCTAGTCTGGATATGCTAAGTAATGGTGGTCCTTGGGACCAGTACCTGCCAGGGCAAGAGCTAGGACTTCTGGGAGATTGGGGGTAGCTGAGAAGGGATACCTAAGGCTTGCATGAAGTGGGGCCTCTTGGAGTGTTACAGGGAGGAGGTGGCTCCTGCAAACTCCCTCCCCCAGAAGGTCACCATTCTTCATCCTCCTCCAGCTAGAGAATTCCCTTCAATTGCTCAGGTGAAACTAAGGTGAGGCCCAGGCAGGCTGAAAGCTTTGATCTTATCACACATTCCTACCCCAGCCCCAGCAGTCCCTGTCTCCTTTCCCTCCGCTCTCCCCACCCCAGGTGAAAAAGCAGCCCATCTTAACCCTTTCCTCCCATTTTCTCAAGTCAAATCCAGGCTTGAGCTGATCTCTGCCTCCCTCCCAAGACCACCCCCCCGCAGGCCCCCACCCCAAGAGAGGGAAGACAGAAAAGAGGAAGGAAAGTGGAAAGAAGGAGCTTCGGGGCTATTTCGCTCATTTAACTCACTCAATGCCAAACCTGAGCTCTGCAGCTTCCATTTCTCCTAAATTAAAATAACCAGGCTCAGTATAAATAGCCCCACTATTTTCCACATCCATGACCTCATCTGAGACTCACAGCAAAATCAGCCTGTTCTCTTCTCCACCCTTGTGGGTCTTATCCTCTGCCTTAGCCCAGGGGAGCTGTCTCCACAGGTCCCCTCTTCCCACAAGCTACTTTCAAGGGAAACAGACTGTTTCAAGGGAAACAGACTGTTCAGTAACTACAATAACAAACGGGGGCTGAGACAGTCACAAAGACCCCAGACATCCCCAAGAGGCCATGTGGGCCCTGAAGTCTCTTTCTTGAATGCAGCCTCCTTGCCCCTCAACCTTTATATATATATATATATATATATATATATATATATATATATATATATATACACACACACACACACACACATATATATATATACATATATATGTATGTGTATATATATTTTTTATTTTTTTAATTGATTTCAGAGAGGAAGGGAGAGAGAGAGATAGAAACATTGATGATGAGAGAGAATCATTGATTGGCTGCCTTCTGCACGCCCCCTACCTGGGCATGTGCCCTTGAGGGGAATCAAACATGGGACCCTTCAGTCCTCAGGCCGAAGCTCTATCCACTGAGCCAAACTGGATAAGACTGCCCCTCAGCCTTTTATTGACTCTCCTATCAGACTTAAAAGCTCCTTCTGCCCATGCTTGGTGTTTATACCTAATACAGGACCTGGCACTCCATAAATGTTTGCTGAATGAATGAAAGAATGAAGGGTCCCATTTTTCATATGGGAAAAATTCAGCTCGGAGAAGCTAAATGACTTTGTCCTGGATCATACAGGGAGGGCCAGGAAGAATACAGGAATCTTATGCCTCCTAGTCTATGCTCACTCACTAAACACACATTGGCAGGTCCCCTGGATGTTAGCTTAGCGGCACTTGCCCAAGGGGCACAGAGGTGAATCAACATGGCAGACCGCTGCATGGGTAATCCCAGGTCCACATGGGTGGACAGGCGAGGAAGAGCCAAGGAAGCAGAGAGCCATCTCCCTCATCTGTTTCCCTAGCCCAGGCCCTGGCCCTTGTGGGCTGGTAGCATCAATGAACTGGTAAGGTGGTAGCTTCTCAAGGTGGCTGCCACCCCGGGCCCCAAAGAATAAAATACTATCAACTCTTGAAGGGAAGCTTTCTCCAAGAACTCAAGGTCCTGATCCTCTGCGTTGGCAGGCGGCCAAAAAGCAAGAAAGCAGCCCATTTTGTGGGTAGGAAAAGCGAGGCCCAGGCCTTGACTTCTTGCCTCCTGGTCTAGCCGGGTATAGGGCAGGGGACTGGGATGTCTATTGCCTCAACTATGTGGTGACTTCCTCTCATTCTTTCCCCGGTGTTAACGACTCCAGCAGCAGGCCACGACTTTCCTGTCCACACTCAACAACAATGCAAATCTAGGCACAATGGGGATGACTCCCTGACCCCTGCCCTGGATGTCTTCCTCCTCCACCAGCCTAATTCTCCTTGTTCTTTAAGCCCCAGTTCCTCCAGAAAGTCCCTCCAGATAACTCATGCCAAACTGATTTTTGCCTTCCCTGACCATCTGCTACTGTCCGGGCTTGGAGGTGTGGTGGGTACTTATGATTCCTGAGTCCTGCCTCTGCAAGACCCAGAGCTTCTGGAGAGCAAGTACCATGCCTCTAACTTCTTCCAAGAGGACATAGAACTGAATTCAGCTCCTACCTTCCTCTGCACCTGGCTATGAGATCTTGGGCAAGATACTGCCTTTCTCTGAGCTGTTTCTCATCTAGGAAATGAAAGTATAATCCCAACTACACAGGAAAGTTGATAAAGCAGATAAAACACTTAGCATGAAGTCTAGCACACAGTAGGTCCTTAGGCAATGAATGAGTGAATAAATAAACGGACGGATGAATTCTTGGCTCCTCCACTACACAGGGATGTTCAAATGACACAGTTTGGGGCTTGCATGTCGATTCTGGCCTCCAGCTGGGTCATGTGCTCCTGTGGCTTCTATTTCAGCCTAGCCCCCAATACAGAGGTGGGCAAAGGGCTGGCTCAGGACAGGCCCCACTCAGCAAAAATTCACTGACTCCCAACAGCAAAACCTACAGGGAGCCTGGGACCTGGGTGAGAAGGATCCAGGTTCCCAAGGGTCTTAATCCCAGGGAAAGGCAAATCCATCTCCCTGGGGAATGTTATCGCTAAGTTGAGATAGAGACCCAGAGGCAAAAGGCACCCAAGCCTGAGAAGTAGGAGCTGGATATGTCCACACAGCCAAGATGCAGCTTACTGTAGCCTCTGCCAAGTCCGGCCCAAACCACCTCCTCCAGGCAGACCACCCTAACTATGCCAGTTGATCCAGACTGTCCTCTCTCTGTACCCAACAGGCTAAAGGAATGACAACTCTGGGGTCAAACAACCTGAGCTCCATTCCCAGCTGTGCCATGTACTAGATGGATGACTTGGACCAGCCATTGCCCCCCTCTGAGCCCCCGTTTCACCCTCTGCAAAATGGAGGCTATTGCGCCAACCTCAAAAGATTGCTGGGGGGATCATATTCCGTAATGCCCAGCGAGAGCCCCTCGAAAGGCTTGGCTTAAGGGAGAATGGCAGTCTTAATCAAGAGAAGGCGGAGCGTGAATGTTCACCGAACACTGGCTGATGACTGGGTGACGGGTCACTAGGGAGGAGACCCTCGTCTCTATTCCTCCTATGCGCACAGGAAGGCAAATGGCAAGAGAGAGCGAACAGCTGTTAAGGGATAGAAGCCACTGGGGCTAGGATTTTGAGGCCAGAATTTCAAGCTATCCGGTCCAGTGAGGGATCCAAGAAGAGGCATGATCCCAGTTCCCAACTATTTGAAAACTGGAAACGCCAAACAAAGAGAGGAATGAGTCAGCTGGGATAAGGAGGGGAGGCCAGGACCAGGAGATGGGGGCCAGAGCTGGCTCCTTGGGGTGAGCATGGGGAGGTGGGAAAGGAAGAAGTGGGAGCACGGACCTGGAGGTGGGCTGGGAAGGGGCCAGAGGCAGCTGGGAATTCCCAGCCCCAGCCCAGGAGAAGCATCTGTGGGGTCACCCGAGGCCGCCTCTGAAGTCCTCCCCTTGCCCAACCCAGGCTGCTTCCCTATCTGCACAAATTGGGACTGGGGAAAAGGTGGGGAAAGATGCCAAATGTAAAAAATGAAACACCTGGATGTGATCCATGCAACAGCCCAAGTCCAAGGCAAGCGTGGGGGGAGAGGTCACCGTGAACTTTAGTCTTGCTGTTTCTCTGAGAGCCCATGGGGACCGGATTTAGAGCTGCGAGGCCTCATCAACCCTCGAAAATGAGAAACGGCTACAGGTTTTCCCAGGGCTCCCTGGGCAAGGTCCTGCCTCCTCCAGTTCGGGGCCTGAGGGAGAATGGACTGGGATCGAGTCCCAGGAAGCCTCCCTCAGCCGCTCCCCTTAAGATGCATGAACATCCTTTCTGCACCCATGGGAGCCTCCAGGCCACACCTCTTATTGCTCAGAGCCCACCAACTGCACACATCTGGGAAGGGGACAATGGGTCCACAGGCCCCAGACTTTCCCAGGCCCCACCCTGGGGTATGCCCCTCCCTCTCCCCCTCCAGGAAGGAGCAATCAGGGTGGAAGGGTGGACTCTGTCCTGCAGCTGCGGCCTCAGTGGGGGAAGGAGAGGCAGTGACAGATCAGATATAGTCACATTTAGGGCTCTCAGACTTCGGAAGAGAAACAGAAAAAGCAGGAATGATCCCTTTCCTCCGTCATCCATTCAACAAGCCCAGAGCAGGGCCTGGGTCAACAGATGGCAGATGGCAGCCGTCTTGATCAGAAGAAACTGTGTCATGCTGGGCACTGTGAACTCGGAGTCATATGCTACTCTGGCCTTGTCCTGTGCAGGAACAAGACTAATGGAAGAGCCACCAATTGTCAAACACCTACCACATCCCAGACACTGAGCCAGGTGCATCCACTTGGGAAATAAGCATCATGATCCTCATTTCTGACCTGAGGCTCAGAGAGAGGAAGCAACTTGCCCACAGTCACACAGCCAGTTGGGGCTGAGCCAAGACTTGAAGTCAGAGCCCTTTGAGCCGACACCGTTCCCTCACCCACAGTGCCCAGGGAAAGGGCACAGATAAGTGAAAGGCAGCAAGGTAGGCACCCAGACTTGTCCCACGGGTTCCAGGTGTCAGTCCAACACTGCCCCACCCCCATGCCATCCCCTCCATCCCCTGCCATTCTGCACCTTCCTCCCCAGTCTGTACCTCTTGGAGTTTCCCCATCTGTTAGTGACAGCCCCATCCTTTCTGGATGCTCAAGCTGGAAGGCTGTGGAGACACCCCTGACTCCTCTCTTTCTGTCCCACCTACACCCAATCCCTGGCAAACCCTGTCAGCCCTACCTTCACCATATCTTCAGGATTCAACTACTTCTTCGCACCTCTGTCACCCTGGTACAGCTTCCACTGCCTCTGGCCTGAGTCACAGCCTCCTTGCTTTTGCCTTTGACCCTCCATGTCTTCTCCACACAGCAAATCAAGTGATCTCTCATCTCACTCAGAAGCAAATCCAAAGTCCTTCCCATGGCCAAGGCTCTGCCGATCTCCCCTTGCCAAACCTCTGGCCACATCAACCATGCTCCCCTTCACTCATGCTATTCCAGCCATATGAGCCTCCTTGCTTCCCACAAACATGCTAAGCACACCTCTTGGCCTTTGCATTAGCTGTGCCCTCTTTCTGGAGTGCCCTTTCCCTAGATATCTGTAGGGCTCACACCCTCACATCCTTCAGACGCGTCTGTTTAAATGCCATCTTATCAGAGGATTTCCTGACCGCTTTATCACTCTCTATCCTCTCCCCTGCTTTATTTTTTCTGGCACTTAGGTATATTTATTGTCTGTCTTCCTGCACTAGCTATAATGTAAGTTATATGAGGGGAGGGAATTTGACATTTTTGTTCTCTGCTGTAATTTCAACACCTAGAACAAAGTTGATAGTTAGAGGATGCTCAATAAATATTTGTTTAATGAATTTTAAGTCTAACACACACCTGTAGGGGATTCCATTTGCAGAATATTTAGTCACATCATGGGTCCATTCATTCGCTCGATGCACACTATAAGCTTTGTGCTCCAGATGCCCCCCTAAAATCCAGAACAACAAGGCACCCTCCTCATGCCTCAGGGAAAAGGTCTGGTAGGTAGCTGGGAGCTGGTCCTAAGGACATCTTAGGGATACGACACGTGCCCCTGGGGATGCTCTGAGGTCCCTGCATGGGCAGCCATCAGGGAAAGGAGGGAGGGTGCATTCTGGGGGCGGCTGAGACTTGGAAGTCCCCACATTCCCTGGACTCAAAGAGCCGCCTTGTTCCCAGGGCTTTCATGATGGTGCCCCTGGCCCAGCCACCCCCAGCAGCCACGAGCCACTCCCCTCTCAAGGCCGCTATTGACATGGCCGACGCCACCAGGCTGGGCAGTGAGGCTGGCGGCTCCCCACGAAGCAAGTTCCACACATTCTTCTGGGTTTCAGTCAGCCAGCTCTGGGCACTGGGGTAGCCAGCAAGCCCCAGCCAGGCCCTGGGAGCAGGAGAGGGCAGCAGGGCCCAAGAGGCCAAGGCCCAGGTTGAGGCAACATTCCAGCAAGACCCTCAGCCCAACCTCCCCTTTCCTGGCAGGACGGAGACGTGGGGAAGGCCAGGGTGGGCCCTGGAAGGAGGGTGCAGTGGGCTCACAAGGTCTTTGGGAAGCTGCTGGAGGATGGGTCACATTCACCCCCTCCTCCACCAGCCTGATGCCTCTTAGCTGAGATGGGCTGGGGAGGGGGGCAACAGGCCAGGGCTGGGAGTCCTTCCCACATGCTCCACACGGTCTGAGGGTCCAGAACCCACATGTCTGGCCTTCAAGTGGCCTCTGAATCATCACTGCAGATCTTTCCACATTTTGGGCAGCCCCTCCTACCCTCCCTTCTGAGAATCTCAACCAAGGCCAGAAAGCCCTGAAGCCTCTGCAGACTCACACTAAACCTTGAGCCCCCAGGGGAGCCCAGTGAGGGCTCCGTGCAGGGCAGCTAGCCATTCCCCTCCGCCACCCTCGCTTCCCACACAGAGTAGGGCTGGCCCTGGCCTGCTCTGGTCTTAAAACCCCTGGATTAATTCAACTTTCTATAGGGTCTCAGAGAATATTTAATAAGGAATATTTAATGAGGAAATTAAACAGCTAACAAACCTACAAAAGAACAGATAAGCCCACCAACGACTGCCCTAGAGTTGAGTATTTCTAAGTTCCAGCGCAGGCAGGCCCTGTGGACCCTGCAGCCACACGCATCCCCAGTGCTTCTTATCCCAAAGCCAGACCCGCTCTTCTTGCCTGAGGTGGCCCCTGCACTACTTAGGGCCTGAGTTCTTACCTTTGTCAACCTGAGTGACCACGGTTTCATCAGCATCGACTGCCTGCCTGCCACAAGCGAGTGGGAAAGCAGAGCGGTGAGGAGAGCTTTGTCTGGCTTCTAAGTCTGACTTGTGGGGCCACTGCATATGGGCGGGAGTCACCGAGCAAGTTACCTCTCTGTGCCTCAATTTCCTCTGCTTAGAGAAAGCAGACTGTCCGAGTAGCTATAGCTGAATGCATTCAACTGTATTTACTGAGCACTTACTCCCTGCAGGCGCTAAATATAAAGCAGCAGGGAACAAAGATCGAGAAGGCCCTGCTCTCAGGAAGCTTAAATGCGAGTAGGAGGAAACAAGTACACAAATACATGTCTGATGGTGACAAAAAATAAAAATAAATAAAGCAGTACAAGGGGACAGCAAGTGACAGGCCGGGTAGCAGAGTAGTTGAGGACCTGAAGGATGTGAGGCAGAGGGTCACACGTATATTTTTGGGGCACACATTCTAGGCAGGCGGAACAGCAGATGCAAAGGCTCTAAGGTGGGAGTGTGTTCAAGAAACAGACCGAATGGTCCCGGGTTCCATTCTGGTCAAGGGCACATACCTCGGACGCAAGCTCCTCCCCGGTCCAGGCCCTGGTAAGGGTGCATGCAGGAGGCAACCAATCGATGGGTTTCTCTCACATGGGTATTTCTCTCTGTCTTTCCCTCTCTTCTACTCTCTCTAAAAATCAATGGAAAAATATCTTCAGGTGAGGATAAAAAAAAAAAGAAAAAGAAACAAAGACCTGTGTAGCTGGACTGAGAAAATGAGGGGAAAGTTGGCAGGAGGAGAGATTCGAGAGGTAGTGGGAGAGGCCAGATCTCACAGGGCCTCCAGGGCTTGGGTCTGACTGTAAGCAGCATGGAGAGTTCGGAGAGGTTGTGGGCAGGGGGACATATGAGGACCTGTTGAGAACTTGGGGCCTAGCAGACAGTGGGCACTTGATAAATGTGAACTGTCCACATTACTTTGTCATCATCAGGCCCTGCACCCCAAGACCTCCCTTCTCACCACTCCACGCTCTGAACTCAGTCACCTTCTGCCACCTTCCTTCCACCCATCTCCCAGGCCAGGCCTCAGACCCACAGATCCCAACTTGCCTGCACTCGGCCTGAGAACAGGCCTGGGCCAAGTCTGGTGGGGGCCAAGACTCCCATTCAAAGGGAGCTTGGCCTAGGGCATGGGGGGAAGGGGTCCATCTCTGTTCCATTCAGCCTCCACCTCCCTCTATGGACTGACCTGCAGCCCTCCCTAGGGAAATCGCCAGGGCACAACCCCCTCCCAGCAGCAGGTCTACAGCAAGGGGGAGAGAAGGGGTTGGGCAGGGCAGCCAGTTATGTCAAGAGGAGGACTAAACTAATGATGCCCCTGAGGGAAGAGAAGGCTCCTCCATTTCCGGCCAGCCCACAACCTCCCCAGCGAGGAAACCCAGCTGAGGCAGGAAACAGGTATCTCAGTGACTTCCCTCCTCAGCTCTGGAAAACACTGTAATCACGGTGGCCTCCTCAAGACTCCTATCTCCCGGCAGGGCGGGCCCCACGAAAGGAAGGGCTAAGGCCCCAGCAGGAAGAAAAGGGGTCAGCAGGCCCTGAGTCACCCAGACCTGGCCCCCTGCCCCAGCAAGCCTCCGCACCGCCATTGAAATTAGCCCCACATTTCATCACAGACCACTATCTCCTCTGTCTCCTGCCCCTCCTGAGACCCTGAGCTCCCTAAGGATCACCTTACCCTCCTCTCATATCCTACTCTCACCCACTCACTGCTGGCCTATGGATGTGAACTGAAGGGTAGAGGAGACAAAGGGCACGTGGGCAAGGAGGAGCACAAGGCTTGCTGGGGCACTGGCGAGGAACCCGGTATCCTTTAAAACTTACAACAACTCCTTACTCTCATTTTACGGATTTGAAAACGAAGGCTCAGAGAGAAAAACTTGCCCCAGATCACAGAGCTGGAAAATGGCAGCGCTGGGATTCAAACTTGAGTCTGTGAGCCTCCAGGGGCCAAGCTCTTTCCAGGCCTCCACCATCAGCCTGGGGTGGGACAGTGAAGACCTTGATGTGGTTGCTGAGGAGACTCTCTAATCCCACGGGACCGGAGCTGCCTACTTTCTGATCTCAGTTTTGGGAAAGCACAGACAGGGCCTGATCTTGCTCACCCATAACCCCCAGCCCCTAGCGCCGTGCCAGCTGCGCTGGTACACAATAGGTGCTTAGCCAGTATCTGCCCAGTGAGAATGAATGAACCCTGAACACTTGTTGACTGTCATGGGATGCTGCTCAATGAAGATGTGTTGAATGAACAAGTGAATGAGATGACTGGCTACAATCCGGGAATTTCTGTGGAAATTCCTCCAGAACACAGCAAACAACTCCACCCCCTCCCCACTCCTGCCATAGTAGAACCCAGGCATCCAGGAGCCCCGCATTGGGAGGCAAAGCTGGGGGAGAGTCAAAAAAGGCAGACAGGCCCTAGCCAGTTTGGCTCAGTGGACAGAGCGCTGGCCTGTGGACGGAAGGGTGCCGGGTTCGATGCCGGTCAAGGGCACGTACCTAGGTTGCAGGCTTCTCCCCGGCCCTGGCCCTGGTTGGGGTGCGTGCAGGAGGCCCCACCAATCGATGTAAACACACCAATGTTTCTCTCTCTTTCCCTCTCTCTTCCACGTTCTCAATGGAAAAATATCCTTGGGTGAGGATTTAAAAAAAAACACACACAAAAGGCAGACAGCCCATGTGCTAGGTTGGTGCCTCCTTTTTGGAAAAGTGAAAACCAGTGTTGGGAGCTGCAAGTTCAGGTCAAGACTGGGAGGCAACTGGATGGGCCCTGCTGAACATGTTGGCGTGCGAGGCTGAGAAAAAGGATTAAGGAAGCTGCCCAGATGCGGGGTGGGGGGTAGGAGAGGTGCTGAGTGGGTGGGTCAGGAGAGGTGAGGGGTCAGATCTGGGTGGGAATTAACAAGTGACTCAGGAGTCCAGAGGTGAGAGGGAGCTGGCAAGGCAAGGCAAGGCAAGGCTAGGGAGTCGGTCCCTGGGTAAACACTGGCCAGCTTAGAAAAATCCCTCTCTTGGCTCTGAGAACATGGAGGCAGGGGCAGGGACCGCATGGACCACCTCAAAAAGGGTGGAGGTGGATCTGTGGTTCCCCAGGGCAGGCCCAGCTCCCCAGATGTGCCCCCACCTACATCTGCCACCAGCTCCCTGCCCATTGACCCCACCCCACCCTCCTGGAGTTCATTCAGGTCCTCACAGCCTCTCCTGGCCAAGTATTCTCTTTTCCTCTGCAGGGGCCCATCCAAGCTCAGAGCAGGGGGCTGGGCTGTAGGGGCAGCCCCTCCCCGTCCCACACCTTGAAGACGGTGTGTGTGTGGGGGGGGGGGGGGGGGCCTGAGGAAGCAGATCCCCGGAATGTCCACCACAGAGCAGGCCCAGCACCAGGCACTTTCCTGAGCATTCCACCCAGTCCTACACATGCGCTTGGAGGCCACACATTTTATGTCCCTTCAGGCATGTGGGCTGGTCTCAGCTCCACTCGCTTGCTCCGGGTCACACAGCTCCTCAGTGGAGAGCAGGGATTGATTCAAGAGTGCTGAGCGGTAGGGCTCTGGGTCCGGCGGTGCCACCCAAGTCTCAGTGGTGTCCTGAGTGGCTCTTTCCTGGTGGCCGCCCGGTTACGAGCTCCCCAAGGGCACGGGCGCGTGTGCAGTTCCCGTGAGGGCTGCGAGGGTCTTCGCCGCCGCGGAGTGCCCCCTTTCAAAGCTGGCACAGAAAGGGGTGCCCTCCCTTGCCCAGCCAAGTTCCCACCCTGCTCCAAAGTTTCTCAGCCTGGTCCCCAGGAACGGAAGGCCGAGCCCAGCATAGCGCGACTCGGAGACTCGACAACGTGGCTCGGCGACCCACGGGCTCCCACGCGGGAGGCCCCGCCCCCGGCCCCACAGGGAGAGCCCCACGCGGGAGGGGGGCGCCGGTCTGTGCCGACCGGCCTGTGCCCACCCGGGGGTCCCTGACCGGCGCCGCGTCCGGAACCAGAGTTCCCACAGCGCAGCTTCGGCGCCCCCGCCAAGTTGGCGGGCACAGCGAGCAGGGCCCGGGCGCCCCCCCACTCCCCGTCCCTCCGCCCGCACACTCACCCCGAGCAGCCGCCCGTGCAGCAGCAGCGCCAGCAGCAGCGCGCCCGCCGCCCGCCGCCCCATGGCCGGCCCGCTCCGCTCCCTCGCACGCTCGGCGTCCGCCCGCAGCTGCCCGCTCGCCGGCCTGCGGAGTCCTCGGGACAGCGCGGCCCGCTCCCGCCCCCGCCACCCCCACTGCCGCCCGCCGCCCGCCCCGCCCTGCCCCGCCCCCGAGGCCGCCCGCCCCGCCCCCGGAGCCTGGCCCCGCCCCCGAGGCCGCCCCTCCGGGGGCGCCAGGCCCCGCCCCCGGACCGCGGGCGCCGCTCCTCCGAGCCAGCGGCACAGCCAACTGGGCCTTTGTCTGGCCCCCAGCCCCCTCCGCGGGCCGCGGCCCAGCCCGGCTCCCCGCCAAACCCGGCCTGGAGTATAGAATGGGACGGGGGGACGGGGCCGGGGCCGGGGGCCGGGGCCCGGGGCCTCCCTCCCCTCCCCTCCCCGCGCACGCCGCTCCTGCACGCCCCCACGGACTGCCAGACCCGTAAAACCCCTTTCCACCTTTCCACACTCCGCCAGCGTGACCCCCGCTGCGGGCAACTCTGGAGGACGGGCACCTGAGCACGTGCACGCACTCGCGCCAACTTTCGCTCACAGGACACTTGCACACTCACAAGTGTCCGGCACTAGCACTTTCATCTGCTACCCGAGAGCACTCAGCACATTTTCACGCTTGTACCAACTTCCATACACGAATAGCCTTCAGAGACACAAAAGAATACTTTATCTCTTCAAAGCTCTCACCTCTCTCTGCAGGTGACACAGTGGACACAGCTGACACACGCATATTCACATGTTTACACAGATTCACATAGACATGAAGCATTGAGGACACCTTTTTCACACACAAATTCCTCACAGGCGCCTACAGTTCACACACACAGGCCAACAATGTTCTCACACACTGACCAAAGTGACCTACAGTAGGCTCTCAATCCTGAACTGCCCCTGACACATGCCATTTTCCATATAAATCACAGACCAACTTTGATTCCCATAAATCACAGCCCCTGAGACAGAGACACACCAGCTCACACATCCAGGCCCAGACACAGACAGACCCTGCCAAAGCCCCAATCACAGATGCTGGGGCGGTAAATCACAGTCCCTGATGATCCCCATCTGACACAGACCCACGGCCGGACGGCGCACATGGCCCCGCCACCAGGTCGCCCTACCCGCCCACGCACAGGGCTCCTTTCTGCCTGAAAATTTCCAGGACAGCCCAAGCTGATGGGTGGAGAGAAAATTGATGTGTGCGTAGCTTAGAGGAAAACCTTTTGAGTAATGATAGAGGGAGGAGAAGAAAAACTGAAGTTTCCATTGTTTCCTCGAGAGTTGCTAGGTTCCAGAGACTCGCGGCTGGGTTTGCAGCCAGGAGTGAGGTGAGCTGTGGACAGAAGGAAATGCCTAGCTGACAGGGTGGCACCAGGCCTGGCTCCGGAAGGTGTGTTCCCTGTGATAGCAGCCTGCAATCTCCCAGGCACTCTGGGGCCCCCTAGCCAGGCACCTGGGGGACAGAGAAAACACTAGCAGGCTGGCTTCCATCCCAGATAGGTGTCCCATCTCTAAAAGATGGGCTTCTCCACCTTGTGGGGCATATTTCTGGGGGACCAGCTCAGAGCTGTAAGGAGCAGAAATTCACCCACAGTGTTTCGGCCAACTCCCTGTGCCCAACCCAGATGCCAGGCACAGCACTGAATAAGACCTTTTTTTTTTTTTAAGAAAGAGGAGGGGAGAGAGAGAGAGACTCCAACCAACTGAGCCACTAGGGCCAGGGCAAGGTCTGTTTCTGATCCAGACAGGGAGATAGGGGTGGACAGCAGAGGGACACCAGATCTTCACCCTTGATGAGCTCCTAGTCTGATGGAGGAAAGAGGAAGGATATTGTCTCTGTTTTCATATTGTTTTCAGTGCGATGGAGAATCCTGCCCCCACCACCGAGCTGTGCAACCTTGAACCAACGATTCAACCTCTCAGTATATCTCCTTCTCATCATCAAGAAAAGGAGACTAATGCTAAGACCTGCCTTATAGTGTTATGAGAGTTAAAATGAATTCATATATATTTTTAAAAGAACCGTTTCAGGCACGTAGTAATAACTAAATAAGCGGTGGCTATTTCTCTTATTACTGTTTCTGGGTGAGCTCCGATTCCGAAGAGGGAGACACAGCTCTGCCCTCAGATGGGGGGGAAGGGGCTCCTGTCTGATGGAGGAGCAGCTTCTCACCCAATGTGTTAATCCCAGTCTGAAGGCCAGATGCAGCCCCCACCCCAAGGATCTCCGGTCTGATGGAGGACTACAGCCTTGTGCCTGAGAACTCCCTGTCTGATGAGGAAGGCTATAAAACTCCGCTGACTTCAGACTTGGCCGGTGGCCAGCGCTGGTGGCAGGGTTTTTTCCAAGGCCTTGCCTGTCTGTGGAGGTCAGCATCCGTGACAAATCGCATTTCGTGAGCTGCCTCAGTGTCTATTCCCTACCTCCGGCCCTTTAAGTCCCAGAACTTCGGCTTCTTGGATGATTTGCTCATGAGCAAAGGGAAAAAGGGAACAAGTAACCCTTTGTAGATGTTTGGTCAAGACTAAAACCCAAGCCATAAGCCCTGCTTCCGAAAGGAGGTTGGGGAGAGAGATGGTAAAGCCGACTGGAGACGGGCAGGAGTGGGGCTGCCGCGGAGAGCAGGAAAATGCGGCCTGTCTAGAAAGCCTTCCCGGGGAACTCCACCCACCCTGAGAACTGGTCATCCACCTATTTATTCTGCATCCTCTCCCCACGAAGGGACTTGGCCGGCTCTGTTCTATTTTGCAGTCCTTGATATCTTTAGTAAATGTTCTCAAGTTGCTTTGTTTAGGGCCTGGCTTTCTCCTCATATGGCTCAGAAGAGGAGTAGGGGCAGGGCCTTCTGGGCTTCGCTGAGCCTGCGAGGCGCCTGTAATTGCACTGTACGTGCTCATAACTCCCAGTGCTCCTCACACTCTGGGAAAGAAACAACTCAAGTCTTGCACAAGGTTCCTCAGATAAGGAGAGGCTACAAGAGCTTGGGTAGGCACGAGCAGCCAAGCACTCTGGCTTCTGAGAAAAATCTGGAGTCGGGGGCCTTCTGGAACCAGTAGCCACAGCGCCTGTGAGTCACCTGCTCCCAAGTTGACGGGACTCAACTTCCCCTGGCTTTCACTCGCACTCCAACTCTTTCCTCTGCCTCAGACCTTCTCCCTCATGTCACCTTTTATTTATTCATTCATTCGTTCAGGGCTGCAGGGGACGGTGAAGGAGGTGGTTCACTGCACAAGGGTCTGCAGTCAAGTGGGCCCTGTGGTGAGGCTGTATCTGCTCGGAGGGGGTACCTTTTGCGAATATGAGCAGAGACACTGTGTGGACTAGCTGTGGCCCTGCACTCATTCAATAATGAAAGCAAACATCTATTTTGCACAGGGTTCCAATGCCTGTGTGGGAAAACAGGTGCTAGCATGGTAAAGATATGTTTTTGGGTGAGAATGTGGAGTAGGAAATTGCTATTGAGAGGGAGTAGGATGGAGGAAAGGAAACAAGGAGATGATGTGGCAAAGAGGGGGAAGTGGAGGGAGGACATAGTTCTAAGCAGGCGGTAAAACTTCCCTTGGACAGCCCAGCCACTGTGGCTCAGTGGTTAAGCATCGACCCATGGACTAGGAGATCATGGTTCGATTCCCAGTCAGGGCACATGCCCTGGTTTCAGGCTGGGTCCCCAGTGGGAGGCAGGCATGCAGGAGGCAGCCGATCATGGATTCTCTCTCATCATTGATGTGTCTGTCCCTCTCTCCCTCTCCCTTCTTCTCTGAAATCAATAAAAAAAATTTTTTTTAGAAAGTTCCCTTGGCCGAAACCGGTTTGGCTCAGTGGATAGAGCGTCGGCCTGCGGACTGAGAGGTCCCAGGTTCGATTCCGGTCAAGGGCATGTACCTTGGTTGCGGGCACATCCCCAGTGGGGAGTGTGCAGGAGGCAGCTGAATCAGTGTTTCTCTCTCATTAGTGTTTCTAACTATCCCTCTTCCTCTCTGTAAAAAATCAATAGAATGTATTAAAAAAAAAAAAAAGAAAGAAAGAAAGAAAGAAAGTTCCCTTGGACAGAGAGCAGACCCTGCAGGGCCTGGCCAGATACAGTCCTGCCCATTTTTCCAGCCACATCCCTTCCCCAGCATGGTCTTTGCACATGCTGTTTCTCTTGAGTGCCTACTCTCTTTTAGAATCCAGATCAAACTTCATGGCACCAGAGAAGCCTTCCCTGACCTCCCTGGCTAGATCATGTCCCTGCTATACTTTCCAACAACCCCCCACCCTTCTCTCTCTCTTACCATTTTTGACAATAGCAATAATTGGGAAGATCATTTAACCTTAGGAGGCATAACGAAGGCACAATTGTCTTGTTTCTCTCTTGGTCCCAACTATATCCCCTGTGAAGAATACAATGCCTGGCACAGAGTTGGCACTTGAGTGAATAATTTTATTTGAGTAAAAGAACAAGTTAAAGCAAGCATGTCATAAGGCATAAATGGCCCCCTTCTGGTTTATACTTGGGGCAAAGATAAACTCCCTTCCTTGACCACCACTGAACCTCATTTTTTATCACTACCACAGCCATGGGATTATAGACAAGTGAGTGCATTTTAAATATATTTTTATTGATTTTTCACAGAGAGGAAGAGAGAGGGATAGAGAGTTAGAAACATCGATGAGAGAGAAACATCGATCAGCTGCCTCTTGCACACCCCCCACTGGGGATGTGCCCGCAACCAAGGCACATGCCCTTGACCGGAATCGAACCTGGGACCTTTCAGTCCACAGGCCGACGCTCTATCCACTGAGCCAAACCGGTATCGGCATGAGTGAGTGCATTTTATTACTTCCCTTTATCAAACAAGGAAACTGAGGTCCAGGGGATGAAGTGGCCTGCCTAGTACACACAGTCAGTGTGGGGTAGAGCCAGGATTCACGTGCATGATTGTCTGCCTCCAGAACCCATTCCCAATTCTGCTCCCCACCCCACCCTGCCTAGGGTTATGCTCAACTCTGCACAGGCAGAAGTGAGACTCTTTTGAAAATGGCTTTGGATGTGTTCCTCTGACCCCTCCTGTCTCCACACCATCCCTCTTCAATCAGCTTCTTGCGGAGCTCCTGCTGTAGATGCCAGGCCCAGGGGCTGGGTCCCCATACTGTGCCTCATGGATCACCTGCTCTCTGAGATGCTCCTTGGGAAAGGGATTCCCTAGTCAGGAAGATTGGGGATTCCCTGCTCTTTCCCACAGTTTGGCCATCTCAAGAAACACCAACACAGGAAAGTTTCTGAGCAGACCTCCAGTGCAGTCACCCATTCAGCTGTGTTTTGTTGTTGGTTGTTTTTTTGTTTTTTGTTTTTGAGAGCTAGAGGGAGAGGGATAGAGATATAAAAACATCAATAAGAGAGAAACATTGATCGGTTGCCTCCTGCATGACCCCCACGGGGATCAAGCCCAAAATCGGGGCATGTGCCTGACCAGGAATTGAATCGGTGACCTCTTGGTTCATGGGTGGACACTCAGCCACTGAGCCACACCAGCCGGGCCCAGCTGTTAATGCAGCATTCCTCAACATACTCAAGATAGGGACCTCCCTTGTTTTAATGGAAAAACCTTGTCACATCTCACAAGATTAGTGTTTCTCACAACACACTTGGCACATACTGCCCCAGAGCCAACTCCTGAAAGACCTCAACAGTTTCTACAATTTGAATTTGTCACTCATGCTCCGCCACCCCCATGGCTCCCCTCCAGCCAGGCTGGAATTCTCATGGTCTCCACATGCCCCCTCACATTCCTGCCCACACGCCCCTGCTTCAGCCATAGAAGACTTCTGTGCAGGACCTGTAATTGGAGCTCCAAAAATGTTCATTTCCCTTCTCTTGTCATTGTACACATGTGCATTTTTTACCCCATGTGATCCACATATGCATATGATTTCATGTTTTGCTTTTTCTGCTTAACATTCTTCTCATTAACGCCATGCTATGTGTCAGTAAAGACCAGGGCCACTTAAAAATGGTTCCGTGGATCAGTGCCAGTCCTCCAACTGTTTAGTACCAGTCTGAGATGAGATAAGAAGCTTGTTCAGAGTGGAAACCAACCGTATCAGTAAGCACTCTGTTTAGCTTAAGCTAACACTTTTTTTCTTGCAATACTTGGTCCATTTGGGAAGCGGCACCTAGACACATTCTGGTACAAGCTCTTTTTCTTCTTTTCTTTTTAAATATATTTTTACTGATTTCAGAGAGGAAGGGAGAGGGAGAGAGAGCAAAATATCAATGAGCCGAAACCGGTTTGGCTCAGTGAATGGAGCGTCGACCTGCGGACTGGAAGGTCCCAAGTTCAATTCCGGTCAAGGGCATGTACCTTGGTTGCGGGCACATCCCCGGTGGGGGTTGTGCAGGACGCAGCTGATCGATGTTTCTAACTCTCTATCTCTCTCCCTTCCTCTCTGTAAGAAATCAATAATATATATATATATATATATATATATATATATGTATATATATATATATGTATGTATATATATATAGAAACATCAATGATGAGAATCACTGATTGGCTGCCTCCTGCACGCCCCACTGGGGATCGAGCCCGCTACACGGGCATGTGCCCTGACTGGGAATCGAATTGTGACCTCCTGCTTCATAGCTCGGTGCTCAACCACTGAGCCACGCCAGCCGGGCATGGTACAAGCTCTTTATTTCAGACTAGAGGCCCGGTGCAGAAATTCGTGCATGGAGGGGGGTTGTCCCTCAGCCCAGCCTGTACCCTCTCCAATCTGGGACCCCTCAAGGGATGTCCGACTGCCCGTTAACGGGCACTCGGACATCCCTCTCACAATCCAGGACTGCTGGCTCCCAACTGCTTGCCTGCCTGCTTTCCTGATTGCCCCTAACCGCTTCTGCCTGCCAGCCTGATCACCCCCTAACCACTCTGCTGCCAGCATGTTTGCCCCCAACTTCCCTCCTCTGCTGGCCTGGCCACCCCTAACTGCCCTCTCCTGCAGGGTTGATCACCTCCAACTGCCCTTCCTTGCAGGCCTGGTCCTTCTCAACTGCCCTCCCTTGCAGGCCAGGTGCCTCCCAACTGCCCTCTCCTGCTGGCCATCTTGTGGTGGCCATCTTGTGTCCACATGGGGGCAGGATCTTTGATCACATGGGGGCAGCTATATTGTGTGTTGCAGTGATGATCAATCTGCATAGTACTCTTTTATTAGATAGGATAGAGGCCTGGTACAGGGGTGGGGGCCAGCTAGTTTGCCCTGAAGGATGTCCCTGATCAGGGTGGGGTTCCCTTGGGGCGTGGGGCGGCCTGAGCGAGGGGCCTGTGGTGGTTTGCAGGCAGGCCACGCCCCCTGGCAATGCAAGCAGAGGCCCTGGTATCTGGAATTTATTTTCCTTCTACAATTGAAACTTTGTAGCCTGGAGCAGGGCCAAGCCTGGGGCTCCCTCCGAGGCCTGTAGCCATTTGTGTTGGGGTTATAATTGAAACTTTGTTGCCTTAAGCGGGTGGGCCCGGCCAGGGTGTGCGGAAAGCTTTGCTTCCCCTGTTGCCGGCGGCAACCCTGGCCTGCTCTCTCAAGCTCCATTCTGCCGCCATTTGTTTGAATTTGTTTACCTTCTATAATTGAAACTTTGTAGCTTGAGTGGAGGCTTAGGCCTTCAACGGCTATGGAAAGCTTGGCTTCCTCTGTTACCTAGGAAACCTTGCTCTCTGTGGCTGAAGCCATCTTGGTTTGGGTTAATTTGCATACTCGCTCTGATTGGATGGTGGGCGTGGCTTGTGGGCGTGGCTTCTGGGTGTGTCGGAGGTATGGTCAATTTGCATATTTGTCTATTATTAGATTAGATGGTAACCGTTAGCAATTTGCGGGCCATCTACTTTGAATAGCACTCATCTTGAGTTTGCACATAGTACTTCTAATAATGATTTGGTGTTGTGCCTGGTCGACATACTGTTGTTCATGAACCCTATCTTATTGTTGGGTGGCCGTTTCCAGGTCATTGTGGTTCAGACAGCATTGCTATGACCAGGTATGCATGCATCCATGCGTTTACTTTCCCAGCTCCTTCCGTTTTGAAGGACCACAAGTCTGAGGCCAGGGAGGTGAAGTGACCTTGGTAGAGTCACGAGTGGCAGAGGCACCCCTTCCACCCAGACCTCCTGACCTTGGCGCCTTGTTCCTCCAGCCTGACCGCCCTTCCTACCGGCCGACTTTCCATTCCTTTCATGCTTTTCTTTACTAGGCTAGGAACCTTCGGCAGTGTTTCCACATGTTGTCTTTTGGAGCTCGAGAGAAATCCTTTTGGAATGTCCTGTGCCTTCTCCCTCCGGCTTTGTTCAATTGTTCACAAGAAATTCCTGCCCTGCTGGGAGGAGCTTAGGAAGCTGTAAAGAAAGTTTGCCAAAAATGGTGCTACCAGCTCAGGCACAGCACATGTCCGAGGCTCTTCCCTTTTCCTGAGATTTCAACTTTAAAGAGGGCAGTGTGGATGCAATTGAGGGGGCGGGTGTGCCCCATTCCTAGTATTATGTCTCTTATGGGGAGCAAGCAGGGGCAGTTGTGTAGGCAGAGAAGACAGTAAGGGATAAAATGGGCCTCAGGAATGGGGTGGGGGGTAAGGGGGGTAGAGACAGGGGCCCTAAGGCTAAGGTTCCGGATAAGAAAGATTAGGGTGGAGTGAAGGGTCGGGAATAGGATGAGTGTGTCTCTCAAACATGAACCTTAGTCATACAAAAAGCTTCATTTTATTTCTAGGATCTTAGAATAGTGGTATCAAATTATCTGTTTGAAAGGAGTCGCATTAGATTGTTTTAAATACACAAAAATAATTCTAATATCATGCACTTATACCCAATGTTACCAAATGATGCAGGGACCAGTGGATTGGGCAACTGAGACAACAAGTGACCCTTGAGGAAATTTCTCCCTTTGCTTACTATTTCCTGTAAGAGCATGTTGTACCAGGTTAGCACGGCCCTGTTCAGAAGACTGGAGTTGGGGGCAGCCCAAACCCCTGGACTTAAATACAATCCTTGCTTTGTCTAATTTATTGCATGTTTTAGATGCCAAGATTTACCCCTCTTTCTTTTAAAATCCATTCAATAAATACTAAGAAAAAAACCCCAGCGGTTTGAGTAGAAAGGGCATTGGCTGAGGGTCAGAGGCCTGGGTTGGAATCCCAGCTCTGCTACTTTTCAGCTGCAGGAGCTTGGGCATGTTACTTTCTCTCTCTGAGCCTCAGCTTCCCCCTCTGCAAAACGGGGTACTAACACCGAGCCTCACAGGGAGCTGAGGGCTGAGAGCCTATGTTTCAGGCCTTGGCAGCATGCCTGGCACTTAGCATGGGTGCTTGCTTAATAATGAAGGAGTTTCCCCGGCCACACTCTGCTGTGGGGACACCTAGGCCATTCTGTACACAAGATGGACAGCACAGTAGGCCGTGACATTGTTCTGCAGCCTGCCTGCTGCTTCCTGTTTACATGGACCTTGCAGATGCATGGTTTGAATGGTGGATACGGGGACTTCCTGTGGCCTCCACATGGCCACACGAGGCAGAGGGCCTTCTCTAACTAAGAGCCTTATTTTCTCTGGACTTGGGCTGAGTGACTGGTGGAAGGGATTTGTGAGTCATGAGTATATATCCTGAGAAATTTGAGCCAGGCACAGAGATCCTGTCCCTTTAGGGTACAATCGAATCCCCAACCAATGGTCAAATTTCATTTGAGCACCTACTATGCACTGGGCTCTGTAATGACATCTACCATTCCTTGGGCACCCACAGTATGCATTTGTGGAGCACCTTCTACTTCCAAGATGTTGTAATCCTAAAGATAATTATTATTGAGCACCTACTCTGCACAACCATTTTTTGTTCTATGCACTGTAACCATCTTTAGCACATCATTTATACCTGATCTCCCTGTGCCTCTGTTTCCTCAACTGTACAATAGGGACAATAGCACTTTACTTAAAGGATTGGTATGAGGCTTATATGAGTTAATACATATAAGGCACTTAATGCCTGGGGTATAGTTAAGAGCTTAATGAATGTTGGCTGTCATCATTATTAGTTATTGAAAGTCCACAGTGTGCAAGGTACTGTAATTACCAGTTACCATTACTGAGCACATACTGGGCATAAGGCCCTTTAATCCATATCAATATAATTGAGCCCCTGTTGTGAGCCAGAACTGGGCTAGATACTGGAGACCTCAAGAACAGTGTCGTAGGCAAGGGTCTTACACTCTGATTAGGGGAAATGGGACCATTTTTGAGGTAGACATCTTTAGGAGAGTCAGAATGACTCTTCTGCAAATATGGGCTTAAAGCAGGAAGGAGATGGCTTTGAGGGGCCAGATTGGGTTTAGGAATCAGGGCACTATTTTTTTTTTTAAATCTTAAACACTTTATTTATTGGTTGATTTTAGAGAGGGGGAGGGAGAGGAGAGAGAGAGAGTGAGGGAGAGACATTGATTTGTTGTTCCACTTGTTTATGCATTCATTGGCTAGTTCTTGTATATGCCCTGATGGGGATTGAACCTGCAACCTTAGACTATTGGGATGACGCCCTAACCAACTAAGCTACCCGACCAGGGCCTCAGAACACTCTGGAACTACCTCTTGAGCTGGGCCAAATGGATTCTAACCAGCTATATTCCTGTGACTATTTACCTGGGGAATAAGTCACTGGAGGGCTGAGTATCCCCTCATACAAAGGCCAAAATCTTCTTCCTGGGGAGGTAAGAGATGCCAGAGACAGAGAAAGAAGCTGCTGAGCTTTGAACCCAGGAAGGATCACCCTTGTCCTTCAGAGACGGAATAGAAGCGGGGGTGAAGTCAATGGGCTGGGGATTCAGTGCCCCCTTCCTTCTTCCTATCCTAGGACCACCACAGCAATCTCATGGTAGAGATATTCAGGCTTGCTACCTTCTCTGCTTGGCCATAGGGCTAGGCCACCTCCTCCAAGAGCCATGGAACCTTGTAGACCTCCAGGTTATTTCAAGGTCAACCCCATTCCATACTCTATTATTGCCCTCATATTTCCAAGGAGAGTTCCAGCAAGAAGGATCTGGCTGGGTCTGAAGTTCAGAGCCACACAGAAATGGGTCCTTAGGCCTGAAGTAGCCCCTGGGCAGCCTGGGAAGATAACTCAAAACTTAGGAGACTTGAGTTCGGGTGAGGTACAATCTCAATTCTCAGCTCAGAAGGCTCTAGGCCTCCTTTGGGACCAGGAGAAATGCAAAAATATCAGAGTCCGGGGGCCCTTAGAGATCATCAAAGCTACCCCATTCGTGTTACCGAAGAGGAAACAGAGGCATAGAGAGGGGAAAGGATGAAACCAAGGTCTCTGGGCAGGTGAGTAGCAGAACTAGGTTGGAATCCCAGGCTTCAGAGTCCCCCAGCAGCAGGTTGGTAGATAGCTGGGTGCCTTGTGGGGACTGTTGAGTCTGAAAGTTCGGAGCCTTCAGTTGCCCAGGGAACACTTTCTCAGATATTCCCAGCAGGAAATGTGGGACTACCTATTCTGACCCTCCAACCCTCACCTGGCTTGGACAGAACCATTCTTTTCAGAGATTTCCCAAGAAGGGCTATCCTTCCACCTGTCACTGTCCCAGGTTACCTGTTCCAACACGTCTCACACTGGGCATTGTAAACTTTTCTCTACATCCACCTTGGGCCCTGGTCACCAAAACCACATCTTTAGACGCATAAATATGTATGAAACACTTGGAACAACAACAACAAAAAGAAACAAAACACCACTTAGAACAGTGCCTGTAAGGGCTCTACAGGGTTTGCTATCATCATCATCATCATCATCATCATCATCACTTCTACCTTTCTGCTCACATGGGCTGTGCTAGTTAATAACCCTGGAAAAAGAAGAGTTTGGATGGGGTTGGGTATAAACAATCTATTTCTTCACATGCAGGAACCTCCCCAGGGATCCATGCAAGATAAAAACCAGTGGTTCCTAACAGACCTGTGGGCTTCACACTCAGCCAACAAGTATTTTTGTTCATCTCACAGAGCCTTATGACTTTTTTTAAAAAAAAGTATGTTTTAATTGATTTTTAGAGAGAGAAGAAGGGAAATGGGTAGAGAAATAGAAAAATTGATAAGAAAGAAACATCATTGATTGGCTGCCTCCTTGCACATCCCACACTGGGTCAAGCCCTGCAACCTTGGGCATGTTCCCTGACCGGGAATCAAACCATGACCTCCTGGCTCATGGGTTGACACTCAACCATGAGCCACACCAGCTGGGCTGACATTTTTTAAATTTGTTGCTAACATATTAAACTCAGATTCCTGGCTTTTCTTGAAAAGGCAACAACCCATTTGAGACCGGTTTTGACCAGTTATTCCCTCTCCACTCAGATACAGTCAGTCTCCACCACCCAGCCCAATTCACTCATTAACTTTTTAAAATACTTTTTTATTGATTTCAGAGAGAGAAAGAGAGAAGGGGAGAGGGATAGAAATATCGATGATGGCCCTAGCTGGTTTGGCTCAGTGGTTAGAGCGTCAGCCTGTGGACTGAAGGGTCCCGGGTTCGATTCCAGTCAAGGGCACATGCCCGGGTTGTGGGCTTGATCCTCAGTAGGGGACATGCAGGAGGCACCCATCAAATGATTCTTTCTCATCATTGATGTTTCTATCTCTCTCTCTCCCTTCCTCTCTGAAATCAATAAAAATCTATTTAAAAAAAAAGAAATATCAATGATGTGCTAGCCAGTTTGGCTCAGTGGATAGAGTGTCAGCCTGCAGACTGAAGGGTCCTGGGTTCGATTCCTGGTCAAGGGCATGCACCTTGATTGCAGCCTCCTCCCAGCCTGTGCCCTGGTCAGGGCGTATGCAGGAGGCAACTAATTGACATGTTTCTCTCACATTGATATTTCTCTCTGTCTCTCCCTCTCTCTTCCGAGCTCTTTAAAAATCAATAGAAAAATATCCTCAGGTGAAGATTAAGAAAAAAAAAAGAAACATCAATGATGACAGAGAACCATTAGTGGGTCATGGGTCCATGCTCAACCACTAAGCCACACCAGCTGGGCTCACCCATTAACTTTTAACTGCCTGCCCCGTAAGTCCTCGAATTTATAATCCCCAATCTAAATGGCCATTTCCCTCAATGGAGCCTTGGAAGGAGCATTTTGCCACAGACAATTTATTTTTCACAACTGCAGACTGATGGACGTGTGTCCATTTCATGGTCGGTGTCAATGTTACCACCAGCTACAGGGTTTGGAGGTGGGTTCAAGAGGGGCATTCCAGCCCGAGCGGATTTCATCCCAGAACTTGGGCAGGCGACCTAAAGAAAAGATCTTGTTGCCAAACAAAGGGAGCTCAGGCAACTTTATCTCTGGTCTCTGTGGCTGCATCGGAGGGAGGTTCTTGCTACGAAACTGATGTGAGCAACTTGTGTTGACGGCACCATCCACACACTGCAAAGCATTGACACCCTTGGTGGTTGGCACCATGGTGGTGTTGGGGTTGGAGGAACTGCAGGGAGAGGAGTGGTCTGTGTGACCCAGGTAGGAGTTGGCAGCCCGTTCTAGGTAGTTGACTGCGAGCCTTGGCAGGCTCAGTGATTGGGAGCAGTTGGTGGATCTGTCAAGGTAGTTGATGCCTCTGATGAGTTGGTCCAGGAAGGAGGGACTGGAGTGGTCTGAGGGGCCATCTGTGCAGAGCAGACAGTGGGGGCTGTCACGGTAATAGGGCTTTCTGGCTATCTTGGGGCGGTTCCCCGGGTAGCGCGTCTCTACGAACTTGGAGGTGTAGGGCTGGCCCATGCAGATTCTCCTCACTGGAAGTTTAGGGGAGCTGGGGCTGTCGGACTGTTCTGAAGGGTTGATGCAGCTGCTGAACTCCAAGTCCCTTGGGGTGCGAGGACGTTTGAGGCTGTTAGGCCTTGTCTCAGGGCTTTGGAAACAGCCTGGAGTCGGGATTCGAAAGGACACGTTCTTGGGATGGTTCAAGTGGCTGTGAGTGTTGGGATGTCTCACCTGGCGCCCAGACATTGGCCTGCTAGGAGGATAAAGCTTCGTGGCACTGAACTGCTGTGAGCTCACCTTGAAGTTGGTTACCTGGGTCTGGTGAGGAGAGTTAGGTCAGCTTTCCTCGGCTCCCTGCCACCTCCCTCCTCGATTTCTCTCCAGGTGTTGCATCAGCCTTCACAGAGCCAACACACCCCCCTTATCCTTCTCCCCATCTTCCTCCTAGGCCCAGGGATTTTCAAACTGAAAAGCAGACACCCCAGTATTCAGAAAGCACAAAGAGAAGGGCAAGAGATGGGTAGGAAAGCAAGATCCTGAAAATGAAGGAGCCAGAAGACGCCTAGAAAGAGTGGGGGAGGCTTTCTCTTTTAGCTCTAGCCCACATTCTGAAATTCCTATTTGCCCTTTAAGCCACAGAGGCCCAGCACTGAATCTCTAATGGTGAATTTCCAAGCACTGAGACAGGCTTTCTTACGAGACAGTATCAACTCGCTAATCAACAACTACACAATGTACTCTGATACTGAAAAAATGTGTCTTAGAAGCAATGCAGTCCTAGATGCACTATCTCTGAGCCTATATCTTTGCTTGTGTCTTGCATTGAATTCTTACTACAAATCAAGGTGGTAGTTGCTATTCTATTCCTAGATGACTGATGAGGAAACTGAGGCTCAGAGAGATGATGTGACTGGGCTTCAGATCACACATCTTGTTAGGGGTGGGGCGAAGGTACTATCTTGGGTGTGTCTGATGACCCCTGAAAGACAACGCTATGTTGTCGAGGTGACTTTGGCCTCCCTCACAGTCTACTTAGGAAGAAGTCTCACCACACCTGCTCTGCCTGCCTTGATGGGGGCATGAAGGGGAGAACTAGATGCAGAGGGGCACTTGCTACCCCATAACTAAGAATAGTGCTGCATTTGAAGCCCAAATGGTGGGGGGGCAGGTGGTGTGACAAGCCTACTAATGAGGTTGGACTTGTGAAATCAGAACCTTCCAGGATATTTGGCCTTGACCCTAACAGTAGAGATCTCCTCATCCACCCCACAAGAAGGGGGTGAGTATTGGGACACCTACTTCTCCTGCTTCAAATGTAGGCACTTCACAGGGACTAAGCCCTGACCAGACCAAAGAGATGCCCAGTCCATGTAACCCCCACTCCTGTTCCTGAGCCTGTCTGGGCCCAGTCAAAGGTAGTATCGTCTTCCTGTCCCTGTTCCCATTATCGTTGAGTTCCCCAGTGCTCCCCCCACCAGAAGGAAGGCTCTAATTTCTCTCCCCGAGTAATGCCAGCTTGATGCTAATTTTTCACGTCTGCCTAGCAAGGACAGAGCTGTATTTGAACCGGTCCCCACCCAGAAAACAGCTGCCAGCCCCTCTCCCCTCCCATAGCCCATCAGCTGCCCTTGTCCTTTGGGTCTGAATCAAGTGGAATGTCCAGACCTGCCTCTGCCCTCTCTGGTCCAACCCCACCCCCATTTCCTCCTCTGGAAAAATAGGAGGTAACTGAGGGCTGACCCCCACAGGGCCCCGCCCTTCCCTTCCTGGCTGGCTGGGCCCCATCTGCCAAAAGGCCCGCTCCCACTCTCACTCTGTCTTTAGGAGGTAGATGACTTGGCCCTCTTCTTGGTGTCTACTGAGGTTACCCTCATACAGACTGCTGGCCATGTCATAGAATCACGGAATCCTAGCGCTGGGAGGGGCCTCCCGGGGTCATCCTGGTCAGGCCCCTGCCTCAAGGCCAGTGCCACTTTAAGCCTTTCCAAGACAGATGGACCCTATTTTTTTTAATATATATTTTTATTGATTTTTTACAGAGAGGAAGGGAGAGGGATAGAGAGCTAGAAACATCGATGAGAGAGAAACATCGACCAGCTGCCTCCTGCACATCCCCCACTGGGGACGTGCCCGCAACCAATGTACATGCCCTTGACTGGAATCGAACCTGGGACCTTCCAGTCCGCACACCGACGCTCTATCCACTGAGCCAAACCGGTTTCGGCTGGACCCTATTTTTAAAGTGGGGCTGGGATGGACGTTTTCCAGCATCCCTTGTTGTTTTTCTAAGTGTTTGATTATGCTGAGAGGCAGGAAGTTCTATGCCGGGTCTACTGTAACTCCCATTGGCTGTGGTCAGCATCAGTGACTTCTCTTTCCTCATCGGGTCAGTAAACATTTCTCCAGAGGCGCTAGAGTGTTATCCTTTTGAATGACCCATCCCTGGGCGTAACAGCACCTTCTTTCCTCCCTTCTCACCTCTTCCTCATATCCTCAACAACCTGGTGTTGAGTACCTGGTCCTTTGGGGTCGCCCAGTACATGTTCGCTGAAAAAAACAAACAAAATCCCCCTTTTGAGTTCTTACTGTGTTTGCCAAGAAAAGCCTCCCTCCATCATTTCCTTCCCTAAATATTGAAAATGCAGGTTTACTTTTTATTTTTAAAGATTTCCAGTTACTGGAAACTTATTAGACAATAACTCCTATATAGTTTCTATCCAAATCCACTAATTATTTTTTTCATCCACTTATTAACACTTTTGTCTTGTCACTACACCCCCCCCCCCAATTAATTATTATTTTAAGAGTAAGTTGCAGACAATAATATCTTTACCCTTGAATACTTCAGTATGTGTCCCCTACACACACGCTGGGAGAAGAATCTTTTCTTACATATCCACACTACGATGACCAAACACAGGACATTCAACGTTGATACAGTACTAGTATCTAATATGCAGTCTGTATTCAAATCCCCATCTTGTCCCTCTGATGTTCTTCATGGCAACTCTTCCTCCAGCATTTCATCCAGGATCCGATTCAGGACCAGGCATTGCCCTTAGCTCTCAGGTCTCTGGTTTTCTTCAACCTGGAAGTCAGTCCCTCAGTCTTTCTGTGTGTCTTATGACCTTGGCATTTTTGAAGAGTACAGGCGATTTGGGTTTATCGGATGTATTCTAATGATAAGATTCAAGATTACAAAGCAATTTTACACAGAAAGCTCTGACTATGGCCTCCCAGCCCACAATCACTGAGACAGAAGGGCTTTTTGCACTGGGGGATGGGGGGGGGGGGGGAGAGGAGAAGTCACCGGAACAAGGAGCTGAGAAGAAGGATCAGCGCCCCTACCTTCCCCCCAAGGATGAAGGGGTACACTGGGGGACTCAGTGAACCAGGGAAGTGGTGTCAACTGTTCCTTTGTGGGGCCTCAGCCAGGCCTGGTTCTGCTCTGGGCTGGGGGCTGGGCCTCTGTGCCATTTTTGTCCTGACGGTACCCAGGCATCGAGATCACTGGCCATTTCTGGCCTGGGCACTAAGAGCCTCTGGAAATAGCTCCCGGACGATTATTTCAGGAGGAATGTGCAGTTCCTCCATCCTCCCCGAAAGCCAGGCTGTGTCCCTTAAGATGAGGAATGTCCCTCTGTGGCCTCTCCAACTCCAACGGATCTCTAGGACTTCGGGGGGCCACAGAGGCCTTCGGAGACAGAAGGGACTGGGAGCCCTGAGTGGGAGGGTTGTTTTGTCCTTGGATGCTGGGTTCTCAGGACCCCGCCTAGAGTCAGGGCAGCCGTCTGACTCCAAGCACAGGGGCACTTGAGGGGGAGCCTCCGGGGAAGCAGCCTGCCCCGGCTCTTTCCCAGGCCCATCCCCAAGAAACTGATGTTGTGCCAGAGAACCTGACATGGTCGGGGCCAGGAACTTCACATCCACCCTCTCACTTAATTCTCATGGCACCCTAAGAGGCCGGGACTTGGTTTTCCCGGTGAGGTCATTAAGATTGCAAGAGGGTCCCCTGGCGTAGGGTAGCTCAGTTGATTGGGCGTTGTCCTGTAAACTGAAAGGTCGTCAGTTTGATTCCCAGTCAGGGCACATGCCTGGTGGTGGGTTCAATCCTCAGCTGAGGTGTGTGCAGGAGGCCGCAGATCGATGTTTTGCTCTCACACTGATGTTTTTCTCCTTTCCCCCTCCTTTCTCTCTAAAAATCAAAGGGGGCCAAAAAAAAAAAAAAAAAAAAAGGAAGTTCCGAGAGGGTAACAGATTTACCCAAGCTCAGCCTGTGGTACGAATTAGAACCTGGTTTTCTGGGTTCTCTGGGCTTAAGCACTAATTGAGGGAGAACGTGGGCCACCCCCTCGCTTGATGAAGACTCAAACTGAGCAGTGTTGGGGTCCAGCCTGGAGACACAGGTTCGTAGGCAGCTGGGGCCCTGTCCCCCACCAAGCACGCCCCTGTCTCCCACCGTCCAGCCGACCCCAGCTGCTTCTCCTTCCCCAGCACTGCAGGGATGGATCCTGAGTGGTTGGGGGCCCCTCCTTGCACAGTCTCCAGCCACAGTGGTCCCCACCTTTGCCCCATGGGGCGACTCCCAACCTTGGCTCCTTAGCTCCTTTGCCAAACCAACTGCAAATCGTGCGTGGGCCTTTCCCCCTCCCACTCACTCACTCTCACCTTACTCCTTTTCCTGAAGTCCTACCCACATCCTTGCCCCCTCCTGTGCCCCACCAAGACCATCAGGAACCCTTTCCCCACCTCAGGCTCAAAGAGTTCAAGGGCATCTGCCTCCCTGGAAGCTCCAGAGTGGCAGGAACAGCCCCCCTTCTCCAAAGACCTTAGGACCCTGCCCCATGGCTGCATATGCTACTCACAAACTCCCCCACATGCCACCAGCTGTTGTTCCCCTCTCCCGGGGCCTGATATGGTGGGAGGAGTGTTCACTTGAGCTTTCAGCCAAAATGCTCTTGAAATCATCACAGATAAGGAGCAAGCCCAGTTCAGTCCTGGGGACAGCTAGAGCCAAGAGCAATGACATTTTGTCTGTCCCGCCCCGCTGGAAGACGGCTGTGCCCAGCCTGGGGCGACGGCGGGCAGTGTGACTCACCTGAGCCCTTACCTGGAGCGGGGCCAGCCTGCCTTCGGGGCTGAAAATCTTTCTTGGGCTTGGTTCTGGCCCTCCCCTGGCGGCAGCTTTCCACCCATGGAAGCACCATGAATGAGTCACCCGCTCCCATCCCCTAATACCCTCAAGGATAGGGCCCTCCGCTCGCCAGCTGCCAAAATAGCGCTTCCCCAAGCCTGTAGAGGTACAAGCCAGGGCAGATCTGAGCCCAGGAGCAGTGGGGCAGGAGTGGCTTGGCAGGTGCCCCAGCCAGTAAGAGCTTCCTTCCTGCCAAGCCACCTCAGGGCTTTTGGGGTGCAGCAGCCAGTCCGGGCAGGGACAGAGCTCCCATCTTTATGGGGTCTGGGAAATTCCCTCGAAGGGGTGGGATGGGGATGAGGATCATCCGTAGGCTTATGTGCGACCTTGCTGAGAGAAGACATGTGCAATAGGAGAGCAAGTCGCTGGCTTGTGCTGTGACCTTGGGTAGCTGAACTCCAGACCTCAATCCCCTGTTTGTAAAATGGGGTGTCCAGTGCGCACTGTTCACCCGACTCCTTGCAATAATGGCTAATGTTATGAAACCCCCTCCCACACAGCAGGCACAGCGGAGCCGGAGCCGCAGTGGTGTGCTGAGGCAGTCTGCACTGGCTGGCAGCAGCCCGGTGTTAGATATCCTGGGATTGGGTGAAGGGCTTGTTAAGCCATTGGTAGCTTGGAATCAGCCGTAGTGGGGCTATTGGCAAAGGGGACCCATGAGAGGGGGTTTGTTTTGTTTTCTGTTTGAGACCCAGTTCACCAGCAGACCGTTGCAGCTGTGTGGCTATGGCCACATGACTTAACCCTTCTGAATGTTTGTTTCCTTATCCATAAAACTGTACTGTGTATGACAAGAGCTTCTACGGAAAGTCAGCTCCCAGGGTGATCATAAATTCCTAACGGAGGAGGTCATGGTGGGTAGTCACGTCCCAGGCCTACCACTTCCTTAGTGTAAAGCTTATCTTTGCCTTGAGCAAGCCCTGCTCACGGTTTCTGCGCATCCAGGTTAACACACCTTTGCAAGGCCAGTTTTCACACCCTTCCTTCTAAAGAGAGCACGTAATCCGAACCATCCTGTAATCCAGTCCCCGCCTTGCTTTCTTCGACCTTCAGGTAATCTCCCTTACATTCCTCCTTGATCTCAAAGGCATTAAAAAAACAGCAAAACTTCCCTTTTCCAGAGCTTTTGAGATCTTGCTCCCTGGCCTATGTCCTCAGTTTGGCTCAAATAAAATCTTCTACAAATTCTCTACAGGTTTCTCACGTTGACAGTAATAATGGCCTGTGCGGATTGATTGCTTACTGGGTCCCAGCTGCTGTGGGTGCTGCTGGGTGTTATTTTATGTGCCAGCTTCACTGGGCCACAGGATGCCCAGGTGTCTGGTGACACGTAATTTCTGGGGATCTCTGTGAAGGTGTTTCTGGAAGAGATTAGCGTTTGTATTGGTAGATGGAGTGAAGCCGACAGCCCTGCCCGGTGTGGGTGGGCACTATCCAATCTGTTGAGGGCTTGCCCAGAGGTCTGGACCGAGGGACCATTAGTCAGGTCCAGGTTACTGTCTTTGCTGCCTGCGGGTTGCTGATTATTGAGGGGACGGGGTTAGGTTTCTGAGGGATGGGCAAAAGTAGGCTTACAGTTAATACAACTAAATAATACAATAAATAAGAATACAAGTATAGCCCTGGCTGGTTTGGCTCAGTGGATAGAGTGTAGGTCTGGGGACTGGAGGGTCCCGGGTTCGATTCCAGTCAGGGCACATGCCTGGATTGTGGGCTCGATCACCAGTGGGGGGCGTGCAGGAGGCAGCCGATCAATGATTCTCTCTCATCATTGATGTTTCTCTCTCTTTCTCTCTCTCTCTCTCTCTCTCTCTCTCTCCCCCTCTCCCTTCCTCTCTGAAGTCAATAAAAAATATATTAAAAAAAAAAAGAATACAAGTATAAACTTTATGTCTTGTGTACTCATAACATAAACCTACTTTTGCCAACTCTGTGTCCCCAAAATATGTATACACACTTTCACAGCTGATAGCTCAATTTTGAAAATGAAATGTATTCTAATAAACACGGCCTGTGGGGGGAGGAGACGGGGAAGGGAAGGCGCAGGGAGGGAGAGTGCACGCTGGGACCTTCTTTTTGAGGGTTTTGAAAGAGAGCGTAGAGGAGATCTTAGGGGAGGATCTTTGTGTGTGTGTGTTTTTTTTGGTTGTTTTTTTAAGGGTGTAATCCTTTTATTCAACCTTCAAAACTTACTATATTTAAACACGTTCATTGTAATGAGCTAATCAAATTCAACATAATTCATTTGATGTGTCTCTAATAGGTGAGGATCACTTTTTAATGTAATCACGATTCAGTTATCACATCTGACAAAACTAACAGAGGATCTTTTTAAAAAAATATATTTTTATTGATTTCAGAGAGAGGAAGAGAGAGGGAAATAGAAACATCAATGATGAGAATCATTGACCAGTTGCCTCCCTGCACGCCCCCTACTGGAAATCGAGCCCACAACCCCGGCATGTGCCCTTGACCAAAATCGAACCTGGGACCCTTCAGTCCACAGGCTGATGCTCTATCCCCTGAGCCAAACCAGCTGGTGGGGAGGGGGGATCTTAATAGAATATTCATTAGCTTTTCCAGGTAAGGTCGTGGTCTCCTCTGATAGGTCAGTGCCTGGGCAGACTTGACTGCTTTTCTGGGCCTGGAATTGAAATACAACTGAGGCCTAGATGTTATCTCTAGGGAGGAAAGGTCAGGGGGGTCTAAACTGCAGGACCAGTCATATGCCAGAGGAGGAAAAGCCACCGTGGAGGCAAGGCCCAGTGCCAATTTTGCCCGTTGCTAGGTATCCGGGGCTTTCTGTCCAGGTGACCTTCTGCATCTGGCTGTATATTGCTTGGCCATTGTGTTAGCTATCTGTCTCAGCATCCCCATTCCACTTGCCAAGGAATTTTCCTAGCTTCTTACTATCCTGCTTCAGTTGTAATGTTGATAAGGTGTCATAGGAACTTAACTCTTGATCATATCAATGGCAAAATTGGTTTCATAATATGTAATTTCTCTTAAAGCCACAGAACCAACTGCATATGGCTCTAGACTGAAAGTTTGTGTCTCCCCCCCCCCCCTAAAAAAATCCATATGTTGAAATCTAACATCCAGTGTGACGGTATGGATGTGGGGCCTTTGGGAGGTGAGTGGGTCTTAGGGATGCAGCCCTCATGAATGGGATTAGTGCCCTTATAAAAGAGACTCCAGAGAGCTCCGTGGCCCCTTCCCCCATGTGAGGACACAGTGGAAAGACAGCCGTCTATGAACCAGAAGGGAGCTCTTACCAGACACTGAGTCTGTTTGTGCCTTGATCTTGGCCGTCCCAGCATCCAGAACTGTGAGAAATAAATGTTTGTTATTTAAGCCGTTCAGTCCATGGTATTTTTGTTATAGCAGTCTGAATATGGGTTAAGAATACTTCCCATTGGTTCAGTTTTTCTAGAGAATCCTGACTACTCCACTGTACTAAGTGCATTATATACATTCACTCATTTGTTCCTCTTGGCAACCTTACAAGGTAGATGTTAATAGCATCCCCATTTTTTCAGATAAACTGAAGGGCAGCCCCTCCAGCATGGCTCAGTGGTTGATAACTGTAATTTCAGAGAGAGGAAGGGAGAGAGAGAGAGAGAGACAGAAACATCAATGATGAGAGAGAATAATTGATCGGCTTCATCCTGCACGCCCCCCACTGGGGATTGAGCGGCAACCCCAGCATGTGCCCTGACCAGGAATCCAACCAGCACTCTTCTGGTACAGGGGATGACACTCAACTGAGCCGGGGATGACACTCACACCGGCTAGGGTGAGGCCTACAGATTTTCTTTTTTTTTTAATTTTCTTTTATTGTTTAAAGTATTACAAATAGTAGTACATATATCTCCTTTTTTCCCCCCATTGACCTTCCCCTGGCCTCCCCTACCCTCCCCCCCCCCAGGCACATGCCCTCACCCCACCCCCAAGGCCTACAGATTTTCACTGCTCCCCTTTATTCACCACTCCTTGACACAACACCCCCATTCCTGGTCACATGCATTCCTTGCATTTTTCTCTTTTCCCTAATTCTCCTCCTAATCTGTCTGCTGTGCATCCTTTTCTCCAGTTCTTCTCTTTTTACCTTTTTTTACTTTGAGTATCTTCTCTGTATTCCTTCAACCAACCATCCATCCATTTATCTACCCATTCATCCATTTCATTTAACACAAACTGAGCACCAAAGTTGTGTCAGGGCAATGGAGCCTGGGTGATGCAGTGCCTAGAATTGGTAGTGAGGGCATTCATTACACTCAGCTAAACCTCCACACCTCTCCTCGCTCTCAAACACACCCAGAAACAAACAAGCCCTTACACAAATCTACTAGGGGAAGAAAAAAAACAAAAAACGGGGGTTGGGGGTGTGGGTGGAGGGACTGATCAAAAAAGAAAATAAGAGGGGGGGGGTAATAGTAAGATATGTACACATATAATACCTCAATAAAAATATTTAAAAAAAAAAAAAAAGAAAATAAGAGAGAAAGAACTCATGGACAGGGGCAACTGTGGTGAGTAGGGTGGGGGTGGGGTGGAGGTGGAAGAGGATTTGGATCAATGGATAGAGCCTCGGCCTGGCCTGCGGACTGAAGGGTCCTGGGTTCCATTCCGTTCAAGGTCACATGCCCAGGTTTCGGCCTTGGTCCCCAGGAGAGGGTGTGCAGGAGGCAGCCAATCAACGATTCTTTCTCACCATTGATGTTTCTATCTCTCTCTCCCTCTCCCTTTCTCTCTGAAATCAATAAAAATATACTTTTTTTAAAAAAGAAGAAAAAAAAACCCTGAAGACAATAATGGCTCTCGGGCGCCTCCTGCTGGTAATATGAAAATTTACATCCTGAGCCAGAGAGTCCCAGCGTGTCTCCAGGAAGGGGCTGCTCTGCTCCCCCGTCTGGCACTCCTCCTGCACTGCAACTACTACTAGCAATTCCACCTTAAGGGTCCTGGGGGTGGTTTTGTCAGAAACGTTTAATGTCCTAGCCTTTGTCAGGCACAAGCCAAAGGCCAGAGTAAGAAGCAGCGAGAGAGATTGTTATGAATTGAATGTGTCTCTCCAAATCCACATGTTGAAATCCTAACCTCGGTGTGACTATATCAGGAGGTGGGGCCTTTGAGGAGTAATGAGGTCATGAGGATGGAGCCCTCATGAACGGGCTTGGTGCCCTCATAAGAAGAGACACGAGAGCTTGCTTCCTTGCTCTCTGCTCTCTGCCATGTGGGGATGCAATGAGCTGGCCATCTGCAAACCAGGACACCAGGTCTGCCAGTGACCTTGGACTTCCCAGGATCCAGACTGTGAGAAATGAATGTCTGTTGTTTAAGCCACCAAGTCTATGGTATTTTGCATAGCATCCCAAGCAGATTAAGACAGTGCTGTTTGTTTTAATGGGCAGGAGGTGTGTGCTCTGGTGCATGTGTATGTGTGTGTGTGTGGTGTGTAAGTACATGGGGGAGGCAAGATGCAACTTCTTATAAGTACCGCGCGCTAACCGATTGCACCACTGGAGCTCCAAGGTGCAACTTCTGAGCGTGTGCTTGCATACCATGCCCTGGGCATGATGGACATGTGCATGTGAGTAATTCTAACCTGGGCACACTAGGTGTTCTCGGGGAATGTGCATGGGACAACTCTGAGGAGTCAGCTCCCAGGGTTTCCTAGTGGGATTGAGTCCCAGATGTCCATGAATGCACCCCATCTTGGCTTTTTCCCCCTTCACCATCTCATGTCCTTGCTTCCCTACACATATTTCTCAGGATCACCTCCCAAATAAACTGCCTGCTTTCAAATCCTTGTCTGCTCCTGGGATGAGAAGGGGACAGCCCAAGAGGAGAGGCCAACACGCTGAGGCTGGCAGAGAGCAAAGACGACAGGAGCTGGGTCTATGGTGGCATCACCGCACCTCTGAGTTAACAAATCGGCAACTGTCCTGCCCCCACCCTGTGGTTAGGTAAGACAGCCCGAACCATGTACATCTCTTTACGTGGAGCCATCTGTTCCTGTGGCCGAAAGCCTTCCAGGAATAGGAACTCAACAAGGCATAATTCCATGTAAAGGGAAGTCAGCGGCTGTGTGAGAACGAGCCGTAGGGGCGGGGCACTGCTGAGCGTGTGTGTGCAGTGGCTGTGTATGCGACATATGCACGGTATGAGTGCCTGCTGTGTGCAAACCCCCGTGCATCTGGGTACACAGAATTGGGTCGCCCTGGCTTGCTCGTGTACATCCCGTGTGGCTCCCCTCTCAGTTCTTGGCTTCGTCTTTCTTGAACACTTTCCACATCCTCAGCTCGTTTGTTCCTCCACTGCCCCCACCTGGTTACCGGGACAACCTCCGTAGATTCCCCGCTAGCCTCCCCGCTAGCCTCCCCGCTGGTATTCGTGATCCTCTTTAAACTATTTTCCACTCAGCAGTCAGAGGTGAAAACATACTTTACATCCTGTTCTCTCCTTGAAAGCCCTTCAACGGCCCCTTGTTGCCCTCACCTCCCACGGAAGCTCCAGCCTTAGGTTTGTTCCTCACTGTGGTTGGGCAGGGGGCTGGGGCACTGACTCCTGCGGGCTGGATTCCCCAGAGACCAGCGACATCTGCTTTCCAGCGGGGTTCAGCCCATGGGAGGCACTGGTGGGAGACTGGAGGGCGGCAGGAAGCAAGAAACTAGGGTATTTTTCTCCTGATACCTCCTCCAAGGTTTCCACTGAACAGGTCTGGGCTGGGTGACCCTGGCTCACCTTCTTCCTCTGTCCCTGCAGGTAGTTGTGGCTAATCTCTGCGTTCCTCCACCTTCCTTGTTGTCTTCTCACCTGGGTAACCAATTCCCTCGCTTTCAAATACTTGAGATTTCTTTTTTTTTTCTGGTTGACCCTGGCTGACACCATCAGCCAGCTGACTCCCAGCCTGTGCAGGGCAGAGCCGCGGGAAGGGCGGAGAACAGAATCCGGACTTTGGTGTACCTCCCCCATGCCTCCTACCCCACCTCCGAACTTGAAGTCCTGTGAGCTAATGCATTTCCTAACTGTTTACCTGAGACAAGGCTTCCTGCTGCTTGCATCTGAGTTACCTGTGACATGTGGTGCCAGAGACCTGCAGCGGCCCCTAGTAGCCACTCAACCTTTTTTCTAGAATCAGAGGAGTTTCCCTGGTGCACAGGGCATTTCCCAGGCTCCCCAGCAGCCAGGGGAGGCCTGAGCTGATTTCTTTTTCTTTTTTAAAAAATACATTTTTATTGATTTCAGAGAGGAAGGGAGAGGGAGAGAGAGATAGAAACATCCATGATGAGAGAGAATCATTGATCGGCTGCCTCCTGCAAGTCCCCCACAACCCAGGCATGTGCCCCTGACCGGAATCGAAGCTGGGACCCTTCAGTTCGCAGGCCAATGCTCTATCCACCGAGCCAAACCAGCTAGGGCCTGAGCTGATTTCATTTTCTTTCTCTTTCCTTCTTTCTTCCTCCTTTTAATAAATAAGCTTTATTCACACCATCCAAAAAGAATTAATAGTGTCAGGCAGGTTTCCAGCTTTTCTTCTTGGCTTCTCACTGGGCAGTTATCGGGTCATTGAAATCTAACACGTGCTTCCTAGAAACTTTTCGTTCTGTGGTGGGGTGTCTCTCTCCTCGGGGTGTGGGGAGGGGATGATTAAGACCTGCAGGTCTGGGCTTGAGGTGGCACAAAGCAGGTGGGAAAGATTTAATTTTGGGGGCTGGCTGTAAGGCAGACCGAGCTGACTTCTGACCATCGACAGAAGAGGTGAACACAAATTCCAGGTCGGGCTCTTAGAGATAAAGCCCGTGCTTGCTCTTTGCCATTCTCTGTCTGGAATGTGGGTGCAGTGTCGGCGCCATTGCTGTGCTGTGTGAGTTTCCTAGGGCCACAAACTGGGTCGTTTAAACAGCAGAAGGGTATTCTCTCGCAGTCTTAGAGGCTAGAAGTCTGAGATCTAGATGTCAGCAGGGTTGGTTTCTTCCAAGAGCTGCAGGGGAGGCTGGGTTCCAGGCCCCTCTCCTTGGCCTGTCCATGGCCATCTTCCCTCTAAGTGTCTTTCTCTGTGTCCAAAGTCTCCCTTTTGGTAAAGACCCTGGTCATATGGGATTAGGGCCCACGCTAATGACCTCCTCTTAATTAATTACACCTGCAATGACCCTTGGTCCAAATGATTACATTCTGGGGTATTAGAGGTTAGAACTTCAACATAGGGATTGGGGCGGGGGTGGGGGGGGGCACAACCCATAACACATGGCTTGTAGGGGAGGGCACACCCTACGGATGGATTTCACGGAGCAAAGCTGCAACGCCAGCTTATTCTTTGAAGTTAGAGGAAAATACATTTTATTTTGTTTGTTTGTTTTTTATTTTTTATAAATATATTTTTATTGATTTCAGAGAGGAAGGAAGAGGGAGAGGGAGAAACATCAATGATGAGAGAGAATCATTGGTTGGCTGCTTCCTGCACCCCCCACACTGGGGATCAAGCCCATAACCCGGGCATGTGCCCTGAACGGGTATCGAACCATGACCTCCTTGTTCATAGGTCGACGCTCAACCACTGAGCCACGCCAGCTGGGCGACGAGAATACATTTTATCTTACTTTATGCACTATCATTTGGGGTCTCTGTTACATTTGTGCAAACATGTGTCATCAGTCAAGATCCGGGAGGAGAACTCCAGGGGTAATTGAAGAATATTTAACAAAAGTACAGACAGGGTTGGAGAAATTAACAAGGGATGGTGAGCATCCCGTGGCTAGCAACAATGGGGCAGAGGGAGGGGCAGTGAATGGAGACAGGGCCTTGGTGGAAGGACGCAGCCATTGCCAACCTGAGGCAATGGAGGGAGCTGGAGAATAGATACTGGAACTGCTCTCTCTTCCATCCTCCAGTCTCCTGCTGGCACCTTCCATGGGCTGAACCAAACCCAGAGGACAAGAGCCCACTGATGCAATCCATCAGGTCGGCCAAAGGGGCAGGGTGGGGCTGGTGGGGCTGGGTGGAGAGCAGATGGAGAGGATCCAGCACTGACTGAATTCCTGCTGCTCACTCTCCCTGCTGGCTGTGAGCTCAGAGGACTTGTCATCCAGGCAGAAAGATCCCCGCTGACCAGGACAATGCCTGGAATCTAGTAGGTGTTCAACAAATATTTGTTGAATGTGTATATGCCAGGAAGACAGGGGAGTAAGGAGGAGGGCTTCACACCTCCTTCACCACCATCCCCCAGAGCAGCTGGGGGGAGGGACTCCCACCCCACCCCTGCTCAGGCCCAGACAGACATGGCACTAGCCGTGGGAAGAAGACTGTCCCTGGTCCTCATCCCTCCCAGCACTATGGACCAACAATCCCTCAGGTCCCAGCCCAGGCAGCGGCTTCCTTGGGACAAGAGCCACCTGCATGCGATCCCAGTCCTGGGTCTCCTCAGTGGCTTCTCGGTGCCATTGCAGGGCAGACGGGGCACTTGTTTGACCCTGGGCCTCCCTCCCCACCTGAGGCTGGGCTGTCCCATCCGAGAGGGATGGGGCTTGAAGGGGGGACTCCAGGGCAATGAGGCACCAGAGAGTTCTGGACTTAAGATCACTGTGTATGGCACGTGCCCTGGTTGCGGGTTCGATCTCCCATAGAGAGTGTGCAGGAGGCAGGCGATCAATGATTCTCTCTCATCCTTGATGTTTCTATCTCTCTTTTCTTCTCCCTTCCTCTCTGAAATCAATAAAAATATATTTTAAAAAAACATCACTGTGTATGAATCACAGTGAACGCTGGTCCTGCAGGAAAGCATTTGAACTTTTCCAATCCCATTTGACCTTTGATTCTGTACTGTGTGCCCACTGGGTTCTGTTCTGAGACCTGGGGTCACAGCTGTGAACAAAGCAGGCAAAACCCCCTGCCTCATTGGGCTCCATTCCGAACCACCATCCCAAGGCTGCCGCTGAGCTTCCCCCCGACACAGAGCCCCAGCCTCCAGATGTGCCCTTTATGAACGTCAGGGTCAATTGTACTTTCAGGGTAGAAAGAGACAGGCATCTGAAGAGTCCTTTAGCTTCATTCATTCGGTCATTGACTCTTGTAATATCATATGTATATTGTTGAGTACCTACTGTGTGCCAGGCCCCTTCTAGGCACTGGGAATTCAAAGGTGAATAAGAGACAGTTTTGTCCTCATGGAACTTCCCATCAGGTGGGAACTAGAAATAAAGGAACTCCCCAAGGAAAAGGCTCCCTAGCCGCCCACCTTCCCTCCCCTCCACATACCTACTTCCTAATTCCCCACGCTCTCCCACGCCCACTTCCACTGCCCAGTCAGGACGTGGATGGCTGTGTTTCAGGCTGAGGCCTACGGTAGAGCTGGCCCCTCCAGCTTCCTGGCCAGCACCCTCTTCCCAGGGGTTGGGAAGAGGTTCACCTGTAAGGGATTTTGCTCCATCGGCTCCTAGGCCAAAGAACCCCCAGAAGGTAAGTCAGCAGCGCCCGCTGACTATGTCCACAAGGAGGTGAATTGACCCAGCAGATGGTGATGGGACAGTGGTCCTGGAGGACAGAGGGCCAGGGTGGCCACATGTCTATCTGCAGAGCCCACAGAGAGGCCGGGACCTGCTCAAGGACACCTGGATAAAGGCTGGGACAGCTTACGGTGTGAAGTTGGGGGGGGTGGCTGTGGGTTACCTTCTGCCAGGCCAGGCAGTGACAAATCAGGGGGCTTTAAGCCAGTCCTCACAGTTCTCTGGGTCTTAATGCCCCTATTTTTCAGACAGAAGGGATGGATTAGATCATTAGGTCATTGCAGGCTCTGTTTCACCATTCTTCAGTGGAATCTGGGAGTATCTGACCTGTCTCCCACCTTCCCACAGCTTCCCCCCTCCTCCCTCTTTCTTCCTCAGCTCAGGGCCTGAGAAATCACTCTGAGCTTTAAAGCTGAGCAAACAAACATGTCCAGGCCCATAGGGAACAGGTGGTCCGGGAAGGCACAGCTATTTTTATCACAGTTTGAAGGATTTTCACAGCTGCTTCTGTTGTGTCCACACATTTTCCATGAGCCCAGAGTATTGGGGTGCAGACGTCACTGAGGGTGTAATGGGAGGGGGTGGCCTTGTGAGAGAAAACCTGCCCAGCTGATGCCTGACGTTCCGCCTGGGGGATCCATCTCAAGCAGCTCAGCATGGCCCTCCTCCCGGCTTCCAGAGCACAGAGCCCCAGAGGAGGGCTCTACGCTGCTGCGTCAGGAGCACTAGCAGGAAGGAGCCTGGCCATTCTTAGAGCTCTGGGTGTGGGGAGGGGTGACTCAGGAAAGCCTGCAGAGCCACTTTGCCTTATTTAGCAAATGTTTATTGAGCACCATAGGATATTGCAACAGCCAAGGATGTGCTGTCTTTTCCACGGATGAATGTGGACTAAGTTCACTGACTTTGTGCCAGGCACTGTGCTTCACGCTTCACAGAGGTATTGCTCTATCTCCAAAATACGCCCTGATCCCACCCCTATCTGTTTCCATCTCTACTGCCCAAGGCCAAGCCCCGCCCCTCACATTTTGCCCACCCCCTAAGTAGCTCCAGCTGGTACCCTTCTCTCTCACCCACAATCCTTCACGCAGCACCCATGAAGAGATTTTTTGAAAGCATAAATGAGATCCCAGGCCCTTCTCCCGCTTAATAAGCTCCCTCTCCCCCTCCCCCATGGCTTGCTCCTTATGCTGAAAATAAAGACCTAACTCCTATTACCTGACCAGAAAATAAACCCTACAGGATCTGTCCTTCACCCACCGCTATCTCTCATGTTTTTATTCTCTCTTTCAGGCAATAGAACTAGATAAATTATAATCCTCAGCCCATGTCATACTCTCATCATTGTTTCAGGCATCATTAGTTCACTCATGGGCCACTTTCATTTAGTTAGACATATAGTTATCTGTATATCCTATCTAATAAAGAGGGAATATGCTAATTGACTGTCACACCCTCACAAAGATGGTTGTGGCCCCAGCCAATAAGGAGGGAATATGCTAATTGACTGTCACACCCTCAAAGATGGCGACGCCCACAGCCACAAGATGGCGGCACCCAGTCCCCTCAGCCCCACTGGAGCAGCAGGCGCATGGCACGGCTGGGCCCACCCCCAGGTGGGTCCGGCCTCTCTGCACGCCTGCCTCCGGAGTCCCCCAGTCCCCTCTGCCCCCCAGCAGCCCAGGGCCAGCCCAAGGCCCAGGCAAGCCTCGGATGGCGGCTGCCCAGCTGCCCAGGGCCGGCTGAGGCTCAGGTAACCAGGGCCAGCTGAGGCTTGCCCTGCCGGCAGTGGCAGCAGCAGAGGTGTGACGGGGGCGTCGCCTTCCCCTGATCGCTGGGTCGCCTCCTGCCCCTGAGGGCTCCCGGACTGTGAGAGGGGGCAGGCCGGGCTGAGGGACCCCCCATCCAGTGCATGAATTTTCATGCACCCGGCCTCTAGTCCTATATAATAAAAGGCTAATATGCAAATCAACCGAATGGCAGAACGACTGGTTGCTGTGATGCACACTGACCACCAGGGTGCAGATGCTCAAAGCAGGAGCTTCCCCCTGGTGGTCAGTGAGCTCCCACATGGGGAGTGCGGCTCAGCCAGAAGCCAGGCTCAGGGCTGGCGAACACAGTGGTAGTGGCAGGAGCCTCTCCCACCTCCGCGGCAGCGCTAACGATGTCCAATTGACTAAGCCATCAGTCAAACATCCCCCAAGGGCTCCCGGACTAGGAGAAAGCGCTGGCCAGGCTGAGGGACACTCCCCTCCCCGAGTGCACAAATTTCGTGCACTGGGCCTCTAGTACTAGTATAAAAGCCTAATATTCAAAGTGTCCCCTCGGGAGTTCGACCGGGAGACCGGGAGTTCGATCACTAACTATGACGCGCACTGACCACCAGGGGGTGGTGTGGAATGAAGGAAGGCCCCAGCCGGCAGCCGGAAGTCCCTGATCGGCCCTGATTGCTGGCCAGGCCTAGGAACCCTACCTGTGCCCAAATTTTGTGCACCAGGCCTCTAGTTTTAAATAATGTACTTAAAGCACCTTCAAAATCACATCTAACATAATAACACAGATGAATCTCAAAAGCATTATGCTAAGTAAAAGGTACTCAGAAACAAAAGATACAGACTGTATCTTCATTTGTAGTAAAGATTCTAGAAAAGGCAAAACTGTAGTGACAGAAAGCAGACCACTGGATGCTGGGGCCAGGTGTGGGGTTAAGACAGCATGAAACCAGGCAGGAGGAAAATTTGGGGGTATTAAAAGTGTTCTGGAATGGTCGGGTGGCTCAGTTGGTTGGAGTGTCGTCCTATACACCAAAAAGGTTGTAGGTTCAATTGCCTGGTCAAGGCACGTATGAGAGGCAACAGATTGATATTTCTCACATTGATGTTCCTCACTTAAAACTGGAAAATTTTGTTATGTAAATTAACCTTCAATAAACCCAAAACAAAAACTACTAAAGCAAAGCTAGACCCTCTAGCATCATGTAACCTGACCTCATCCCCACCAGATTTCAGCCAATCACCATCCAGAATCCTAGGTCCATCACACTCTGCTTGCTTTTTTATAGTTTTGTTCACCTACTTGTAGTCCTTAAAAAGTATGTTTTTAATTTTTAGTTCTTTTAGTTAAAAAGTATGTTTTTAACTCTATAAAAAAGGACAGTAAACTGCATTTAATTATCCAGGACCTTATTCCTTAATTTACATTCCTAGGAATTATCAACATTGTGGCATGTCACTGTGATTCATTCTTTGACTGAGGATTCATACTTCATTCTCTGAATACTCTACATATATACATGCATTCTCCTTGATGGACACTTGAGGTGTGATTAAGGATTGAGGACAGGGCTGCCTGGAACATACTTGTGCACACCTCCTGGGCACATGTGCACGATTTTCTCCAGGGTTTGTACTAGGAACAGACTGCTGAGTCACAGGTGAACTCAGCTGTAGGTGTCTCCTCTTCTTTGACGCATCACCCCTACTCTCCACCTTGACTATGCTCCAGCCACACTGACCTCCGTCTCCTTAAACAAGCCAAGTCCATTCCAGCTCCTAGACCAGTGATGGGCAACCTTTTGAGCTTGGTGTGTCAAACTTCGCCAAAAAACTGAGCATAACTCGGGTAGTGTGTCACTTTGAGGAAAAAACTAACTCCAAGACTCTAGTCGCAAATGTTTCATCCTCAGGAGCAGCAAATGTTTCATCCTCGGCATGCGGCCGCGTGTCATCAGAAATGGCTACGCGTGTCAGTGCTGACACGCGTGTCATAGGTTTGCCATCACTGTCCTAGACCTTTGCATTTGCTGCCCTTTTTACTTATCCTCTAGGACTCATTCAAACACAACCTCCTCAGTCCAAATGTCTCTCTTTCTGGACCCCATCTAAATGAATTACTCCTGTTCCCACCCCAGTCACTCACATGTCATTCACTTCACAGCACCTACCGCCACACTCAGAAACAGCCTTAACTTTTTTTTTGGTTTGTTATTGTTTTTCTAGGAGAGCTGGGACCATGTCTTATTTACTGGTGCACCCCCTGATATAGAGAAAATATTCAACAAAAAATTTTTTAAATGTGGTTTTATTGATTTCAGAGAGGAAGGGAGAGGGAGAGAGAGATAGAAACATCAACGATAAGAGAGAATCATTGATCAGCTGCCTCCTGCATGCCCCGCATTGGGGATCGAGCCTGCAACCCAGACATGTGCCCTGACCGAGAATCATAGCCTCCCGAAAGGCCCACGTTCAACCACTGAACCACACCAGCCAATTTTTTTTATTTTTATTGAGGTGGATACTGATATCAGTTCCATGTTAGAGATGAGAAATCTGAAGCTCAGAGAGGTTAATCCTCATGCCCAAGGTTGCAGAGCTTGGAGGTGGCAGGATTTGAATCTAGGTCTGACCAGTTCCAAAGTCCATGTTCTTTCCTGAGGGAGGCTGTTTTGTTCTCCTGTGAACTTTCCTTCCCCCTCCCCTGTTATCAGCAGGCCATTCGGTGCCACCTGTAAAGCCGCATGAGGGAACTCTGTGGCTACACAGGTAGCATTGTGTAGAACTCTGGGGCCTGTCGTTGGCTGTCATTCCCTCTTTTGCAGTGGGGGTGGGGCCATGGCCTTGGACCGTGGGAGACCTGGATTTCCACCACCTGTTCCAGAAATGGGCCCAGTCCAGTCCCCCCACCAACCTTCTGCCCTATATTAGAGTCCCGGCTCTGGGCCTCTTTCTTATCATCTCAAAACACACGATGCTCCGGCTGCTGAGTTCCCTCCTCTTGGTGGCCCTCGGTAAGACCCCAGCCTGTGTTTGTGTGACACTGGGTCAGGAGCCCTTGAAGTCTGCCCCCTGCCCTGGACCTCATGAACCCAGCATGTATAGGAGGGGGTCTTCAGCTTATACCTAGGGCATGCTTGAGGGGGCTTTCAGCCTGGTACTTGAGCAGGATAATGGAGGGGAAGCCATGGGTGGACCCGTTTAGGAGAAAGACCCAAAGGGCTATCGTGGGAATCCTCAATGGGGGCAACAAACAGTCTAATGGTGAAAAGTTTGGGCTCTGTGGTTAGACTGCTTAGGTTGGAAATACTGCTCCTTTGCTTAACCCTCCAACTCTCCTCTCACACTCCTCCTACCCGCTCCATATTCCATGGTCTAACCTTTCCCTGGTCGCTCTGGCACACTGCATTCAGCTCAGGGCCACCTCCTTTAAGACGCCTTCCTTGACTGACAGTAATAGCTATCACTTCTCAAAGGCTCTTGAGCTCTAGGCACTGTTCTAAGGGCACTAAATCCTTCAGTGTTGCCATGGGAAGAGGCCACATGTTCATCCCTATCCCTGGACTCCTGGGACTCTGCTATAGTCCAAATGCTCACAGTTCATATGCAAGGCTACTGAGGTCCAGAGAGGGGAAGGGGCTTGTAGGGGGTCACATAGCCAGTTTGTGGCACAGCTGGGACTGGGACCCAGAATTCTTCTTAGCTTCTGGGGACCTTCTAGCTGATTGACACCACTGCTCTCCCTTCCAGCCTCGGGCTGTGGCCGACCTTCTTACCACCCTTCCACCCGGGTGGTCAATGGTGAGGACGCGGTCCCCTACAGCTGGCCCTGGCAGGTAAGAGCTATACCCATGGCACTGTTTCCTTCCACAGGCTCTGTACCTTGCGCTCTGACTGCAAGGCATCTAGTCTTAACCCCATTGCTTTGCTTCTGGTATTCACTTCAGCTTCCAAAGGCCAGAAAACCCTCGGACAATCTATGTGGAAGTTTTGCCCATTCAACCTGTAACCCTCACCAGGATGTTTGCAAGTTAAACGTGGAATCTGGAGAGGGCAATGTTTAACCCAATGGTTGGTGTACTAAGTAGAATGTCAGGCTCTGCATATAGGAAGGGAGATTTCTGGGGACTCATTTCTGGACTCCTTGAATTGTATAAAAGAGCTATAATGTCACCCACCTGCTGTGGCTCAGTTAGTTGAGGGTCCTCCCATGCACCGAGAGGTTACCAGTTCAAGTCACTGGTTCAATTCCCAGTCAGGGCACATTCTACATTCCCAGTTGGGGAATATGCCTGCCTGGTTGTGGGTTTGATCCCTGGTAAGGGATGTGTAGGAGACAACTGATCACATCAATGTTTTTCTCTCCCTCTCCCTTCCTCTATCTCTAAAATTCAATAAACTAGTCTTTAAATATATATATTTTTTAATTCAGTGGCTCAATAGCCACATGTGGCTAGTGGCTACCATATTGGACAGCCAAAATAGAGAACATTTCCATCACCACAGAAACTCCTATTGGATAGCACTGGTTTATAGCAGGAGTCCCTTATAGCAGTATTCTATAAGGGACCAGAGAGTGAATATTTTAGCCTTTGTTGGCCATATAGTTTTTATTGCAATGGCTTCGCTCTGCCATTATAGCATGAAAGCATAGATGATACATAAATGAATGAGTATGACTCTTTCCCAATAATCTTATGTACAAAAATAGACCATAATCCCAATTGGGTCCAGGAGCTACGACTTGCCAACCCCTGGTAAGTAGGAGCTTTTGAAAATCTGAATGTGGAAAATAAGAAGAGAGGCAGAGAACTTGAGGTGGGTTGTGCCTCAGAGGACCCAAGAAAGGGCCTTAAAAGAACTGAGGTTCGGAAGAACTGGGTGCCTGATAGAACAGAGGACCTGGGGCTCTAGAGACAGAAAATGGGAAGGCAGAGAACATGGAGATCCCCAGGGAAATCAGAGGGCTGGGAGTTGGAGGGGCTTTTGGACAGAGCGAGTGGGATTCTAGTGGGAAAGTGACAGGGCCAGCATGAGCAGCTGCATAGGTTGGGCACTGCGTCTTTCTAGAGGGCTCCGTTCTTTTCTGCAGGCATGATGCCCTCTGGAGTTGTACAGTGCATGTACACAGCCAGGGGTAGCAACCCTCCTTGTGGGGTTCAAACCATTCAGGCTTCTCCCTCCTTGGCCCCCAGATCTCCCTGCAGTATGAGAAGAATGGAGCCTTTCACCACACCTGTGGTGGCACCCTCATTGCCCCCGACTGGGTCATGACTGCGGGCCACTGCATCTCGTGAGTTCTCTCACTTGCCCCGTCCCTGCATGTGACCCTGGCAGGCCAGGGTGGTGGGTGGCTGTGGAAGGGACGGAGGGAGGGAGGCCAGTCAGGCCTGGACTGACCTTACCTCCACTGGCAGGAGCTCCATGACCTACCAGGTGGTGCTGGGAGAGTATGACCGGGCTGAGGATGAGGGCCCCGAGCAGGTGATCCCCATTAACTCTGAGGATCTCTTCGTGCACCCACTCTGGAACCCCAACTGCGTGGCCTGTGGGTAAGTGAACTCTCAGGCCTGGGACCTAAGGGCTCCTCTACTCATCCCTCCATCACCCAAAGCCAATTCTGGGTCCAGCAAGCTGTGCCCAGGTCCACATGCTGAGGGTCGGAGCCAGCAGAGCCTTTAAGGACCATCGACACCAAACCTCTCTCCCTAAGTAGGGGACAGCAGGGCCCAAGGAGGGGCAGGGACTCCCCCAAGGCCACTTGGCTGGTTGGCTTCAGAGCCCAGGATTCCTCTAGAACCCAGTCTCCCAAATCCAAGAGTTCCTCCATTCAACAGCTATCACCCAGTGCATCTTGGGTTCCCAGCACCATGGGTCAAAGGAGAAGCACTGGACTAAGAGTCAGGCTCCAGCACTAAGTCAGTTCATGGCCTGGGAAAGTCACTGCCCTTCTCAGGCCTCAGTTTTACCACTTTCCAAGGGTGAACTCTGTGCTTCCTGGGTGGTTATGAAGGTCAAGGAGGCAATCACTGGGTGAGGACACAAAGCGGGGCCACTTCAGGCCCTCAACCATATGCAAAACTGTGTGTCTGGATGGTTTAGTATTTTTGGTGGGAAGGTCACAGAAGAGTGCAGAACCCCTAAAAGTGCAGGACAAGAATGAGGGGCCATGATGATCAAGACCTTGACCTGTCCTCACGGAACTCCTGGAGTAAGTGGAGAGAAAAATCAGATCCAGGTGAAGTGAGTTGAGTGACAAGCAGGTGGATGAAGACCAAGAGCAGGGGGTCTCAAAGGGTGGTCCCCAGGCCAGCAGCATCAGCTTCCCCTGCAAACTTGTTAGAAATGTGAATTTTCCAGCCCCTCCAAGACCCCCTGCATCAAAAACTCTAGGGTGGGGCCCAGCAACCTGTGTTTTAACAAGCCTTCCTGGTGATTCTGATGCAGCTGAAGTGTGAGAACCACTGGGGTAAAAGCTGAGGACAGCTGTGAAGGTCAAGGGTGAGCAGGGAGCTGAAAAGGTCTGCAGGGAAAAGGGGCAGATGTAGTCGGAATGTGAAATATCCGGAGCGAGGGCTCGGAGGTGGGGCTTGGTCTGGGGGATAACCAGGCTCCCATGACTCTTCCCTCCTCCCCAGCAATGACATCGCCCTCATCAAGCTGTCTCGCCCCGCCAAGCTGGGAGACTCAGTCCAGCTCGCCTGCCTCCCTCCTGCCGATGAAATCCTGCCCAACGAGGCACCCTGCTACATCAGTGGCTGGGGCCGACTCTACAGTACGTGCTGGCCCCCACCCAGCCACAGGGACAGTGGGCAGAAAGGCAGGGCCTGGGAACAGAGGTTGAGGTCAACCCCTGGACCGGTCCTTGCACTTTTTCCCGTTCCTCCTCCAGCAGCAGCCTTCTCCTCTCTCCTCCCAAACATGAATATGCTCGATTGAACATGTTTAGTGAGTGCCAGGTGCCGGGGAAGCAGGTAGACAAAGCGGACAGGACTCTATAACCTGGTGGGAAGAGAGTCCCCATCTTCCCCATCAGAACCTCCACCCCACCCTGAGGCTCCCAGCCCTGACTCCCAGACCCCAGCCTAAGCCCTGCACCCCAAGACCCCTCACTCAGCGCTCTCCACCCCCACAGCTGGCGGGCCACTCCCTGACAAGCTGCAGCAAGCCCTGCTGCCCGTGGTGGACCATGAGCACTGCTCCAAGTGGGACTGGTGGGGCAGCTCCGTGAAGAAGACCATGGTGTGCGCCGGTGGGGACATCCGCTCCGGATGCAACGTGAGTCAGCTCCCCGGGCTACAGCCGCTCAGCGGGGCGGCCAGGGCCCTGGGGTACCACGTCTGCCTGGAAGGTGCAGGAGGAGTCTCGCCTGCTGGCCCCATTCAGCCTCCAGGCCAGCGGGTCTGAGAGGAAGTTAGGTAGTTCAGACACACATTCCCAGCCCGGTGTCATGACCTTTGGATTCTAGTCCTAGCCACACACTGCCTTGACCTGGGCCAGTCCCTGGTCCTCAGGCTTCCCCATCAACACAACAAGGGATATTGACTTCTCAAAGTCATCTTCGACTCTGTTGTCCTGAAGTTATAATTAAACAAAACTATTATTGTATTAGAAGAGAGTATAACAAGGAAAAAAAAAGTGAGGATGAACAATCACATTAATAGTTAACTGTGGCCGAAACCAGTTTGGCTCAGTGGATAGAGCGTCGGCCTGAGGACTGAAGGGTCCCAGGTTCGATTCCAGTCAAGGGCATGTACCTTGGTTGCGGGCACATCCCCACTAGGAGGTGTGCAAGAGGCAGCTGATCGATGTTTCTCTTTCATCGATGTTTCTAACTCTCTATCCCTCTCTCTTCCTCTCTGTAAAAAATCAATAAAATATATTAAAAAAGAAAAAAAAAGATAAGAAAACTATGAGAAAAAAAATAGTTAACTGTGGTACTAATAATGGGAACAATCATTTATTAACTACTTCCTTTCTACTAGGCATCGTGCTAAGATCATATAATCTATCATCTCATTTAATTCTCACAAAATCCCATTAGACCGATACTATTCCTCATCACGAAGAGCAAACTGAGGTTCAGACAGGCCAAGTAATACAGGTTTCTCAAAATCCCCAAAGTCAGAATCGACTCCTTACAGCTCAGACATGGCTCAGCACCCCCTCCCCCTGCTCTCTACCATTCCAGGGTGACTCTGGAGGACCCCTCAACTGCCCCGCTGCAGATGGCTCCTGGCAGGTCCATGGTGTGACCAGCTTCGTTTCTGCCTTCGGCTGCAACACCCGCAAGAAGCCCACCGTGTTCACGCGTGTCTCAGCCTTTAACGACTGGATCCAGGAGGTGAGCAGGCAGATGAGCCAGGAGCGCTCCGTGTGCTGCTCCTCTGAGAGGTGCCCAGGGGAGGGGAGAAGGGGGGTCAGACAGCAGTTCCTGAGGAGGGCCTCGAAGGATCCTAGTAAAGGGGTCCTTGGTGACATTCCAGAAGGCTGGGGGATGTTTTCTGCTACAGTGTGGCCCCAAGAACTTCAATAGCTTCTGGGTGGAGCTTAGAACTGCTGAACGTTCTTATTTCAGCAAGTGTTTATAAAGTGCCTCCTCTGTGCAGGTCTTTTCTTTGTCCAAGCATTGCCTCGTGGCGGGACAGATAATTAAATAAACAGTAATGATGAGCTGTGATTCAAGAAGCTCAGGCCCCAGTGACAGTGCAAATATCAGCTGGGGTTGAATGGTGAGGGGGATTAATGTTTGTAATAGTAATAGCCACCATGGAGAAACTACTTAAGTATGTACCAGGCGCTGTAATAAGCACCTTAGTGGATAGTTTAATGAAAAAAAAACCCATGAGGTGACTACTATGATTACCCCCATTATACAGATGAAGAAACTGAGGCTCAGAGAGGTCAAGTCACCCTCCCAGGGTCACATAGCTAATGAATGACATGGCTGGGAGTTTAACCCAGTCCCATCTGGCTTCAGAACCTGTGTTCCTAACTAGACTCCTCTGTGTCTCCCCCGCCCCCTTGTTTTTCCAGACCATGGCAAGCAACTAGAACCAAGGCCTGGGTGGCAGTCCAGATCCACACTCTGCAAAAAAAATAATAAAGATCTCTCAGAAAATTCCAACTCCAGGCTTGCTTCCTTCTTTAACTCACCTCTTCCCCTTCAGCCCTTTCCTAAAATGGTAGGTCTGCTATGTAGAGACAAGACCATGTCCAACTTTGTCATATGAAGATGAGGAAACAATGAGACCCAGCTAGAAGAAGGAAGTTGCTGCAGGGTGACCAACATCCCAGCTTGCCTGGGAGTGATGGGGATCCCAGGACACAGGACATGCAGTGCTGAAACTGGGAGAGTTGGTCACCCTATATAGCCACACATTATCATTGGTTTTTCAATGCAGGAAACATGGTAGAACCTGCAGGAAAACTGACTTTGCCAGCTCCTTGGGAAGGCCATGCTTTTTCTGCTTCCACGGATAGGCTGGGGAAGGAGGACTACAGTCCTTCATTCATTCAACAGCATTCATTCCAGGTTCCAGAAGAGGGCTCAGCGGGGGGAGATGACATGGTTCCTGCCCTGAAATAGCTCATTATTTAGATAGAAATAAGTGTATCAGAATCATCCATCAGGACACTTACTAGCACCTCCTTTGTGTAAATTTCAGGGCTGGGAGTACAGAGGTGAGTAGGACCATGTCAGGAAAGCCCTTGCTGGGAGGGAGCAGACGCACGCAGATGTGCGCCCAGTGCTGACAATGAGGTCGGAGCCCCGTGAGCTGCCGTTGAGGTCCAAGACTGCTGGCACGCAGCCAAAAGCAACATTAAAAACAATGAATTCCTTTACGCATGTTTTTCCTGAATACCATGGTTTTTCCTGAATACCATGAAAGAAAATATGGTCCCACTGAGGACATACATATATATCTTTTTAAAAAAATACATTTTTATTGATTTCAGAGAGGAAGGGAGAGGGAGAGAGAGATAGAAACATCAATGAGAGAGAATCATTGATCAGCTGCCTCCTGCATGACCCCTACTGGGGATCAAGCCTGCAACCCAGGCATCTGCCCTGACTGGGAGTCGAACCTGGGACTCTTCAGTCCGCAGGCCAACGTGCTCTATCCACTGAGCAAAACCAGCTAGGGCCACCCATATATCATTTTTTTTCAATATATTTTATTGATTTTTTACAGAGAGGAAGGGAGAGGGATAGAGAGTCAGAAACATCGATGGGAGAGAAACATTGATCAGCTGCCTCCTGCACACCTCCCACTGGGGATGTGCCCGCAACCAAGGTACATGCCCTTGACCAGAATCGAACCTGGGACCCTTCAGTCCACAGGCCAACACTCTATCCACTGAGCCAAACCGGTTAGGGCAATTTTTAACATTAATGTTGTTTCATTACTCCTCCCCCCCTTTAAAAATCATACTTCTAATTTTGAAAGTTGAAAAGGTTCAACATAATGTAGGACACATCCAAATAGCTTCCCTCCAGAATGATCAAATTTTACACTTTTGCTTCATATTTTCTGAAAATAATAACTACAGTTAAGGTGGAGACTCCTCTGTACTCTTCCCAGAGGTCACCATCATCACAGGTGTGGGGTCATTAACCCTATTACTGCTTGTCCTTTAGGGCACATAGTAGGATAGCCCTTGCCTGCCCCTTGAAGTTTGGTTTGGCCACGTGGCTTGCTCTGGGGGAAGATCTGAGATTCAGGACGATTTGCCAAGGACTCTTTCCCTTTGCTCTGGCAACTGGTGGCTACAGGTCAGCCGGGTCCGGAGTGAGGAGCCATGGAGCAGAACCTCTGCTGACCCCTGCTGGACATGTAGCACAGGCAACAAATAAACTCTTTATAAGCCACTGTGATTTCCCGTGTTTGTTACAGAAGCACTACTCGAACCTATTCTGACTGGTAAAATGAGTTTGGTGTTTCTCTTTCTACTTGATGCTGTCATATTTTTATTGCATATAAATATCTATAAACAACATATTGTATTGTTGGAGTTTTTATTATTTATTTATTAAGAGAACATTTATTTGGTAAATCACAGAGGCAGAAAAGGTAATTCCTAGAAAAATGGGCTTAGGAAACAAGTTGTAGAGGTAAAGAAAGAGCCCTTGGGGCTTGGGCGTGAGGAAGCTAATAGGCAGGGACAAGGAGGCGGAGGGAGAGGGGAAAGGAGTGCTCCCGGGAGGGAGAGCACCTGCATTGTGGGAGTTTTTAAAAATACATGCATGATGCCCGGCTGGCGCGGCTCAGTGGTTGAGTGTGAACCTGTGAACCAGGAGGTCATGGTTTGATTTCTGGTCAGGGCACATGCCCAGGATTGCAGGCTGGATCCCCAGTGTGGAATGTGCAGGAGGCAGCCCATCAATGATTCTCTCTCATCATTGACATTTTTATCTCTCCCTCTCCCTACCTCTCTGAAATCTATAAAAATATGCCCTAACTGGCTTGTCTCAGTGAATAGAGTGTCCGCTTGTGGACTCAAGGGTCCCAGGTTCGATTCTGGTCAAGGGCATGTGCCTTGGTTGCAGGCACATCCCCAGTAGGAGGTGTGCAGGAGGCAGCTGATCGATGTTTCTCTCTCATCGATGTTTCTAACTCTCTCTCCCTCTCCCTTCCTCTCTGTAAAAAAAAAAAAAAAAAATCAATAAAATATATTTAAAATAAATAAATAAATAAATAATCCATGCATAGTTTCATGTCATATGGATGATTTTGCTTCTTTTACCCAACATTATGTTTCTGAGTTCTATCCAGGCTGATTTTTTTTAAAATATATTTTTATTGATTTTTTACAGAGAGGAATAGAGAGTTAGAAACATCAATGAGAGAGAAGCATTGATCAGCTGCCTCCTGCACACCCCCCACTGGGGATGTGCCCACAACCAAGGTACATGCCCTTGACCGGAATTGAACCTGGGACCTTCAGTCTGCAGGCCGACGCTCTATCCAGTGAGCCAAACCAGCTAGGGTTCCAGGCTGATTTCTATACCTCTAGCTCATTGCTGCTGGTTTTATAGAGTCTCCCACTATACAACACTGGTTTTTTATCATTCTCCCTCTACTGATGGACAGTCACACGAGGGCCAATTCTTTGTGGTTACAAATAGTGCCTCAATGAATGTCCTTGGACATATCTCCAGGTGCACATGTGTGAGTTTCTCTAGGGTATATTCCAGGAAATGGAATTGCTGAGGGGGAGGGTGTGCTCATTTGCAACTTTACCAATTGCCAAATTTCTCTCAAAAGTGATTGTATCAACAATACTTCTCAAGATTTCTTTTTTCCTTTTCCCATCCACTGCCTCCATATATTACAACCGCCCCACATCTTTCTTAAGTCTCTCCCACAAACTCTCGTCCAGCCCTTACACCCACGCCAGCTACGACAAAAGCCCAAGAAGCTCGGGTCTGGCAGGGCCTGAGTGAGGGCAAGGAAGAAACTGGGTCAGGCACAGCAGAGACCTCTGTGTCATGGGAGTGTGGGAGAGGATGGGAGAAATTCTCGGACCAGCGTATGTTAATACTTCGTGTTGAGTCAGATAGTGCCGGGTGATAAATGGAACTGCCAGGTGTTCTAAGGCACCACAGAGCTGCAAAAACTGAAGAGCTACTTCTTTCTAATGGGTCAGGGAAGGGCCCTTGAACAATTTTCCAAAATAGTTTTAGGATAAAGGGCAGTCAAATGTGTAAAATTCCACCCTGTGGTTGGTCAGTGGGTCCTCAGGGGCCCTCCTCCACCCAGCCTCACAGTGAGGCTGAGAACTGCTATGACACCTTTCTCATACATGGGCAGCAGAGAAGTTAGGAAATCTTGCCTTAAAGTTTATCAATAATTCCATTTCCTCTTGTTTAATCCCCACGTCTCAACAATTCAAATCCTTTAAAAACCATATAGTCAATGCTTCCGGTCAAGATGCATACTCACATCCTCCCACAACCACATCAAAATTACAACTAAACTACAGAACAACCATCATTCAGAGCTGCCTGAAATCCAGCTGAACAGAAGTCCCATAACTAAGGCTAAAAGAAGCCACGTGGAGACTGCAATACAGGGAGCCTTCCAGTCTCCAACGAGGTAATTGCTGATATAAAGATGATATTTTAGCCCTAGCCTGTTTGCTCATTGGGTAGAGCCTCCGCCTGCAGACTGTAAGGGTCCTCTTTTCGATTCCTCCTCCATCAAGGGCACTTGCCTGGGTTGCAGGCTCGATCCCCAGTAGGGGGCGTGCAGGAGGCAGCTGATAATGACTCTCATCATTGTTTGTTTCTATCTCTCTCCCTCTCCCGTTCTCTCTCTCTAAAACCAATAAGAATCTGTTTTTTAAAAAACAGTGAAAATGCTTGAACTATGTAGCCACATGAGCTGGACAGAAGTGCGCAACAATAATGTCTTGATTCATGCTGCCCCCTGGTGGTCAGCATACATCATAGCGAGTGGTTGAACTCCCAGTCAGTAGAACTCCCCAGGGGACAATTTGCATATTAGCCTTTTATTATATAGGATAGGATATCCATATCTGTATAGAAGGTGTCCATCATATCCTCTTTAGAGCAGTCTGTATAGTATTCTCTTTTTGTAAAAAAAGTATCATTTGTAAAAGAATGAATACACGTATATGTTTCTGTGTGCTTACAAGAGAATTGTAAAGAACACACACCAAATTGTTAGGTGGTTATATTTGTTGGGGAACTTTGGTTTATTTATATATTGTTTGGGATTTTAAAACAGAAAAAAAAATGTCTTGATTTACGTGGAACAGATTGCCCATCAGACACTGAGCTTTTCCTTCACCATTCTAGACTCAAACCCAAACTACATTCAGACTCAAACGAGCTCAGTATGACTTTAAAACTTCAGTTCATAACCATCAGCAATTGGGAAGTCTTGGGAAGGGGTCCACAGGACTAAGATCGATCCTCCCAGATGCATGGTCGCACCCTGGACAAGCTGTTTTTAAATACGCACGGCGTATGCCCACTTGCGTCTGGGCCTTAGACTGAGGCAGGTTACTTAACAGTCTGTGCCCACTTCCCCCGGTGAAGGGATTCCACCGGGCGCCGTACAGGACACCGTCCAAACAGCAGCCACACCGCCTTCTCCCTGCTTCCTTCCCTCGGGGTGGTGCCAAGATTCAAGGGGGTCACTTCTGGGCGGGGCTCTGCCTCAGCTGCGCGCGGGCTTCTAGAACGTCTCAACTCCCCCTCTCATCCCCTTTCCATTTTGCAGTTGGGCAAACTGCGGCTCAGAAAGACAAAGGCCTTCTGGGAAGCGGGAAAGCAGCCTCGCTGTACCCAACGTCCCGCCCCGTAGCGGGGAGGACTGAGGACTGAGGAAGAGCAAAGCCCATCACGGGTTAAAACCATGAAGTTGCGGAGGACCCCCCGCCCCACCCAAGCCTAGAGAGACCCGGCCCCTCTATAACCTAGTCCCCTTTCCACTTCCAATTTCCGGCAGGGCGCGACTTCCGCTTCCGGCAGTGGGGTACAAATCTGTGCGCCGGGGCTGGGGTCTCCCTTTCTCGGTTTCGCTTGTGAGGTGTCTGCTCTCGTGGTGAGCTCAGGTGAACCCCCACCCCACTCCGACTCCTTCCCCCGCGCGGTCCGTTGGGAGCCGGGACGCTGGCGTCTTAGGAGTCGGGAGGCCCTGCCCTGGGGGTCGCCGGCTGCTCCGCCCGGCGTGACGTTGGGCGTCGCCTCAGCCGAGGAGGAGGAGGAGGTCTCGGTCGGACTCCGCGGAAGCGCGTTTCCGGCCCGGCCTCGGCCTTCTGAGCCGCGCCCATATTGGTGGGAGGAGTCGGCCTGGACGCGGGGGGTCTTGACTGGGCTCGGTGGTCCCACCCCGTGTCCCCTCTCTCCGAGCCTCAGTTTGTCTGTCTGTGACCGGAAAAGTTAACTGTCCCACTGGACTACCGGGAGGGTTGGATGAGGGAAAGCGGCCGCGGAGGGTCTGGCCCTTGAAATTCAACAAATAGCGGCTGTTGCTGTTAATAAAGTGCTGAACACAGTGTCGGGTAGGAAAGGGTTGAGTAAACGAGTCCGCAAGAGGGGAGTGCACGCAGCGTCCGGCGGTCGTTAAAAGGAAGGGTTTGCCCTGGCCCAGTGGTTAGAGCGGAGGCCCGCCCACCAGCGCGTCGGGGCGCGTGCGGGAGGCAAGCGATGGATGTGTCTCACATCAGTGTTTCTCTTCTCCCTCTCCCGCCTCCCTCCTTTCCGTTCTTTAAAAATTAAAGGAAAGAAATGTCCTCGGGTGAGGATTAAAGTAAAATATAACTGATAGGCTTTGCCCTGCACGCCCCCTACTGGGAATCAAACCTACACTCAGTTGGGTTTGATTCCCAGTAGGGGGCGTGCAGGCAGACAATAAAAAACATTTTAAAAGGAAAGAAAAGACACACCCAACAGCCCACATTAGAAAAATAAATAAAACTGATAGGCTTTATAAGCTGGGTTCTTCTTTCAGAGCCAACCATGAGAACTGACCTGCTGACCAATGATATTTCTAGAAGCCAGCGTTGTAAAGGCCTGGTCGTTGGAAATTAGAATTACTAAAAGGGTGTTTTCCTAAGTGGGTTAGGGGTTTTTCCACTCCGAAAGGTTTTCTCCCTCGAGTTATGAAAGTGATACATAATTGTGGTTGAAAAAAAACCACACAATACGTTGGATCGTGATCATCCTGCACACGGAAAGGTTGCAGGTTGGATCCCAAGTCAGGCACGTAGAGGAGGCAACCAGTGTTCTCTCACATCAGTGTTTATCTCTCCCTCCCCCGCTTTATAAAATCAATAAGCATATGCTTGGGTGGGGATTTAAAAAATAGAGAAAGATCTAAGATTTCCTCATGGGATTATACTGTGCATATTGATCTACACCTTGGTGATGTGGTGATGACTTATGGACATCTTCACATTTCAACACTAGGCCTACTTCATTTTTTTGTTTCCCCCCCAAATTGATTTGAGAGAGAGGAAGGGAGAAAAAGATATCAACTTGTTCTGTTTATTATTCATTCATTGGTTGCTTGTATGTGTCCTGACTGGAGGTTGAACCCATGACCTTGGTGTATCTGGATGATGCTTAGTCTAACCAACCAAGCTACCCAGCCAGGGCCAAGCTTCATCCTTTACAAGGCTGCACAGTATCTCACTGAATGGCTGGCAGTACTTTATGTAATCATTTTTCCTGTTGATGGTCACTTTAGTTTCCAAATTCTGCTTTCCCACAATATTTCATCCACCCTCTCCTTGACTAAGTATTTCCTTTTCATCCAAATCCCCCTTGAGTTACAGCAATCTTTTTTAAACACTGGGATTTTAAAAAGCTTTTATTGATTTTTTTTAGAGAAACATCAACCTGTTCCACTATTTATGCATTCATTGGTTGCCTCTTGCACGTGCTCTGACCAGGGGTCAAATCTGAAACCCTAGCACATTGGGACAATACTTCAATCAATTGAGCTACCCCACCCAGGGCCAATGGACCTGATTTTAAATGTCAACACTTCTGTGTGGAGTAGGAAGGAATTAGTTCTTAAGGGAGGGGAGTTAATGAAAAAACATGATCTCTGAAAACTGACTACATCATAGGAGTTACATTCTTTGATTGGACATAACCTTATGTGAAAATGAATTTAGTCATTACTGCCATTTGAGTTTCTTCCTCCTCTTATAAATTAGCAGCCCAGCTGTTGTGGCTTAGTTGGTGAGCTTGGGTTTGATCCCTCTGCAGGGCACAGTTGTGGGTTTCTTCCCCAGTAGGTGGTGTGCACGAGGTAACTGATCAGTGTTTCGATCCTCAATGTTTCTATCTCTCCCTTTCTAAAATCAATAAAAAGAAATTAACGTAAGGTATGTTTTTCCTGTAAATAACCGCTCTTTTGGACTGGGGCCCTAACCCAAATAAAGAAAAGCTCCTTTCTGGCATTTTACAGGTATTTGATTGGCCCGCTCCATTCTTCCCACTAAGTTGGTTTGCTAAAGCTATTAGGCATCCAAAGAGATTCTGAGAAGTTCAATTTCCCATACATATTGGTAGTTACATAATAGTCATGGGGATGTAAAGTTCAACATCAGGAATATAGTCCCAAGTCTACATTTTTCATTTTGGTAAACCACACATTTTCTCAATTGTGTTAATTGATCCAACAAGAGGAAATAAAAATAGAATTTCTAATAGCTTTATGAAGAAAACCTATTGAGCTGGCAGGTGTAGTTCAGTTGGTTGAGCATTGTCCCAAAAGATTGCTGGTTCAATGCCTGGTCAGGGTACCTGTCCCGTTTGCCAGCTTGATCCCCAGTAAGGGGGCATGCAGAAGACAGCCGATCAATGTTTCTCTAAAACGCAATAAAAACATGATTAAAAAAAGAAAACCTATTAAACAGAAACAGACTCATAGATACAGAGAACAAACTGATGGTTGCCAGAGGGGGTTGGTAGGGAGGATGGGTGCAAAAGGTGAAGGATTTAAAAAATACAAATTGGTAGTTACAAAATAGTCATGGCGATAAAAAGTTCAACATCTATATAGTTAAAAGCCTAAGCAACTGTTATGACCGGACAACCAGCTGGTAGCTATGATGCACACTGACCACCCAGACACAACGCAGGAGTTCCATTGTGTTCGTCCCCTGCCCTTCCCCCACGTAGTCAGTCCCCTGGCTGGCCCAGATGGCTGGCCAGGCCAAGGGACCCCACCCCGTGCACAAATTCGTGCACTGGGCCTCTAGTAGGGAATATAATCAGTAATACTGTAATAGCCATGTATGGTACTTGAATTATTGGGATCATTTTGTAAATTATATAATTAGCTTTGCTGTACACCTGAAACTAATATAAAGTAATATTGAATGTCAACTGTAGTTGAAAAGTAAAATTTAAAAACTATGCATCTCTGAAAAGAAAGAAAATCTGTTAAAATCGGAAAACTAATGGAACCTGGATCTGGTCCAGACCCAGAGATCAGAGTGGTTTTAATAGCCTTGGTGGTCTGTTTTTGTTGACTCTGACTTTTCTCTTTGTACCTAGGAGCCTGAGTCATCCTTTTCCAAAGTTCCAGAATGGAGAATGAAGGAGGCCCAAAGACACAAAAAGATAGAGAAGTCCAGAATGATCAAATAATGTCACCTCCAAATGAGGTGGTGGCTAAGGAGCCAGAAGATGTCCTAATTGCGGCTCCCCAGGCCCGGGTTCCACAAGAGCCTTCTGGGCATCCGCCAAAGAGCCTTGAAAAAGTCTGTGTCAAAAAGGTTGAGACCGGGCCAGGAAGGAATCCTGTCAATCCTCTCATCTTCAGGCAGATGTTCAGAAAGTTCCGCTGTGAGGGTCCATCTAGGCCCAGGGAAGTGTTCAGGCATCTGCTATCGCTTGCTAGGCAGTGGCTGAGACCTGATATTCACACAAAGGAGCAGATGATAGAAATGCTGGTGCAGGAGCAATTCCAGATCATTCTGCGTGAGAGGCTCAGAGCTCAGCAGCAGAAGTGTCGGTCCATGGTCAGATACTCTGGCTAAGTCTCACTGCTTATTATTTTTTGCTCAACCTACATATGAGATGTTTGGTTAAAGGTTCTCTTTGTTGTAAGTTCTTATTACAGTCATGGGAAATCTAAACTTCAGTTTCCTTTGAGTTTGCTTTTGACTAGTAACAAATCGATCAAAACCCATGTCTGGACCTGTTTTTGCCTGAGGCAGCGGTTTTCCTGGGACTGAACTCCAGAAGAAGTTTCTCTGCCTTCTTGTTAGGACAATCAGCCTGCTGTTTGTTTGCTCTGCTGAATGTCTTTTTGCACTTTGTGACATCCTTTAATATATTGTTTTTATGTATCCAAAGAGATACTTGGAGAATTCTTGTTTCTTGCTGTTGTGGCATGAGTGGGAACTTCTGTAACCTCACTGGTAACTCATTTGGGATGTCCTTGAAATATTAAAGTTTGTTTGGTTCTTAATAAAAATGTTCTGTGGTAATTTATCAGTGTAGCTCTTAGTAGTCAGCATTTGAGAAAAAGAATTTGTCAGGAATAGAGCTAGAGATAAGAACTATAACACATTTGCTGAGCTGGGAAATAGGAACAGGCCTGACCTTTGTTTTCAAAGTCAGAATTTAAATTGGACAAAATGGGGTCATAAAGGTAAATAACAGGCAGAGCTGTTGAATTGCTCTTTCTCCATTTCCATTACCTTTGTTCTACAGCTTGTCTTCCTTCAGAACTCATTCTAAAGCTGTGGCAATTCTGTTCTGGTCTTCCTGAAACCGTTCATCCTGGCTTTCTCTACATGGAGACCTGTGCTTTGGTTCAGACAGCTGAGACGGAGCAGTAGCTGTGGTTGTGACAGTAAACAGCAACTGCTTCCCCAGCATGATCCAGTCTGGAGCCTTTCTACCTCTGTGGCCTGGCTCTTGGATTTATAGATCTGCTCTGGTAACAAACTTGGTGCCAATTCCCAACTATCTTTTGGGTTAGGGATGATTAACTCCATGCTTCTGGTGTTTGTTTAGTACTTGGGCCTTTGGGACTGTTCTAGATGCTAGAATGAATACAAATATAAAATATGGTGAACATAAAGACGAATGAATTCTGCCTCTTATTAACTAGGTTAAGCTTTGCTATTCTTAACTCTAGGAATAAATTTAACTTGGCAAAGGAGTTAGTAATGCTGATAGGGTCCTAGTATCTCTAATACTTCAGTTCAAAACATTGTGAAGGTTATTTCCTTTGGTCTGCAGGAATCAGGAATTCCTGGTGTTAAGGAATTTCCTGGCCTGCACCAGTTTCTTAGCTTTTGCAATGATCTCAAGTTTTGCATGCAGGTAAAGGGGTTTTATGGCAAGACGGCTGAGGTTTACTCTATTGAGTGAACCTAGCACAGATTTTTTTTCAACCATGGCATTTTGGGTCCAGATAATTATTTGTGGGGGATTGTCCTATGCATTATAGGATCTTTAGCAACATCCCTAACCTTTAACAATTAGATGTTAGTAGCAGCCCCCCTATATGTGACAACCAAAAATGTCTCCAGGTATTGCCAAATATCCCCTTAAGGCAAACTTGCTTCTGGTTGAGAACCACTGATTTAATAGAGTTCATCACAGACGTGCTTCATGGCTAATAAGTGGTGGAACAAGAACCTGAGCCTTGGATTTCTGTCTCCCTAGTCTTGGGCTTTTTTCCATCATGTTTGGAAACGTTAACGAGTGTCTCTTTGAGAATCTCTTAAGTGCAAAATGTATTTATGAATATGAATATATATATATATATATATATATATATTTATTGAGTGATTGATTTCAGAAAGGGAGAGAGAGAAACATCATTGATGAGAGAAAATCATTGATTGGCTGTCCCCTGCATGTCCCACACGGGATGGAGCCCACAACCTGGGCATGTGCCCTGATGAGGAATTGAACCGTGACCTGGTTCATAGGTTGATGCTTAATCACTGAGCAGCACCAGCTGGGCCAGAATAGTTTTTTTTTGTATGGCTCATACCTAGTTTAACACTTTCTAGTAAAAAATGCAAAGTAGTGTATTTAGGTAGGAGTCAGTTTCCAAAGTGTGAGGTTTAGAGAGATAAGTGACCGAGCTAAGACCCAATCCCCTTGTTATAAAACCAGAATTGGTACAATTCACATACCCAGCACTGTCTCCCAGCAACCTCTGTAGTACCAGTTTTTTCCCATGCAAGTGAATTACAGATGAGATTTCTTGCCCCAAACAAACTCAGTAAGAGGAGAAGCTAGAGTTCATCTCCATTTCATCTGGCTTTAGCCCCATACCCTGCCACAAGGTCACATTGCCTGGATCTCTGAGAGTAAACCAATTCTAAAGCTCCCTGACAATTTTAGTTCTTTGAGTGACGGGGAAGGAAGAGGACCGTGTGGAGGAACCAGAGGGAAGTATTTCTAAAATGTCTAGTGTCTAATTTTCCCTTTGTGACTCCAAATTCTACAAAAGATTAATCTGATTAAAAATGTTCCTGCCAGATGGCTACTAGTGAAAAATCAGTGTTGGGGCCACAAAGTAATATGAGATTGCTAGCAACTGGCTAGCAATGGTGCCATGGAAAAATGTCTGAGTGAGTGGGTGACAGCCCTGGCTTCTGGAGAGATGGCCAACTCCAGGAGGGTGGGGGCTCTGAGGGGGCCATGGTGGTGGCAGCTGGAGAATGCAAGTGTAACTGGCTTTCCCACGAGCATCATGTGTGGTCAGTTTCCACAGACCACTCAGTATAGTGCACTTGACAATGACGACTCTTTTACTAAACATTTTCCACCCACTGTCATGCATGTATTGGACATTTTTCCTTGAACTGGAATGCCCCTCCCCCAATCTGCCAGCCCACTCCTATTCTTTTTTAAAAAAATCCTCGTCCAAAGATATTTTCTCTGTTACTTTTTTTTTTTTTTTTTTTAGGAAGAATGGAAGGGAGGGATGGAGGGGGAAGGAGAGAGAGAACCATCAATTGGTGGCCTGAAAGCATCCCCACCCAAGCCAGGGATTGAACCTGCAAACTACATGCCTTTGACTGGGAATCGAACAAACCTGAGACCTTTTGGTGAGAGGGCCAATGCTCTAACCACTGAGAACACTGGCCAGGGCTTCTAAAAATATATGTTTTTATTGATTTGAGAGGGAAACAAATATCAGAGAATGATCTGCAACCCCAGATGGGGATAGAGCCTGTAACCTGCATACCAATATGTACCCTGAAGTGGAATCTAACTGGCCACCCTTTGGTGCACAGGACAATGTCAGGGCTCCTATTCATTCTTTATTATGCAGATGGGCATGGTTACCTTCCTGAAGCTTTTTTTTTTTTTGATGTCTGCCTTGAATTGGCACCTGAAGCCCTCCTGTGAGCTGTTCTAACACATCAGTCCCTGTTCATTCAACAAATATATATTGTGTACCCAACGTGCTATGCCCTGTTCTAAATACCACACTGTAGTACGGCTTCAAGTTTGTGTTCCCAGGCAGATTGTGAGCTCCATGAAGATGACATCTCTATATTCCTGGCTTCCAACACAAGTCCTGCATGTGGCTGATTCTCTAGGAACAGTTTGGTATTTGTAGGAGGCACATGGTTGCTCCCTGATTTAAGACATTTCCTTCTAAACACAAATAACTATAGAGTTCATGGGAGACTACTAAATGTTACATTGGGAAGAGGGCAGGGAGTGAGATTATTCCTGTGTAAGGGCTGGTGATGGCAGTAAAATTAAACCAGAAAAAAAAAAAAAGGCCTCTTCACTTAGGCTTAACCCAGGTGACTGGCTTCCTTCCCCATTCTGTACCTGGCCTTGCAAAGGGGTGAGGTCAGCAGTCCTACACTGGCTCTACTTGAAAGCTCAAGGGCCCCCTTAGTGCCTAGCAACAACCTGACTGCCTAGAGTGGTGATTTTGAAGCTGGGTGTGTCTCCTGGGCAGGAAGCCACCTACACCGCCAAAGCGGCCAGGGCCTCCCCTCCACTTCCTCTGAACTCAAACTCTGCCTTGAATTGGAGCCAATACTTAGTGTTTTGGAGCCTTGTCTTAGGGGCACAAATGGGATGTTTCTAGCAAAAATAACTCTAGTATTTACAGGGAATGTGATCTCAAACAAGTCACGTCACCTCTCTGAACTTCGTCTGCACACCTGACTTATTCCTAGCTAGGATCACCCTAGCACAGCACTGGAGACAGGAACATTCAATAAATGAAATTGTATCTGAATCTGCTTGGTTAGGGGAATATTCAGTTAGATTTCTCAGCTGTCCCTTTGGTTGTTTTTTTTTTAAATATATTTTACTGATTTTTATTTTTATTTTTTTTTACAGAGAGGAAGGGAGAGGGAGAGAGTCAGAAACATCGATGAGAGAGAAACATCAATCAGCTGCCTCCCGCACACCCCCTACTGGGGATGTGCCTGCAACCAAGGCACATGCCCTTGACCGGAATCAAACCTGGGACCCTTGAATCCGAAGGCCCATGCTCTATCCACTGAGCCAAACCGGTCAGGGCTCTCAGCTGTCCCTTGGATCTTGTTCTTCTGAGCCCTTCTCTGCTCCATCTTCTATTTCCTAATTCCTATACATAAAATCCAGTTCTTATCCCACTCCTCCACATCCCTCTCCTTATTGCTTATCTTATTCACAGGCATTACATCTCATCATCGAAACAAATTCTACCCTTCTTAGAAAATCACAAGTGTTTTGTTTTTTACACCAATACTGTAGTGACCTTTAATTTTTTAAACTTAAATATAACATGCATCCTGTAAAGTGCACAAGTCTTAATGGTACGAAGTGGGCACACCCCTATAACCACCTTCCAGATGAAGATACTATAATCAGTACCTCAGAAGTCTCTCTCTTGCCCTTTCCTAGTCAATCCCCTGAGAGTAACTGCTGATAGGATTTCTATTGCCTGTTATTGCACCTAGTGGAAAATTACAGTAAATACCCTTTTGTGTCTGTCTTCTTGGGTTCAATATTGTGTTGTTGAGATTGATCCACCCCTGCTTTTCCATGCCTGTCTACCTGGACATGCCTGTTGTTTCTGCAAGGAGGCTTTCTGTTCTTCCAGCATGCCCCACCCTGGCCTGGCCAGTCTGTTCAAGTTCTCTAGACCCAGATCAAACCTTGCTCCTTTGGGAAACCTTCCTTCTTGCTCTGGATTTGAATACCAGCTCCTCCACCTTACCAGCTGAATGACTTGGCAAACGTTAACTAACAACCTTTTCATGCCTCATTTTTGGTTGAAGATAATAGTTTCTACATGCCAGAGTTCTTGTGAATTTCAATTGAGATAATACTTAGTAAATACTTAGAATAATACCTGGAACACAGGAAGTACTTAAATGTTATTGTGAATACTTTTATTATTCCCCTAGATCCTTATACAAACTCTTGTCCTAGAACTTATTTTGATTATTGTTTGTCCCACAATGAGACCTTAATTCCTTGATTAGGGATTATGTCTTCATTTATTGTATTTCTTCAACAGATTTATTGAGTATGCACTATATTCTACCTTTGGGTACAGTGGTGAAAAAAACCTTTTAAAATTTTTTAAGGCATGAGACAAATAATAAGAAAAATAAAGAGGTAAGATTATTTGAGATAGTGATTAGCACTATGACAGAAAGAGCAATGTGGTGTGATAGTGGGTTAGGGGTGCCACTTACACTGGGTGGGGAAGAGGTCTTGAAGAGGCACTATTTAAGCAAAGACCTTCAGGGTGAAAGGAACAGGCATGTGCAGAATGGGAGAGAGAACAAGTGCAACGCTCTGAGGTGGCACAGTAAGCTTAAATATCTGAGAAAAACAGGAGGTTAGAGAGATGGACAAGAGCCAGGAGAAGCCATTGAAGGGGTTAAGCAGCAGGATATCAGTCACCTTTGCATCTGAGGTACCTAGCACATAATAGGCACTAACGTGAATACTGGTCACAATTGCCAATAACCAATTGGCCCACAGGAGTGATTCTCAGATAATTTTCAAATTAAAACTTCATCTTTGTGCCATGTGCCTCTGGGTTCTTACTAAACCCTACTGGATGGGGATGGAGTTGCTCAGTTACTTCTAGACTTTTCTTTCCCCTATCCCATCTCATCTACCCATCTTTAGTGACCCAGATTATCTCCAACAGAGATGAAAGCCTGGCAAGCCTGAACCAGTTGGAAAAAGGCAAGCAGGAAACAGGTTTGGTCAGTTCCTCTCCTTTCTCTGACTCCTAGAAGAGTCAAGGTCCCTGGACAAGTGTACTGATGTGGTACAAAGAGGAGGAGGAAGGCCCAGCAGCAGGAGGGGCTGCAGAAGGGGTTTGGAATGGGGTCAGAGCCATGGAGTAGGCAGGTTTCAGCTCTAGCCTCTTAGGGTGTGGCAGGCTAAACCAGGAGCACATCTGGAGTCCTAGCAGCCGAGTGAAGCTGTTGACAAGGTCTGGGCCATTATAATCCATTGGAGGAAAAGATCAGCCAGTAAAGCAGAATGGAAGGGTAGCCTTGATTTAAGTGATAGGATTTTGCACAACAAAAATCAACATTTTAGTAACAGCAATAAGATTTTATTTTTTTTTCCTTTTTTATTTATTTTTATTTATTTTTATTAAGGTATTATATGTGTACATATCTTACCATTGCCCCCCCCCCCCCCACTCCACTCCCATATATTTTTGTTTTATTGAGCTATCTTTAACCTTTATTCTTAGGAAATACTAGAGGCCCAGTGCATGAAAATTCATGCACTGGAGAGGGGGGTCCCTCAGTCCGGCCTGCCCCCTCTCACAGTCCAGGAGCCCTCAGGGGCGGGAGGTGACCCAGCGATCAGGGGAAGGCGATGCCCCCATCACACCTCTGCTGCTGCCACTGCCGGCAGCGCAAGCCTCGGCCGGCCCTGGTTACCTGAGCCTCGGGCAGCCCTGGGCAGCTGGGCAGCCATCATCCAAGACTTGCCTGCGCCTCGGGCCCACCCTGGGTGGCTGGGGGGCAGAGGGGACTGGGCACCGCCATCTTTTGAGGGTGTGGCAGTCAATTAGCATATTCCCTCCTTATTGGCTGTGGGTGCCACCATCTTTGCGAGGGTGTGATGGTCAATTTGCATATTCCCTCTTGATTAGATAGGATCATCCATGAGAAAAAGCACATAACACAAATGTACAGTACAGTGAATAATTACAAAGCAAACATCCATGTAATCATCACCCAGGTCATGAAACAGAACATTGTCAACACTCTCTCCCCAATAGCCCCCTATCCCTCCCAAATTACAACCTCATTTAGAGGCAGACAGCAGCTGGATTTTTAAAATAATAATCACTTCCTCCCTGGCCCATGTGACTCAGTGGTTGAAGGTCAACCCATGAACCAAGAGGTTACTGGTTTGATTCCTGATCAGGGCATAGGCCCGAGTTTTGGGCTCTATCCCCAGTAGGGGGAATGCAGGAGGCAGCCCATCAATCTCATTGATATTTCTATCTCTCCCTCTCTCTAAAATTAATAAAAAAATATTTAAAATAATCACTTCCTGACTTTTGTAGTTTTATCACCTATGAATCACATGGAATCTTAAATTAGGATTTTCTTATGTAAATCTTAAGACTGAAGACCAGGAAGGCAAGTGTATTTAATGTGGATCCTTCTCTTCTTTCATAAATCTTGTTAGGCCCTGGGGAGAAGTGGTGGATTTGTGGTCTTGAGCATTCAGCGGAGAACACACTTTTGTTTTGTTTTTTTAATTGTTTAAAGTATTATATATGTCTCCTTTTTCTCCCATCTACACCTCCCTGGCCACTCCCAGCCCCCCAGGACAAGTTCCCACAGCCCCAGTTTCTGTGTCCATTGGTATGCTAATATGCGTGCATACAAGTCCTTTGGTTGATCTCTTATACCCTTGACCCTCCCCTGCCTTCCTTCTGAGGTTTGACAGTCTGTTCAGTGTTTCTCTGTCTCTGGACCTATTTTTGTTCATCAGTTTATGTTGTGCATTATATTCCACAAGTGAGTGAGATCATGTGATATTTATCTTTCTCCAACTGGCTTATTTCTCTTAGCATAATGCTCTCCAGGTCCATCCATGCTGTTGCAAATGGTGAAAGTTCCTTTTTTTATAGCAGCATAATATTCCATTCTGTAAATGTACTACAGTTTAAAAAAAAAATATATATATATACATACACACACACATGTATATATATAGCCCTGGCCGGTTTGGCTCAGTGGATAGAGCGTCGGCCTGCGGACTCAAGGGTCCCAGGTTCGATTCCAGTCAAGGGCATGTACCTTGGTTGCGGGCACTGAGCCAAACTGGCTACGGCATACCACAGTTTTTTAATCCACTCATCTGCTGATGGGCACTTAAGGCTGTTTCCATATCTTAGCTATTGTAAATTGTGCTGCTATGAACATAGTCCTTTCTGATTGGTGTTTCTTATTTCTTGGGATATATTCCTAGAAGTGGGATGACTGGGTCGAATGGGAGTTCCATTTTTAACTTTTTGAGGAAACTCCATACTGTTTTCCATTGTGCTGCACCAGTCTGCATTCCCACCAGCAGTGCACAAGGATTCCTTTCTCTCCACTTGTCATTAATTGATTTATTGACGGAGAACACAGTTTTGAGGCTTCTTTCATTCAGCCTGTGTTTAAATGCTCACTAAGTTTAAGGCACCTAAAGAGTATGGTGAGAGGCACAGAGATGTGTTCAAAACCTCACCTGCCCCTGGGAGCTCGTAGTCAGGCAGAGACAGCATGGAGATACATGTCAGAACAGGGCGAGGGCCTGAAGAAGTCCCCAGATAAGTGCTATGGGTGTTTGGAAGAGGCAGAGATCACTTTTGGCAGCTGGAAGCAGAGCAGGCTTTGTGGAAGAGGTGCCATTAAGTTCATTCATGCATTATTTATCAAATGTTTTTGAAGGCTGGCAGTATGCCAGGAAATTAGGTCAAAGGATACAAAAATGAATAAGATCCTTGCCAGTTCACAGACTAATGGCTGTGTCAGCACAGATATAAATGATTCTAATATTGTATGCTAGAAATACCCAGTGTAATAGGAATGACTGTGGCCTGGGGTTTTCAGGGAAGGCTTCAGTGCTGAGAGCTAGGATAGTATTTTAAGGAGAGAGGAATAGGAGTTTGGCAGACAGGGAAGGGAACCACTGAATCTTCAGAGGTGCTGAGGTGGGAAAGAACACAGGTCAGTGTTGGCAAAAAGTAGAGTTCATAGTGGGACTTGACAGGTAGAATGGATGAGCAGAAAAGGTGACAGGCGGCCGGGGAGGAGCCTGCGCCGTAGCTCATCCTGGCCCCGCTGTGCCTGTTGCCGCCTGTAGCACTACTGTGAGGGCGGGAGAGGCTCCCGCCTCCACAGCTGCACTCACCAGCCATGATCCTGACTTGTGGCTGAGCAGCACTCCTGCTGTGGGAGCACACTGACCACCAGGGGGCAGCTCTTGCATTGAGCGTCTGCCCCCTGGTGGTCAGTGCGCATCATAGCGACTGGTCGTTCAGGTCATTCCAGTTGTAATGGTCACTTAGGCTTTTATATATATACACTAGAGGCCTGTTGCATGATATTCATGCAAGAATGGGCCTTCCTTCCCCTGGCTTCACTCCCAGCTGCCCGGGAGCTGGCACGTCCCCGCTCCCGGCCCTCCTGGGAGCCCGCAAGTCCTCGCTTCTGACCAGAGCACCACTCCTGTAGCTCCCTCTGCCGCCTCCCCTCCCCCTCATAGCAGGCATCCCGCCCCTCCCGGCCACTCCGTGCTTGCATATGCAAATTAGCCACCATCTTTGTTGGTTTAATTTGCCTACTCACTCTGATTGGCTGTGGTCGTAGTGGAGGTATGGTCAATTTGCATGTTTGTCTGTTATTAGGTAAGATGTGGCTGAAAGTTGAAACTAAACAGAATCCAAGGGCTCAAACAATGCCACTGGGATTTGGTGTCACTATCTCTATCTCTCAGCTCTGTTTCCCCTCTCTGTCTTAGTCTCATCCTCAGGCGGTCTCCCTCTTTGCAGTGGGAAGATGACTGCCAGCAGTGGCTTGGTTACACATTGCCCTCAGTGGATAGAGTCATTCAACTGGATAGTTCTGACCAAAGTCCCAGGATAGAATCTCATTGGCTTTCATTTGGTCATATGCCCATGACTGAAATGCTGCAGTAAGAGCACGCTCTAAAATGCTCTGATTGGGCCTGGCTGGTGTGGCTCAGCAGTTGAGCATTGACTCATGAACTAGGAGGTCAGGGCACATGCCTGGGTTTCCGGCTCAATCCCCAGTGGGTATAGTAGGCAACCAATGATGATTCTCTCTCATCACTGATGTTTCTATCTCTCCCTCTCTCTTCCTCTTCTGAAATCAATAAAAACGTAAAACACACACACACACAAAATGCTCTAATTGGCTAAGTCTAGGTCACCAGTCTATTCCTACATCTGTAGGTAGAATCATCTCTAGAGCTACTTGGAGTGAGAATAGGGGGAGGGGTGCTTCCAGAAGAAGGAGGAATGGACACTGGGCTTGTAACCACAGGGGAAGCAGAGCTGGAGACCAATAGGCTACTCCTCCTGTTACTATGAGGCAGCTATAGCCAGTGGGGGCAACGGAGGCTGGTGTTTTGATGGGCCAGCAGCAAGGGAAGGGGTGGACTGTGGTCAAGTAGTAATGCTACTGCCTTTTGGGGCTGTGAAAAGTTGGGGGAGGGGCCTTCTGACAAAAACCTGACAACATAATAGACACAGTGCTAAGTGAATCCTTGTCCTCAGAATAAAGGCAGGAAAAGCCAAGAAGTTGGGTGACACCCCATCAAGATATTGCTGCTGATGGAAAGGGCAGACATTGTCTGGGGACATTCATGGAACTGGGAGAAGGGAAGAAGGAAAGGTCACTGCCAATTGGCCTTGTTGAGGGAGAAACAACCAGTTTTCTCTCAAGTTTAAGAAATGAAGCTGATGTATTTTTATGGTACTAAAATTTTTATAATAGCCCAAAACAACTTAGATTCCAACAGGAGATTGGGTGAATAGTATAATGCCCATGCATTAGAATACAGCCTTTACAAATAATGCTTTATTTGACACAAAAAGATGTTCACAATGTAGTTTTGAGAGAGAAAAGCAGATTACAATCTGTTTTTGTGCAATAGATGTATGTGTATGCACACACATATATACATAAATAAATTACTGAGAAGGTATACACCAAAATATTAATAATTGGTATTATTCAAGGCAGGGCCACAGCTGAAGCTTGTCTTTTGATTTCTCTATAGTAAACCTGCTGGGTATTATGATAGAGTTGTGGTCAACTAGAGCCAGCCTCCGAGGTTCAAGTCCCAGTTCTGCCACTGCCTGCCTTGGTGATCTTGGACAAGTCCCTTAACACTTCTGAGCCTCAGTTCATGTATCAATAAATGGAGATACTAGCTCTTAACTTATAAAATGGTTGAGTGTTAAAGTAGCTAATATTCCATGCCTACAATAACCACTCAAAAATGTAGTTATTCTTGTGTAATTAAAAAAAGTCCAAACATAAACTGATGAACAAAAATAGAAGTCATAGAAGCATCGAACAGACTGTCCAACTTATGAGGGAATGCAGAGGGTGAGTGGGTAAGAGACCAACCAAAGGACTTATATGTATGCTTATGAGCAAAACCATTGGACACAGACAATAGGGGGGTGAGGGCATGTGCCGAGGGGTGGGGGCGGCCAGGGAGAGGTCAATGGGGGAAAAAGGAGACTTATGTAATACTTTGAACAATAAAGAATTTTAAAAAAGCTTTAAAAAAGTCCAAAAGAAAACATGACTATTAAATTATATATATTTAAAACAGGTGTCTTTCTTGGCCAAATAGCTGTGGTAGTCAACAATAAATGAACTATTATTAAAATAAGCTGTTTTCCTCTAACACTGGGACACGTTTGAGAAAAGACAGAGAAGGTTCCTATTCCCCTGAAGTTTCCACACTAGCAGGAAAGACAGATAAACAGGTGCTGTGAGGCTAGGGTGATCAGGGAGGGCTGAGAGCCAACCACAGGGCGTGTGAAGAGGAGCAGGCAAGGAAACAGTGAATGCAAGGCCTTGCAATGGGGAGGAAGTCTCTAAACCAAAAGAAGACTTTGTGGCCGGAGGCAGGGAGGCTGGGGTGTAGGCAGAGATGAGAAGAGCGGTTCAGCTCTCACAGCGGACCCACAGGACACAGGGCCATCTCGCCTGCAGTGTGGTCTGCCGCAAGTCCCTTTCCTCTGGGTAGTTTCCGTCTTCTCTGCAAACTAGGGAAGATAATACTGTACTTCACCAGAATGCAAGGATCAGAAGACATGTTAGTGAAAGCACTCTGCAAACGGCCGTTTACATATTATAAACAAAACCATCTCAGAAGGATGTGCGCTCAGCCGCAACCGAGAGCCGCGTCGGCTGGCGCGTGCGCGACAGGCAGCCCGAGCCGCGGCGGAGAGTGAATTCAGGTCCTCGCTCGGCCTCGGTTTGCCTCCCGGTCCCGCCCACTTCCGCGGGTACCCAACCGTGCGTCGCCTGCGTGCTGACGTCAAGCGCGTGCCCCTGTCCGGCAGCCGAGGAGACCCCGCGCAGTGCTGCCAACGCCCCGGCGGAGAGGCTGAGGTGAGTGCGGGGCCCAAGGCTCCCCGCGGGAGCGGCTTCCCAACTGTCCCGTCCCTACTGTGCCGCCCCGGCATCTCCTTGTCCGCGGGGACACCCCGCTTCTGGGTTCCGGGGAAGCCTGGGAGCGCGGGTCGCGGGGTGGGGGTGGGGTTGCCCGGATCGCGCGGCGCCGTGCGGGAGAGCGCGGGTCTGGGGTTCTCTCGGGGAACGGAGGGGAGAGGGTCCCGGCGAGGAAGGTGGGGGGCGCCCGTTTCACCCAGGGGAGTGCGGCCGGGATGCGGGGTGCCGGCCTGAGGGCGCGGGCGGTGCCGGGTTGTCACCGGGCAGCGGCGGAAGGAAGGGGTCACACCCATCCCGGCCGCCCGGGCTCCCCTCCCCCAGGCCGGCCCCGAGGGCGGGCGGCGGGCCGGGGCGCCGTCGTGGGCCTGGGCCTTGGAGCCGCTCGCGGGCGCCGGGCTGAGCGGGAGTGCCTGTGGCTCGGGCGGCCGGGCTTGCCCCAGCGCCGGAGCTTCAACTTCCTGCTTCGCCGGGCGCCGCCGCGGACATTTTGCGGCGGGCGGGGGGAGGGGAGCGGAGTTGCCGGCGCGGCCGGGAAGTGGCGGTCCGGGAGAGGGTGGCCTGTTGGCCGTCCCCCGGGCTTTGCCTGCGACTGGCTCCTCTCCGCAGCCTCGCCTCCGACGCTTGGTCCGGGCGGGGTGGGTCTGATCCCCGTTTCTCCAGTCTCTCTATTTCTGCTTTAGGTTGAGTTCCTAATGCCATTTCCGTTTGCTTCTCCAACTCTGTCTCTGCCTGTTCAGCCGAGCTTCCCTTTCTGGGAGTTACCTAACCATCTCTCGAAACTGTCTTTCTGCCACTTTCTTAATTCCTCTTACTAGGGGGAAATTTTCTTTGTTCGTTTGCTTTTTTTCCTCCCCTGTAAGTCCAAGAGAAATGCAGTGTGGAAGATTACGTCATCGCAATATAAGGGGTGAGAGTTTTAACTCCTGCAAGCCAGGGATTCACCCAATTAAGACAGCATTTTGCAGCCTTAGTTGGATATCCTGCCTGCTTCTCAGTGCATCGTATTCAGAGATCTTTTCAAATCCCCGTCGTCTCAAATGCACCCAAAAGCCTGGAAGGTTTAAAATCTCAAGATTAGTTTGTGCCAGGGAATAAAGCGTAAGACAACACCGTGTACAGCCACTTAGGAGGGCCATGCCTTTAAAGATCCCTTTGTACTCAATGAAGTGAGTTTATTTGTAGAAGCATCTTTGGTCCAGAGAGACTTTCCTAGACTGTTTAAGGACTCCTGTATGACTTACTGATGCAGAGTGCTTACCTACGTCGACTATCCTGTGCTTTTTGTGACAAGGGAAAAGAGAATCAGTTCATATCACCCCTGATCTTTGCTTGCTACACTTTTAGTTTTGTAATTAAAAACGAGTTTTGGATTTTTAACTAAGAAAACTTGAGTAACATTTTCAGACTTTTTGGATCACAGTATTTGTTCCCCAGAATGTTAGGTACATCCTTCATGGACTACAGGGTACAGTAGCACAGAAAAAAATGTTAGCATTGTAAAGCAAGTGAGATCCAATTGTGTAATGCATTGTAAAAGCAGTTCTTGTTGGAACAAGTACTTTCCTATTGTTTCTCATTTGTATAGAGAGAATAAATTGCTTGTTAGGAAACGCATAAAAGAAGTGTAGGTTTAAATCGGCTTTCTGTAGTGTATAGGTGTTGTAGATTGGATAGGTGTGGAGCTTGGATCTTCTGAAATATGTTTGCCATCATTATGTTTTAAGAATGTAAAAATGGAACACTTACCTGCTGTCGTGTTTCTTGAATCTTCTATATTTAAGACGTTTAAATGTACGTATATCAACGTGTATCTTTCCTCTTAAAATATATATAGCAGAATAGTTTGAGTTTACAGTGTTTACACTGAAGCAGTGAGATTGGTAATTAACTGAGTATTAAAAATGAGCTATTTTCTAGTAATTACTTCAGGACCTAAGAAATATCACATCCTCTTAAAATGTTTTCACATAATAATGAACAGTTGTACTCAGTTCAAATTATTTTTTCGGGAATCTAAGATAGTTGTTATAGATAGGGTATTCTGGGGGCTTAAATCAAATATCAGTGAGAGCCCTGGCCAGTGTGTTCAGTGGTTAGAGCGTTGGCGAACCAAAGAGTTGGGGTTTGTTTTCTGGCCAAGGGCACATACCTGGGTTGTAGGTTTGATCCCTGGTCCCCGGGGTGCATGTGGGTGGCAAGCAATGGATGTGTCTCACATTGATAGTTCTTTCTCTCTCTTTTCTCTTCCCCTCGCGCTCTCTCTCTCTCTCTCTCTCTCTCCCCCCCCTTTCTCCTTCCTCCCTCTCCTTCCACTCTCTTAAAAAAAAATCAGATTCTTAAAGCCCACTGAGACCAAATCTTGACTGTCTTGTAACTTAAGATTTGTTTTTTATTTGGATAATTTTTCCACTTAAAATGTTATGGTCTATTAGAAAAACATTTCTAGTTCTTTTTAAAATTGTTACTCTAATAAAATGTATTAATCCAGGAGCTCTCACATTTGGAAAACTTTGAGGTACAATTTACTGTGCCTATCTGGGAGTAGTATTTATAGGTATTCTTGGAAATAAAGGTCAGATTGTACTTTTAATTTGTAGATACATTTTACATGCATTTATTTATTGTTTTAGGGTCTTTTTCAAGAGGATAAGAAACAATGTGCATTTCAGGCTATAGGGCCTCTGCAGCAGGAGAAGGAGTGCTTAATATTTTGTGAACTTATTTCCCATAAATGGATCTATATACCCCACTGTATCAAAGAGCTTTATTCTAGGCCTTCAATATTCAGTATTCTCTTCCAAATCTATTAGTTTCCCCCATTAGAATATAGGTTCTATGAGGGCAGGGGTTTGACTTCCCTGGTTACCCCTGTATCCCTAGAAATGTTTGTCAGATGAATGAATTTGATGATGTTTGAGGGTTAACCTTTTCTTTCTGCATACTTTTAAAAAAATACATAAAAATATATATTTTATTGACTTTTTACAGAGAGGAAGGGAGAGGGAGAGAGAGTCAGAAACATCGATGAGAGAGAAACATCCATCAGCTGCCTCCTGCACGCCCCCCACCGGGGACGCGCCCGCAACCAAGGTACATGCCCCCGACCGGGAATCGAACCCGGGACCCTTCGGTCCGCAGGCCGACGCTCTATCCACTGAGCCACACCGGTTTCGGCAAAAAAATACATTTTTAATGATTTCAGAGAGGAAGGGAGAGGGAGAGAGAGAGAGAAACATCAATTATGAGAGAGAATCATGGATTGGCTGCCTCCTCCACACCCCTTACTGGGGATGGAGCCTGCAACCCCAGCATGTGGCATGTGCCCTTGACCAGAATCGAACCCGGGGCCTTTCAGTCTGTTTCATTCCTTTCTCTCTCTCTCTTTTTTAAAGTTGATTTGAAGTATCCTCTATTTCTTTGCCATTAGCAGCTTATTTTTGCCACTTCTCCTCTACTCAGCAGTATCAAGTTCCTGGTCATGTTATGCTTTGTCCCTTACTAGTTTCTACTTTTAGTTACTTATCTCTTCAGTCCAAAATATTTTTGGTAAAGCAATTTTCATTACTTGCCATTTCAGCTGTGTCTGCCACTGCTGCTGTTAAAAGCCCTGGATATCAAAACTTCTTCACTAATTGCCCCTGGGACATTGGTCTCAAACTACTTATTTCATGAAGTGAAACCAGGTGTTTTGCCACCAAATGGTATTTCATTAAAAAAATTGTTGAGGAAAGATTTTTCTCTCTCAAATATTTAGCTATGCTGAAGTCCAGAACAGTTTCTAATATAGCAAAAACCTATATATGGTTAAGTCATTCACCAAGCATTGGCGGTCTGTCACCTGAAGAGAACTTTGTTGCTCCCTCTGCTTTAACGCTACACTTTAACACTTACATCTTTTCTCCAAAAGTAAGCCATTATGATTTGCCATTTTAATTCTGCTGCTGTGTGTTCTTCAGAAAAACGCTGCTAGTACAGTGATAAAAGTGTAGAGTCTGAAACCGACTGCCTGGGTTAAAATCCTGGCTCTGCTATTTATTAGTTATGTGCAACCTAAATAATGTCTTTGTGACTCAGGTTTACCTTCTGAATAATAAGACTAGCAATGGTCCCTGCCTCACAGTGTTATGAGAATCAAATCAGTTAATCTGTGGCAAGTACTTAAGACAATTCACTGGCACATAGTAAGTGCTGTGTAGGTGTTTGCTCTTGTTATTATTACAACTTCTCTTAGGCTGCCACTTTTAAGCAGCTATCTGCATTTTCCCTAAACATCCATATTTTAATAACCATCTCTCCCCCCAGATTAATCTCATGAAACCATTATTATTATAAAATTATTAAATGATGCCGAAACCGGTTTGGCTCAGTGGATAGAGCGTCGGCCTGCGGAATAAAGGGTCCCAGGTTCGATTCCGGTCAAGGGCATGTACCTTGGTTGCGGGCACATCCCCAGTAGGGGGTGTGCAGGAGGCAGCTGATCGATGTTTCTCTCTCATCGATGTTTCTAACTCTCTATCCCTCTCTCTTCCTCTCTGTAAAAAATCAATAAAATATATATATAAAAAAAAATTATTAAATGAAATGGAAATGGTTGCCTGTTTTAAATTTTTGTCCATTATCTCAATCATCATCATAGAAGCAAAGTTGCAAGGTCCCAGGTATGCCTTGTGTGGTCTATGGACCAGCAGCATAAGGATCATTTTGGAGCTCATTAGAAATCTCAGGCTCCATCACAGTCCTACTGAAGTGGAATTTGCATTTAACATGACCCCCCCACGTGATTTAAAAAAAAATTATTTATTGATTTTTTACAGAGAGGAAGGGAGAGGGATAGAGAGATAGAAACATTGATGAGAGAGAAACATCGATCAGCTGCCTCCTGCACACCCCCCACTGGGGATGTGCCCGCAACCAAGGTACATGCCCTTGACCGGAATCAAACCTGGGACCCTTCAGTCTGCAGGCCGACGCTCTATCCACTGAGCCAAACCGGTCAGGGCCCCCACGTGATTTTTATGCATGTTAAAGTTTGAAGCACCTCTTCAGAAACAATGTTGAGTATTTTATTCTTAGTTTCTCCCCTACTTAGTTAAATGTAATCAGTGTATCAGAATTTATTGCAAAGATCATGTCTTAAAGTAAATGTGAAACCTATTTGGTTTTTAAAGGAATTATAGTTTCTTACCTATAGTAGAATCATCTCATCCTGTACTCATTATCAGGAACAAATGTTTAGTTATTAAAATGCCATTGCCCACTTAACTGATAACTAGATAATCTTAAATTCTAGTTTATTGTATCAGTTAACACATTTGAATTCAAATGACATTTTATTGGAAACTAATTTTTATGAAGAGGATCATTCATGGTTATGAAAACATGGTAAATACAAAGTTGGCATTTAGCTGGTCAAATGTAAAAAGTTTTCTGCTTTTTAAAAAAAAATATATTTTATTGACTTTTTACAGAGAGGAGGGGAGAGGGATAGAGAGTTAGAAACACCGATCAGCTGCCTCCTGCACACCCCCTACTGGGGATGTGCCCGCAACCAAGGTACATGCCCTTGACCGGAATCGAACCCGGGACCCTTCAGTCCACAGGCCGAAGCTCTATCCACTGAGCCAAACTGGTCAGGGCTGCTTTTAAAAAACATATTTTAAATATATATTTTTATTGATTTTAGAGAGAAAGGGAGAGGGAGAGAGAAACATCAGTGATGAGAAGGAATCACTGATCAGCTGCCTCCTGCACGTCCCCTACTGGGGATTGAGCCTGCAACTTGGGCATGTGTCCTGACTGAGAATTGAACCACCACCTCCTGGTTCATGGGTCAATGCTCAACCACTGAGCCACTCCGGCCGGGCATGCTTTCTTTAAAGTAAACCATATCTCTAGTCTCAAGGGAAGATGTTAGTAACAAAAATCTAGTCAGTCTTAGCTGCCATATTGAAAAATTATTATTTTTTAAGGACTAAATTGAATTTTTTTCTAATAACTTTTCCCTTTTTCTTTTAAAGTATTTGGTGTAGGAGAAATTCACCAGTTGCTATCTCTTTGCAGTGTACACTCTAGAGTAGTGCTTCCTAACTCGTTTGAAATCAAGGCAGACATAGAAAATGTCACACTGTAGTAAATGGATGAGGCTGCTCTTGGCTGACTGGAGTTTCTGAAGACCCCAGAAGAGCTGTAGGATCATTGTCTCAGTCACACCTGTGTCCATTCTCTGTGTCCCAAGTGGCAATATGAAACCATCTAGTGTTGGAAGTTAAACCACAGCCATCCTTTTCAGCTAAATAGATTATCACTGTTTGCTACTCCTGTGGAAACAAGAGATTGAGGACAGATCAAATGAGCCAATGAAACAAGGGAGAGATGAAGGAATAAAAGAAGACTGTGTTAAGGAGTGTAAGAAAAGGATACATTTTGTAGAAGAAAGCGTAAGCAAGATTTCAGATACCATTTGCTTTGTTGGTTGGCAGTTTAAGAATATTTGTAACTTTTTTTGGTTTACTTTTAAATCTGTTTAAAAGTAGATGAAGAGGAGTCGGAAGTAAAGAATAAAGTTTCTTAACAAAGCATCTGGTTTCAGGATTTTTCATTATAATACACCTTTGTTTTACCAGCTGAGCACTATTTGAGAGGTCAGTTTTGGAATCTTCCGAAGTGGAATTTAACTATATATCACACTACTTTCCTAGAAAACCATATTTTTATTGTGGAGTTTGAGATTAACATTACAATTTTAAAATAAATTATTAGATTTTATTTATTTTTTTTTAAATATATCTTTATTGATTTCAGAGAGGAAGGGAGAGGGAGAGAGAGAGATAGAAACATCAATATGAGAAGGAATCATCGATCGGCCACCTCCTGCATGCCTGCCACTGGGGATTAAGCCTGCAACCAGGGTATGTGCCCTTGACTGGAATTGAACCCGGGACCCTTCAGTCTGCAGGCTGTTGCTCTATCCACTGAGCCAAATTGGCCAGGGCAATAAATTACTAGATTTTAAAATGTAAACTTTTTGATAGCAACTTTTTTTATTGGCTAAAAAAAACCTAAGCATATATACAAAATTAGGTACACATTTAGATGCTTCTTTTGAAAGAATGGTTTAGTCTTTTTAAACTCAGTTTAAAAAAAGAAAACTGCAATTTTTCAACACTGTTTTGAAAAGTTAAAAGTGCACTAATATACTTAGCTTCCTTATCTACAAAACTAGTGGCCTGGTGCATGAATTAATGCATATTGAAAGGAAATTAATTAGAAGAAATATTTTAATATCGCTATTTGCCCTTTATAATAGAAGTGTCAACCAAATTCACAATTGACAATGACAGATCGAAACACATGCGTGCGGTTGGCGCTAGCGAGAGCTTTATATGTATCGTGCATGCACAAGTCAACTTAGCCTTTTACCAGTATATATATAGAATAAACTTGCTTAGTTAGACCTGTTTTCTGATTTAGCTACACTTTTTCCAGCCCAGTGAAGCACCCCAACTTCTCTTTCAGGTAATTGTCAGCAACACAGCAGTAAATATCAACACGAAGCAGATTATTATTATAGATCATGCAAGGAGAACAAAGGGTAAAATATTTAACTGCAGCAGTGTTTGACTATATTCTATGCAGTGAGAAAACCTGAAGTTGTTTTCAAGCTCTACCATTTCTTCATTTCAGTCGGGTCAAGTTTATAAGCTTTCTAAATCTCTGTTTTCTGGCTAATGAAAAGAAAATAGGATTCCATCGAGTCTCCTATCTACCTACTCCAGGACTTATGTGAGGATCAAATGAGATGAGGCACGGGAAAATGCTTTACAGACATTTGATTAAAGTGTAAAATGTTTCCACCTGGCTATAAAGCAAGTCCTGTTCCTGGGCTGAAGAAACTGCAAGGAAGCTAGTTGCTAGGGAGAGGAAGCCAGGTGTTGCTATGTGACGTCATTATTCAGCACCCACAGGCACCGTTTTCGGACTGGGCTGGGCTGTGGGCCGTATTTTGCACCATGGAGTCTCGGCAGTGTTGGTTGCGATTTGGTGGGCTGTTGCTCCGGGGTGGTGGCAGGCCCTGGGTTCCATTTGGGGGAAGCCGAGTGTGACTTTGTGGGCACCAAGTCCGCAGTGCCATTTCTCTGTAAATGGCCAGTGCGCGTCATGGCAGCTCCTGCGTTGAGCGGCTGCCCCCTGGTGGTCAGTGTGCGTCATAGTGACCAGTCAGAGGGTTGGACAGTTAGCATATTAGCCTTTTATATATATATAGATGGTGCAATTACAATTCTAACCTGATAAGATCGCAACAAATCGAATCAAGCAAATGCATATATCTGTGCACTACTTGATGTTATGTTCACTTATGTTAGTTTGCACTTAAAACACAAGAGGAAATGGGAATTGGCACAATAGAGGCCAAATTTAATCTTATTGTGTGCAAAATTTAAAAGGTAACTGTCAGAAAATAATGGAGCGTGCAGAAGAAACTAACTGGAGGGGCACAATTCACATTATCAATTAGAATGTAAAGTTTTAAAAAATGTTTTTATAGTTTTTTTTTTTAAGAGAGAGAAAGGGTGGGGGAGAGAGAGAGAAACATCCATCGGCTGCCTCCTGCATGCCCCCCCTACTGGAGATCTAGCCCGAAACCTGGGCATGTGCCTTGACCGGGAATTGAACCAGTGACTTCTTGGTTCATGGGTTGATGTTCAATCACTGAGCCACACCAGTTGGGCTGTCTCAGTTTTTTTTTTTTTTTATATATTTTATTGATTTTTTACAGAGAGGAAGGGAGAGGAATAGAGAGTTAGAAACATCGATGAGAGAGAAACATTGATCAGCTGCCTCCTGAACACCTCCCACTGGGGATGTGCCCGCAACCAAGATATATGGCCTTGACCGGAATCGAACCCGGGACCCTTCAGTCTGCAGGCCGATGATGCTCTGTCCACTGAGCCAAACCGGCTAGGGCTGTCTCAGTTTTTGTTTTTGTTTTTTTAAAATTGCTATTTGGTAATTAAGCTTTCTTCAGGATCAAGATTAATTCATGTCCTGCATGTGACCTGTGTTGAAGATCCAAGTTTGTTTTCTGCTGACACCAAATTTCTTCTCCTTTCATTTGGATAAATTGCTATCATTTCTTCTCCTATAAATTATACTAGCAAATTTGCCTCTCAAGCTCTTAAAATATGATGGTAAGATGATTCTCTGCAAACATTAAAAAAACCAAACCACCCAAAAATCTAAGAAAAGAAATCTAAGACAAGCAGCTTTTAAAATAGAGCTAATCACCCTTGCCTTTGTGGCTCAGTTGTCCTGTGCACCAAAAGGTTGCCTGTTTGATTCCTGGTCAGGGCTTGGTCCTCAGGAGAGGGGCATGTAGGAGACAGCCGATAGATGTCTCTCTCCCTCCCCCCTTTCCCAGTCTTTAAAAATCAATTAAAAAAATCTTTAATAAAATAAAAATAGAGCTAATCAATGGCAAAGATTTTTGTGAAGACAGGTTGTGGAGATAATTCTTTGGCTATTATGTGATGCTTAAATTTGTTACACACTTTTAATGGATTCAAATCTGAGTGAGTTGTTTCAAAATTGGAGGCATATTTTAATTATAAAATGTCTAAGGGTAAGATTGCTTACCTTAACTATTTTACTCTGATACAGTTGTAAATACAATGTGATACATATACTTTAGGAGGATACTGCTTTTTTTTTTAGGAGAGTGTTATCTTTTTTTTCCTGGTTTAAAAGTTGGTAGATCTGTGCATTTCCAGAATAGAGTTGCTCATGATGATACAGTTTGTTTATTCCCTAAAATGATGCTGGGTGGCTTCAAACACTTGGTGTTAAACCACTTTAGCTAGTTTAGACTGCAGATTTGACTTATGTCTTAGAAATAGGGTTTTTCTCCTTCAGAAGGATATAGAAAAAAATTTATTTGTTCTTTATTCAGATAGTAATACGGGAGGGTTTAGGAGCCTAAAGGACACATTAAAGGGTGTATTCTGAGTCCAAAGAACATGTTTTTGACTTGCTGCATCTCTAATCCATACTATTTAAAAATATATATATATATATTTTTATTGATTTAAGAGAGGAAGGGAAAGGGAGAGAGAGAAACATTAATGATGAGAGAGAATAGAATCATTGATTGGTGCCTCCTGCACACCCCACACTGGGTATCAAGCCTGCAATCCGGGCATATGCCCCACTGGGAATCAAACCATGACCTCCTGGTTTATAAGTCAGTGCTCAACCACTGAGCCACTCCGGCTGGGCTACTCCATACTATCTTATTAATTTATGAATTCAGCAATGCTGTGAATGTGTGCTGTGTGGCAGTCACTGTGTCTGGGTGTTGGGGATGTAGCAGTGAATAAAATAGACCAAAGCAAATCTCTGTCCCCGTGAAATTTACATAGTAGTGTATGAGCTGGAGATAAGTGGAGAAAAATGAAGTGGGGGAAGATGAGGGAGGGCTGGTGGTGGGGTACAGTGGAATGCTTTAGGGCTTGGTAGAACTTGGGTTGCATTTTATTATTTTTTTGGTTAATCCTCACCTGAGGATATTTTCCCATTGATTTTTAGAGAGAGTGGAAGGGAGGGGGACAGATAAGGAGAGAAACATTGATGTGAGAGAGTCACTTTGATTTGTTGCCTCCCGCAGCCAGGGATTGAGCTTGTCACCAAAGTACGTGCCCCTGACCAGAATCAAACCCACAGTCCTTCAGTCCGATGCTCTATCCAGAGTCAAACCAGCTAGGGCTTGGGTTGCATTTTAAAAAGGTACAGTTGTTCCAAAATGAGATTTGAGCTAAGATCTATAGAAGATGTGCCTGGACCATCAAGGCAAGAGAATTTTAGTTAGAGGGTGCAACTGTGATCACTTTTTATCAGTGGCAAATACTGCTGTGCTTACTTTTATAGGAAATGTTTAAAAATAGACCTTAAGTAGCCCTGGCTGGTGTGGCTCAGTTGGTTGAGCATCGTCCTGTATGTTGAAGGGTCACTGGTTCGATTACCGAGGGGCCGCACAAGCCCAGGTTGCCGTCCTGGTTGGGATGGGTGCTGGAGGCAGTGGATTGATGTTTTTCACATGGATTGTTTTTTTTCTCTCATTCTCTCCTTCCTTCCTCTCTCTAAAATCAATAAAAACATTAAAATAGACATTAAGCAACTGTATTTCATAATGTATCTGGAGTACCATTATAGGAGCTTAGTTTCCCAAAATATAGTGTATGTGAATAATTTTCATGTCAAACAATTGATGGTCAAGGCAGAAGTTTGTGCTTTGATGGTGTTGTCCTTGGTTTTAAAGTGTGCTTAAAAAGCAGATTTGTTACCCTAGTTCAGTGGTCGGCAAACCGCGGCTCGCGAGCTGTGGTTTGCCGCTCTGTTGACTAATGAGTTTGCCGACCACTGCCCTAGTTGGTTTGGCTCAGTGGATAGAGCGTTGGCCTGCGGACTGAAGGGTCCTGGGTTCCATTCCAGACAAGGGCACATCCCCAGGTTGCAGGCTTGATCCCCAGTGTGGGGCGTGCAGGAGGCAGCCAATCAATGATTGTCTCTCATCATTTATGTTTCTATCTCTCCCTCTCTCTCTGAAATCCACAAAAATATGTTCTTAAAAAAACACAGATTTGTTGTCAACACATATTTGTTATTTTTCAGTCTTTGCAATTCTGTCTCTGTTTTTGTTTCTCTCATTCTCTTTTAGTGGATAGAACTGTACAGTTACTGCTGTGCAACCAAGCTGAAACATCTGCAGTCATGTCATTTGCACTCTGTGGACATAGTCTTGGGTGCAACTGTTACAGTATCTCCAATTATTCTTTGTCCAGTTATTTCTTCAAGTACATGGTTGAATGTTTCTGTATACGTTTGCCCCATTAACAACAGATTTTACATCAAAATTTGGTAGACTGCCTCGATTCACAATCTTTTTTATTTTATTATTATTATTTTTAAATTCTCACCTGAGGATACTTTTCCATTGATTTTTAGAAAGAGTGGAAGAGAGAGGGAAAGACAGAAACATTGATGTGAGAGAAACACATTGATTGGTTGCCTCCTGCACACGGCCTGGCAGGGCCCAGGCCGGGGAGGAGCCTGCAACCGAGGTACGTGCTCTTGACCAGAATTGATCCCGGAACCCTTTGGTCCACAGGCCGACGCTCAATCCACTGAGTTATACTGGCCAGGGCTGGATTCAGAATCCTGGTAATGTTGTCTTGTTCTTTTTTTTTTTTTTTTAATATATTTTATTGATTTTTTACAGAGAGGAAGGGAGAGGGATAGAGAGTTAGTAACATCGAATGAGAGAAACATCAACCAGCCGCCTCCTGCACACCCCCTACCGGTGATGTGCCCGCAACCAAGGTACATGCCCCTGACCAGAACCGAACCTGGGACCCTTCAGTCCGCAGGCCGACGCTCTATCCACCGAGCCAAACCGGTTTCGGCATGTTGTCTTGTTCTTTAAAAAATGGTTTGTGGTTTATGAAACAGACTGTATGAGAATCTGAATGTAGGTACTTCTGCATTACAAGATATAACAAAGAAAGTCTTGATCCTGGTTAGTTTTGTAGTTGGTTTCTCAGATAAGATGTGTGTTGCCCAGGTAAGATAGTGACTTATTTTTTATTTTTTTGCTGCAAATGTATGCTTGTATGTAGGATTTCTTATACTGGCTGGCACATGATTTCATCCTTGATAGACTTAGGACAGAATTTGTCCACTGAATCTGAAAAGGCTGTTTTCTTACAAGAATGCCTTAAGAACATAATAGATTTCTTCTAACTTCCCCATTTATCTGTGGTACAAACTTATTCCCCAGACTAAGAAACTTCCTTATAATTTCCCACTTCCTTACACAAACCCATTCTCCACCCTCAAACCACTCAACTATTTCTTTTCTCTTTCCATGCTCTTACCCTAGTGTAGGACTTTTGTTTAAGTCTTGGATTATTAAAGTAGTTTCATAGCTGAGTTCCTTTACTTTATCTGGTTGTCCACCTTGGAATACAGGTATAAGATTGATACTCTTAAAAACATACACACACTAAGACTTGTTCATGGTTAATAAAGAAATGATAGCCTCCTGTTCACCACCCAGGTTAAATGAAAACTCTGCCTAGTTTTCAGTCTTTAATGACTTGGACTCAGCTGTTTTGTTTTTTTTTTAAATCTTCACCTGAGGATATTTTTCCATTGATTTTCAGAAAGAGTGGAAGAGAGAGGGAAAGACAGAGAGAACTATTGATGTGAGAGAAACATACCGATTGGTTGCCTCCTGCACGTGCCTGACCAGGGCCTGGGCAGGGGAGGAACCTGCAACCGAGGTACAAGCCCTTGACCAGAATCGAACCTGGGACCTTTCAGTCCACAGGCTGACGCTCTGTTCACTGAGCCAAACCAGCTATCGCTACTCATCTGTTTTTTTGTGTTCGTTTTTCTACTTTGGTGTCCTAATTTCCTTATAAGGACACCAGTCACATTGTATTAGGGCCCATCAATATGACTTTACGTTACCTTAAAGACCTTATCTCCAAATACAGTTAGTCATATTCTGAGGTACTTGTGGTTAGGGCTTCAACATGTCACTTTATTTGGGATCACAATTCAGTCTATAATAGGCATGATAGCACATTCTTTATAATAGTTTATAGTATAACTAGAGGCCCGGTGCATGAAATTTGTGCACTTGTGTGTGGGGGGGGTCCCTCAGCCCAGCCAGCTCCCTCTCGCAGTCTGGGAGACCTCGGGGGGATGTCTGACTGCGGACATCCTTAGTGCTGCTGCGGAGGTGGGAGAGGCTCCTGCCACCACCGCTGTACTCACCAGCCCGTGAGCCCAGCTTCTGCGCACTGACCATCAGGGGGCAGCTCCTGCGTTGAGCGCCTGCCCCCTGGTGGTCAGTGTGCGTCATAGCGACTGGTTGTTCCGCCGTTCGGTCGATTGCATATTAGTCTTTTATTATAGGATATTACTTTACATTATAACCTAATTTACCAGTCACCTGTTGGTGCACATACATGTAGTCTCCTGTCTTGTTCCTACAAGCAAGACTGATAAATATCCTTGTGTCTACCTCTTTGCATACATGGAGAAAGTTTTAGAAATGGAATTGTCACAACAATCAACAAGTGTGGGCGAGGATGTGGAGATAGGGAACCCTAGTGCACTGTTGGTGGGAATGCAGACTGTACAGTCACTGTGGAAACCAGAATGGAGTTTCCTAAAAAAACTAAAAATGGGACTGCTTTTTGACCCATTGAGACCACTTCTGGGTATATATCCTAAGAATCCCAAAACAATCAGAAAGAATATATGCACTCCTGTGTTCATAACAGTGTTATTTACAATAGCTAAGATCTTGAAACAGCACAAGTGCCCATTGGTAGATGAGTGGAGAAGCTGTGGTACACATACACAATGGAATATTACGAGGCTGTAAAAAAGAAGGAACTCTTACCCTTTGCAACAGCATGGATGGACCTGGAGATTATTATACTAAGTGAAATAAGCCATTCAGAGAAAGATAAATACTATGTGATCTCACAAATACAGGCCATCCTCGGGTTACGTTGGACTCGACTTAGGTCCGTTTCGTGGTTACGTCGCCATCTCCCATTTACAGTATTTATATAAAAAAAAAGTTCCGTCATTTCAGTGTATGCACATATGTGCTTTATGTTTTTATTTATTTACCATAAATAAGGGTCAGGAATTGTTATCTTTCTTTTAAATTTTTTTTTTACTGTTTCACTTCATTACTGCTGTGTATGTGCTCCTTGTGAGTGACATAGGTGCTTATGTAGGTGGGTTCCGACTTATGGCGAAAATCGCGTTACGTCGCGCCATAGGAACGGATCTCCGACATAACCTGAGGACTGCCGGTATGTGGATTCTAATGAACAAAATAGAACCAGAGGCATGAATACAGAGGACAGAATGACAGATCTCAGAGGGGAAGGGGGAGGGGGAGACTGGATAAAGGAAGGTGAAGGGATTAGCTGAAGAACTTATATGCATAGTCCATGGACACAGACAATAGTGTGGGGAGGGCCAAGGGAGTGGTAGCAGGGGCTGGGTGGAGGTGGTCAGAGGGGGGAATTATGGGGGACATCTGCAGTAGTGTCAACAATAAAAATTTTAAATAAATAAAGATGGAATTGCTAGGGTCAAAGAATGTACATGTTAAGTTTTGGTAGGTATTGACCTAGACTTGGAGGTCTTGTTTCTGATACTTTTTTGAAAGTAAACATTTGCCTTGTGTGTTATGTCCTAATCTAAAACCACATTGTTTTCCTGGGTACATGAATGGCTTTCATTTAGTACTTAGATGGAGTATAAACACAATCCCCTATACAAGATTGCCTAGATAATCAGATTCTAAATTGACTGCTTATTTGGGTGACTTCACAATGATAAAAAGAGCTTGTAATTGAGTGTTAAGTACTGTACAGAGAAGTAACTCAATAATTCTTACAACCTGTGATGTTAGATTTATTTCTGTTTTACAAATGGAGAAATAGTGTTAAAGAGGTTTTGTAGCGTGCCCAAAGTCACACAAGAAGGGGTATATGAGCTGAGGGCTGCTGGACTGCTACTCTACATTGTCTTCCTTGGGCATATTGACTTGATAAATACTTTTTGTATGATTAAGTACTGTTATTTTGTCTCATCTTAAAATAGAGGCAGATTACAACCCTTTTTATAACATTCCAAATCCTCTGGCTACAAATAAGAAGTTTCCTTTAAACTATTCTTTGAGATCAGAGTGCCAGGATTTCAAAAAGGATTGATCAACTTAGCAAATAAGCCTGTCTAGTAGAAGCACAGACTTTTTTGAGTTTTCTCTTAATTATAGTGTTCAGATGCTTTCATTTAACAGTAGTAGGCCATTTTGGTTTTTGCAAGTTTTAATTTATTTTTTTATTTTTTTAAAGTACATATTTTATTGATTTTTTTACAGAGAGGAGGGGAGAGGGTCAGAGAGTTAGAAACATCGATCAGCTGCCTCCTGCACGCCCCTGACTGGGGATGTGCCCGCAACCAAGGTACATGCCCTTGACCGGAACTGAACCTGGGACTCTTCAGTCCGCAGGCCGCTCTATCCACTGAGCCAAACCGGCCAGGGCGCAAGTTTTAATTTAGAATAAAATGCCCTATTAGGTGTTTACTCTGTGCCAGGTGATATGTTAGTTGCTTTATATACCTACCTCATTTTTCTTTATAGCAGTTTTTTTGTTGTTAATCTCCACCTGAGGATATTTTTCCATTGATGTTTAGAGAAAGTGGAAGGGAGAGGGAGAGACACAGAGAGAGAAAAACATCGATCTGAAAGAGACATATGGATTGGTTGCCTCCCACACATGCCCTGGGGATTGAGCCTGCAACCCAGGCACTTTTTCCTTGATCGGAATCAAAGCCAGGACCTTTCAGTCTGCGGGCCAACGCTCTATCCACCGAGCCAAACTCTCTAGGGCAGTGGTCGGCAAACTGCGGCTCGTGAGCCACATGCGGCTCGTGAGCCGCGGTTTGCCGCTCTGTTGACTAATGAGTTTGCCGACCACTGCTCTAGGGCTATAGCAGTTTTTTGAGTTGAATGGTATTGTGTAGATGAGAAAATTAAGGTATAGAAGTGAAGTAATTTGCCAGGATCCACACATTGAAGTGGAGCTAAGATTGGAACCCACATGTGCTTGTCTGTAAAAATCCAATGCTTTTTAGCCAACAGGGTTTTAAAAAAACATTAAAAATGTTATTTTTTTCACTTGGCCAGCATGGCCCAGTGGTTGAGGGTCGACTTATGAACCAGGAGATCACAGTTCGATTCCCAGTCGGTATATGCCGGGGTTGCGGGCTGGATTCCCAGGATGGGGTGTGCAGGAGGCAGCCAATCAATGATTCTCTCTCATCATTGATGTTTCTCTCCTCTTTCCCTTCCTCTCTGAAATCAATAAACATGTATATTTAAAAATTTTTAATTTTTTTCTTGCCATTAATATATGCTCAATACTGTATGAGGTGCTTTGGGAGGGAGATAAAGAAGTATAAGCCTAGTTTTTCCTCTCTATTAGAATAAGCACACGCACATGTGAATAAAAACAGCATGAGTAAGTAGTCACTTGTGTGATTAATTTATTCAGTGAGTACATATTAGTGTCCAGTATTGAGCTATTTTCTTGGAATACAGCAGGGTCCCTGCCTTTACAGAGGTTTTCTTATTTTTTATCTGTTTCCTTTGCTGCAGTATAACAAATAAATGAGATAATTATAGACTGTGATCATACTGTAGAGGAAATAAACGGTAATATGATAGAAGTAAGGAGGGGGGGGGTTGGATATTATTCTGGGTCCTGTGCTTTTCTGAGGAAGGGATTTGAGTTGAAATCTGAAGGATGAGAAGTCAACAGCTTTAAGAATAGGGGAAAGAGTACTCTTGGCCAGACAGAGCCTTGTCTGTTTGAGGAATATAGAGATCTGTGTAGCCTGAGCATGGAGAGGGGAAGGGGAGAGGGTATGAGATACGAGATCAAAGAGTTACGAAGGGCCTTGTCATGGGCGTTAAGAATTTATTTGGGCAGTTTTCTTTTGTTCATCATCATCTGAGTATACTTTTTCCATTGATTTCTAGAGACAGTGGAAGGGAAGAAGGGGAGGGAGGGATGAAGGGAGGAAGGGAGAAAAAAAGAGAGACGGATGGATTGGTTGCTTGCTGCATGTGCCCCAGCTAACCTGGACCCGGGATCAAACCTGCAAACCACCTACATGCCCTTGACTGGGAATTGAACCTGCGACCCTGTGGTGCATGGGCTGACAGGCTAACCACTGAGACACACTGGCCAGGGCAGAATTTGGGCAGTTTTTGAAAGCTGGAATAGTTAGGGAAGGAAACTCAGATAAGATGGGATTTTGGGATGGAAAGTGAGGTTAGAAATAGGATGAGTTGTAAGGCCAGACATTCATGGTTTGGAGAGATGATGTGAATAAAGTTATAGACTTTGAAATAAGCAACAAACAGTATTGGATAATTTATATAGTATCAGGCAATTGACAGTGATTAGATGATCAGAATAAGATAGAAGATGCAAATTCAGTCCTATTTTTTCCTCAGGTTGTCTAGACCTTGGAGCTGTGGTAAATTCAGATTTGAGATTTGAGATAAGCACAGTGCTCTTATTTTTCGTTATCTGGTCTTTTGCATGAAACAGAGGAAGGTTTGAGTGTATCTAGTATCTCCTTGCCTGTTATTTAAAAAATTTATTATTTTTAAATATATTTTTATTCATTTCAGAGAGGGAGAGAGCTAGAGAGATAGAAACATCAATGATGAGATAGAATCATTGATTGGCTGCCTCCTGCACGTCCCCTACTGGGGGAGGTGGATTGAGCCCGCAACCCCGGCATGTTCCCTTGGCCGGAATCAAACCTGGAACCCTTTAGTCCACAGGCCGATGCTCTATCCACTGAGCATAACCGGCTAGGGCTCCTTGCCTGTTCTTAATTAAGAGAATAGAATTATATTGCCTTTAATTAAGAGACAAGAATGGGAATATTACCTATAAGGGTGTCAGTATCAGTAATGTTGTGAAAAAAAAGTATGTTGGGGCGAGGATGAGGCTGATGCTTATTTATTGTCTGTATATCCCACTTAGGATTGTTGCCCCAAGAGAACAGGAACTTTGTTCCAGGCATTAGCCATGTATAGGGGATTAGCACATAATAAGTGCTTAAAGGTATCTTGAATGAATGAATAAATCTACAAATCTTGGATATTTTGAGGGGAAACCTTGTAATTTCCATTCTCTTCCCATGAAACAGTAGTTTTATACATTTCATACTCTTCAATTTTTCCAAATTGTTTTGAGAAATTAAAAATTATATAGCTTATTTAAATATGTACTAATTGGATTTTTAAATGTTATTTTAAAACACTTTATTTTTAAAAAATTTTAAATATATTTTTAATTGATTTTTTTTTTGGGGGGGGGAAAGAGGAAGGGAGAGGGAGAGAAACATCAACGTGAAAGCAAAACATCCATCTGCTGCCTCTTGCATGCCCCCTACTGGGGATTGAGCCTGTAAACCATGGAGAACTCTCTCCTAACACAGGGTTGTCTACTTTTTACTAATAGAAAGATATTTTACAGAATTACAATTTTAATTTATTTTTTCAAATTGGAATGGATATATTTATTATTGAAAAGTGAGGTAAACTGCTGATCATATTTAAGCTTCTTTTGGTTCTTTTTTTAGGCAAATAACTTTTAGCAGTATCTGTATTGCTTTGACATTTTGAATGAGTGCCAAAGTTTGTAAGATTATTTTCTGTTTATTGAGGACTCTGGAAACAAATTATAAAGTTTAAAAAGGACTGCCCTTGGCTGCCTCCTGCATGCCTACCAGGGATTGAGCCTGTAACCCAGGCATGTGCCCCAGCCTGGAATCGAACTGGCAACCTTTCGGTGCCAACCAACTGAGCTACACAGGCCAGGGCTTGGCATTGTTTCAACAGGAAGTTAACACAGGATATGCAAACATGTCTGGCCTAGTTTTCTCCATGTTGTTGAAGCTGGCATTGTATATATATTGCAAAACAAAAGTTTCTTCTCTGGTCACCTGCTTCCTTCCCATCTGATGATATTTTAATACATTAAATTATTATTTAAAAATATATTTATATTGATTTTTATTGATTTCAGAGAGGAAGGGAGAGGGAGAGAGAAATAGAAACATCAATAATGAGAGAGAATCATCAATCGGCTGCCTCCTGGCACACCCCCACTAGGGACCCAGCCCGAAACCCCACCGTGACCTCCTGGTTCATAGGTCGATGCTCAACCACTGAGCCACACCGGCCAGGCAGTACATGAAATTATTAACACTGTATAGCAAATGTTGTGCAGAATAGTTAATTAAATTGGAATTTGATGCTGAAATGACCACTTCTATAATGATAGCTCTATATTTGACTACATTTTTAGTAAGTACAAAGAATACTGTAATTATTTTGGAAATAAAATTTATGTGCTCCTTTCTTAGTGGGTTGGAATTGTTGATGTTTTTTTTTTAAAAAAATATATTTTATTGACTTTTCACAGAGAGGAAGGGAGAGGGATAGAGAGCTAGAAACATCGATGAGAGAGAAACATCGACCAGCTGCCTCCTGCACACCCCCTACCGGGGATGTGCCCGCAACCAATGTACATGCCCTTGATCGGAATCGAACCCGGGACCTTTCAGTCCGCAGACCGACGCTCTATCCACTGAGCCAAACCGGTTTCGGCGAATTGTTGATGTTTTAAACTATATTAACTTAAAATTGCCTTTAGTCATTCAAAATTAATAGCTAACATTTACTCAGCATTTACTGTATGCCAGACACTGTTTCAAATTCTTTACATGTATTATCTTAATCAACTTATCCTATGAGGAAGGTATTACTATTTTCATTTTTTAGATGAGGGAATATTGAGCCATAGAGAAGTTAAGTAGCTTGCCTAAGGTCATATAGCTTGCGTGGTAGAACCAGTCTGACTCCTGAACCAATGCTCTTAACAGGAGACCCACAACCAATTTCCAACAGATTGCTGGGCTGTTAAGTTCAGGAATCGTAATAAATGGAAGATTTGTGGTATATAGAAAGGGGAAGAGCAAACGCAAATTCAGTTACTAATTCTTCTGTCCCCTTACCCCAATAAAATTCAGTAATTGTCTGCAGGGTGAAGAAACAGGAATTGAACTTCCGTTTCTTGTTTCCTCTTCTGCCTTCCTCTTTCCAATGCCAGCAACTGTCATGGGTATATGCTTGCCACTTCATTTGCAGTGATCGTGTTTGTTTTTATTAGTGTCAATTCTCAGGCGAGGTAGTATAGTGTTTTAGAGCAGGGGCTTGCTTGACAGTCAAGACTGCTTGGGCTTAAATTTCAGCTCTGCTATTTACTGACTCATTGATCTTGGCCTAATTACTTCACTGAGACTTGGTTTTCTTATCTGTAAAATGGGGATAATGTACTCACTTCATAGGGTTGTTGGGAGGATGAAATGTATGAATATGTGTAATATGTTTAGGACAGTATGTGGCATATAGGAAATGTTTGCTATTGTCTCTGTTATTATTTGAAAACACTTTTTAGGTTGAAACACCTCTGAAGTATATTACGTCATGATCTTTAAATATTCAACATGAATTTTTCATTACTGAATATGTAAAATCCCTGGGTGATACAGTAATTCATTTTGATAATTTGAATTCTACTTTAAGAAACTATTTCTAGGTGACCTAAAATCCAGTAATGTTTATCTTAGATTCTTGTGTTATTGGTATTCTTTATCTTGCTATCACATAGAAAAGTGGTTCTCAAACTTCATTGTACATTAGAATTACATAGGAAGTGTTGTTCTGATTTATGAGATTTGGTAAGGCCCAGGAATCTGAATTGTTAATAAACCCAGTCCAAGGTAATTCTGACTGTGGTGGTCTGAGGTGTGATAATTTTGAAATTACAGGTTTAGAGGCTAAATTCAAGCATAAAAGGTAGTAACTGTCAGATTTTTGTTCGTTTACATGTAAGCAGTGATGATTTGTAAACTAAAAAAGCACTTAATTTGGTGTTTAAAGATAGTGATAGGGTCTGTTCCCCTACCTAAAATATTTTGTTAATACCTGTTAGATAACTTGGTTTTAGGGACTACTCTATAGATACAGAAATGACACAGGAGATACAGAAATAATACAGGAGTTTTTAGGTGAAGAAGAAATATTTGGGTGGATTTCGTGTTTTTTTGTGTGTGTCATTAAAGTAGCAGCGAATATAGTCAGTTCATTTTAACCTCTGTTTTTGTTGTGCCTGGTACGTGCAAAGCATGAAAACTTTGATTAGATAGTTCACCAAAGAGAGAAGGAAGTACAGTAGTACAGTGTAAGCTTTGTTTTTTAAATCCTCACCTGAGGATATGTTTTCATTGATTTTTAGAGAGAGAGAGAGAGAGAGGGGGGTGGGAGAGAGAGAGAGAGAGAGAGAGAGAGAGAGAGAGAGAGAGAGAGAGAGAAATCGATGTGAGAGAGAAACATTGAATGGTTGCCTCCCATACTTGCCCTGACTGGGGATCGAACCTGCAACCTAGGTATGTGCCTTGACTGGGAATTGAACCTGCAACATTTTTGGTGTACAGGATGAAGCTCCAACCAACTGAGTCACCTGGCCAGGGCTACATTGTAAGTTTTGACTCAATGGATGAAAGAATGTGATAGAATTGATTTATTTGACACACTAGGTAGAGGAATTCTTGCATATTGAGTATGAGCTATAAGCCAAATCTTTTTGTTTAATCCTCACCATAGGATATTTTCTCCATTTTAGAGAGAGTGGGAAGAAGGGAAGAAGGGGTTGAGAGAGAGAGAAACATCAATGTGAGAGAGAGACATCGATTTATTGCCTCCAGCATGCACCCCTACCGAGGCTGGGGATTAAACCTACAACCCAGTTATGTGCCCAAGATCCTTCAGTGTGTGGGCTGATGTTCAAACCACGGAGCCACAATGGGCAGGGCAAGGCCTTGTTTATATTATTTAATCGTCATAACAACTGTGTGAGGTTTTGATATAAATAGTTCTGTTTTACAGATGAGAAAACTGAGGCAAAAAGAGATTAAGAGCCTGGCCAGTGTGGCTCAGTAGTTGAGCATGGACTCGTGGACCAAGAGGTCACCAGTTCAACTCCCGGTCAGGGCACATGCCCAGGTTTTGGGCTCGATCCTCAGTAGGCAGCCGATTGATGATTCTCTCTTATTGATGTTTCTATCTCTCTCTCCTCTCCCTTCCTCTCAGAAGTCAATAAAAATATATTAAAAAAATGTAGATTTTGGCCTCTTTATCCACAGATATTGAATTAGTAACTACGCAACCCGATGCTAAAACAGCTGCTGAGAACAAGGGATTACCCTGATCTTTGTCTGGTTTGTCATGTTGCTCATCTCTTACAGGGGAATGGTGGTGTTTGCTCCTTGTTGGTTATAGTCCGAGTAACTGTAGCTCTAAGGTTGGATATATGGACCATTCTTTAAAGAAGTGGCCTTTATATTGCAGTGTAGTACACATACATGTATACACACACGGGTGTGCACATACAACTGAAGGAAAAGTTTCATAGACTATTTGGTATACTAAATGGGATTCATTCTGAAATACAAATGGCCTCTTCTCTTTCACTGTAGTAAGACATATGCTGCTTTTTACACAAATTTGAACTTTTAAGAACACCATTTAAGTAGAAATAACCAGGCATTAGCAACGTGACTCTTATTTATTACTAGAGGCCTGTTGCATGAAGAGATTCATGCAATAGGCCTTCCTTCCCTTGGCTTCCAGCACCGGTTTTCCTCTGGTACCCGGGACCCAGATCTTCGCTCCGGCCAGAGTCTGCCTTCTTCGACTTTGCTGCAGGCTCTGGCCAGAGTCTGCCGTCTTCGCTGTGGCTGGAGTGCTGCTCCTGTAGATCCCTTCGCCCCCCCCACCCTCCCTCTCATAGCAGGCGTCCTGCCCCACCTGGCCACTCTGCGCCTCCAGCAGCTGGGTGGTTGCCATCTTTGTCCTTCTAATTTGCATATTCCCTCCTGATTGGCTGGTGGACGTAGCAGCGTGATGGTCAATTTGCATGTTTCTCTTTTATTAGTGTAGATTGTGACTTTGAGCAAGTCACTATTTCTCCTTAGGTTCTTTCAGTGATAGTAGTTGGGGTACTAGTTTTGTTTTTGCTCTAAATGAACCTGTTGCTAGGTGAAGAAAACAATACATATATAAGTACAAATAAATAAAACAAATATCCTTAATCTTTTTGTAGGTCATCATTGGATTTGAAATATTTAAAGTGGATATAAAACTGTTTCAGCAATGCAGACAATTAAGTGCGTCGTTGTGGGCGATGGTGCTGTTGGTAAAACATGTCTTCTGATATCCTACACAACAAACAAATTTCCATCTGAGTATGTACCGACTGTAAGTATAAAGGCTTTCATCTGTTAGTGAAACATATAATTTGATATCCTTTTGAACATTCTTTCTCTGAGTGTACTGAAATATTTCTGTTGTCTGCCTTTGTTTCCTGTTTTTAAAGATCTTGACTTCTCATGGGTAAATTATATACACTTTAAAATTAAACAGCTGAAAAATCAGTGGAAAGTCAGAAGGGGTGACACAAGGGTTTGCAAGAAGTGCTGGGAGGCAAAACTCCAGTAGACAAGATTCTAAAGAGTGGTGTTCTCAGTTTGGAGAAGTATGCCCTACATCTTGGAATGAGGTGACTTTTTTATTTTTGATATCTTGGCCAATGATTAATCAGTGCTTAGAGGTCTTCTGGAATGCTTTTGGGGTCTTATAACTTCAGAGAAAGTAGTATGTCTACACTTATTCTTCTGAGGGAGTAGCAGAGAATCTTATGGAGCTCTTGTCTTCGCACTAATGGAGCTCCAAACTGGTTTTTAGGGTGGAGAAGACCTCTGCTTTTGTTATGAGAATACCAACAGAAGCCTTTGGGGGGTCCTCTCCCACAAATCTTTTTATTAGCTTCTTGGAAGAATAGAGGGAAAATGGGAATTACAAAGATAATAGAGAGAGAGAGACAGAGACAGAGAGACAGACAGGGAGACAGAGTTATTTAGGGGAACACTTGTGAAAGAATGTGTTTGGGGACTCAGTGTTTGTCCCAAGTTGTTGGACCAACCCAGTGGTATAATTATGTTAAACACAGATGACCAGTCAGTGTGTGAGGGGAGTAGGGTTGGCCGGGCTTGGCAACATCCACCTCTGTTAAGTGAGCTGTTTTAGGGATTATGAAGCGCCTATGTGGATTAATATTGTTTGTAAGTAAAAAGGAAGAAAATATGAGTACTCTAAGTTAATCTTCAGAGACATAAGCATTGTTAAGAGGGCGAATTGTTAAAATGTTGGTAATTATGTTTACTTGGAATTGACAGTCTATAATACCCCAAGGCAGGTAAAGTGAATGAGGTAGACCAAAATTAGGTTTCTTGGAGGGGGAGAATTTAAGTGTATAATTAAATAAAAAATCATTTTTTTGTGTTGGCCCATTTGGAGACATTATAAGTGAAATAAATTCTGAGATTGAAGGGGACTTTTAGAGATAATATGGATCTTGTTTCATAGTGAGGGCAACTGTCAGAATTTTTGTGTTTCAGTCTCCATTAATATTATTTTCTTGTAAACATTTCTGATACTTTTATGACTGTTTAAGGTGGGCTTGTGGGTGCTTTATGTGTTTGTATGTGGATCTCTGGAAAAGGGTTAGGTATGACTTAAGAAAATAACCAATATGGTTTGAGAGCTTAACCACATTAGTTACATTTCCTTGTTCTTGTTTTTAAGAACTGACTTTTCCTTTAACTACCACCTTCCCCATGCCCTTGCTTCCACTCTTGTTTACATTTATTTTATTTATTTAAATATTTTTATTGATTTCAGAGAGGAAGGGAGAGGGAGAGAGAAATAGAAACATAAATGATGAGAGAGAATCATTGATCAGCTGCCTCCTGCACGTCCCCTACATTGGGGATCCTATCCACTGAGCCAAACCGGCTAGGGCTAAACAAGCTCCTTACCTGTTAAAACATGAATCAGAAAATTAGTGTTAGATAGCTAAAAGGTGTCTTGAAATGTAACATCCTCCTACTAGTTGGAACTCATTGCTTTTTAATTGTAAATTAATTCAAAGACATCCATAAATTAGTGTTGGGTCTTTATCCACTTAGCACCATTATCTCCCATTTTTACAAATAACTTAGTACAACCATATTAATATATATTGAGTTTGTCATGGCTTTTACAGTCTATTTACCAAAAAAGCATCTAGATCAAAGAAGGTATCTTGGGTCATGTGGTTTGTACCCAGTAACATAAATTTTATTCATGAATTCCCAACAAATAATCTTCCAGCCTTTAGTTGGACACTTACCTTGATTATCTTGAGGGAACCTTTATTTCTTTCTAACGGGCCTGTTGGCAACAAGACTCTTCTTGAACCTTGAAGGGAAAAAGATTATCATGGACCTAGGAGATTTTAATTCTAGATGAAAAGGAAATGGTCTATGAAGAAATCATTTCTCAGAAGTCAGATTGAACATTGAGGTAAACTTTAAACTATTGTCTCAAAATTTTCAAACTTGACCATGGTCATTTTGTATAGCTAGGGACTCTGCTACTGTGACATCTCTAACCCTTTTGTCCAGGCTGCTGGGGTAGAGCAGACATTCCAGAACACCCCCTGTAATTTTTCCCAATAACCATTTAGCTCCTGCAAAGGGCTTGGTTGACAACGTTGGTTATATATAAAGAAGGTGGGCTAAGAGAGGAATAAGTCTTAGGAAGGAAACATTGCCTTAGTTTATAAGAGTTGTCCTGTCTCATTTTGACCACTGCCTTGCACACTAACAGTGTATTCTTATGTTTTTAGGTTTTTGACAACTATGCAGTCACAGTTATGATTGGTGGAGAGCCATATACTCTTGGACTTTTTGATACTGCAGGTGAAAACTTGATATATTTTCTAATGTTTTGGTCTGTAACTATGACAGTTGCCGGTTGTCTTTTTTTGGACATTTTTGGGAAACTAGCATATTAGCAAACCACTTGCCATTTTTTTAATAGTTAGCAGGGTTGAATATCATGATGGTTTTTGCTTGACCAAGAGGCAATCCCAGACCTCGAATGGCAAATAGGAGTTTGGAGGATCCTGGGTGGATGGTGTGGAAAGAGATGAAGTAGGGTGAGAGCAAAGTACTAGTACATGGACAAGCTGAATTATCACTCCCTGAAATTTGTACAGTTAGCTTCATACAGATAGCTTGTTATTTTATACTATATTTGAAAATATTTTGAGGGTTATCCAGTGTCTAGCTTATAGTACTGATATTTGTGGTCAACTTTTCAAATTAAAGGAACAGATTTTTTTCTTTCTTAACTATAACCAATTCTTCAGTGTTATTTCTTATTTTAATAGTGGCTGCACATTTTAATTTCTGACTTCTCACAATTTTCAGTTAAGTTAGCCAAAGGGAAATTTCAGTGCTATCCTTTTAGTATGTAGGAATTCTAAATCTTTCACTTTTTATGATTTCTAGCTGACATAATGATTTTATGGAGTGTATTATACTGCCCAATGCGAGGTACTGTCTAGATTCAATTGGGAGGGTGAAATGGAGAAACAATAGTAAGCAGTTAAGTTTAGAGATCAGTAGCTTTTATTTTATTTTTTAAATATATTTTATTGATTTTTTACAGAGAGGAAGGGAGAGGGATAGAGAGTTAGAAACATCGATCAGCTGCCTCCTGCACACCCCCGACTGGGGATGTACCTGCAACCAAGGTACATGCCCTTGACCGGAACCGAACCTGGGACTCTTCAGTCCTCAGGCCGACACTCTATCCACTGAACCAAACTGGTTAGGGCAAGAGATCAGTAGCTTTTAATAGTGTCTTAGACCTTTTAACATTTTTTGTGAATTAAAAATTATGAGAGTAATGGTATATTAGAGGAAACTTGAGGAAAATAGAGAAAATAAAATAATGACCTATATCTCATGATATGTAAGGGATTTTGTTTTATGTGTGCCCCTGGAAGCAATCTATATATGCAAAAAAAAAAAAAGATACTTTAAAATTTTATATTTTTATAAGCCTTTAAATTTTATTCAGTATTTATTTTTTTAGCTATATTGAAGTATAATACAATAGAATTAACTCATTTTAAGTACTCAGTTTGATAATTTTGCTGATTATATAGTTGTGTAACCTCTACCATAATCAAGATATATCACCTTAAAAATTTCCTTGTGCCCCTTCCCTGGAAATTACAGATCCGCTTACTGTAGGTTTGCTTTTCTAAAGTTTCATATGAATGGAATCATACAATATACAGTATTTTCTGTTTGATTTCTTTCACTTAGCATAATGTTTTTGAGCTTTATCTGTGTTGTATATCAGTAGCTTATTTTTATTGGTGAATAGTATTTCATTCTATGAATATAGCAAAGTTTATCATTTATGAGTTGATTGATATTTGGGTTCCACTTTTAAGCTATTACAAATAATGGTGCTATGAACATTTGTATTTTATATCTCTTCAGTAAATAGCTTGGAGTGGGTAAGCCTTTAGTCCTTTGATTAATATTGGCTGTTTAACTTAGGTTGACAAGACTTTAATTCTAATCAGCCTCATTTTAAACGGCAGTTATAAATTTAATGTATTCAGTTTTCTGTTTTGAATAATTTAGAGTGCTTGACCTGACAAGTGAAATATTCCCAACTTTTTACAAACAGAACTTTAATAAACCTGGTAACTTGTGATTTCCTATACTAATTTATCTTAAACTGTTTTCTTTATAGCTTTCATAAAATTCTTAACATTTTCAACAAAGAAATTCGAAGTTTAAGATCAGTTACTCAGTTACACATTTTAAGCTGGGATCAGAATCATGTTCTTTAGTATGGCATGTTATTTTAAATGTTACAGACATGAGTGTTAATTATAAATAAGGATAGGTTATTCCTAAATGTAACTGAAAATTAACAATAACAGTATTTGATTTATTTTACCTCTATATTAGATTCTGAATTTTTCTGTGAGTAAAAAGACATGCATTAAGAAATAACTTTAGCATCCCAGGCAAAGTAGGGGCAGGGGGCTTCTATCTCAACTGGTTGAGGTCACTGTAAGTCAGAGGTCTTTTTTGAGAAGCTCTGGAGACCTGAGGCTGAGGTGTCCAGTGTGAGTTTCCTATCTTTGACACACTTGAGGAGACTCCATTTCCTTCTTCAAAGGCCTTAATCTCAGAGTCCCTTTTCCTTGTTCAAGTAATGACATTAACTCGGTTTTCTTCTAAAGCTTTCATCCCCATTGAGATGGTGGCTGATGTTAACTGGTTGCATTTAATCTGTTGACTGTGTTGTTTTGTTCTGAATTCTTTTTATAGCCTTCCTACCTAATGTTTGGCTGCAACTATTATGGTTATCCTACATAATAAAAGGGTAATATGCAAATTAACTATCACTCCGCTATGCCCACTCCTGCACGATTGGGCCTGCAGGAGGTGTGGGGGGCGGGACTCAGGGTGGTCGGGGTGGCTGATTGGGCCGGTGGGAGGAGCGGGGGGCGGGGACTTGCGAGTCCCCGCCCCCCGCTCCTCCCGCTGGCGTGATTGGCCGCCGCGCTGCTGAGCGGGGACCGATGGGGCCGGCGGAAGGCACGGGTGGCGGGACTCAGGGTGGCCACTGAGGGGGGACCAATGGGGCTGGCGGAAGGTGCGGGTGGCGGGACTCTGGGTGGCTGATTGCGCTGGCAGGAGGTGCTCCGATCGGCGGGTGGCCAGAACCAAGGCCTGGGTCCCAGGTGCCGTCGGAAAACTGGTGCCGGAAAACTGGTGCCGTCGGAAAACTGGTGCCGACAGCCAGGTGAAGGAAGGTCTATTGCACGAATCTTCGTGCAACGGGCTTCTAGTAGTTAAATAATATTATTAAGCCCAGAGATAGGCTTCTCCCTCTGTTAAGGCCTTATTTCTATTTCTGCTTTTGGTCCCAACAGTAAATTCTTGCTAGTGAGTTCCCCAGTTACTGTGTTTTTTGTTTCTGCAAATGCTTTACTATTGTGTATATATTTAGCTTTGTTAATTTAACATGTTTACTTAACATAGACTCTTTCCCATGCTGTAGAATCATTACCCCAAAGCCAATTGCTTTGTATGTCAAAATTTAAATGTTATTCTTTTTAAAAAATATTTTTTATTGATTTCAGAGAGAGGAAGGGAGTTAGAAACATCAATAATGAGAAGAAATCATTGATTGGCTGCCTCCTGCACACCCCACACTGGGGATGAAGCCTGCAACCTGGGCATGTGCCCTGACTGGGAATCTAACTGTGACCTCCTGGTTCCTGGGTTGACACTCAACCACTGAGCCACACCAGCTGGGCTAATTATCATGTTTTGATAGCTATTCTAAATTCTTATATTCTCTCTCAGTGGTGGACAAAAAAAATATAAAAATTATTGGCATACAAAATATTTAACTTGTCTTTCCTGCCCTTTAAAATTTTTTTATTAAGTGTATAGAGTTCAGTGTCATTAAATATCTCTTTTTATTACATAGGATTGCTGTAGCTCAGTTTTGAAATTAGAGTGTTAAATCCTTCCCCTATAACTCCTCCCTTCTCACAGTTTGGAAGTGTGTGTGGCTATTTAAAAAATCATTTTATCTGAAAATAATTGCAAGCCTACAGAATAGTTCCAGGAGCTTCCATAGACCCTTTAATCAGATTTTCCAATTTTTAACATTTTGCCCTATTTGCTTTACTATTCTTTTTTAAAAAAATATTTTTTGTTGATTTCAGAGAGGAAGGCGGGGTTGGGGGGAGGGGAGAGAGAGAGAGAGAAGAGAGAGAGAGAGAGAGGAGGAGGGAGGGAGGGAGAGAGGGAGAAACATCAATGATAAGATAGAATCATTGATCGGCTGCCTCCTGCACACCCCCTACTAGAGATGGAGCCTGAAATCCGGGCATGTGCTCTGACTGGGCGTTGAACTGTGACCTCCTGGTTCATAGGTCAACAACATTCAACCATTGAGCCATGTCAGCTGGCTGGGCTCTTTTATGACATTTTTAAAATGACACTATTTTAATACAGGTCCATCCTCTCTTCCTCCTCCCCTTATAAAATGTTCCTCATTTTGAGTTTGGTCTGTGTTTCCTCATGATTAGACTCATGAGGAAACACAGACCAAACTATGCTATTTGTTTGGAATATCACATTAGTGATGGTCTTTTTTAAGATATAAATCTGGAGGCGCATGATCTTCATCTGTCACTCACTGCTGTTGATATTCATGTACCACTCACTGGTGGTGGTCATTTTCCTCACTCAGTCAAGATGATGTCTGATTTTTTTACAATTAGTTTACATTCCCCCCTCTGTAGCTCTTTTAGACCATGCAGATATTATTCTTTTCACCAGAATTTCTCCCCATGGATTTAGCATCCATAGAGTATTGTTGAGTTATTTTTTTTTCTAGGCATTCTCAGTTTCAGATACTGGTTTTATTTGCACATGTTAACTAATGTGAACCTGCTTTGGTAGTCATGAATGGGCAATGGATATTGTAAGTTGGGTTTCACTGAGATTTTTGTTTCCTTAGATCAGTGGTCAGCAAACTGCGGCTCTGTTGACTAATGAGTTTGCCGACCACTGGGATAGGGGTTTAATCACAAGGAACAACAACAGCCTGTAATTATTGGAATCGAGAGTCTAGGTCAGTGGTTGGCAAACTCATTAGTCAACAGAGTGGCAAACCGCGGCTCGCAGTTTGCCGACCACTGCCTTAGATGGTTTCAGTGTTATCATTTCATAACCAGATCTGAGTAGGTGTAATTTTTAACGATTTCTGTAGCAACAGTTTAATGTGTTTAGTACACTGTTCTTGGATTGCTAATGGACACAAAGATTGAAAACCTCAAACTGGTAATAATGCAAATAATATTCTAATGGCTTGAAATATTAAGTAGAATTAGCACAGTGAGAATTTTCTCAAACATCTATATATATAAAAGCCTAAGTGACCATCTGACCGTCCAATTGGTAGCTATGATGCGCAATGACCACCAGGGGGCAGATGCCCTCTGAGCCACTGCGCTGCCCCAGATGCGGCTGTCCAGGGAGGGACTGTGGAGGGGGCGGGGAGTTGGCTCCAGGGCATGTCTGACCCATCTTACCCAGTCCCGCCCTGCTGGCCACATTCTAATTAATTTCCTTTCAATGTGCACGAATCCATGCACCGGGGCACTAGTATTATATAAAGCCATACATTTTATTAGGTAAGTTGCTTTCTCGTTAATAATCATTGTACTGTTAGCTGCATACTTAATTTGTTGACTGGTAATTTTAATACTATCGAGGATACCAACATTGAGTTGATTTCTCTCAATTTTTTTCCTTCCTAGGGCAAGAGGATTATGACAGGTTACGACCGCTGAGTTATCCACAAACAGATGTATTTCTAGTCTGTTTTTCAGTGGTGTCTCCATCCTCATTTGAAAATGTGAAAGAAAAGGTGAGTTGGTCAGGTATTCTTGTCCTGAAAAATGTTGTCACAGAACTTCTATTGACTTGAAAATAGATCTAGAGACTTGTGGGTTAATGAAGGTATAATTTTTAAAATACCTTTCCTCTAGTGGGTGCCTGAGATAACTCATCACTGTCCAAAGACTCCTTTCTTGCTTGTTGGGACCCAAATTGATCTCAGAGATGACCCCTCTACGATTGAGAAACTTGCCAAGAACAAACAGAAACCTATCACTCCAGAGACTGCTGAAAAGCTGGCCCGTGACCTGAAGGCTGTCAAGTATGTGGAGTGTTCTGCACTCACACAGGTGAGGACTGTGCTGAACCCGATTTTTATTTGCAGCTGAATAGTTTCTTCGAGCATTAGGATTCAGGGGCTGTTTCTAACAGTGGTCAAGAGAGCTGCCTAGGAAGACTGTCTATGATCAGCTTCATAGTGTATATATCCTTTTCTGGATGTCTGTATTTATGGAGAAATTATTAGTCTCTAAGTAAAGCTTTTGTGTTGGTGAGCTTCCATGTCGTGCTGAGTCATTTGTAGTGGTCAGGGATTGTGTTAACAAAAATTACAGGAAAGGTCCAGGTAAGCACAAATTTACAACCCCCTTCCCGCCCCCCCTGGCCCCCCCCCGCCCCCCCGACACACACATACACCTTAAATTTTTATCTAAATAGTACTGACCTTTTCTTGTCTATTCTATTCTGACAATTGATGCTATACTGTTTCTGGGGTAGGGAATTAGTCATAATAGAGACTTTCATGTCAGAGAAAGTTGCCATGGCTGTTTCTTAAGCATGCTTATACGTATAGCGTCTCTACAGTTTTGGGAGGCATTCCTTCTTTATGTGGACCTCTTTCCTCTGTCTCTTTCTGAATGATTTAATTGGAACTCTTCTCATAGCTTGATGGGAAATGTCATTCTGAGGACAGGGAACAGCGCTAGAGTATGTAGACAGAGTTGTAACTGACCTGTGGTTTCATTTTCTTGACTTGCATGGTTATTGCAACTGATTCTCCATCTGAGGGCAAAGGAAAGAATTATGGAACTAATTCTCACAGAACTCTTTTATTTTACTAGTTACTGGTGGCTTTGACTTTTGAACAGTGAACAAAAACATGCCCAAGTAAATTAGGGCAGGTTTGAAGGGAAGAGATTATTTTAGTTACATTAATCTTGATTATATGTATAGTAAGATAAATGGCATATATAGTTGCATATTGTGCATATATTAGGTATTTAGTATGTGGGGCCTAGACATAATTCAGTAATCTTCAGTTTAGCACTAGGTTGGATAAAGATAAAATTTTCATGTTTATCTGGATATTACACAGGATAATTTTAAGGCCTAATATTCTCCCAAACTCTTTGGCAATTTAGTTGTATTGTAAAAACAGATATTTAAAACTAAATAAGATTTTACATCTTATCACACACAGCACTTACTGAGATTTTTAAAAAATGCCTGATGCTTCTGTGTTTTGATACCATACTCAGAAAAGTGTGTGTTTGTTGGGGAAGGATATGTGTGGAACGTGTGTGTCACATTATAATTAATTATGTGCATCTTTTGCATACCCCTTTTCTCTAAATATGGGTTGTTTTGGGGAGGGAAATGGAGGCAAGTAGGCTAAGTGGACCCAATTTTAGGTCACTGGTGAAGCTTATTTTAGAGAATTGGATGCTTCTATATATGACTTCTTTTTTTTTTTTTTTACAGGTTTATATAGTAAGTCATTTTGCAGAGAATAACAATTTGAAAAGGTCTTAGCAATTGTGTTTTTCTTACCAGATTTTTATGTTGGAGAAGTCAAAAGAGAAGATAGAAAATAGGGTCCGTGGTTATGTTTGGGAGGTAGAACTTTTAGGACTACAAATTGTTTGTTGATTTCTCTAAAAGTAAACTATATAATCAGATAGTTTGTGGGTAAAAGTGAAGATTAGTTTTGTTTTGTAGGGAATTAGTTGATCTTTGCCAATAAACAAACAAGAAAAGATTTCCTTCTTATTAAGGAATGCTCTAGTTTCTAATTGCTGTTCTCCACTTTTTTCCTTATAGAATGTATTTCACTTTCCATTCTCCTTTCTTCCTTTCATATTTGACTACTAGAACTTGCTCCTAGATGTGTAGAAAGAATTTCAGAGGATCTTTAATTTTTGTTTAGCATTTCTACTTTGTAAAAGATATGGAAAGAAGAAAACTTTTTAACCGCTTTGCTTCTTTTTAAGTACTTATTGTTATTTCTGATTTATTTTGTACCTAATAGAATGCGTAAGTGCCAGTCCTCTGGGATGCATTGGTGGGGCTATGGAGGGAATAGGGTAGGGGTGGGAATATCTGGGGTAGTCTGGGGTTGGTACTTGTTATTGGAACTGTATTCTGGAACTTTCGCAAATTTTTTAATTGGGATCAAACTGACATAGAGAACATGTGAAACTTCTTTGGGTGGTAAACCTGTGGCTTCAGATTTAGGTGAGTTTAAGTGAGTCTGTAGACCTGGGCCCAAGGTACCAGTACTACTGAATCACTGTCACGTTGGAGTTCTGCCTGAGGTGTAAGTGTATTTATGCATCTTAATCCCTGTAGATCTGAGAATATTCTTTGTTTTCACTTCATGCTTTTATGCTCTGATACCCATGCAGACACCTTAAAGCATTGGACTGCTTGCTAAAACTCATTCTAGGACCCCATTCTTTGTTTTTCTATAACTTGGGTGGTGGTTACTTGCTCTGATAACATTACTGAATAACTGAAGTGTTTGCTGTTTCTAGAGTCTGTTCTTTAAACTTTTCCCAGTTGGTACTGTTGAACAATTAACACTCTTTCTAAATGTCTGAACCTTTTTGTTCTGGGAAACTGGTTGACTTTGAGATCCTGATTAATTCCATCCAGCTATGTCATTGAATCTAGAAACATGTAGCATGCCTGTTAGTCTGCTATTTGTGTACTTCAGTTATTCAGGGGCTGAATTCACAGAATTCTGAAATTTAATAGATTTCAAAATGTGTGTGCCATTCTTATCATTAGAAATACTGGGGAATTTATAAGGCTTACTTACACAATGTATCTCTTGTGTTTGCATATCTATTTTCCTCTCCTGGCATTATTTTCATTAAAATGTAATATTAGATTTGAAAGTGTGATTGTTTTAGAAGTCAACATATGGCATTTTCATAAAAATTGGTTTCTTGTTCAGTTAACCTTTTTGAAGTAAGAAGTTTCTGTTCAGTTAACGTACTTGCCCAGTAATGGGCTTAAGTCTTACATTCTGGCATTTATTTTTCTTAAGGCACATTGCTTCTGTGAATCCAGCCCATTTAATCCAGACTGCTATTGTATCTGCTAGTCTTTCTAACCTCTAACCTGGCTGCTATTCTCTCTCCTCCCCTCTGTCTTGTAGAGAGGTCTGAAGAATGTGTTTGATGAGGCTATCCTAGCTGCCCTCGAGCCTCCGGAAACTCAACCCAAAAGGAAGTGCTGTATATTCTAAACTGTTTCTCCTTCCCCTCTTTGCTGCTGCTTCCTGTCCCACTACTGTAGAAAGATCATTTAAAAACAAAGGAATAAAACCATCCTGTTTGAAAGCCTCTGTGTCTTTTTACTCACCACCTTAGAGCAACCTCTGTATTAGTTTTTGACCAAGAATGCAATATCTTACAGAATATTTTGTGTGATCAGTAGTCAAGTTGCTGCTTGAGTTGCCTGATGCTCAGAGCTTTTTGGTTTGGATTACTATTGCAAAAGGGTTCTTGGTCTAGCATTAAGAATGTCCTCTTGGAGAAAATAAGAGTTTAACACTTCTAGATCTTAGTTCTAGATGGAGAAAATAACACAAACATCATTTTATTCTTATGATCAATTGTTAATTGTAATTGCATGACAAACTTTATGGAAAAAGGGTGACTTGCTAGTAGAGTGTAATGGGGAAGGGACGATTTTTTTCTGGTTTTCCTTTGTGCAGTGAAACTTCGTGTTGCTATTGCTTTGGCTGTCTGTGCTATAGTGGAGTATTTGTCAGTCTGGGTGGGAAAGATATTGATGTATCTGCTACTGCTTTATGAGATTATTTGTTACATTATCTTTTAAGAATAGCATCCATTTTAACAGTTGACTTAAGGTTTGTTTATGTTGAGATGTAAAGCTGCCACCTTTATATTTTCTTCTGATTTCATCTTTGTGAGGGAAACATACAATTGTGGTTACCTTCAAATTTTGAAATTAAAAATATACAATTGTTTGTATAAATGCCTGATGAAGCTTTATTCCTGTTGCACTGACTGGCTCTAGTTTTTATATGTATCAGGTACCCACATTTTTGCTTCCTTAAATCCCCTTGGCTCTGTGTAATTGGTGGGATAAAGGGAGTTCAGAGTGAATATCTTTGCAGCCACTGTAATTGCTCTCTCCATCTTTGCCTGTGCCTTCATGTAACAAGGATGCCACTGCCTGGTGCCCATCCTCCCATATCCAGCTGTTTCATTTGAATGCAGAGCTGCTTCACTTGTTTTTATGTAAAATGTTTCAGCAGCACATTACAAAACGCATATTGAATGAGCAAATGACACATGTGCTTGTTTGCTTCTTGTGACATACATTGGTCTGCAAAGCGCTTTCTCAAAGGACCACTGTCTCACTCATGAATATCTGCTCCTCTGAATTGCTGGATCCTTCCAGGGCCCTGCCTGGACAAAACTTGGTGAAGTGAGATGATTGTGTTGAGATTCAGGATTGTTTTTAATGTTTTGATCTTTGCCAACTTTTGGGATTTGAATGTTTTTAATTTGAATTTCCACTTTCTTATACTGAAAATCAGACTGCCCATTTTTTTTCTTTCTACCCCTTTCAGAAAGGCCTAAAGAATGTATTTGACGAAGCAATATTGGCTGCCCTGGAGCCTCCAGAACCGAAGAAGAGCCGCAGGTGTGTGCTGCTATGAACATCTCTCCAGAGCCCTTTCTGCACAGCTGGTTTCGGCATCATACTAAAAGCAATGTTTAAATCAAACTAAAGATTAAAAATTAAAATTCGTTTTTGCAATAATGACAAATGCCCTGCACCTACCCATATGCACTCGTGTGAAACAAGGCCCATAGATATGGTCCCTTTCCCCCTCTCAATACTAGTTAATTTTGAGTAATTGTGTATTGTCAGAAAAGTGATCAGTACTAGTTTTTGTTTTGTTTTTTGTTTTGTTTAAAAGCAAGGCATGCTTGTGATGACTCTGTAACAGACTAATTCGGGTTGTTGAAGCTGCTCCCGGGTTCCACTCTGGAGAGTGATCTGAGACATCTAGTATTTTTTTTTTTTTTTTTTTGTGGTGGGAGGGGAGGGGTGTGTATGTGGAGTTTGTTTTTATTTAGTCATTTTTTAAAAATTTGTTAACCATTGGATAGCCCTTTAGGTGAGGAGGATGGAGTGATTCCACATTCCACTTCCTAGATCTAGTTTAGAAAACATGTTCCCCACCGGTGCTCTTAGGAAGGAGTATAGTAAATGCCTCATTTAATAACATACTCCTTTTTGAAAGTTGCCTTTTCTCTCCACCCTTGAGTAGGTTCAGTATTTGATGAAACTCATGAAAGTGGGTGGAACCTGTCTTGCCCCTCCTCTTTCTAGGATGCACTATATATGTGACTGACTTTCAAGGAAATTTGTTAGCCGTTTGCTGATTTTTTTTTTTTAAGTTAATGTCTAACTTCTTTCACTGATAAATGAAGAAAAGTATTGCACCTTTTGAAATATACCAAATGGATTAAGTACATAATTTAAAAAAACATTTTTTCCTTGTCAGTCATTGTCTTATATGCTTAGCATAGATGTGCAGCTTAATAGTGTATGATATGGTTCCTAGAACACAGCTGAAGACCTGGTATCTATGAGGGGTGCTAGAAGACAGATGTCTGTGGAATGATTCACATCCTCTTCAAGTTATGAGGATGGAGACCTGCTTCATTAAGAAGCTAGGGGTGGGGTGGGGGTGGGGAGAACATTTAACAACATGGGGACCAGTCAGGGGAATCCCCTTATTTCTGTTTTGCATGAGGAACCCTAGAGCAGCCAGTTGAGGCGCTCTAGTTTAATAAAAATCATGGAGAGAGTCTTATGAAGACTCTTCATAAGTGTTAATAGGGATTTTATCAGCTTATTTTGGTTGCAGTTTCCAACATTTTAAAAAATGTTTAGGTAATATTCTCCACCTTCCCCAAATCCTAATTCTTGTAGTTTCATTAGTGTTGAACCAATGCTTTCTCATGTCTCAATTCTTTGTATATGCATTCTTTTCAGATGTATTAAACAAACAAAAAAACCCTTCACAAGCCAGCCTGGGGGTTGTTATTTTCCCTCCGCCTCTTTTTTAGATATTTAGCAGTGGGAACTTAACTTGACTCTTATTAATATCAGTTTCTAACAAATTTTGGGATAAGATTTTAAAAGCTTTATTTCATTTTTGGCATTCAGTTTGAGATAATGCTTTTTACTCCATGTACTCAGGTTTGTGCCTTCTCCCCTAAGTTTGGCATGTAGCCTACAAACTCCTATTCAATACCAAGTAGGTTCTTAACAGGTCTTGGTGAGGAGTGTTTAGGAAGCTCACCGCTCATGTTGTTGGAAGGAAGCACACCTCTAATCCATGGGTTAGTTGGGAAGTGGCCAGTTTCTCCAAGTTTTCTGTATCTGTGGTTTTTAAACTTTGCTGCTTACTGTAGTGCAGCTTGAGCAATGGGGTATTTAAAAGCTTTCCAGGTATTTCCAAAATGGCAGCCAAGTTTGAGAACTGCTGCTGGGTGGTTAACCCAAACTGCTTCTCTCAGATTCTAGATTCTGAGCTGTGAATCTGAATATGGGACACACTTTCTTTAGGTAGCCAGAATGATTCATTTACCTTCAGAATATAATACTGATCTGTCTGAGCATTTGAAAAACTAAGAACTGTTAATCCAGTTAATAAGGTTGATATAGTATAGATTGTTTTGATAGTTTTTTATAGGGAGTCATGTTTGGCTTGATTCCATACTGTACTAGAACCAAGCGGGGTTGGTTGGGAAGGGGGTTAGGAAGAGGCAGATCTAAGCTTTACTATTTTACCAATGTGTCTTATTACTTATTCTTGTTGATTGTACTAGAAGAGGTACCTGGATTGAGACTCTGTGGAGCAGGTACGATGTATCCCTAGTTTTTAGTACAGTGGCATATAGGTCCATTCTGATTATTGCTATATCCCTGGCCTAGAGCAGTGCTTGACACATGAGATGGCTCTAAAAATAATCATTGGATGGGTACATGATACCAAGAATGAATAAATGAAATAAGGCAGGTCACATGATTGTGTCGAATTATGCACACATCAGAAAAACAATAGTGACAGGAGATTGATGCTAACATTGTTTTATAATTTTTCGGTTTCACTTTCATATATTAGAAGAATATGGGTGGCAAATAGATGAAGCTAACATTATTTTCTACTTAAATATTGTTTTCTATTTGACTTAAGAAATGTGTCTGTAATCTTGGCTTAGTGAGTGATACTGCCCAGGTTGGAAAAGGGTTATTTTAAACAGTCCTTAGTAGACTTAGCATGTGACAAAATTTACATTACTTAGGCTAATACATCACTGGTTTTCTAAAATAATCAATGTTTTACTGAAGGTCTTAGTAATAGGTTCTGTAGTTTGTTACAGTTGCATTCTTAGAGCTGGGTTTTATGCCAGTAGGGAAGTATATTCTAACGGGAAGAAAGGGTTGTGGCATGAAAGGAATAATTGCAGTATTTCCTTATTCTAAGATGTATTTTTCCTCACATTTTCATATTATAACCAGAGCACCGCTTAAAACTTCTGTGTACATTTAATGTAGAGTACATTTTTTTTTTCGAAGAGCTGTCATTAAATCAGTAGTGTCTTATAATTTTTATCTTCATAAATGGATAAAGGTATATTTCTTTTTCCTCATTGTTAGGTTTGGACTATTTTCTCCCATTTTGCTGTTGTTGGTTACTTGGTTGCTGAGTGCCAAGAAACTCTGGTATATAAGGCCACTGCTTCTTGAGAAGGATTGGAACTTAGTCCCCGCTGGGTACAGCTAACATACGTTGGAAATTTAAGTGTGCGGGAGAGGCAACATTTCACCAGGAAGTAGAACTCTAGTACTTTCAGGGAGGGCTGAGCTCTTCAGTGGTTAGGGTATCACTGATTGATATGCGAGGGAAGTAGCTTTAAATCACTGTTCTAGTTTAGCTCTCCTTGTTTTCTGTAGGTCTTGGCCTCAAGTCCTCTGAACTCAGAGCATGGTGATTTAACTACTTAGAACAACAGAAGGCCTCACCTTACTATTTGCTTTCCAGGGCTATTTAAATACTTTTAAGTTTATATATTACTTGGAGTTTTTTCCAAAGTGCCCTTACGTTTTAAAAAAGAAAGTTACTTTTATTAGCTATTGCTACAATAATATTGCATTATAAGCCATCCTAACAGTGGCTTACTACAATAAACACTTATGTTTTTTATGCATGGGTCAGTTGGGTTTTGCCTCCAGGCTTCAGATTGGGCTTAGGTTGGCTTCATGTTTTTTATTCTGGAGCCTGGCTCCAGAAAACAGGCAACCTGAGAGTTGACTTCTTTCTCATGGTGAGCCTGGTGAGCCAAAGGGGTGTGAGGTCAAGCACATTTAAAATTTCTCATGTTTCATTACCCAGAGGATTCCATATACCCAACCCCAAAGTTTGTGCCACTTATTCATTCAAAATTCATATTTAGTAAATTCAAAAATAGAGTTTTTTTAAAAGCATTTACTAAGACTCTTAAGAATATAACTAAAAATGTGGGCTCCTGACTTGTAGTTGGATTTTTATATAAAAAAAATGCTTTTATTGATTTCAGAGAGAGGAAGGAGAGAGGGATAGAAACATTAATGATGAGAGAGAATCACCAATCAGCTGCCACCTCCATGCCCCCGCCTCTCCCTCCCCCCCGGAATTGAATCTGCAACTCGGGCATGTGCCCTGATTGGGAACCGAACTGTGACCTCCTGGTTCATAGGTTGATGCTCAACCACTGAGCCATACTGGCCACGTTGGAATTTTCTTTTCCTTAAATTTTAATATCTACCTCCTCCTGATAGCCATGTGGTCTCATCCCACTTTTAGAGTGATTCTCAGAGTAAAAATCAGAAAAGAACAAAAAGTAAAAATTTTATGTGTGTGCATGCACATACCATACATTTATTGGTCAGAGCACTTGTTCCATACTGGGCACTGGAGACCTGGGGAAGGACAGCCCTAACTAAGCGTATCCTTTGGTAGGTAACTTTAATTCTCCTGGTCTCTGGTCTCTATCTGTAAAATAATTATGTACTTTATCATTGTTGAGGTCTCAGATGCAAGTCAGGTGCCTGGTTCAATTAATGGAAAGCTTAAAAAAATTCCCCCTAGAGTGGGACCTGCTAGTTCTTAAAAGCACCTCAGGTAGGATTTAAAAGATATTTTATTGATTTCAGAGAGGAAGGGAGAGGGAGAGAGACATAGAAACATAGGTTGATGCTCAACCACTTAGCCACGCCAGACGGGCTCCCCAAGTAGTATTTAGATGAGCTATGCTTGGGGATTAGTGTACACCTCAGTGATTCGTAACTTTGGCTGTGTGAATATCACCTTTGGAGCTCATTTTAAAGAGAGGTAAATACTGCCTGGGGCCATTTCAATCAATCCCTGGAGATAGAGCCTGGTTTTTCAAATTATTTTTTTGAGTGGTATCACTTCTTTAAAGCTCACCAGATTATTTTAATACTAGTGGCCTGGTGCACGAAATTCGTGCATTGGGGGGAGGAGGTGTCCCTTAGCCCGGCCTGCACCCTCTCCAATCTGGGACCCCTCAGGAGATGTCCGACTGCCGGTTTAGGCTTGATCCTCCTCACTGCTAACCTGCCTGCCTGCCTGATCGCCCCTAACCACTCTGCCTGCCGGCCTGATCGCCCCCAACTGCCCCCCCCGCCCCCCCCCGCCGGCCTGCTCATCTCCAACTGCTCCCCACTGCCGGCCTGATCACCCCCAACTGCCCTCCCCTCCTGGCCTGATCGCCCCTAACCACCTCTGCCTCGGCCCCGCCACCATGGCTTTGTCTGGAAGGATGTCCGGAAGGTCTCCTGGTCTAATTAGCACATTATCCTTTTATTAGTATAGATAGAGGCCTGGTGCACGGGTGGGGGCTGGCTGGTCTGCCCTGAAGGGGGTCCCGGATCAGGGTGGGGGTTCCCTTGGGGGGAGTGGGGCAAGCCTGGGCAAGGGGCCTGGAGTGGTTTGCAGGCTGGCCATGTCCCCATCGGGGTGGGGGTCTCCGCTGGGGGTGGGGTGGGCCTGGGCAAGGGGCTGATGGTTGTTTGCAGGCTGGCTACGCCCCCATTGGGTGAGGGTCCCTGCTGGGGGGCATGGCAGGCCTGGGCAAGGGGCTGATGGCCGTTTGGGGGTGGTTTGCAGGCTGGCCAAGCCCCTGGCTTTGTCCGGAAGGACATCTGGAAGGTCTCCAGAAGGTCTCCTGGTCTAATTATCATATTACTCTTTTATTAGTATAGATGCCAACCAGGTTTGAGAATCATGACATTAGATGATCTCTTAAGGTTTCATTTACACCTGACATGAGTTTTAGAGTAAGTTCAGGCTACATGTCTTTACAGCTTTATTTGTTGTTTTCGGAAAGAAGTTTTCCAAACTTGTGGTCCCAAACTAGCACTTAGTTCTTGACTCCTTATTTAGAAAGAAGGTTTACAAAGTTCATATCATAATAATCTTACTGGTAGACTGGCACAGAGATATTTTGAGCAGATTCCTAAGTAATTAAATTAAGAGGGTAAGTATTTGAGTTGTAGAGATCAACGAAGGTTTTCTAAATTCAAAGCTGGAATGTAGAGGAAGGTTGTATGTCCCTGATAACTTCAAGACACTTGTTTCACTGGATGGAGGTGGTTATCTTTTTCACTTAGGATATCCTAATTCATCTGCTGAGAGTACAAATTCCAAATAGTGTTAAGTTACTGCTAGAAATGAGTATGAAATTGAAGTTATTCCAGGACTAAATTGGTCTTCTAGGATGTGAAGTCTCTTGCTATGTTAAAAACACCATCATTTCACCCTGGCCTTTGTGGCTCAATTGGTTATTGTCCCATGCACTGAAAGGTTGCTGGCTCAATTCCCGGTCAGGGCACATGCCTGGGTTTCGGGCTCCATCCCTGGTAAGGGGGCGTGCAGGAGGCAGCTGGTCAGTGTTTCACTCTCATATCAATGTTTCAATCTCTCCCTTTCCTCACTCTGAAAATCAATTAAGAAATCTTTAAAAACACCATTATTTTATCACTTTATTCCTCTGCTGCAGATTGCACCCCCCACCCCATTATTTGTCAGACCTTTGGGCAGGGTGTGGACCAGTGTTAAGTGGCTTTATTTCCCCCTCTTGTCAGTGAATAGTTTTAGGTGGATTGATTTTTTTTTATATATACATCTGAGTGATTAAACATGTATCAGCTTCCTCTGTGTATTAGCCTGAAACTGTGAATTGATATTTAATTGGATAGAATCTTAGTTTTTAGTTTCTGTGTCTTCATTTGTAATTTAGCTGTAAGTTTTCTTTTTTTTTTTAATTCTCACCCGAGGATATTTTTCCATTGATTTTTAGAGAGTGTGGAAGAGAGAGGAAAAGACAGAAACATCAATGTGAGAGAAACACATCAATTGGTTGCCTCCTGTACGCATCCTGACCAGGGTCCGGGTCATGAAGGAGCCTGTAACCAAGGTACCTGCCCTTGACCGGAATTGAACCCAGGACCCTTTGGTCCACAGGCCGATGCTCTATGCTCTGAGCCAAATCAACTAGGGCTGATTTAGCTGTAATTTGATGCAAAGTCCAGTAGCCAGCCTTCTCAGAAGCAGGAACTGGGGAGGGGTACCTGTGTGGGTTTGCAAATATTTGTTTCTGAGCCTAAGCCTTGGACTGAAGTTCTTTTTTTAAAAAATATTTTATTGATTTTTTACAGAGAGGAAGGGAGAGGGATAGAGAGTTAGAAACATCAGTGAGAGAGAAACATCGATCAGCTGCTTCCTGCACACTTTCTACTGGGTATGTGCCCGCAACCAAGGTACATGTCCTTGACCGGAATCGAACCTGGGACCTTTCCGTCCACAGGCCAACAGTCTATCCACTGAGCCAAACTGGTTAGGGCAAGAAGTTCTTTCTTAACTCTCTGATCATGGGCTACTGGGATGAAGATGGGAAAGCTTGTGCCAGTACCAGGTTGTCTATTTCTTGTTTCTTTTAAACAATGTATTGTACTACTTTAACTCTGGCTCCTCTGTTTACTCGTTGCCGATGAGCTTGCTTGTTGGCTTCTTGGATTATTGAGATGAGCGCCACCTAGTGGTGAATTTGCTAAAATTCTGGTTGTTGAACTGAGGGTACCTAATTTCTGGATACCACTTCTAATGGGGTCTTGATAAATGTCTGAAGGGAGAGGAGAAGGAGATGATGAAGGAAGGAAATAAGGTTGAGTAAATGTACTGGTGTACTAGGGAGACTCATGGATTCTTTAGGAGAGGTGAAGAGTCAGTCTGAGAATTCATAGACAATAAAAAAAAAAAAAAATCCAAGGTGATGTCCGCTGTAGGGAAATAATTGGCCTTGAGTTTCTTTTCTAGCCTTACTAGCTGTGTGACTTTGGATAAACAGTGAATGTCCCTGATCTTCTTTTGCTTCATCTGTAAATTAGGAATAAAAATATCTACACCTTAGGGTTGAGTGTGAAGATTAAATGAGGTCATATATGTGAATATGTTTCGTAAACACAAAAGTGCTATGCAAATATTAACAGCTACCAGATTTGCATTGCAATGGAAAGAATTTAGATTATGTATGAGGAATTATCCTATATAATAAAAGCCTAATATGCTAAGTGTCCGGTCATCTGGTGGGCCATTCAACCAATCAAAGCGTAATATGCTAATGATATGCTAAGGCTGCTCAACTACTTGCTATGAAGTGCACTGACTACCAGGGGGTAGACGCTCCGACCGGTAGGTTAGCTTGCTGCTGGGGTCCTGACGATCGGGACTGAGCGGGCCGGATATGCCCTGGAGCCCTCCTGCAGTCCCACCCTGGCTGTCCAACCTCCTGCATCCCTCCCCGGCCCAGATCATGCATCGGTGGGGTCCCTCGGCCTGACCTGCGCCCTCTCGCAATTGGGGACCCCTCGGGGGATGTTGGAGAGCCGGTTTCAGCCCGATGGCGGCATTATCCATCACTATGACATACACTGACCACCAGGGGGCAGCTCAATGTAGGAGCTGCCCCCTGGTGGTCAGTGTGCTCCCACAGGGGGAGTGCTGCTCAGCCAGAACTGGGATCATGGCTGGCCAGAGCAGTGGCAGTGGCGGGAGCCTCTCCTTGCCTCCACGGCAGCACTAAGGATGTCCGACTGATGGCTTTGGCCTGCTCCCTGTGAGCGGGCCTAAGCCATCAGTCACATCCCCCGAGGGCTCCTGGACTGCAAGAGGGTGCAGGCTGGGCTGAGGTACCACCCCCCCACTGCCAAGTGCACGAATTTCGTGCACCAGGTCTCTAGTTTACTTATGTATATCATTGTCACATGCTACTGGGTGTATTTTGGGGATTTTGTATTTTAGTAATTACAGGAGTACAGATTTAGTATTTATAAAACTAGGATGTTTGAGCTCAAGCTCCATTACAGCTTTTTTTCTATTCTTACCTGAGGGTATGTTTATTGATTTTGGAAAGATAGGGAGAAAGGGAGGAAGGAGGAGAGAGGGAGAGAGGAGAGAGAGAGGAGAGAAAGAGAGAGAAAGAAAGAAACATTGATAAACATTGATGTGAGAGAGGAACGTTTGTCGGTTGCTTCCTGACTGGGGCTCGAACTTGCAGCCTAGGTATGTGCCTTGACTAGGAATCAAACAACCTTTTTGGTGTGCAGGACGATGCTCCAACCAGCTGAGCAACCCAGCTAGGGCTAGAGCTTTCTTTAAGAAGAAGCTAAGATCTAGAAATGGAGTTTTCTCCTAGCTTTTTACTTTTGTGGAAGTATTGCATGTATACATTAAATTGTATCTAAAGAGCTCTAGATACTTGACCTCTGAAATGGCTTTGTTTTTAGGACCACTGGAAGGCAGGAAAACAAAACCTCTGCAGGTCAGGTTAGTTGTGCAGTTTCCCCAGTGTCTCAGAGTTACCAGGACTGGTTGTCTTAGGTTGGCCAAACCTCTGAGGCTAGCCTGAGGATCTTGCTGGTCCAAGCTAGTTTACGAACATCAAGGGATAAGAAACGTTCAGAAGATGTTATTATATTAAAAACTACAAATCTCCCTTAAGCTTTAGTTTTTTGTAAAGTCAATTTAACAGATATTTATTTAGTACGGAGAGGCCCTCTGTTAGATAGCATGGTGGATGAAGATGGTTCTAGTAGGAATGAGAGTAAGGGAGGGTAACTTAATATACCAGGAAAGGGAGTGAAAACACAGTTGTGTGTGTCTTTTGTTGGGGGATGATGGAGTGAGGGGTGGAAAGAAATCAGGAAAGGCTTCTTGAAAAAGGTCACATTTTAGATGTATTTAAAGGATGGGTCTGACTTGGAAATGAGCTATATGGGGTGGGGGCGGGGGCAGGTGGATGAGTATAGATTTCTGGAATCGAGGAATGTGAACAAAGATGGGGGACACCTGGCATGTTTGGGAAGTAGTCACCTGCTTAGGGATAGGTGTAGTAGGTAGAAAGCTAGTTCTCAAGGGCCCCCCAAAACAAATGAGTGAATTAAAGAGGGAACATTAATCATACTGGTGGAGGACTGTCCTAGGGTCATAAAAGAAATGGAACATACTCTTTGGTGGAAGAATAGCTGTTTATTAAGCACTTGCTGTGCTCTGGACTGTGTTAAACCCACAGTATTACCACATTTATTTCTCACGACAGCTATATGACATTGATACTACAGGTATCTTCATTTTATAGATGCGGACTCCTAGACACTGTAATTGGTTGGTCTCTCCAGCCAGAGTTGGAACTCAGGTCTGTCTGATTCTGGAGCCTGTATGTTTAACCATATGTATCTTATGAAAATAAAATACATGTGACTAATTACAAAGCAGAAAATTGTAGTTCAAGCATCATTAATGCCAGGGCAAGCATAGTGATATAAAAGCTTCATCTACAGTGGCAGATTGGGTAGGAGCTTTATAGGGAAGGTGACTTAATTGTAGCATGAGAGAAAGATAGCCTTTGTCTTTTGTGTGAGATGCCTTTGCATTTGGGTAGTGAGCCCCTAGAGTCATTAGAGCAGCCTTGTATGTTGGCAGAGCAGGGTTTGTTGAGAAAGCTGGACCTTACTGATTACCAAGGCCAGGGGGATGATGGGAGTGCCAGTTCTGAGATCTGGCACCCTTTCTTTTTACCATTCCACATAAAGGCTTTAGAATAGCACCATTGTTTCCACATATCTAATATAGTCCTCACCAGGAGGAAGGAACCCTGTTATTAGGGAATAGCTCATTAGCTAGACTCAAAGGGAGGTGATTGGGATTCTGGAGCTACATCTTCACAAAGCTCAGGAGTCCTCACACTGTTTTGAATTTAGGTAGTAAACTCAAACTTCAAATCATGTTTGTATTAGTGATTTCACTCACCTTCAATACAGCCCTGTAAGGGAGGCAGGATAGATGGCAAGACTGAGGTTAAACAACTTGGCATTGTGATGGAAAGTGCATGCATATGCCCTCCCTGCTGGCGTGGCTCAGTGGTTGAGCATCGGCCTATGAATCAGAAGGTCACAGTTCAATCCCTGGTCAGGACAATCCCCAGTGGGTTGTGCAGGAGGCAGCCAATCAATGATTCTCTCTCATCATTGATGTTTCTATCTCCTCCTCTCCCTTCCTCTCTGAAGTCAATAAAAATGTATTAAAAAAAAAAAAAAGGAAAGAAACTGCATGCATAGGCTTTGGATTTGAGTTTGGGTCTTGTCACTTGATCTTTGACCTTCTGTAAGTAACTTAAACCTGAGCCTTGCATTCTCCTCTGTGAAATGGAAATAGCTATATTAACTTTACCTGAGAATTGTGAGGGTTAAATGAAATGCTTCATGTAAAGCACTTAGCACAGGCTTGGCAAGTAGTCCCAGGGCCATAGAGCCCTGTTGGCTCTGGGTCATAGGCTGCTACGTGAGTGAGGGTCCCGCAGCCCCATTGCCAGGAACCCGGAGGAGACTTTCAGGGAGCTTGAGAGTGTATCATGCCCTCCTGTGTCTCATTTATAACTGTGACAGGGTTGGGTATCTGGAGCCCCAGAACCACAGGGGAGCTTCATGCCAGCACTCTGCTCCTTTGTAAAGCACATAGCACACACTGTGGCTGTAACTTTTGCAGTTTGAGGTGCAACAGCAAAAAACTAGCATGAATTTCATTTTCCTTCACAATTTCACAGATAGGTTTTTTTTTACTGTGGATCTGAGAAACCTCAATATACAATTTTTTTTCTTTCACCTTTTCATTTAAAAGAAGCACTCTATGACTTCTCTTTGGCATCTCTGAATTGCCAGCAAAACTACGCTTGTACTTGGGAACCATTAGTAAGTAAAATAAGGGTGACTTGAACATAAGCATTCAGCACCTCGGCAGTCAATCTGATAATTGAGACAGCAACTAAGTGACAAACTGGCAGGTAGCATATGCAGCACGGATATGCTTAACAAAGGGATGATTTATGTTCAGGTTGGGACAGAATGGGACAGTGTGAGATTTCATCACTACTCAGAACGACATGCACTTTAAGACTTACGAATTGTTTATTTCTGGAATTTTCCATTTAATATTTTTGAACCGCAATTGACCATGGTAACTGAAATTGCAGGAAGCAAAACCACAGATACGGGGGGGGGGGGGGGGAAATTATCTGTGGCTTGTATAAAATTTCCCTGCCTTCAATGCCACTTGATTCTAAGACCAGCCTTTCCTTAGCCCATAGGGATCTTGAAACCTGGTAAATGTAGTGAGACTAAACGAAGTCCTGTTTATTTGTTTATTTTGCATTATGGTGTTTGATGTTATCTCCTCATTACTCCCAGGGTGGTAATGTCATTACTGGAAAAAGCTCTGGATTGGGAGTTGGATACTCAGGTTCTAATTGGGGCACCAGAATTTCCTTGGAAAAGTAGCTATATTTCTTTGGGCCTCAGTTTCCCCATGTGTAAATAAAGCAGTTTTCTATTCCTTTTTGATTTGTGTCTTTTCAGCAGTAGACCTCTGTTTCCCCCAAATAAAATCTTACATGGAACCTTATTACAGAAACCGAAAAGGTAAATGAAATAACTGCTGTGATTGAAACAAGCCCAGCAGTTTCGCTCCCCTGACTGCTTCCTTGTCCCAAACATGGGGACACACTTTGTGCTCCCCTATGGGAGCTGTAGGGCTTTGCCAAGAGATTCGAACTCCACTGGTGTAGGACATCTCTACAACTCTATTGACAGGTAATTAATAAAAATATATAAAACCTATGTATTAAATATACAAGTAGACTATTGAGTCTTCAAGAAGAATCAGGTTTTCATTGATGTATTTGAGAGGTTCTAAAGTTTGGTTCAATCTATAGTGTTTTGTATATTGCAGTGTCCAGTAAAGACTGATGTGGTTTTTGCTTTTAGGATAAATATGGTTTAACAGTAAATATTAACTTGTAATGCTCCAGAGGAGCCACTAGATGGCAGAGAAACAGCAAGAAAAGTGGTTGGTTGTGGGACTTAGCAAGGTTTCTTAAGTTTCTGCCTTTCTCATTGCCCCTGAGAAGAGTGCAAACGCTCAAATTGATGGGGAAAGAGCCCACTACCCACAGTGTCTTGTCACCCATATCTGTAGCCGGTACTTCCAATTCTGAGAACCATTACTACTTTCCAGAGCCAATGATCTTGCTTGCCAGTTTTCAAATAACAATGTCTTAAAAAATGGTGTGTGTGTGTGTGTGTGTTATTGATTTGAGAGAGAGGGAGAGATAGATTTGTTGTTCCACCTATCTGTACATTCATTGGTTGATTCTTTTTTTATTTTTCACTTTGTTCATATTTCACTAGTTTTTCTTTTCTTTTTTTTTACTACATATGTCCCCTTCCCCCCCCCCATTGACCCCCTCCTAGCCTGCCCCCACCCCTCCCCCCCCCCATCCCAGGCCTTCACCACCCTATTGTCTGTGTCCATGGGTTATGCATATATGCATACAAGTTCTTTGGTTGATCACTTCCCACCCACTCATCCTCTGCCTTCTCGCTGAGATTCCACAGTCTGTTCTATGCTTCTGTGCCTCTGGATCTAATTTGTTCATCAGTTAATTTTGTTCATTAGATTCCACATGAGTGAGGTCATATGATATTTGTATTTCTCTTACTGGCTTATTTTGCTTAGCATAATACTTTCCAGCTCCCTCCATGCTGTCTCAGGGGGTAAGAGATCCTTCTTTTTTACTGCTGCATAGCATTCCATGGTATAAAATGTACCACAGCTTTTTAATCCACTCATCTACTAATGGGCACTTGGGCTGTTTCCAGATCTTAGCTATTGTAAATTGTGCTGCTATGAACATAGGGGGCATACATTCTTTCTGATTGGTACTTTGGGAATATATTCCTAGAAGTAGGATCACTGGGTCAAATGGCAGTTCCATATTTAATTAAAAAAATGTATCTTTATTGATTTCAGAGAGGAAGGGAGAGGGAGAGAGAGATAGAAACATCAATGATGAGGGAGAATCATTGATTGGCTGCCTCTGAGCATGTCCCCTAATGGGGATCAAGCCCGAAATCCAGGCATGTTCCCTTGACCGGAATCAAACCTGGGACCCTTCAGTCCGTAGGCGGACGCTCCATCCACTGAGCCAAACCAGCCAGGGCCATATTTAATTTTTTGAAGAAACTCCATACTGTTTTCCATAATGGCTGCACCAGTCTGCATTCCCACCATCAGTGTACTAGGGTTCCCTTTTCTCCACATCCTCGCCAGCACTTGTCATTTGTTGATTTGTTGATGGTAGCCATTCTGACAGGTGTGAGGTAATACCTCATTGTTATTTTAATTTGCATCTCTCTGATGATCGGTGACTTTGAGCATTTTTTCATATGTCTCTTGGCCTTCTGTATGTCCACTTTGGAGAAGTATCTATTTAGGTCCTTTGCCCATTTTTTAAATTGGCTTGCTTTTCTTCCTTTTGTTAAGTTGTATTTTGTTCATCAGATTATTTTGTTCCTTATATATTTTGGATTTTAATCTTTATCAGATGTATCATTGCCAAATATGTTCTCCTGTACAGTGGGCTCCCTTTTTTCATTTTGTTGATGGTTTCTTTTGCTGTGCAGAAGCTTTTTATTTAGTCCTGTTTGTTTATTTTCTTCTTAGTTTCCTTTGCCCTAGGAGCTGTATCTGTAAAAATATTGCTACAAGAGATGGCTGAGATTTTGCTGCCTATGATTTCTTCTAGGATTTTTTATGGTTTCATGACTTACATTGAAGTCTTTTATCCATTTTGAATTTATTCTTGTGTATGGTGTAAATTGATGGTCTAGTTTCATTTTTTTTGCATGTATCTGTCCAATTTTCCCAATACCACTTATTAAAGAAACTGTCTTGACTCCGTTGTATGTTCCTGCCTTCTTTGTCAAATATTGATAGAGCGTAATGGCTTGGGTTGAGTCCTGGGATTTTTCTTCTGTTCTGTGGATCTATATGCCTGTTCTTGTGCCAGTATCAGGCTGTTTTATTACAGTGGCTTTGTAGTATAACTTGATATTTGGTATTGTGATTCCTCCAACTTTGCTCTTCTTTCTCAAGATTGCTGCGGATATATATATATATATATATATATATATATATATATTGGTTACATATAAATTTTTGGAGTATTTGTTCAATATATGTGAAATATGCTGTTGGTATTTTGATAGGGATTGCATTGAATCTGTAGATTGCCTTGGGTAGTATGGACATTTTAATAATGTTAATTCTACCAATCCATGAACATGGTATATTCTTCCACTTGTTTATATCTTCTCTATCTTTTGTCAATGTCCTATAGTTTTCCGAATACAAGTCTTTTACCTCCTTGGTTAAGTTTAATCCTTAGTATCTTAATTTTTTTGTTGCAGTGGTAAATGGGATTGTTTGTTCAGTTTCTCTTTCTAATAATTCATTATTAGTGTATAAAAAGGCCATAGAGCCCTGGCAGGTTTGGCTCAGTGCATAGAGCATTGGCCTGCAGACCTAAAAGATCCCGGGTTTGATTCCAGTCAAGGGCACGTACCTCGGTTACAGGCTTCTCCCTGGCCCAGGCCCAGGCCCAGGCCCGGGGCTGGTGCAGGAGGCAACCAATCGAAGTGTTTCTCTCACATCGATATTTCTGTCTTTCCCTTTCTCTTCCTCTCTCTCTAAGAATCAATGGAAAACTATCCTCAGGTGAGGATTAAAAAAAAAAAAAAGCTATAGATTTTTGGATGTTGATTTTGTATCCTGCTACATTGCCAAATTCATTTATTAAAGCAAGTGGTTTTTTAGTGGAGTCTTTAATGTTTTCTATGTACAATATCATGTCATCTGCGAATAATGAGAGTTTTAATTCCTCCTTTCCAATTTGGATGCCTTTTATTTCTTTTTGTCTGATCACTGTGGCTAGGACTTCCAGTACTATCTATGGTAATAAAAGCGTAATATGCTAATTAGACCAGACAGCCGAACGACCTTCCGGACATCATTCTGGACGTCCTTCTGGACAAAGCCCCTGCAGCGGGGGCTGAGGCAGAGGCGGTTAGGGGTGATCAGGCAGGCAGGCGAGCAGTTAGGGGCAATCAGGCAGGCAAGCGAGTGGTTAGGGGCGCTCAGGCAGGCAGGCAGGCAAGCAGTTAGGGGCAATCAGGCAGGCAAGTGAGTGGTTAGGGGCACTCAGGCAGGCAGGCGAGTGGTTAGGGGTGATGAGGCAGTCAGGTGAGTGGTTAGGGGTGATGAGGCAGGCAGGTGAGTGGTTAGGGGTGATGAGGCAGGCAGGCAGGCAAGTGGTTAGGAGCCAGCGGTCCCAGATTGCGAGAGGGATGTCCAACTGCCAGTTTAGGCCCGACCCACAGGGGTCCCTAATTGCAAGAGGGTTCAGGCCATGTTGAGGGACCCCTCACCCCCAGGTACGAATTTCGTGCACCGGGTCTCTAGTATTGAATAGAGTGGTGAAAGTGGACATCCCTGTCTTATTCCTGTTCTTAAGGGAAATGGTTTTAGTTTTTGCCCATTGAGTATGATGTTCAATGTAGGTTTGCCATGTACGGCCTTTATAATGTTGAGATATGCTCCCTCTATTCCCACTTTGCTGAGAGTTTTTATAAAAAAGGGGTGTTGGGGCCGGCCAGCATGATTCAGTGGTTGAGTGTCCACTTATGAACCAAGAGGTCACGGTTTGATTCCTTGTGTGTGCGCATGATTGGGTTGCGGGCTTGATCCCCAGTGTGGAGGCAGCTGACCACTGATTCTCATCATTGGTTTCTCTCTCTCTCTCTCTCTCTCTCTCTCTCTCTCTCTCTCTCTCTCTCTCTCTCTCTCTCTCTCCCTCTCTCTCTCTCTCCCTCTCCCCCTCCCTCCCTCCCTCCCTCCCTCCCATCCTCTCTGAAATCAATAAAAAATATATATATTTTTTAAAGGGAGGGGGTAGAGTTTGTTAGAGTTACTGTGGAAGTTGCAGGCTTTGGAGTAAAACATCTAGGTTTCAAACCATCCCTGCCATCGAGTATCTGTGACTTTGGACAAGTTCGTTAACCTCTCTCAGCTCCAGTTTCTTAATTCCTAAAATTATAGTTCCCATGTTAGAGGGTTGGTGAGAATTAGAGATGCGTGCCCAGAGGGGAGGGCATGTGCCCCAAGTGAGTGTTCCACATCTGGTTGCTCACAGTCTCTCCTGTGTGCTGCCTGTGGATGGACCCCTGATTGCCTTCTGCTCTGGTGAGCCAGAGCAGGAATCCCAGGCCTGGTTCTTGGGAAGCTCACCCCAGGGGCTATAGAATCTGATGCATTTGTACTTTCCCAGGAGAAGGGGGAGGATGTCTTTAAACTTCTTGCTGGCTGCTGGGCCCTGGGACAAAGGGGAGACAAGCCCCAGGGCTGAGACAATCATGTCTTTATTATCTCAGATGTCTCAGGCCTGTCCCCCGCCTGGAGATATATGGCCGGGAAGGCTAGCTCCATGGCCTCGGCGGGATTCCAGGTCCTAGGAATGTCTGGCTGTTTTATAGCAAACAGAATCACGCACAACAGCCCAGCATCCAGGCATCTCCACCCCAGCAAGCTCTTTCTCTCTGCCAACTTGTAAAACAGTGGGACCTACAGCAGTGTGACACAGGCCCCATGCCTCTTGGGGTCTCAGCAGCTGGCATAGAGCAGCAATCCTGGGCAATGGCGAATCCATCCAAGGCTCTGGGCACAGGGCCAGCAGCGCAGACCTGGCCACACCCAGGGACCATCTTTCAGACCAGGCTTTGCCTGGCTCAGTTCTCCAAGCCATGGGCTGCCCGGATTCTAGTCTGTTTCTCTCCCTTTGACCCCTTGGGAGTAGCTGCAGGGAACCACTGAGAAGGCTTGTTTACAGATGCACTTGGCACAGGATGGGGAGACCAGCAGCGATGAGTCCTTGAGTTCCAACTTCCAGCTGCTCCCAGGTGCTGGGGAGCCTTCCACTCTGGGCTCTAAAGAAATGAGTCCACACTGTTGTCTTTGGCTGAGGCCTCAGGAACTTGAGGATGAGACCAGGAGACAGTGGGTCAGATGGCTGTCCAGGGCATCATTTATAACAAAGCCGTGTGGGCTGGCCCTCCAGGGGGCCTTGCACAGGGACCAGGGGTTGCAGACCCAGGCTGAGGCTTTTCTCTGGGGCCTTGAAGGGGGAATGGGGAATGGGGTCCTGCAATCCAGGGATACTAGTGGGTGGAGGTGGTTTAATCTATTCCCCTGACTCCTTCAGAATGCCAGTCTGGTGCTGTAGCTTTTTAGAGCTTCCAGGGACGTGAGCCCATCCTGTGCTGCCCTCATCAGGCTGGCCGTCCACCTGGCCTCCAGTGCCAGCAGATGACTGCACTGCCTTCCTTTCTAGAGTGCATGCCTCAGTTCATTTGGCATTTGTTCACTGCTTCCTGACTCCCTCCCATCATAAAACAGTGGTTCCAGATCGCACCCTGAAAGAGCTCGCAGTTCGAGGGGGAGGGTGGAATGTGTAAACAATAGTGTGTATGGCACAAGGTCTGTAAAAGGGCACCCACCCATTTTTCTCCAAAGTGTCCTCTGCCCAGCTGAAGTCTCGGGAGCCCACACTGGAACATCTGGCTCAGTGAGTCTCAGGGTCAGAGTGGGGGTGGCGGCAGGCACATTCTCCAATGTTATCAGCAGTGGATGGCTGAGCAGCAGCTGTGTGACAGGCAGTGTGCTAAGTGCTTTACATTCTCTATCTTTGCAATAGTTCCCTTATAACTGAGGAAACAGGTTAAATGACTTACCCAAGGTACACAGCTAGGACTCAGTGGAGCTGGAGTTATTTAACTGCAGAGTGTTTAACTACTAGGCTTCTCTTGTTGGGCGGGCGGGGGCGGGGGAGTATTAGAATAGCCAGTTGACAAATGGTGTATGTAATTTGAAATGCTCATTTTAATCACAAGATTTATTTTGAAATGTCAGAACTAACAGAGCAAGGGCTTTTGTTTCTCAGAGGCAGGGGTCATAGGTTAAAGGTTGAGAACTTCATTTTTGCTAATGAGCTGATGCCTCTGCTGGGTGAGCTGGACAGAGCTCTGACCCTTGAGGGCAAGTCTCTTCTCCTCACCATGCTGGGGTCTTCCTGTCAAACTGAAGTTTGCTGTGGTTAAAGGGGCTTCTGGGCTGCCTGGCAACCAGGAATCATGCCATTTTGAAAGTACCCTAGGTGCTGAGAGGAGACGGTTGAAGCGGAGTGTATGCAGTGCCATCACCAAACATATGGCAATGGCAACTAGCCAGGTGGGAAGGGGAGAGTGCATGTCCTAGGCCAGAAGTGAATGGAATGGCACAGGGAATTATTTACTGGACACCTATCTACATTATGGTTCAGTTCCCATAGTAGCCTTTGAGATGATACAGATGGGGAAGCTGAGTCTCATAGGGGTTAACTTATCTGAGGTCACCCAGCTAGTGAGAGGCCTAGAAGAGGTTCAATCCCAGATCTGTGCGATTTCAGCCCTCAGACTTCTTCCACCACACCGTGCCTGTTCTTTTGAGGAATGAGTCTAAAGTCCCCTCTCCTCATTCCTTTCTGATTTGAATGATTGAACTGCCCTCTTTCAGCCTCTTTCCCGACTGAAACAGTCTGAATTCATAGCAGCAGCCCTGCATCCTCTTGGTCAGTTCTCTGGATCCACTCCAGTTCTGTGATGAATCAGAGGGGCAGCAACTCGCCCTGTCCTGGCTCTGATAACCATCAGCCATTCCTGAAACTTCACAGGTGGCTCCAGCCGCTGTCCAAGCAGGGGATGAGGAGGAGGCCCAGGCTGCAGGAGGTGCTGGGGAGGGAGAAGAAGGGGTGGGAAGACTCCCAGGAGAAGAGAGACCCAGCACATTCTAGTGTCTTTTCAACCTGATGGGACCAGGAGGATCTCCACTTCTCCCACACACGCTTTCCCTCACACTTAAAGAAAGAGCCAGTGCTGGCTGAGAACAACCATCAATGTCCCTTACAGCCCTTCCCAGTCCACGAAGCACTTCCTGGTTCAGGGTTTCACTCGGTCCTCCAACAGCCACAATGTCATGGGTGGGAGGCTTTCAAATTAGGACCGGATCTGGTCCTGGCTCTACCATTATCAGCATCTCTCTAACAGCTGAGGTTTAGAGCTGACTGACTTGCTTCAGATTTCACAGGCTTTCGGCAGTGGAGCTAGAATGAGTCCCTGTCTAGAAGGAGGTAGGGAGATGCAGTATCTGCAGGGTTCTGGTTAGGCACTGGTTAAAGGCCTGCTTAGGAATCTGCTTGTTTCTGTGTACTTAGGGTCTGTTTGTTTTTCTTCAGTTTCCTAGTAAAAGACTTTTTTTGAAAAATACCTCCTTTTTGGCTGAAATGAAGGGGAATAAGACTCATCTACTCATCTATACCTTGGTTCAGGCTAGATATTCTAGGGCCAGGTGTGGGAGCAGCCCAAAGAGAGTTCAGACTGGATTGTCAGCTCCTTCCTGCTTTGGGCAGGGACCTGACAGCCTATCTGGCGGGCTTGGAAGTGGACTTGAAGTCTCCAGCCAGCAGGGGGTGGTGGGCAGGGCTGCTGTTTCCAGCTGTGGCGTTGTCAGCTCTAGCAGTGTGATTCCAGCCTTTCTCACCCTCTCCCCTACAGAAAGCTGTCTACAATGTATAGGTCCCCAGCAGAGCAACAGAGTGGAGCTTAGCTCAGCCAGAGACAGTTCATGCTGTTTTGTGGGGAAAGGGTGGGCTTAAGGCACTGAGGCCTGTTGGCCCAGGAAGCATCAGGTCTAGGCCAGCATGGGGTGAGGGAAAATGGAGAGGTGTGTGGGACTGGCGGAGGGGCCTAGTGACACACACACACTTGCCACCATAGGCAAGTCTCTGCCGTGAGCCTTGGTCTCCTTATCTGTAAAGTGGGGATAAACCATACACCTGCCTCTCAGTTGGTTTATCCAACAGGATATATTCATGTCCCATTATTTGCTTGTGACTCTGGCATGGGCTAATGCTGGTGGTGGTCTGTAGTGTGGGCCTGGCCCTCTGTTGATAGGTGCTCAGTAAACGGTAGTGGTGCTGCATATCAGTGATCAGCGCAGTTTCCCGAGGGGCCTGGCCCATTCAGGGAGGCCGTATCACTTTCCCCAGTAGAAGCTCCCAGGAGGCTGCAGTTTCTGATGTTGCAGCAAAGTCCAGGCACCTACGTAGGTGAGGAACCATGTTGCAGATAGAGGGCTTATCTCAGAGGAGATGCTCCCTCGTCAAGGGCTGAGGAAAGTGGAATTGGGCTGGAATGAAGAAGTCGGGGTGCAGGAGTAGGGCCTTGCCTGCTCTCCCAGTGATTGCTGGGCTGTGAAGGAGGTACTGGTCCAGGACCAGTCTGTGCCAAAGTTTGTTCTGATCCCCTCCTGTCCTCTTGGCACCATCTCCCCACTTATCTATCTATGGGCCTCTGTTTCTTCTCCTGGGCCCCCTTTGCCTCCTCGGTTGTGGGGGTTCCACCTGGGGGGACAGGTAGTTGCTGATGGGAGTAGAGTCTGGCCCTGCTCCAGGGTTGTACATGGTCTGTTCCCTTGCTGGACCGTGAACCCCTTGAGGGCAAGGTCCAGGTCTGAATTGCCTCTGGGCTCCCGTGTCCAACATGGAGCCTGTAATCCTTGGGTTCTAACCAGAGGGCTCAGGCCCTTCTGGCCTCAGTTACTGGGCTGGTCAAGGCAACACAAGCCTGAGTTGGCCCTTCTCCCTCACAGGTGGCATGGGTGGGGGTAGGGGTGGGTACTGAATTAGAGTATATGGCTCCTTGTGTCCAGCTTCCTCTTCCTGGCTGGCCCAAGGCTTGGGAACAGTGGCTGCCTTTCTGGGGCAGTCAGGGCGCCTGGCCAGAGTATGCCTGTCGGGCATGGTCAGCTCTTCAGCAAGCCTCGGTCCTCCTCTTAACCCAGAGAAGGCCCCGGGTTATTGGTGTTGTTCTTGGCGGACCACCGGGCCCCTCAGCAAACAGGCAGGCGAGTGTGCACCCGGCCTGGGCCTGTTTGTGTTGGCCTCGCCAGGCGGGGGATTAGCTCAGCTGGGCTGCTAATTGCCTCCGAAGTGCCGGCCGGGATGCTGACAAGGGCTGGGCCTCTAGGCCCCTCCTTCCCAGCAGGCACTATGCCAGGCTAGGGGGCCTGGCCCAGGAGGGCCCCTTTTCTTCCCTGTCAGCGCCTGCTTGGCCTAGACCCTTGAGATGCGGGCAGGGGGTCACTAGGGCTGGCGGTTCAGGAAGGAGTGGGGGGAGATGCTTATGAAGTCATCGCCTGGGCCAGGCCACACTCCTCCCTCCCCCACATCCCTTAGACATCCCCTCATACCCCCCTTCTTGAGTCAGACGCCTTCTCCTGAAGCTCAGCACTTTCTCCTCTTACTAGGAAGCTGCTGGGCTCTTCTGCCCAGATGCCCTCCGACTCCTCAGTGCCTTCCTCCCTTCTCATGCCTTTCTCTCCCTCTGTTCCTGTGTCTGTGCTCCCACCCTCTGCTTCTTCCTCACTCCATTTCTCAGCCCTAGCTGCCTCCTCTCAGTTGCCTAGATCCTATACTTCCTTTTATACCTTGCTGCGATCTCTGGCCCTTCCTTGGCCCAAGATCTGCCTTAAACCTGGCCTTGGGTCTTCCCAGACTTCCCTTGGACCACTGGCTGCCAAGAAGGGGCTGAGAAGGAGGTCTGCTTTATCACCCAGACCTCAGCCCTGAGCTCTGAGGGCAGCTGTCAAAGATGGATCTGCACACAGCCTCTGAGCTGACCCACCCCACCTGGCAGTTCTGAAAGCCGTCGTCTTTACAGGCGGAGCCTGGCCGCACTGCATATGCTTCCTACAGCTCTGACTCCCACTCCACTTCTGACTGGGCCCTCCTTGTCCCCCGCTCCCTGTCCTAGCCCTGCTTCTTGCCCATTGGACCTTGGTTCAGCTTCTCCTCTTGATGCCAGGGGCAGCTCTGCCATTGCCTTGCTTTCTGCTGCCTGGGTATCCCACCCTGGGATTCTCTGTCTCTCTTTCCAGCCTAGGGTCTCTGCCCCGAGATACCTGTCTGCTTCTGATTTCTGGGATGAGGCCAAAGGAGGACCACAGCCTTGAGGTACCTGCCTTCAACTCTTACCCAATTTCCCACTGTCTCTGCTTTCCTCGTTCTGGCCCCTCAATCTTAGAGCTATGTTAACCGCCTCCTACACTCCTGTAAAGAGGATAATACTAGTACTTACAATAATAGCTGCCATTTGTTAAGCTTTATATGTGTTATTTTATTTAACATTCCCAATAAATAGGTTCTATTATTATTTAGCCCCATTTGGAACTGGGGCAAAGGGAGTAGCACTATATTATGAATGAAGAAAATGAGTCCCAGAGAGGGACAGTGAGTGTCCAAGGTTCCATATAGTGAAGGGATTGCAGCCCCGTCTGTCTGATTGCAAGGCTTGGGCCCTTTTCACAGTTCTAAACAATGGTTGGATGACACCTTCATCTCCTTGCTCTGCCATCGTGGACTCAATTACCAGTCTCTCCTGTCTCCCCCGCCCCCCCCACCCCCCCGCCCCACCTGGACCCTGATTTGAGGAAAAAGTGTTATTTTCTATCCATCTGTCATCTAGACCCCATCCCTTCCCTCTGTACATTATTCCCCAGCTTCCTGAAAGCACTTTGCATCAGCCCTTTACTATCCCACTAAACCAGGGGTCCTCAAACTTTTTAAACAGGGGGCCAGTTCACTGTCCCTCAGACCGTGGAGGGCCGGACTATAGTTTTTTTTTTAAAAAAATGAACAAATTCCTATGCACACTGCACATATCTTATTTTCCGGCAAAAACACCCACATGTGGCCCGCAGGCCGTAGTTTGAGGACGCCTGCACTAACAGTTGGAAAGCCGAGCAGTTCCCAGCCTGGTGTGAATTTGCTGCAGTGGGGTGGTGTGTGGGGCGACAGGCCGTGCCCGCCCTGGTGAGGATGAGGATTTCACTAGAGTGAGGTTCCTCAGAGCCACCTAGGGTGTCCCCATCAGCGGTGACTTGAGTTATAGGGCATTTTCTATCCAGACACCTCATTTTGGCTCGGCTCCAATCATGGAGTTTACTTCGAGCCACAGGCTTTGAACCCCTGTGTCCTTGACAGGAACTAAGTTCTTTTCCATTTGTCCCCTGTCTCCATTGGCACCCACTTCACCAGAAGCTCCTCTGGCATGGTGTTAGTCCTTCTTCTCCACGTCACACTCAAGAAGGGCTGAGGGTCAAGTAGCTGACCCTGGCTCAGTGAGATGCAGATATGGCTTCTGTGTTAAAAGCGACGTGCAGAGAGCCTGCGGTGGGTGCTTTACTCGTGGCCACCAACCCAGTTATTCAGGAGGAAAGAGGGCAAACCGGTGCCCATTCCTAGAGATTGCTACTCTTTATTTGCTTTTCTCTTTCTTTTCCCAAGTCTCTCTTCTCCCTTTTCTACAAAAAAGTCACTACCACAATTGCAAGATAAAGAAATAATCATTTTATCGTGCATCAGACTATTTCATGGGGATGTCACAATGGCAAGGAGCCTCGTATAAAAATTGGAGGATGGGACGGGGCAGCAGAGGGGCAGCAGCATCCGGAGCCAGGGCCTCTCCAGCCCGAGGCCGCGGAGGACATCACCTTTGCCTGTGGCAAGATTAGTGGAGAAGGTTTTGGGCAGGACTTGGACCCTCTGGCCAGCTTCCAGAGTGGGTGGGCTGTCAGGCCTGTGCTGGTTCTTCCTCGATCTGGGACAGTTTGGAGGAGGGTGTGTCCGAGGAAGCTCCATTTGCCTGTGGCTGAGGCTCCCTTTGGCGTTTGGGGGGCTGGTGGTGGTGATGGTAGGGCTGGGAAGAGGTTACACCCTTCAGAACCCCAGCTTTGAGGAGCCCTCAGGCAGGCGGGAAGGTGAAGCCCATGAATGGGCACAGACCTTCTCCCTTCTTCCTGGGGGCAGTGCCCATCATACCAGCATTCAGCCTGGACCTACTGTTCCCCTGGCTCTGGAGAGAGGACTTGGGGGTGGGGGAAGAGTGGCTCAGCCCTATCTCTGGAAGGGGAGGGGTCCCTGTTGTTCCCTTTGTCTGGGTCTGCCTCTGCCAGTGAGGGATGGTATTTTCCCTGGTGCTGAGCATATGGCTGCACAGAGCCCGCCAGAGGAGCAGCGAGCCCCGCTGGGCAGCTGTGGGAACAAAGTCGGCTCAGCTTTCATCCACATCACAGCCTGCCCGCCCCAAGATTATCCCCACATTCAAATGTGGCTCCAGCATCTCACTTGGTTTTGGCCTTCTCAGATGGACACTGAGCAGAGAGCTTGGCTGGAGGCCAAGAGTGTTGACCTCTTCACGAGGGAGCCGACACCAGGAGGCACAAACCACAGGCCTGGAGAGCTTCTACAGGCCAGAGCCTGCATTCTGAATCTGGGACTTTGATTCAGGCGTTGAACCCTGGAGCCAAGAGCTTGGGTCTGAGAACCTCCAAAGGGGATCCCAGAGCTCAAGACCTCAAACCGGAAGCCTAGAGCCCTAATGTGGGGGAAGCCTGGAGCCTGGGCTGGCAGCGAGTTCCTTTGGTGGTTGGGAGCCCACCCTAGAGGCAGTTGGGTCAGGCCAGGTCTTGCTGTGTGCTTGTCTTGCTCACAGAAGTTTGGACTGGACTCCTGACGGTGTGGCTGCTGTGCAGGGCCAGGCCCAGGCAGCTGGTGCTGTCTTGGGGGGACTCTTCATTACCGTGGTCCCCAGGGGCAGGGTGCCTTCCCGCTGTCTGCCTTGTCCCTCAGAGCTCTGCCCTCAGGAACTGTGGGGGCTCTCGCTCAGCCTGTGGTCTGTGCCTCCAACTGCCTCGCGGCCCCTCTTCCTCCAGCAGAGCCCCCTCCCCAAGGCTCAGACCCAAGAAGACCTGCTGGTTCTGGGCCTTCAGGTGCAGAGCCTTGGCTCTGCCTCTGCATCTTGCTCGCTCTGGGCCCCGCTGGGCATTGCCCCCTCTGCTACAAAGTGGGCACGAGCATCCCTGTCTTCTCCATCATCCAGTGAGATGGCCCAGTATAGGGCCTAGAACGTAGTATTTACTCAGTAAATTTGGGTGCATGAACTGGTTGGGAGAGGGCTTTCTTACACGGCCCTTTCCTCTCTGTGTGTGAGCGATTTCCGTTCTTAGTTTCACAGAGAAGCAGCTCTGTGAGGAGGAGACTCACATGGGGCATCACTGCAGAGGCCCCGCCGGGATCGCTGATCCAGGACGGCAGGCTGTACTCCTGCCTGGAAGGGACCAGGGAGTGGGGGTTTCCCTCTCTGAGGGGGAGGCCCGGCAGGCTGGGCTCGAGGGTGGGACTGCCCTCACCTCACCTGCTCTTCCTGCCTGGAAGGTCCCACAGAAGTTGAACCTCCAGCTGCTCATGGAGGGCTGAAATGAACCCTCTGCTCTTGGCCTGGTATCTGCCCATTCCCTTTCCAGTGGCCTTGAGAGGACAAGGCTACCAGGATGAAGCTGCCAGGGGTCCGTGTGCATGTGTGGGGGCGCAACTTCCAGCAAAATGGTACTGAATTCCCCCACCATAGGGCCACCTCTTTCCCTAGATGACAGGGTTAGTAGGCACGTGGCTGTAACACTCCTGCTACCCACTTTGAGTCTACAAGTAGAAAAACGGACACAGATAACAGCCGAGTGGTCGGCAGCAGCCACGCGTGGACAGCCGGAAGTACGAGCAAGGTCCCTTTGGTCAGTGGCAGCCACGAAGGCCCAGGCTTCAGGGAGACCCCAGTTGGTGCCCTTGGGGTCGCCTGCCTGGTTTCGGTAATAAATAACATGAGGACCCAAAAACCAAACCAAAACAAAAAATATAACCAGTATCTTTTGGGGCGGGTGGTGGGGGACTGTTTAAATTATGGGCCTTCCCCGGGCCGCGAGGCGGTGCTGGGCGCGGGCGGGCGGCAGTCACCGGCACGTGTGCAGCTCCACCAGCCGCTGGCACTGCCGGCACTTGACGAAGCAGCACCAGTGGAACTTGCAGCTGCAGCGCTCGGCCAGCTCCACCTGTGCCGTGTGGAAGCCGCGGCCACAGCACAGCAGCTCGCAGCCGTCGATGGCCTTGGAGGTCTTGTTGCACGTGCGGCCCCGCGTGCCCAGCACGCCGCTGCGCATGTCCTGCTCGCAGAAGTCCGGGCTGGGCTCCAGGTACACCAGGTCCTCGTCGGTGTGCGGCTTGAACTGCGCGTTGCGCGGCACCAGCGCCCTGGAGGAGCCCACACGGCGCGGCTCCACCTCGGTGGCGCCGTCAAACTTCTCCTTCAGTGCGTGGCCCACCTGGCGGAAGGGCGGCACGGCTCGCCAGCAGGTCTTCACCTCGCAGGAGCCCGACACCCCGTGGCACTTGCACTCCACCCGCATGTGCGTCAGGATGGCCTGCACGGGACCAGCAGGGGAGAGAGCAGACAGATGTCAGGGGAGGCTGTGGAGGGGCCGGAGGGGGCATGGCTGGGCGGATGCTGCAGAATCGGAGAAAGATGATTGCCAGGCTTCCTCTGTATTAAGCACCTACTGTATGTGTGGTGGGCTGGTAAGCTGTGTTGGGGACAGTTAAAGAAGATACGGGCCCTGCCCTCGGGGCACTTACAGTTGCGGGGAAGAGACATTTTATTTTATTTTTAAAATATGTTTTCATTGATTTTAGAGAGAGAGCCCCCTACTGGGGATTGAGCCTCCTGCATGCCCCCTACTGGGGATTGAGCCTGAAACCTGGGCATGTTCCCTGACCATGCCCTGGCTGGGAATCGAACCAGAGACCTCTTGCTTTATGGGTTGATGCTCACACCGGCTAGGCAAGGGAGAGACATTTTAAAGGGCAGTGTCATATGAAACAGCAAGTGACAGGTGACATCACTTGCATTGAATCTGCACAGGAACCTTGAGTAGGTATTGAGAAGGCAGATGGTATCTGAGAGAAGCACATGGCCTTTGCTATGACACAGGATTCAAATCCTAGTGTGCTACCTGTTAGGGGTGTGTGTGTGACAGAGGGATGGGACACACTCCTGTGCACATCAATACGTGGTGGGATGTGTGTGCTGTGCAGGGGGCCACTCACTGCTCCTGCTCCCCTGCCTTCCCGGGAGGTGCCTGGTGCTGGTGAGAGCCTGAACAAATGTTTTCTGAGTGGCATGTGGGTGGGAGAGTGTTTCAGGGACCTTCCTGAGTCCGCCCCTGCCCCAGGGTGATGGGGGCAGAAGAAATGCCACGCTACCTTCCTGCCGGCCTCATTGTTGTGGAGGTTCATGAGCGCCCGGCTGGACGAGGCCCCCTTGCTCCTCTCCCGCACGTCCACGAATGACTGTGAGAAGGCCACGCCATAGGCGATGTTGTCTGAGCATCCTGACCACTGGAAGCCTGGGGCACGGGGGCAGAAGGGGCCACAGATGAGTGACGGCCAGGCCCCTGCTCCCCCACTCACGCCTCCTCACCTCCCGCACTTACCCTGGGGGCTGACCCCGTGTACTGTCCGGTCACAGCCGCACTTTTCCAGCTCCCCACTGCTGCACGCCCGCGTCACCGCGAAGGCCACACCTGCTGAAGAGATGGCGTACACGAAGGCCGCCTCCCGAGTCCCTGTGGGCGGCAGAGGGAGGGCAGGCTGGGTCCCGGGGCTTCTCCCCACACCCTCCTTTTCAGAGGTGGAGGGTATTTGGGACCTGAACGCCGGAGGCCCCTGGAGAGATCTACCTTCCCTGGGCCAGGAGTGACACTGCTGGCGATCATTCTCACCACGCGGATGCTGAGCACACTGACTGCATCCAGCATCCTGACGTGTGCTGAGCATGTCAGCCTCACAGCGCCCGCGAGGTCAGCACTGCCGCCGTCCCCATCCCACAGAGAGATCAGTCAACTTGTCCCTGGTCACACGGTACCCAGTTGAGCAGGCAGACAGGCCAGCGTCATTGCTGTTAGCTTCTGTGGGGTTACTGTCCTCACAACCCCTGCAGAAGGCTAGTGGTGTTCACGTCGTCTTCGACAGAGAGGCTCAGAGAGGAGAACTGACCTACCCAGACGACAGGGCTGTGACGTGGCAGGCTGGACTGCCAGCCCGCGGGCTCCCTCTGAAACCCGAGTTCTTCTAGCGCCTATTCCCCAGCTCTGAGGGGTCCCCTGCCGCAGGGTCCTGCCCGGCCCTTCCTGCTCAGGCTGCGCTCATCCCTGAGTTCCTCTTGCTTCCTTATCTCTAAGAGTAAATTGTAATCACAGTGGCCCCTCCTCTTCACCTGGACCACAGCTAATGAGGACAGGCCCTCCTACCACTGGGCCCTTTATCTGTGCCCAGTTCACAGATGGCACAGTGCAGGTTTGGGGAGGGGAAGTGATTTGGTCCTAGCACCCAGCGAGGAAGTGATAGGAGCAGGACTCAGACGCAGTCCGTCTGCCTCTGGGCCCGTCTTTCCCTTCCGCCCAGAACTTCTCAGAGGTTCTATTTTGGTGCCTGCCCTCGCCCCCTGCCTGAATGGGTGTTTTTATCCTCCTAGGAACTGTGCCTCGGGGTGTAGCTTCTGTGGAGCCTCTTTCTGGGGTGTGGGTGGTGGGAGGGAGTGTGCCTGTGTGTGTAGTGCAAGTGTGGTGCGTGTGTGCATGGCTGGCCGGGAGTGTGACCAGACAGGCCCAGCTCCTCTCCTGGGCCCTGTGAGGGCCTCTGTGTGCCCGTGACTGTCCTTCTGTCTCTTGCTGGAGCGTCTGTGTCCGCAGGAGTGGAGGGGGCAGGTTTTGGCCCCGTGGTTGGCAATTACCTCTGCGACACCCAGGCCTGCGCTCTCGGCTGCCCCGGGGAGCAGTCGCCGTGGTCAGACAGAAACAATCACCTCCTCTGTGCCCGTGTCTGTGGACGGGCAGCAGAAAAAGCGGAGCTGGGGTGGGGGCAGCTCAGGCCCTGGTGGCTCAGGATACCCTGTTCCCGGTTCAGCCCTGAACTGGGGATACGGCCCACCACCCGCTGTCCACTGCCCGCCCTCTGCCCTGCCCTGGCCATTTTGGGCCGGCATCAGGGGCCTTGGCTGGGGCCACCGGGGCCTCGACAGCCCGAGATGGAATCCTCTCCAAGTTAATCGAGGTTAATAGCAGGATCATGTTGGTTGGTTTTGTGCTGTGGCCGCCCAAAGAGAGACGACTTTAGTTTCTGGTATTTCTGGTATTTGCAGGCCTGAACCAGCACAATTCTTTGCCCCAAAGACCAGAGGGAGAGAAAGCAGGAGATAGGGCCATGGGCCCCAGCTGTGGCCCGATGTGGTCCTCTCTCTCCCTCGCTTCTCCGGGCTCTCAGGCAGCCTGGGCCCACCCCCAGCTCTGGCCTCACCACTTCCCTTGAGCGCTCCTGGCCCTGGGGTGCAGGGCGCCCTGAAAGGTTGCTCAGGGAGATCTCTGCCTCATCCCCCAAACCAATACCCATCTATCAGCCAGGACTCTGGGACCCCTTGCTCTAGCTTCGGGACAAAGATGCTATGGTTTTCTCGCTCAGGAGTGGGCCTGACGGAAGAGATTCTGGAAAGAAGATAATAATACAAAGAGCTAAAGCTTATAGGAAGCGTACTCTGTGCTGGGCACTAAGCACTTGACATAATTTGTATACTCTTCACAACAACCCTATGAAGAAACCCTCAGTTTCCCCATTTTACAGCTGAGGAAACTGAGGCACTGAGTGGTGAAGCAACTTGTCCAACAAGACCCAGCTGGGAAGTGGTGGAACCGAAGCTTGGACTCAGGCAGCGCTTTCAACCTTGACATTATCCTGCCTCCGGGCGGAGCCCTTGGGAATAAACACCAGCCACTCTTGCCCGGCCGCGTGGCTCAGCGGCTCAGCATCGACCTGTGAACCAGGAGGTCATGGTTCGATTCCCAGTCAGGGCACATGCCCAGGTTGCCGGCTCCATCCCCAGTGGGGGGCCTGCAGGAGGCAGCCGGTCAGTGATTCTCTCATCATTGATCTTTCTATCTCCCTCTCCCTTCCTCTCTGAAATCAATAAAAACATATTAAAAACAACAACAACAAGAGAACACCAGCCACGTTCTTACCACCTCCCACCTTCTTAGCACCTGAAGCCAAGAGGGACTTCCTTAGGTCTACCCTTCGGTCTCACGTGCTGTAGGACAAGTCCAGTTCCTTTCGTGGGTTCTTTACTGGCGGCGGTGAGCAGCTGGCCTCTGTGCTCAGCACAGGAGGCCCCAGAGGCCATGAGAACGTGGCCAAGCCCCCGTGCCCCTAGAGCCGGTGGCAGTGGCTCCTCCAGCTTTTTCTCACGGGCCCTGGGTCCCAGCCCTTTGCCTCTACTGCAGCGGCCCCTCCTGGCTCCGCCTCTGTGCTGGGTGCCAGGCTGGAGCCTTGCTGACTAGTGGGCCCCTGGCAGCGACTGCTGAGGGAGGAAACTGCTGAGAGAGGAAACGGATTGCGGGGCGCCTGCGAGCGCAGCAGAAGGGAGTTCCCAGCCACGTGGTAGATAACTGCTGCCTGGGCAGGGTTGGCCTGTTCCAGCTGCTGGGAGAGACAGTCCTGGCTTTGTCCTCTGGGGACAGCAGAGCCGGCCCAGGGTAAGGCAGGACTCTCTCAGGTGCCAGCAGCCGCCCTGCAACCATCTGCCTTTCCCATAGAGCCATCTGCCCACCCCACACCCAACTCCTTTCTTCCTGCTTTTGCTCCTTCCCAGGGCACCTCCTCTGCCGGTGCCACTGGTCTAAATGCTGTGTGTCCTCCGGTCCCGCCTCAGCGCCATCTTTCCCAAGGTGCTAGGTGCCTGGGGCTGGGAATTCAGAGTTGCCTTATGGATCCAGCGGTAGCTCCCCATTCTGAGGGCACCGGGGCCTCTGCATAGACTATCTACGCTCACAACCACCTTAGCAACCAGCTCTGCTCTCCAGAGGAAAAAGCGAGGCTCAGTGGCCTGTCTGGGGTCCCCCAGCCAGTCCGTGGCCCAGAGGGAATTGGAACAAGACCCGTTCGACTCAAGGCCTGTGCTCTTCTGAGCACATCCCCTGCGATGTCTCTCCCAGGTGGCGGGAGGAAGTGCATCCTGGCAGGAAGGAGGGTTTGGAGGAGAACCAGACGAGGCTGAGTTGGTCTGGAAAGGAAGCCTTGGGCATGGTGACCCCCCGGCACCAGGCGGTGTCCTGGTGGAAGTGCCATTCCCAGCATAACTCACATGCCCCCAAAGCAGACTCAGTGGGGGTCCTAGGGAGTGGGCAGGACCGGCACTGGTCTCAGAAAGACAGTACTAGCATTCTCCATTCTCTCCTCATCCCTGCTCCAGCCCGCCTTTCCAGTTCCCTGCTCTCTCTTCATTAAAAAAATAAATAAAATATTTTAAATTGATTTTAGAGAGGAAGGGAGAGAGAGATAGAAATATCAATGACGAGAGAGAATCATTGAGTGGCTGCCTTCCCCATACCCCCACCTGGGGAGTAAGGCTGTAAACCCGGGCATGTGCCCTGACCAGGAATCAAACCGTGACTTCCTGGTTTATAGGTCAGCGTTCAACCACTGAGCCACACCGGCCAGGCTCCTTTGCTTTCCTCTCTGCAAAAACTCACTTTTTCTTGAAATCAGCCTGTGTCTGAGTCCTGACTCTATCACCCCCAGGAAGCCTCTTTGGATTCAAGAGATGATGTAGGACGGGGGAAGAGGAGAGGCCTCGGGGCTGGACAAAGCGGTGTTGAGACTCCTCCTACTGGTGTGACCTTCCTCTCTGAGCCTCATTCCCCAATTGGAACATGGGAAATCCTGCTGCCCGCAGGCAGACCCTGCACGTCTCCCGCACTTCCTCCCACCCGCAGGCATTGCCCTCCCTGGCCTGCCCGTGCCTCGCAATCCGGACGGGGTCGCAGAATGTTTTATCTTCCACGTGTCCTGTGCGTTTGTCTGCCTCTGCAGCCAGGCTAGAAGCTCCTGGGACCAGGCTGTTCCTCATACTTCTCCTCCAGCACCCAGCACCCAGCACCCAGCACAGGGCTGGGCACAGAGCAGGCCCCTCACAGCTGCTTGGAGACGGGGGTGGGGTGGGGAAAGAGCGGGGCGCTCGCCAGGCAGGCCTGAGATCGAGTCCTGGCGCTGCCACTCCCCGACGTGAGCCGTCGGCTCTCTGCCCGTAGAATGGGGCTGTTGACAGTACTGACCTCGGCAGCTGGCTCTGGAAATCTAGTCAGGTAAGTAGGGACCGTGCTTGGTCTAGTCGCTGGCCCAGAGTGAGTGCTCAAGACACAGTAGCTGTTGCGAGGCTTATTGTTGCGTGATTGGTGCCACTTTATTCCTTTGCAAACCATGTCCGTGGGGCACGCACACCCCGGAGGCCAGTCAGCTGGCCATGTCTTTGCCTTTGGGCTAAAGGCTTCCTTAGGGCAGAGACCCTTCCTTCCTGCTGCTGCCTCACCCACGGTCACCGACCACCTGCTGTGAGCTGGGCCCATGCCAGGCACTGGGGCCCCGGAGGTGAATTCACCCTCAAGGAACTCCCAGTGGCAGAACGCCCCAGAGATTATCTGATGGCACCAGAAGGAAGGCACGTTCTCACCCTCCTCAGGTCCAACGTCATGCAAGTATTGAGGACAAATATGAGAATACGGGTTTCAGTGAGTCACCGCCCCGGACTGAAAATCATTTACTTCTTTCTTTTTTTTTTTTAAAGCTTTTTGTTTTTGTGTGTGTAATATATTTTTATTGATTTCAGAGAGGAAGGGAGAGAGAGAGAAAGAGAGAGAGAGAGAGAGAGAGAGAGAAGAGAGAGAGAAACATCAATAGTGAGAGGGAATCACTGATTGGCTGCCTCCTGCACGCCCCCTACAGGGGATCGAGCCCACAACCCAGGCATGTGCCCTTGGCCGGAATCGAAGCCGGAACCCTTCAGTCCGCAGGTTGACGCTCTATCCACTGAGCCAAACTGTCTAGGGAAGCATTTACTTTGTAAATCCAGCCCGAGGCTACAGCCAGTAAGGTGTCCTAGATGATGCTAGACGCGTGGGGATGGAGAGATGGGCCTGATTTTGAATCTTCTCTTCGCTAGGGCCAGTGCACCACATCCCCTCCCAGCCATGGTAGCCCGAGCCTGAGGGGCCTCTGGGCTCACTGAGTCCCTTTTTCAGGACAGGAACTTGATGAAGGTCACAGAGAGATGCAAAGAGGCAGGGGGGCCCGGGGCTGTCTGCAGATGGAGGGGAGCCGGAGAAGAGGAGTCTGCGCCCTTTCCCGCCCTCTCTGCCCTGCTCAGGGCAACCCCCAGCCTTCGCAGACCCACCCTTTCCATTCATTCAGCAAGTACCCTCAGTTACCTGCGCTGCAGGCGCTGCTCTGGGCGCCAGGGTGAAGCAGTGACTAAAACACGGAGGCCATCCCGCATCTGGCCCTTAATGCCTGCTCAGCCAAGAACTGCCACTACCTGCCCCCATTCCTGGCTTCCCCAGACGCCAATTTTACCAAATTTCCAGGAGATTTTCAGCCTAGAACGCACAGTTTGGCCCTAACTTACCCACTGTCCTCACCAGTCACCATTATTTCACCATCTGTCTTGCCCCAGTAGGACAGAAGCAGGGTGGCCGCCGCTGCTGGGGGTGGGGAGAGTGCAGGCTTGGAGGCTGGGGAGCCTCAGGCAGTAAGAGAGCCCGAGGGGGCATCTCTGTGGGAGCCAGTGAGCCCTTCAGAGGCATCACCTCGCTGAGTCCTGACGGGAGGCCCAGGAGGTCGGTCTGGGATTGTCCCTATTTTACAGGGAGCAGGACCGTGAGGCCTGGGGCCGAAGGACCTCACCCCGAGATGCCACAGCCAAGAGTTGGCAGGTCCCGGAGCCCCTTCTCAGCTGTGAAACGGGAACAAGGCTGCACACGCTCAGAGTCAGTGCCATGTGCTGCGGACAGCATGCAGGAGGCCCTCCACAAACCGGGGCTCCTGGCTCTGGGGGCCACCTGTCAGCAGTGGCCTCTCCTGGGTCTGAGGTCACGACCCCAGCCAGGCAGCTCATGAATGCGGTACTGGCCAAGCCCCCCAATCCCCAGAGCTGGGGGCTGTGAGGGAGGCCTGCCCGGGCCGGCTGCTGCTGCCGCTGCCGCAGCCAAAAACGACAGCAGCTGGTGATGACGGACGGCTGTTCTCGGGTCAGGGTCTCCACTAAGTGCTGCCATGCATGACGTCACCGAATCTTCGCGACGACCCATGAGGTAAGCACACCTGCCGGGCTCACTGACAGGTGAGGATGCCGGGGCTCGGAGGAGGGAAGTCACCGCCCAAGGTCATGCTTGCCACGCGCTCCCTCAGCTGCCTCACCAGCCCTGCACCTTCTGTGAGCAGCACTGAGCCCTCGGAGGGACAAGTCCCTTCTCTCGTGGGGCCACAGGAAGGCTTTTCCAAGAGGCGTTTTACTCAGGAAGAAAATGAAAGATACAAAAGCGAGGAGATGGATGGAAAGGAAGACAGACTCCGGCAGACACGACTGCCCGGGTGCTGGACCTCGGGGGGAGGGTACCCTGCCTCAGCCCGGAGGGGACTGAGCCACTCCAACTGTAATCCGGAGCAGGTTCCAGCCACGCCCGGTCGGTTCTCAGTGTCTTCCCAAACTTGCTGAGCCAGGGCTGGGCCCCCTCCTTAGCTGCTGTCACAAGCACAGGCGAGGAATGGGGTCCCTCCCGGCTGCAGGCCAGCACTGACCCTGCCTGCCTTCCTCTGCCCCTTCCAGTCCCTGCCCGGACCCGCTTCCTGTCATTGGAAGACCCCTATGGACCGTCTCCTGCCTCCAGGCTCGGCCATGTGCTGGGTACCACCCTTGCCCTGGAAGAGCTGGAGGCTTAGGGTCCGGGGCGTGGGGTGGGGAGAGAGGCTCACGGTACAGTTTAAACGGTGTCACGAAAGCCGTGTGAACACCAATGGTTTAAACAAAGTGTGCGTGTGTGTTTTGAGAGAGAGAGAGAGAGAGAGGGAGAGGAGAGAGGGAGAGAGGAGAGAGAAGCTGATAAAGGCAAATGGGTTAAAAATTCTTTATACTATTTTTGCAACTTTTCTGTAAGTTTGACATTATTTCAAAACAAAACATTATATACAAAAATAAAGGGAAAACCCGAGCATGAACAGAGTTCAGGGCCAAGAGGAAAAGCGACCACCTGCTTGCGGAGCTGGGAAGACTGGGGGAGGGACCTACTGAGCTGGTGGAGAAGGAGGGTGCGTGGTGGGGTAGAGGACACAGCATGTGCAAAGGCCTGGGGTCTGGAAGGGCCTGGCACCTGACGCCTGACACCCACTGGTCCACCCCAAACAGCAAGCACCTCTGGGTCCGAGGGGCTTCCCAGGCTCAGGGTCTGTTATCTGAGCCTCGTATCTGGGCCTCGGCACGCAGGCAGCCCCGCCCTCAGCAGCGGCCCCATCGTCCCGGGAAACCCTCCGCAATCCTTCTCCGAGCAGCGGCGTCCAGTCATGCCAAGCATGATCGTGCCTGTCTGGCCCCTGCCAGCTCCCGGGAGAATGGCTTCCAAATTTCTATCACAGTTGGTTTCCAACAACATCCAAACAGTTTGCCACAAGCCCAGCAGCCCTCGCTGTCCAGGACCACAGGTGCCAAGACAAAGGTTGGCCCAGGCAACGCCTTCCTGCCGCCTGAGCACGTCACGCGGCCCCAGGGGCTGCCGGTGGCTCCGGAGTGTCAGTTTCACGCTCAGGAAGCAGAGGAAGAGGCAGCTGGTTCACAGCACTTCCTCGAGGGCAGAGCCGCCCCGCTGGCTCTCCGGGAGCCTTCCAGTTAGCTGCAGGCACGTTCCCTCCGCCCGGGCCCACCGTCCTCTGGCTCAGTGCCCGCTCCCATTCCTGGGCCCAGCGGAGGGCTGACCTTCCTGGGGATGCTTTCTCTGAGCCCGGCCCTGGCTCCACCCTGTGCTCCCACTCCCGTGTCCCCTCCGCCCCAGCGTTTTCTCACGTGGGTAAGAGCGACGCCCTGCGTCCCGGCCCTGCCGCTTCCCCGTTCTGTGACTTGGGGCGAGTTACGTGCCTCTGTGTGCCTCCGTTTCCTCTTTTGGAACGCGGACGCCTGTCTTGTAACCAACGGCCGGGTGAGTTAAAACACTTGGAACAGTGCCGGGTCCCCAGTGAGCGCTATCGCTGTGCAAGCCACCACCCTACCGAGCTGCGGTTGACTTGACTGAGCCGAGGAGGCAGGAGCTGGTGCTGTTTCTCCCTGGTCTCAGGGCTGGCACGGCGAGGCTCTCCGGATGGGTGGTCAAAGGTTCAGGTGAACGAGATGGGCTTGCCTACGAGAGGCTGAGTGCCAAGGGGCTGGGGGTCAGGAGCCCAGGTCTGAATTCTGATTCTGCTGTTCACCCTCCGAGGAGCCTGTCTGAGCCTCGATTTCTTCCTTTGTAACACGAGATGGCAGCCCTAGGGCTGTGGGTGCTGCACACTGAGGAGTGCTGCCCACCCAGCATGAAGGACAGCCGCCTCCTCTGACGGCCCTCCACCGCCCCCCCCACCCCCCACCTGGATCCCGCACCCTATGCCCTCGCTGGAGCAGGGTGCTGTTTTTGCTTGATAAGTGACTGAATAGTCCGGCCACTAGCGAGTGTATCATTCCCCACCCAAGGGAATGGCGATCTCTCCCGGGGTCCCCTGGCGGAGGGCCCACACCCCGCACCGCTGCCCCCAGCACCCCCGCGAGCCCCGCCCTCACCTTGCGTCACCACCTTGCCGAAGACGGGCAGGGAGTCGAGCGTGGAGCAGTTCCAGCGCCGGTTCCGGAACTGGTACTGGCACTCCTCGATGGCGAGCTGGGCGCCGCGGCGCACCGAGTCCATCACCTCCAGGTTCCGCTTGCACATCTGCACCTGCCTCTGGATCAGGCCCTTGAGCTTCTCGCACGTCTCCTCCTCCGAGATGCTCCCCACCGAGGACAGCTTGGCCAGGTACCTGGGGAGAGGGCGGTGGGGGTGGAATGCGATGCAGAGCCCCCTCCCCGGTCCACGCCCAGGTCTCTGGGAACCGACTTGTCCCAGCCCGGGGCCTGGCTGCCAGCTTCTGTCTGGATCCAGCGACAGGCCCTCTGGCCCAGCTCTTGGGGCCGGAGGCGGGAAGTGCGGTCTCCCACGACAAGGCCTCCGCCTCAAGTTGCGCAAAGCAGGCAGAGCCTTATGGGACCGGGGTGGTCCCAGCCCCTGGGCTCCCCCGCCTTCCTGCTGAGATGCCCACTAGCTGGGAGTCACTGTCTGCTCTGGTGTCTCTCTTTCCCGTCCCCATGGAGCCCACCTTCTGGCTGCAAATCCCAGACCCTCACTGCCAGCCGCATCCCAGGGCCACCAGCTGGAGACCAGCATCAGCGCTGCAGCACTTGGGAATGGGACAGCGAAGGCAGGCAGGGCTGGCGGTGGCCAGAACGCAGGCCACGAGGGGGATGTGCCCCAGGTGACATAGCAAGTGCCAGAGCCGAGCCTCCAACCCTTCAACCCCCAGGGCCTTCCTCTTGCCTGTCCTCCTGAGGGGCCTAGGAAGGCTCTGTCTCAGCTAATGACAGACACTTCATGATGTTGACCAGGAAGCAAGGGGGCTGGGAGCGAGACACAAACATGCTCATGAGGATGGGAAAAGGCCCTGGGGGTGAGGAAGAAGTGATCCCTCTCTCAAGGGAAGGAGGAGTGCATTAACTGAGCACCTACTAAGTGTCAGCTTTGTTTCAGAGAGGCCAAGTGACTGGCTCAAGGTTACCTGGTTTGTAGGGATGGACCTCACTGGAGCCCAGGTGTGAATGTCCGCATGACCTGTGCTATAACTGCTGCCCTTCAGCCTACCCCCCACCCCAGGGTCCCTGCCACATAGTAGGTGTACAAGTGGCAGTGTAATGATGGGAGGAGAGCTGATGGTGACTCTGGAAAGCCCCCTCTCCTCTCCCTGCCTCCCTTTCCCACCTGCTCAGTGAGAGATCCATCTTCTCACCTCCCAGGCAGGGCGGCCTGGGGTGTCTGTTGGGTTCTTGGGGGAGCAGCAGAGCACAGAGAACCACAGACTTAAGGAACGTGCCCAGGCAGGGGGTCTGGTTCAGACCCCTCATTTTATAGGTGAGCACAGAGCACCTTCCCATGGCCTCCCAGGAGGAAACTCAGATCCTGCCTGTACCCTCAGCCTCAGCCACACAGACCTGGGCTCAGAGCAAGACAGCCAGCGTCCCTCTGCCACCGCCTCTACGGGGAACCCTTGGCCAGCAAACCGGGTCGGGGGAGCTTGCTGGGGTGGAGGTGAAGATGCTGTTGCATCCTACAAGCGAAGCCGCAAATTTCTTGTCCAAAGCAGATTTAAGAGGGGAAGGTGACCATTTTGGGGATTCACTTTCCCCGTCTGTAACGTGGGGAAGATACCACGGGTCCTGGCTAAGCCAAGAACTGTTGTCAGAGGCAAAGGGATCTTGTCTGTGGAAGATGGTCTGACGTGAGCCCGAGGCAACGGGGCAGGAACTCAACAACCCTTTGCTGAATGAAGGCGTGAACTGTTGAATGGTGACCACATAGAAAAGTACACAGAAAGCCCTGTTAAAACATGGGAAATTCTTATGATGATGATAATAAAAAGAGTGAAATTTTTTGGTGTGTTAATCCTCATCTGACGATATTTTTTCCATTGATATTTAGAGAGAATGGAAGGGAAGATGAGGGGGAGAGAGAGAGAGAGAGAGAGAGAGCGAGCGCGTGCAACATTGATGTTACAGAGATGCATCCATTGGTTGCCTCCGAGCCTGCAAGCCAGGTATGTGTCCTTGACTGGGCATCGAACCCGAGACCCTTTGGTGTGTGGGCCGACGCTCTAACCACTGTGCATGCCGGCCAGGGCAAAAAACAATAGTGAACTTTTATGGCACTTAGTGAGGGGGCGAAGCACTTTGCTTACATTATTGCCTTTATCCTCTCAGCAAGACAACAAACTCTCATTTTATAGAGGAGGACCCCTGGGCACAGACAGGCCAAGCAATCCGCCTTGTGTGCAAAATCACAGGCCGGGAGAGGTGGAGCCAGGATTCGAACCTGGTTTTGCCTGATTGCAAAGCCGTTGGTGGAGACATTGTGGCTCAAGGACTAGGACTGACAGCAGCGGGCAGAAGCTGCGGGGGGCTGGGCTCGTTCACCCCGAGGATGACAGCCGAGGTGTAGTCTGCGCTGCCTGTCGCCGCGCGCCCCGTCCTGGAGGTGTGCGAGCCGCAGCTGGATTCTATTTGTCAGGCATGTGGGTTGGACCAGGGTGATGGCTTTCCAACCTGGCTGTGCATTGGAACATTTGTGGGTTTGCTGAAAGCGCAGGTGCCTGGGCCCCACTCCAGGTGGGCATCTGGGCTTTTAACACGTTCCCAGGAGCAGCTGGGAGGCCAGGCTGGCATTGGCCTGCAGAGCACTTTAGGGGAAGCTCTTGGGTCACCACTGGGGGTGCTTCCTTCGCAGCCGGAGGGAGATGAGGTTCTGGGACCCACTTTCCTCCTCTCTGCAGCATCAGCCCCTGGCTGTGGGCCTGACTGAGTCTGGCTTTTTTTTTTTTAAATCCAGAAGTGGAGATAATGGTCCCTGTCCCAGAGGGCTGCTGGGGGAAATTAATGTGATTTGACGTGGCTGCTGCATCTGGTTCTGAGCTGGGCGCATTGTGGGTGCGCAGTGACGGTGAGGATCTCTCCCTTCCCAGGCAGCACGGGCGAGAGGGAGGTGGGTGGTCTCGGCTGAGGCAGTCCAACCTCCCCTTGCCTCCCCTGGCCTCCCCGTCCTCTCTACCAGGTCCTGCCTAGCGGATGCACAGACTGGTAGTGTCTGGGCAGACGCTGAGTCTCTGAGGACGCAGGGCGGGAAGACGGCTGAGGGGCAGGGAGAGGATGGATCTGGAAGGCGAGGGGACCACTTGGCTCCTCAGTGCGGCCTGCGTGCCCCCCTGCCTCTGCCAGCAGAGGGAAGGGGTCCCCTATGCAGCTAGTCCACCTGGCACTCTTGGCCTGCAGGGGGCGCCAAGAGTCCGGCTACTGGCTGTGGGCCAGGTCCACGTTGGGGAGGCCAGGGGTGAGGGGACAAGAAGTTGGGCCTCCAGTTGGATCCTTTCCTGCTCAGACCCAGGGCTGGCCTCTTGGAGAAGGGTGGGGGCCCCTATGTCCTCTGTGACACGGGGGACCAGAGTTGGCCTGTCCCCATCTCAACCTGTGCCCCCCTGCATGGAGCCAGGGGCCAGGTTGGACTGCGGGGTCCTGGCTTCTGGTGAAGGGAGGTTCAAGGCCAGGGGTTGTCTGGGCAGGGGGAGCAGGCTAGGGAGGCCTGGCTGAGCCACCAACCCCCTGTGTGACCTTGGGCAAGTCCCCGTCCCTCTCGGAGGCTGTCTCCTCGTGGGTACAGGTGGGTCTGTGTGGCCATCCCCACTGTCAGAGTCGGCAGCTCTCCTTCAGCGGACTGGGATGGGGGGTTCCAAGCCTCGAAGGCCTCCTGAGAGATGGCGGTTCTGCCATTGAATGAGACGTGAGATGGACAGGAGAGGCCTCCCACCTCCGCCCCTAGGCTCAGGGCTCCACGAGGGGAGATGGGCTGAAATAACAGCAGTGGGGATTTAGGGGTGAGCTGCGAGGCTGCCAGGGCCGTGAGTCACTGGGACAGCTTCCAGGAAGAAGCTGAGAAACCTCTTCCGTTGAGGAGTGTCCCTGGCCCCATGGCTGGCACCAATGCCCACCACCCCTGCCTTTATCTGGCCCAGCAGCTGTCCCCTTCCATGCCACAGGAGGCACAGCCCCACCCCCACCCAGGCTCTCCCAGAGCCCAGGGTCTTGCCTGGGAAGCACTGGGTGCAGGAGCCGGAAATGGAGTTGGAAATGGGGTGGAGAGAGTTAGGACCCTGGGCATCCCCTGCATTTCTTGCTTGTTCCGGTATCCTTAGGGTGTCTGGCTTCATTTTACAGATGAGCAAACTGAGGCCCGAAGAGGTGTAGTGACTCACTCAAAGGCACACAGCTAGTGAATGGCAAAGTGTGGAATACAAACCCAGCTCTGACTGGGACCTCTCTGTTCCCCGCCCCCTGGTTGTGGGTCTGCCCCGTTGACAGCTGCAGGGGGCTGATGCCACCCTCAGGGTCATGTCCGGCCCGGGGTCTCCTCAGCGCCTAGCACAGGGTGCAGCACCCAGAAGGCGTTGAATAAAAACGTGCAGCAGCACAGAGGGCTCTGTCCTGACCAGGTCCCCGCTGCTCAGCTCCTGGCAGAGGACTCAGGGGAGGTAAGAATGGGGTGTGTGGGGCTGAGGGGCCGCAGTGGAGACAGCTTCTGCCTTTCAGTTTGCCGAGGGCTTGGAGACCCTTAGGGGCCCACCTGGTCCTGGGGACCTCAGGAAACCCCTCTGTGCACCTTCAGGCGGCTCAACCTTTCCCCCAGAGACACCCATGCCACTTGCTGACCCTGGAGCTGGGCTGGGCTCAAATGTCGACTGCCCAAGCCATTTCTGGGGAGACAGAGAGCCTGGGCATGATCAGTCTTGGCTGCCGCTGGGCTGGGCCGGCCTGCGGAGGGCCCTGACCATCCCTGCTTCCTCTCCGGTCCTAGTGGCATTGCCCCAGTTTAGGCTTCTTCCTGCCACTGCTGAGCACAGGCTTAGCAATCTGCCACCTGCTGCCCCGGCCACCCAGGACTCTAGCCACAGCCGTGCCATCGATCAGGTTACCCCACCACCCCAGGCTGCTGCCAGCCAGCTCGTGCCCCATCTTCTCAAACAGGGGCTGCAGGTCCTTCAGACTCCTCCCAGGAGGCCCTCCCCGCGCCCGGCCCGTGCCTGCAGCCTGCAAGGCTGGAGGGCCCTGGCCCTGCCAGGGAGATCAGATCCTCTCGGCCACCTGCTGTTTTCATTAGAAACTAAAATTAGCTGGGCTTGTCCCAAGCTTTCCCAGGTTTGCTTGCTTTTTTAAAAAAAATACACAAATTCCTGGAGGAAAATCCGCACCTCTCGGACTCCTCCCCGGCTCTTACCCCGCGCGTCCAGAGGAGAGGAGACGGGAAATAGCTGGGGCGTTTGGGAGGCCAAGCAGATCAGTGTCATGGGTCCTGGCCCTGCGGGTGTCCAGGTGGGGGCTGGGACGCCGGCCCAGGCCTCTCCGCCCCCTCCCTCTGGCCTCCCTGCCTGCTCCGGCCACATTTAGAGCCTCCTCAGGAGCGGTCCCGCCCGCAGCACCAGAACCAGCGAGGAGGAGGGCCGAGTGGGAGGGAGGAGGAGGCCGAGGAGCAGCGTGCTTGCGGAACAGCGAGCCACCGTGGGAGGTGTGGGCCGATGAAGGCAGCAGTGACACGGGGTCCGTCCAGAACGGTGATCCCCACCACACCCCCGGCTGTTCAGAGCTTTAGGCGTTTCTGTACCCAGGGTCTGAGCATCCTGCTGGCCTCTCCCCCATGGCGCCCCTGTCCCCACCACCCTTATCCCTCGGCGTGGCAGGCAGCGTGGCACACTGAGCAAGGGAGATGGCCCGACTGGGTCAGGCTCCCATCTCTGCGATACTTGAGGCAAGCTAGGGAACACCGCCGAGCCTCAGTGTCCTCATCTACAGAATGGGGAGAACGGTGGTTCGTATCTCAGGAGGCTCGAATGAATTGCGTGTTCACATGGCAGCATGATCATGTTACCATCATTGTTAGAATGTTTACTGTCATCGTGATCATCATCCCCACCATCTCAAAGCCTCTTCATCGCGGCACCCCCTGCTGGACCCTCAGACCAGTTCTGCTCATTGGTCTTTGTTGGGCTCCGTCGGCTCTCTTAGTCCTGGGTTCCTGACACTTTTTTTTTTTCAGCTGAACATACTTAGGGGAAGACACACTCCCATCGGGAATAGTGGGTCCCTTCAGCCTCGATCCCAACTGCAGACTTTGGACAGAAACTCCAGACGGAGTATGTAGAGTGGGGGAACCTGTTTTCCCGGTGTTTCTGGGCCATCAGATGGATCCTTCAGGGCCCGGGAGTGTGAGCGATGGGATGGGGGGGAATGGTGCTGTTAGGAGCTGGGGACACTGGGGTGAGGCGGGCAGGGCCAACGGGTGTCCAGGACAAGCTCAGGTGTGCCCAGGGCATTTGGAAACGGTTTGTAGGACTAGATGGCGGGAAGAGAGGCAACTTAGGTCCCTGTCACTTGTGCTCTGCAAACAGTAGTCACGTGCTTTCATGTATCCGTATTGCATCCATGTAGGGTTGCCCAGGTGGGTATTATCCCCTCCATTTTACAGATTAGGAAACTGCAAACAGTAGTCACGTGCTTTCATGTATCCGTATTGCATCCATGTAGGGTTGCCCAGGTGGGTATTATCCCCTCCATTTTACAGATTAGGAAACTGAGGCTCAGAGACAGGTGTTCAAGGCCACGCAGCCAGTCAGGGGTGGTCAGGACTTGAAAATAGGTCACTCTGGCTCCTGAGCCTGGGCCAGCCGACTGGGGTCCAGAGGTGGCCCAGGCACAAAGGCATGACGGTTTGGCACCAGTGACTGGAGGACGTGGCTCCACCTCCCACTGAGGGGCCTTCCAGAGCCCAGGTCTTTTCTGCACCACAGCGAAGGCGCGGGGCTGCTCAGGGGTGAGGGTCCCGGGGAGGGAGCTGTCTCAGTGGGTACGTGGCTGCCTGGACAGCATCTGGGACTGTGGTCTCTGCAGCTTGTGGGGTCACGAAAGAAGCTGCTGTCGCTGGCCTGAAACCCCTGGAGGGGCAGCCCGTGAGGAGGGCGGGCCTTGGAGATACTCCTAGTGGCCGTAGGGTAGTGGGTGCTGCCCATTTTAGCATAACCAGAGTCCTCAGTGCCCAGGCCCAGTTCTCTTGGCTCCGAGCGCATGTCCTCAGTTGGGGGGAGATGATGGCCTCCTCTGGAGCACAAGTCCCCACTCCTGTACCTCAGGGCCCTGCCCCCCTCTTCCTGTCTCCTGGGATTCCTAGCTCCCCTTTCTCCCATCCCCAGAAGAGTCAGCACCCCCATTTCCTGTCTCTTGGCTTCCCAGTTTCCATTACTCCCATTAACCTGGTGTCCCCGCTCCTCACATTTCATTCCTGAGGGCTCTGTGGCCCCCACTTCCTGTTTGAGAGATGACCCCACTCCCCCATTTCCCTCTCACAGTATTTTTTTCCCAGGGGAGCTGGTGGCTGACTCAGGGCTGGGAAGTGGCCAATCAGACTTGAGCCTGGATGACCCCGGGCTGTGCCAGAAGGTACGAGTTTTCCTTCTCTCCCTGGGGCGGGGTGTTTGTGGGGGTGAGTGGGTGTCAAACTGAGGGCACTTGCTGACCTTGCCTTGTCTCCTAATTTGCCAGCAGAGAGCTTCTCCCTCGCAAAGACCTGCCCAGCCTTTGTCCGAGTGCCTTCCTCACCCTTGGAGCCACTGAACCGTTGATCTGTCCTCCCTAGTTCCACCGAGGGAGCCCTGGGGGTGGGAGCAGGGATGGGTGAAACCCCAGCTGAGCTGTCCAGCACCGGCCTCCTGGAGTGAGGCTCGTACCTGGTGGCTCCAGGTTCCTAGTGAGTTCCTTGGCCTTGATGGGTCCCTTCTAAAGGCCCAATCCTGGGAGACTCGGTGGGTAAACCGTACCCCCACCCCAATGGGCAGATGGGAAAACCTTGGTTCCTTTCTTGCTCCAGTTGCTCACCGCCTGCTCCCCCCGGACCACTGTGAGTGGAGGAGGTGACCGGCCAGGGGTGGGGGCTGCAGGGCTGCTTTCATCCACTGCAGGGAAGGTCCTGGGAAGACAGGAGACCTGGGATGGAGTTCCAGCGCTACCACTAACGTGCTGTGTGACCCCAGTGCCACGCCCAGAGCCTGATGGGTGGATGGAGTGGGCATCGTTTTGTTTTTGTTTTTGGAGTGGGTCTTGACAAATTAGTGCTTGCTGTGACAGAATGGGGCACAGCAGGCCCTCCCCTGCGTAGAGGCTGAGTGTCCGGGGAGCGGGCTGAGCGGACCATCCCTGAGAGCCCCTCTCACGCTGATGGCTGCGATTCTGTCCCCTCTGCCTGGGGTGCCAGCACAGCGGGGCAGCCTTGATCAAGAGGAATGCCCAGCGGTCTCCAGCTCTCCGGGCAGAGCTCCTGGGGCCCAGTCCTGTGTGATGGGACTCGGGAGCAGAGGGAGAAATGGGGTCTGAAAGGACCATTCAGAATCACAGCAGAAAAGAGGCCCCTCTGGTCTCATCAGCAATTTCCTGCTGCTTCTAATGGGCCTCTGCAACGCTCCCTCCTGAGCTGGAGCTGTCAGGAGGCTCGTCCCTCCCTCTTCCCCGCACCCCCCCACCCCCCTCTCAGACCAGGTCCCCTCCACTGCGGGGGTTCTGACTTGGCCAGGGAACTCTTAAAGATCCATTTCAAGTTTTCCAGGAGATGGGGGAAGGGGAGAGGGGTTTGGATGGGGAAGGGGAGCTGGTGGGGTCATGGCAGGGAGCGAGCCTTCTCCTGGGTTTGGCTGAATCACAGAAGAAGCAGTTCAGGACTCAGAGATAAAAACCTGGCAACTCCTGTGGAAATCTGGACAGCAACCACGGGGCCGCAGCGTGGCCTTCCAGCGGAGTTTGCCGAGCACAGCAGCGGAGGCTCTCGCAGGCATGTTTGGAGTGGGGGTGACTGGAGGGGCCAGCGGCGTGCAGCTGTCACCCTACTTGGTGGCTCCCTGGCCCACTCTGTGCCAGGCTGGCTCAGGCCAAGCCTTTCTTCCCAGAGGCAGGAACAAGAAGAGGAGGCTTGGTGCAAACGCTCAGCTTTCCAAACGCACCCACAGGGCCCGAGTTGGGCGAGTTTCAACAGGTTTGGGGAGCACTGTCTTGTCAGATGCTTGCTGAGTTGCTCAATTGCTAATCCAGGGTTGAGGGAAGAAAGTCAAGCCATAGCAGACAGCTGGGTTGTGACTGCTGCTGCCTGAGCAAACCCCAGTGGCAGAGCCTGGTCCCGGGGCCCTGCAGTGGAGGGTGAGGGGGAGACAGCGCTAGCCTGGCGCTGAGGGGGTGTGCCCTCGCTGGGGAGCCGAGGCCAGAGCAGCCGATCTGCTGGGTGACAGCCACACTTCCCGACACCCACTTTGGCACATCTTAGCATCACCTGAGGCTCAGGCAAGTGGAGCGGAACCTCCCTCCTTCTCCAGGTCTCTGAAGACAGGGCACCATTTGACCACAACTGAAAACGCTCTGGAGGGAACAAGCCCTGCCTGCCTTTACCCATCAGATGGTGACTGGGCCCCGACGGCACGTCAGATGCGTGTCAGGTGCCCGGAGGTGCTTATGCCTCACCTGGGCCCCCAGATGTTCACAGCCTCACAGAAACAGCAGCCACACTGCTGGGCGGTAGCTGTAGATGATACCGAATAGTTGAGGGGACAGAGGCAGGGGGTTCAAGACCGGGAGATCTGAACATGTGAGAGTCAGTCAGGTTGAAGTCCTGCTTCTGACTTTCAGGATGTCCTTGGGGGAAGTCACCGCACCTCTGGCCTCCGAAGTGGGACTGAAAAGAATACACTCTCCTTCCTCTGAACAAGGCAGGGGAAGAGGTGATGTGACTCCAGGAGGGTAATGGGTGTGAAAGTGCTTTGTGAACCCCTGATTCTCAACCAGGGTGGCCTTGCCCTGCTGGGGACAGTGGGCAATGTCTGGAGATATTTTTGGTTGTCATCTGGGGGAGGTTCCTACTGGCTTCTTAGTGGGTAGAGGCCGGGGATGCTGCTGAATACCCTACAACGCACAGGACAGGCCCTAACTATCAGTGGGGTGACCCGAGAAATCCTAGCGTCAGCTGTAAAGGGCTGTGGGCGTGTTAGCGATGGCGACTCAGTGCCCAGAGCCCTTATGAGGAGCTCCCAGGGGACGGGCTTTTACTATTTAGAAGGGAGAGAGGTACCCTTTCCTGCAGGAGACTCGGGGAGACAGGCCACACCTTTACCTGTGGGGCTGGCACTGACATTTGGGCTGGTTCTGTGCGCCCCTGGCCCAGCGAGCTGCGCCCGGAGTGCCAGGCCTCGCTCTGCCCATGGCCAAGGGAATCACACAGCCCGCCGGGCAAGCAGATGCACGGGAGCTTGGCTGGGAGGTGCGCACCTGTGGGAAGTCAGATCCAGTGGAGCCACGTGACGCCTCCCCCAGCGGCACCCAACGGCTGTCCCAGCCACAACTCCGCGGGCCAGCAGGACGTGCCTGTGAGCCAGGCTGGGCCGCCCTTACTCTCTGAGGCTCTTGCAGGGGCCCTGGTCGAAGAACAGGCAGGTGGCAGCCTAAAATCCCCCCTGAGTGTCCTGTGTAACATCACAGGACTCGGACAGAACAGTCTGGGGCAAACAGGGCTTGGGAGCAGTAGCCTGAAGGCCTGTTGTCTCCATCGTCCCCGTAAACAGGGACACGACTCCCATCTCACTGGCAGCAGCCCTCAGCTTCCAGCAGCCGCCATCCCATTGCCTTTGCTGTGCCTGGCGCTGTGCTCAGATGCTGCATGGGTGGCCTCTCTCTTGCCTCACAAACCCCCAAGAGTGGGTGCCGCTTTGCAGATGAGGAACCTGAGGCTCAGAGAGGTGCAGTAAGCTGTCCAAGGTCACTCAGCTGGTCAGTGGCAGAACCGGGATGGAACTGTGGGCGACCTGCCGTCCCAGAGACCCGGTTCTGAGCCGCTCTGCCGGACTGTCTTTGAGTGCGGCACGGGCTCCCTGCCCTGGCCCACAGGACTCTGCTAGGACCCCGGCTCAGTGCACCACTGCTTTCCTCCAGCAAATCCACAACAGGGAGACCTCAGCTCGTCTACTCTCTGACTCTTCCCAGTACCTCCACGTGGGGTTTAGTCCTCTGCTGAGGACTGCAGCCCAGAGGATGGAAGAGACCCATCCAAGGCGCCCAACATGTGGGGCGGAGCTGGGACTGGAACCCCAGTCTCCCAACTCCCAGCACAGCCCTGCTGCTTGGGGGGAACATTTAGAGACATTTCTGAGCCCAAGTCCGTGGCAGAGTGGAGGCCATCCACCGATGGACTGTTTTCATCTTTCCACCCATCCCTCCCTCAGTGGTGGGAGCTGCCACAAGCTGTCAGCTCACTCCGGGTGCCAGACACAAGTCTAATCAACAGCTTCCAGCTTCTCTGGGCTTGCCCAGGCCTCAGGCTGCGGAGCCTCCCCGCTCCAGGCTTCCTCCTGTCCAACAGCTGCACGCAGCGGGACACCTGGCCTCCCTGCCAGGCCTCCGGAGACAACAGACAGCACCGGCTCCTGCACCGGGCCAGCCAGCCGCCCCGGGACTCACGCCCGACTCCAGGTACCAGGAGGGGAGTGGACAGCCAGGCCTTGCCCCTCTGAGAGCCACCTCTGGCATGGCTCCCACTTGAAGGACAGTGCCAGCCAGCATGCCTGCCTGCCTGAAGCTTTTCCTTCCAGAAGCAGCTTCTGCATCAGCTCCTTCTGCTGTTGACCAGCTAGGTGACTTTGGGCAATTACCTCCGGGATCCCCAATTTTCTCATCTGTGAAATGGGATTCAGATGTTTCAGGGTTGAGAGAGTACAGTGGGAGCTATTATAATTATGATTCTTGTTGTCACGATTCAACCTCCAGGCCAAGTGCCCCACTTCGTGACTGCTCTGGCTCACACTTAACCCTTTCCTCTGCCAGCAACGGCTCGTACACTGCCCCACCCATTCGTGGTTTTGCCTGTATCTTGTCTTTCTCCCTAGATCCCAAGCTCCTAGAAGTCCAGCGATGGAGGCTGATAAATTCAAGGCAGATGACCCCGTCTTGAATGAGCCCAGAGATCTCTTCTCTACCACAGCCTCTCTGGTTGGGTTCGGGTCCTGGGGAGCCCCCGCTCCTTCTGCCTTGGGTTGAGCAGACACCCTTGGCTCGAGGCCCAAAGCCCAGGGTGGCGCAGGCGTGAGCGGGGTCATCCAGAGACCGCTCCGTGGCAACCTGAACCATCACCGTCGCAGAGAACAGGTTTGCCAACCTTGCTTCTCCCTCTAGGCCGCCCTCCTCACCCCACCCCCCACGGCGCCAGCCCCAGAACTGAGCTGTTGGAATTCCCCACGGTTTGCGTGACCCAAAGCTGGGGCCGGGATTTTGGGCTTCGATGCCCAGGTGTGACACCACCTGGGACACACTGGTTCGACCCTGGAATGGCTTCAGAGAAGGGGGTATGTCACTGCCTGGGAGCCAGAGCACCTGGGTTCAGTTCCTAGCTCCTGGGGCCTCAGTTTTCTCATCTGTGAATTGAGCCCAAACACTAGATGCTCTTCGAGGACTTTCCTCGGTGGATGTTATCCTTTTCCCCGAAGGCCTGGGTCAGACCCTGGAATTGCCACTTCTCTCTCTGCCCTTTCGTGACCATGCTGGGCGGTCAGACCCCGTCCTCACTCTTCCGGATGCGCACGCTCACTGTGGAGACCCAGCTCCGAACCGATGCTTTCAAGAGTCAGCTCCAGGGAGCCCAGGCTCCCCCAAGTCCGAGTCAGCTCCCCACCTCAGCTCTGTGGTTCATCCCCACGCAGGGGGCTGGTCTGCAGGGGGCAGTGGGAGGACGTGCGGATGCCCTGGTTTCTGTAGGCTGTGCCACTGCCCCTGAAGTGTTAATCAAATTAAAGCTCCAAGAAAAACAAAAGCGCTGCAGCCACTTCAGGCGGCCTCAGCGTCCTCGCTCCCAACAGCTGGGAGAATTCCACATCACCTCCGTCCCCCAAGCCCTGGGTGGCTTGGACCCCAGCGAACACTCTCTTCCAGCCTGCGGGGCCCGGACCGGCCGCAATGACCTCATAGCAACAGCCACTGCACACTGGGGGCAATTTCACGGGCGATATTTGTTCTCTGGTCTTGATGCAGAGAGAATTTTTCCCTCTCCCGCTGTCTCCATGGAAACCCCAGCTACACTGTTGGCTAACCCCCTTCCCACCTCACGCTTTTCAGATCAATATTGGAGGCTGGCTCCCCACTGGCTGCCCACAGAAGATGCGGGCGTAGTCACTGAGGGGGATGGAGGAGTGGGGGTCCTCTTGCTTCCCTGTGGACTCACTCAGCCAGGCGCATCCCGTTAGACACCCCGCAGCTCCCAGTCCACCTCTGTCCCTTCACAGGGAGTCCCCCGAGTCAGGCCTCCGCAAGACAGCGACAGACACCGGCAGGCACCAACCCTCCCTCCTCAGGCGAGACACCGAGAAGTGGGGGGCTGTTGTCGTTCTTAAGGGCTCCACGTTGTTTCTTCCTGCCCCAGGGAGAGCCCAGGCCGGCCCCGGGCTCTCGGAGGCCCCGTGTCCTGGTCCCTTCTCTCCGTCTCTCCCTGGCTCCCGCCCCCCGAGCAGAGACAGGTCTCTGCACGCCTCCAGCCCAGCCCGCAGCGCGGCGCGCGGAGCTCGATCCTGGACGTCTCGGGATTAACCTGCTGCTAGGACCCGGGCCCTTCCCGGTGATGGACTTCCTCGGGGACCTGTCAGCTCGGCCCGGGCTGCACCCCGCGCCCGACCACGCCATCCCGGGGTCCGCCCCGCGCTCGCACCCCTCGCGCTCTCCGGCGCCCCACGCCGCCTAGGGGTGCGGACGCCGCCGCCGCCACCCCTGTCGCCTCCGGGCTGGGAGCTGAGCGGGCAGGAGGGGTGCCCAGAGGGCGGCCGGGACAGGGGAGAGCGCGAGCGAGCCTTGCGCCCCGAGGCCGAGACACCTGCCGGGCGCCCCCGCGCCCGCTGCCCCGCCCCGCCCCGCCGGCCCCCGCCCGGCGCAGCCAGGTCCCGGTCGGACTTACAGCCAGTTGCTCGCGGCGGCCGAGAAGACGGCGAAGACGAGGAGGCGCAGCGAACGCAGGCAGGAGCGGGGACTCATGGTGCCGCCGCGGGCGCCCGACCCTGGGCAGCGGCTGGGGCCGCGGGGGGCCTCCCGTCGGGGCGGCAGGTGGGCACCCCACGGGCGGCCTGGGGTGCGGCGCCGGGCGCGGGCCGGGGCGCGCGGCGGGGCTCTGCCTCCGTGCCTGCCGGCAGCCCTGCCCGCTGCTGCGCCCGCTGCCCGGCGCGGACCAGACTGTCAGCGCCGCCCCAGAGCCGGGATGCGGCGGCGGCGGCGGTGGAGGCGGGCGGGCGGCCGGGGGGGCGGGCCGGGGGCGGGCCGAGGATGGGGTTACCTGGGCGGGCCCAGCGGCCCGGGACACCCCCCGGGGGCGGGCCGGAGCGGCGGCAGTTGCGGCCGCCCTGGCCCGCGGGACTGGGCTTCTCCGGGGTCCTCCCCGGACCGGCGCCCGGGAGGACGGGGGGCCCGAGCCCTCTCCAGGCACGCCTGGCTGCGCGCCGCCTCGCCCGCCCGATTAGAGGCGCGGCGACCCAGCTGCCTGGTCCCCGCCCGGGCCTTGGGGACAGGCGGGCACAGCTCCCCCAGCCCGCCGCTGCGGGCACTGCAGGGCCGCCCTCGCCGCCCCGCCTTGGCCCCCCCTCACCCCCCCTCGGCGGCGCCTCGGAGCCCGACCCCGGTCCGACCGGAGCGGACCGACCGGAGCGCTGCTGCCATTCGCACGCACCCAGCTGCATGCGCTCCGGCCGCACACTCGAAAGTTCGGGGTCGCCGGGCCTCCCCCCGCCAGGCCCCTCCTCGTCTCCCGGCCAGCGCGTCCTCTGGCCCAGCCCCTCCCTGGCGCTCACCTCCCGCAGCCTTCCGGGAGCTGGACGGGGCCTCCCCAGCTTCGGGCAGCTTGGGACAGTGGCCCGAGACTGCGGGAATCTGAAACCGGGACTCTGGCTAGCCCAAGACCGGGGCGCGCCCTGAGCAACCGCGTCTTGAGCAAGTCCCTTACCGCTCCGGGCCTCGGTTTTCTCATCCAAGAGATAAACATAAGACCCAGGGGTTGTGAGGGTGGAAGGAGCTTAAGGAAGGTCTTTTTAAATTTATTATTATTATTTTTTAGCACTCATCAAGTCGTGCTTGGCGTTTTTGCTTTCGGGACGCTTGTTTTATTTACCCTTCCCAGTCCAACAGAGTCGGCCCCTAGCTCAGCCAGCGCCTGGCACACAGTAGGTGGCTGCAGTGTTTGTGGAATGAATGATTGAAATGGAATGGGCTACAGCGTGTGCCTTGATAGTGTGGAGTGATCAATTCCACACCATAGTAACCGGTAAGAGTTATTTGCCCATCCTCAGGTAACCAGTGACCGGGTCCCTGATCTGATTCTGTGTGCCTCCTCACCTTGCCTCCGGCCGAGTCCTACAGCTGCTCAGACCGGGAGAGACCTCTTGTCTAGATGGAGAAACTGGGGCCCAGAGAGGGGCATGGGGGTGCCCCACTTCGCTAGGGCTTGGGGGCAGAGCCGCCAGCCAGGCCTACGCCCTCCCCCCTCGGCAGGGCTCCTCACTGTTTTAGGAGCCTGCGGTTTGATCCTACGCGGACGGTTGTGTTTGGGTGCTGGGATGGTGCTCTCCACTCGGGAGTCCCTGGGCTCAGCACACAGGAAGGGCTCAGTAAACACTTGGTGTTGAGAGTGGGCAGAAGGTGGCAGGGATTTGTGGGGCCGAGCAAGAGTACAGATGGAGGCTCACATACCATATGTCTAAATATTTGCAAGTTATAAATCAGGCTAACAAAATGTGAAATAAAATATGTTCTCTTCTCCTCCCTTGACAAGAACACTTTCATAACAACCTGGAAGACCAGCTCTGAGTGTGGCATTCCCAGCTCCTCGGACCCTGCACTGGAGAGTAGTGGAGCAGGGAGAAGAACCCCCCCCCCCCCCCCCCCCGCCCTGCCTTCGGCCTGCTCTGCAAGGGGCCTGTGCACACACATGTGGACAACTCAGCCTGCACATGCTAGCTCTGTCTACACCGCACCTGCCCCCGAGAGCTGCCCAGGGCTGAGCGTCCTAGGGGTGCAGTCTGCCCTCAGGTCTCTGTGGAAAGGACCCATCCAGGTCCTGCTCATCTGGGCAGGCAATCCCAGGGTCCTGGGTACCCAGAGTGTGGTCTGCAGGAGGGGGCATAGGCTCCAGGTGGGCACGCCCCTTCGGCCCCATGGTCTTTTCCTGTGATGAGAGCTTAGCTGGAGGAGGGCCAGAGTGGGGGGTCCCAGGGCAGGGCCCACTCTCACTTAAGGGAGGTACTAAAATTACTGAACTGTTTTGAGCCAATGAATTTGCTTCCTGGCATCTCTCTGTGGTCTGGTGGATAATAATAATAATAATACTGATAATAACTTAAATGGCACAGGCAGCTATTTTAGGGTGGCCATGTAATTTTCTCCCAAACCAGGACATTTCTAAGCGGGATGGGGACTCTGACGGGACATTTGCTGGGCTACCAGGCACGAAGCAGGACTGTGCCTGGCAAACGAGGACGCCAGGCGGTGTTCTAAGGGCTTTACATGCTGCCACTCATTCACAACACATCCTGGAAGGAGGTACGGTCATTCCCCCCATTTACGGACAAGAAAATGACGTGAATGACTTGTCCAGGGAAAGTGGTGGACCCCAGACTCCAGAGCCATGTCCTTGGCCCCCATGCTGCCCTGTGCCTGGGGCTCAGGTGTTTGGGCTCTAGCCTCTCTCCCACAGCATGTGCCCCCTGACTTTTGGGGTGCTGCTGGACATCCAGTGTCTGTATCCATCCGCTGAGGACAACGTTACCTGCCTCACCTTCTCCGGGGGCGGCTGGGAGACACACATGACGCCGTGGCCGGAGCCCTGGGAGCTGGAGTGAGCGGAGCCAGCGAGGGAGGGCGGGAACTGGGGCCCAGGGCCAGAGAGGCCCACCCTGATGGTGATAAGGAGGAGGAGGTGGAGTCCTGCCGTCTGAGTCAGTGGAAAGTCTTAATGTGAAAGTCTCTTTGAGGAAACGTTCTTCTAACTTTCCGGGACAGTTTAATTGTGAAGATACAAATGCAAATTAATTAAAAAGGTCAATGGTCAACAACTCCTTCCTATGTCACCGCACAGCGTAATGGCAAATGACAAGTGCTCCCCGGTGCCAGCCACGATTCCGGGCGCTCTGCTTCTATGAACTCACTTACTCCTGGCCACAGCCCTGGGAGGTGGATTCTGCTGTGATGTGAGGGTGCTGAAGCCCAGGCTGCCCTAAGTGCTTGAAGACCTAGCTATCAACAACCCTACAACACAGGCACTGCTGTCAGAATCCCCATTTTCCTTGCGGGGAGACTGAGGCACAGGGAGGTATAACGGATTGCCCACCGTTGTCACACAGCTCGTCAGCGGCACAGCCAGGGCTGGGAAGGGGGAGGTCTGGGTGATGCATCACCCACGATACTGTTCAGTAGACAAGAGTCTAACGTCTGGGTCCAGAAGGGGAAGGTGCTGGGGTTTGTCTAGGCTCCTCCCGGAAGTGACTGTACGTCCCCAAGGCCTGAGGTGGGGACTCTCTTGTCTGTGCCCCTCTCTGTTCCCAGAGCTTTGAGTGCCCATCTGAACACATCTTCCTTATTCCTCGTCCTTGGTTGAAGGAAACAATTCCTTAATTTTCTGAGTGGGCTCACCTTCGAAGTGAGACCTTTCTTATTCGTAATACTGAAAATCCATCAAGGCAGGGAAACCTGGCCACATCTGGGGGAAAAATTATTTCAGAGAGGGAGGGGGAGGGAGAGAGATAGAAACATCAATGGTGAGAGAATCATCGATCAGCTGCTTCCTGCATGCCCCCACACTGGGGATGGAGCCCGCAACTGGGGCATGTGCCCCTACCGGGAATCAAACCGTGCGTGACCTCCTGGTTCATAGGTCGACGTCCAACCACTGAGCCACGCCATTTTCAATCAGAAAGAATCACATGCAGGGGTCTAAATGATCGCTAGGTCTCGGCGAGTAGGTCTAGAGCCATGTGTGGGTGTGTCTCCAGCCCAATCTCAGAAGCGCCCCGGAATGGATCGTCTGGGCAGCTGGTGACTGGGATTTCCAGTCCAACTTCCCCGACTTTCAAGGTGGAGAAATGAGGGCTTGGGATCTTGGACATTCTTAAGCCTATACACGCATTGTTCAAGGAACTAAAAAGTAGAGGGTTCCTCCCGCCATCATGGCCCACACACCATTCGGGCTCAGCTGGGTGGGTCTGTTCACCCTGGGGCCCCGAACAAGAGGCAGACAGGAACCCGATCAATCTCAGCCAGCCATGCCTGTTTGGGCAGCCACGGGCAGCTTCCTGCTCTCTCTGGGCCTGGTACTTGCTCCCTAAAGACCCTGCTAGGAATTTAGAGTGGGGATAAAGTGGAGCATCACGTTCTCGGGAAGACCTCTGTTCCCAGCCCTGCCAGATCCCTTCGCTCCTCTGAGCCTCAGTTTGCTCATCTGTGCAATGGGGATTGTAAGAGATATGGTGAGGAATCGATGTGGTAATGTGTGTAAAGGCTTCTAAGCACGGGCCCAGCGTCATGGATGTTAGCGCGTCCTCTTGTTTTAGGGTTTAAACCAGAAGTTTAAACTGTACTCCGGGAGTCTGCAGGTGTGTTTTTAGATATATGAATTTGTTGACAGCATTTCAAGACTGGGAGATTCACATAAGAAGCTGGATCCCCGGTTCCTCTTAAAACATGGGGAGACTTGGCAACAGGGCACCCACATTCCTGGGTGAACAGGAGCGACCTCCACACATCTTTAACAGCTCACTCATGCCCCTGCACCCCAAGCAGAGCCAGTATTTCCTGAGCATCCTGTGTGCCAGGGACCGCATCAGCTGCTATGCCCACATATTGAATTTTACCATCACCATAAATTATTAATTCCTTATTTTGCCAATGAGGAAGTAGAGGCTCAGAGGTTTGTGACAAGTTGCCCAAGCTCACAGTGTTAGCAGACGGTGCAGCCAGCACTTCTAGCCAGGCCCCCTGCCACTCGTCACCTTTGAGACTCTCTTCCCACCCTAAGCCTAGCACAGGGCCCATGGAGAAACCCTGGTTACGGCCTGCTGATGGGCTGATAGATGTCAATGCCCGTGGTTCCCAGCCTTTATGTTCAGACCCCCAGGGGCGTGTGGAGCTAGGGTAGGGATCCAGAATCAATGTGTACACCTGGGATTGTTGGAATAAAGCTCTCCCATCTATGTTCAGATAAATTGATCATAGTTTTAAATTTTTTATTATCAAAATGTTCAAATATACACAACAGAAGAAAGTAGTAGTATAATAACCGCCCCCCCCCCCCCGTACACGTCACCCAGACTCCGCAATTATCAATATTCTGCCCCATTTGCTTCATCTACTCCTTTTCTGTTTCTCTTTTTCTTTTTTAAAATATATTTTTATGGATTTCAGAGAGGAAGGGAAAGGGAAAGAGAGGTAGAAACATCAGTGATGAGAGAGAATCATTGATTGGCTGCCTCCTGCACGTCCCCTAGTGGGGATCAAGCCCGCAACCCAGGCATGTGCCCTTGACTGGAATCGAACCTGGGACCCTTCAGTCCGCAGGCTGATGCTCTGTCCACTGAGCCACACCAGCCAGGGCAGTTTCTCTTTTTCTTTACTGATTTATTTCAAAACACATTCCAGGTATCTCATGTCACCCCTATATACTTCAGTGCAGGTCTCTGAAACCAGGGGTGTGTGGGAGCCAGCTGGTCCCGGCTGCTAAGAGCGGACCGTGCTCACTTCTTTTTAATTCTGAGGCTAGTGACGTCCTGTTGGTAGCTTGAAATCGGTCACGGTGGGAGCATTTACACCACGGAAATCAGCAAATGCGACAAACCAGGGCTCCCCTCCAAATCCCATCCCAGAGAACGAGTTGTTAAACTTTTCCACCACTGTCTAAAAGACAGACATTTTCTTACATAATCATCATGCTGTTATCTTACCTAATGAAATGAATGCTAACATTCTAATCAAATGTCCCCAACGGTTTAAAAAAAGAAATGTGTGTTTACAGGTTGTTTGTCTAACCAGGACTCGAACAAGGCCCACCTATGGCTTTGGGTTGTTATGTCTCTTAATATCTCTTACCCTAGGGCCGTGGTCGGCAAACTGCGGCTCGCGAGCCACATGCGGCTCTTTGGCCCCTTGAGTGTGGCTCTTCCACAAAATACCACGGCCTGGGCGAGTCTATTTTGAAGAAGTGGCGTTAGAAGAAGTTTAAGTTTAAAAATTTGGCTCTCAAAAGAAATGTCAATCGTTGTACTGTTGATATTTGGCTCTGTTGACTAATGAGTTTGCCGACCGCTGCCCTAGGGCATGCCCCTCTATCCCTCACCTGCAGCTTTCTTACGCCCTTGACCCTTGCGGACACCAGGGGGGTTGATCTGTGGAGGATCCCCGGGCTGCGTTGGCTGTTTGTGTGCGATTAGTTAAAGCGTTCCTCTGTTCCCGTATTGCCTGTCTTTAAAGTCTGAATAGCTTCAGGTTCAATTTTTATTTTGTTGTTTCTTGGGAGGTGCCAGAAGGCTTCTTAGTGCTGGGTTGGACAGTTCATTTCCCAACGCGTAGAAGATGACCTGTGATGAATGAAATGCAGAGTTATTGAAAAGCATGTTCAGATTTATGGCGGCTTTGGTTACTTTATCATCAACATATGCTACAAGCACACCCATTATAGAATCTTCTGCTGGGAAGGAGGGGTTTCAGAGTCAGGAAAGCTCGGTCCTTCTGATTGGGCCTCACCTGTCTGGGCAGGTTTGTCTACATTCCGGTCTCAGGGTTGAAGAATTGCCTTCAGGAGTTCATTCCAGGGTACTCTCACTTGGATGGTCAGGCAGTTCCACCTCATGTCTAATTGCAGTCTTCCCTGCTTTAGGTGCAGCCCATTTTCTCTACCCGGAACCCTGGGATCTCTTAACTTCCCTCCTCTCAAGTCTCTCCTAGTGCCGAGGAGAAAAGCAACCACGAATATCCTGTGATTCTAGGATTGTAAATCCTGTACTTGAAGTGGTAATCACTAACCCAGAAGTGGTTCTAATCTCATGCCCCCAGCCCCAGAAGGAGTTGTGCATACCTTCTCCACGCACCTGAAGGATGGGGGTCCTCACGGGCCACTGTCCTGGCATCCCCCGGTGCACCTGGCTGGCAGGTGTGTGGTCTTGTCCCCCAGCCCAACGTCATGTCTTGGTTCTGGTCCCCCACAGGGCTCCTGTCCTTGCCCACTTTCCCCTCTGGATCAAATCCTGGAAGCTGATTCCTCCGCACCTTCATCCTCTTGTCTGCTCCTTTGAGGCCCGACCCCAACTCACTGACTCAGTTGGGAGCTTGCTCTTTCCTTCCAGAAACAGGGAGCTGTGGTGAAAACATATATATATCTATATCTATCTATCTATCTATCTATCTATCTATCTATCTATCTATATCTATATCTATATCTATATATATATATACATTGATATATATATATATTATTGATTTAATAGAGGAAGGGAGAGGGAGATAGAAACATCAATGATGAGAGAATCATGGATCGGCCGCCCCCTGCACGCCCCCCACCGGGGATCGAGCCGCAACCCGGGCATGTGCCCTTGACCGGAATCGAACCTGGGACCCTTGAGTCCACAGGCCAATGCTCTATCCACCGAGCCAAACCAGCTAGGGCTGAAAACACTTCTTGTGGGGAGCATTCTGCCTGAACCTCGAAAATGGCTTGATCTAGAAGAGATGCTGGTTCCTCCGGGAAGCAAAGAGGCGCCTGGGGACCATGACCGCCTCCTTAGCGCTATGCCTGGCGCCAGAAGTTTGAATCTGAGCCTGCAACGAAGCTGCTCTTAGGTCTCAATCTGGGTAACCAACTCCTCAGGTGGGGAGGGCCCTGTGCGGCCCATCCCCTGCACCTGGCAGCACGCTATAGCAGCTCATTGGCCTGAAGGGAACTTGGGGATGGGCAGCATGAACTTGACTTTTTCTCAAAGGTAACTCGCATTACCCACAAGGCCTCGGACACTTGTAAATCCTGGAGTCTCAGAAAAAAAGGTCTGACCTGTAAAGAAACATCCAAGATAAATTACAAGAGGCATTCTGTTAAGTTCATGGTCACAGGGAATTTAATCGACAGCTAAGGGTTACTGCATAGGCGCTAAATAGCCCTTGAATATGTATTTTCTTGACGTGTTTTTATTAGAACCTTTACAAAAATGGATTGCTAAGATGTTTTAGTAGAGGAGTTAATTTTCTTGAACATTCCCAAGTAGATTGAGTGATGTTAATCTGTTTGTATTGCTTATGTCTGAAAACCAACTTTCTGGACCCGAGGCAATAATGGAGGCAGCTACCGGGGCTGTTTCCGTTCAGCAGTCACTGCCCTCATATTGGAGAGGCACAGCAAAGGCCCTGAGGTCAGCTAGCCTGAAATCTGACCCCGGCATGTCCTTCACGGGCTGTACGGCTTTCAGAAAACCATCCGCTGTGTCCCTCCCTCTCCCTTCCGTCTCCCTTTCCACCTCCCCTTCATCTTCCCTCTATCTGTTTTCCTTCTTTCTTCCATCTCCCCTCCATCTCCCTTCCAGGCCTTTGCATGTGCTGTTTACGGGCCGGGGATGCCCCTCAACCCGCCCTTCACGGGGCTAATACTCGTCAGATGCAGCTTCCCTGCCACGTCCCAGAAGGCTTTCCTGGGCTTCAGTTCCATATCCTCTCTCAGCCCCCTGGACTTTTCCCTGGAAGCACTGTCAACCGCATCAACATGTTTATTAAGTAGTTATTTGTAAAGTTATCTGTAATGTGCTTCTTCCCATGGGTTATGATCTCCAGGAGTGGAGGGTGGGGTGGGGGAGGGGGTCATGCCCATTTTGCTTACTGCTGTGTTCCTGGTGCTGCTGTGTGCCTGGTATTCATACGCAGTGCTGGATGAATACATGATGTACAATTCTCTAAGCCTCAGTTTCTTCATCCAAAAAATGGGCCTACGAGTCCCTTTCTTTTAACTGGGAACAGATAAACTTGACAAACATTAGTTTCTTTTCTATTCTCACTTCTTGCAAAAAACTCAAAAGAAATAAATGGTCTTTTGAGTTGTTAGCCTGGAAAACCCACAACTCCAGGGAGCAAACACAAAGTTGGGATTGTGAGCCTGGAATGGTCGGGGTGTCCCTGGTTTCTGCCACAGGGAGACGAATAGACGACTCTCTCAGGTCCTGAGGTGAAGGAGTGCTTTCTCGTGGGGATGAGGGAGCTGGTTTCGCCTGTGTGTGCGGAGCCCAGGGCTGGGCTGCGGAATCCACGGGGAATTGTGGGGACTCCATTCTGCCCTGGGAGTGGCCTTTGAGGTGGAAAATGCTGGCAAGACTTCCTGGCGAGTCAGGGGAGACTTCCTGGCAGAAGTGATATCGAAGTTCAGGCCTGCAGGGTTGGTCAGGTTAGCTCGGCAAATGAGAGACTAAGTGGGTATTCCAGGCCTGGAGGTGAGACGGCATGGCCTGTCTGAGGAAGGAAGAAGTTCAGAGTGGCGGGCGGGTCCTCTGATGAAGGTGGAAGGAGTCAGCAGGGGCCAGGGCAAGAGCAGGAGGTGGAGGCCACCTAACATGTCAGGAATGCCCTGAAGGAGACGAAGCTTGTGGGATGCTGTGTGTGCGTGTGTGCATATATGTACGTGTATGTGTGTGTGAGGGAGCAGTTGGGGGGGCAGCACTCTCGGCCTCCAGCCAGGAACCATGCACACAGATGCCCCGCCGGCATCCCCACAGATACAGACATCCCGGCACTGGAGTGTCAGGAGCCCGCCGGGGCAGGAGCAGCTGCTTCTAAATCAAGGCCAAGGGCAGCCGAGGGGCGGGGTCGGGTTTGGTGGCTCTGCCCTATGGGCTAACGTGGGGGCTGGGGCTGGGGCTGAAGGGGGCTCTCCGTGAAGGATTCTGGGCCAGAATGAGTCCGGCTGGTTTGGAGAAGTTTATTTTGGAAGCTGGAATGATGCAAAATTAAGTGGGGAGGAAAAAATAGATGAGGCGGCGGTGAGGGTCTGTCTGTGGCTGGCGGGGTTGAGCGTGTCCAGCTAGAAGAGCGTTGTTGGGTAAACAGATGGGGGAGGCAGTTTTCTGCATGTCCGCTATAAATACCCCTCGGCCCGGCCGCCCTGCTGGGGTTTCCTGGCATCGTGGGCGTGGAGATCAAGGTGCAGACACGGGGCACTTCCGGGAGCAGCCGAGGGTGGCCGGGGCACTGCTCAGATCCCAGCCTCCCGGGGGGTGGAGTGGGGACTGAGGTCTGAGGCTGAGGCCCTGGGCAGGGGCGGGAGGTGTTCCTTCACTCACTGGCTGGGGACCTCAGGAGAGTCTCATGACCTCTGTGAGCCTCAGTTCCTCACCTGTAAGGTGGGGATGACAAGAGGCAAGGGAAGTGTCACTCCTGGCACTGTAGATGCTCACACGGTGGACACTCAGGAAATGCTCTCTCCCAGGGTCAAATATAGGTTCTGGCAGAGCTGGGGAAGTTCTCTCTTTTCTTTGAGTCTCGATGTCCTCATAGAAAATCTGGGGGCAAGCCTGGATCCCCCAGGGATCTCTGAGCGCTCTCCCTCGTCTCTACAATATCAGAGCACTTAGCAACGATGATAACAGCCATGCCCACTGCTGGCCTGTGATGATCCAGGGATTCTGCAAACAAGGTTATCTAAGTTCATTGTTAGCTCAGTTTATTTACCCAACCTCCCCATTTTACAGATAGAGAAACTGAGACTCAGCGAGAAGGAGCTGCCTGAAGGAACAGATCTGGGATCCAGAAGATCCTTCCTTCAGTCAATATGCAGTCAGGGGAGATCAGCCATGTGCCAGGTCCTGAGTCGTTGGAAATTTAGCGAGTCCCTACATCGAGGGAGCTCACAGCCTGGTGGGGGGGGGGGGGGGGAATGGGCTGTCAATCAGTGCGGGAGGGACACACAGACGGACATCTCGCATGGAGCATGGCTTGGGGCCTTCTGTTCTTCTGCACCGTTAGTGGACGTATTTGGGTCCCTCCCTGACCGAGGGATTTTGTCACTCATACACTCACAGTGCTGGCCCCTGGTTGGCAGGTTCCTGCTGAAATGAATCAAGAACAAGGCAATTCAGTTCATGAAAACATCGCCTAAGCACTACTCTGGGCAGGACTCGTGCTGGCCTCTGGGGATCCAGGGCTGATTGGGATGGCTGGGGAGAAGGGGATGAAAGCACCTCCTGTACACATCTATATGCCAGGCCGTGATGGAAGACACAGTCCCACATCTTCCCAGAACCCAGCGAACTACACAGGGTAGTTATCATTGCCCCCATTTCACAGGTTAGGGAACTGAGGTTCAGTGAGGTGAAATGACTTGCCCAAGGACACTCACTGGGACCTACGTGGTGGGGCAAGGCCTGGAACATGCCTGACTTCAAACCTAGTGCTTCCCCTACATATGGGCCTGACCCAGTGGGAGAGGCCCTAAAGGCCCCCAGCAACCCCTGAGGCCCACGGTTGTATGTCAAGCTTGGCAGTCAAGCTGTGGCCAGGGGAAAGGCCAGCACTGTACCATTGTCCCCAGGTCCCATTCTGAAGGTGCCTGCCTGCAGTGTGAGGGTCAAAGGGACTCATACAGACCCTCTGGAGACTCAGCTCTGCCTTTTACAAAAGCTGGGCCACGGGACCCGCTCCCTCTCTCTGAGCCTCACTGTCTCTCTGTAAATGACAACTTCCAAGGAGCATTTCAGCGTGGACTCCCCGCCCCGTATTTCTCCTGAGGGTGGCCAGTCCTTGGGCCCAGGGGGGCACAGTTGGAAGCAAGCGCCTGTCTCCAACAGGACCAGGACAGGGAGACTTAGGCTCATGGTTGGTCCTGAAGTCAACACCCACAGCACAGGGCCCGGAGCCGAGGCGTGAACTGGCCTCTGGGATCCCTGAGTTGAGGAGATGGGCCAGGGCCCTTATTCTCTGTTTTCCCTTCCGACCCAATCCTGGTCTCACTGACTCAGGGCACAGAGCTCCCAGGCAGCTGGAGTGGGGGCACGTGGCAGCATCAGGGCTGTTCAAAAGTGTCGGGGTTCTCCTCATTCCAGATCTGTGGTAGGAGTGCCCTGCCCACTCCTTGAATTTAGAGGTGGCTATGTGAGTGGCTTTGGCCAATGACATGTGACAGCAGCCAGCGACTAGCAAGATGGCGGTGGCCTGGGTCCTGAGTGAGGACTCCATGGAGCAGAGCCCCCGCCAACTCACAAGCATGTGCTGTGAACAAGAACAAGAACTAACCCTTTGCTGCCGAGGACACCGAGGTGTGGGGTTGTCTGGTACTGTGACATAACCCCGGGTATCCCGACTGATAGGTTTGGGGATGGGGTGGTGGGGAAATGGGCCAGCATGAGACTGCAGCCTGAGGATTAACAAATCATTCTTCCTCCCTCCTTTTATCTTTTCAAAGATTTATCCATCCATCCATCCATCCATCCATCCATTCATCCATCCATTCATCCACCCATCCACCCATCCATCCACCCATTCAACCACCCATCCATCCGTCCATCCACCCATCCATCCATCTATCCAAGGAACCCAGGTCACTTGACCATGAAGACCACCCTCCTCTGTGGTGCCAGGATGCCTCTTTGGAGAAGACACGCCCTTCTCTCTGCCTGCCTGAATCCCCTCTGTCCACAGGTCCTGCCCAGCCCTCCCTCCTCCAGGAAGCCTTCCCTGACCAGCTCCCGGCCTCACCAGGGTGTCCAGGAGGCTAGAGAGGCTCACAGAGCCCTGATCACCACCGCTGGCCCGAAAGTGTGTTGACTGAATTGTAGTCAAAAGGCACAACTGGCCCAGCTGGTGTGACTCAGTGGTTGAGGGTTGACTTATGAACCAGGAGGTCATGGTGTGATTCCTGGTCAAGGACACATGCCCAGGTTGCGGACTTGATCCCAACAGGGGGTGTGCAGGAGGCAGCTGATCAATGATTCTCTCTCATCATTGATGTTTCTATCTCTCTCTCCCTCTTCCTTCCTCTCTGAAATCAATTAAAAAAAATATATGTATGTATATATATGTATATAAAGGCACAAATGCACTTTTCCGGAGAGCGCTGAAGTGTCACGGAAATTTGCCAGCAGTGGTCCCAAGACACTGACTTCTCCAAATGGCCCCAAGTTCACATATCTGGGGACCCTTGTCCTTGGAAGGCCACATGTGTCCGTTTCGGGCTTGGCAAAAGTGATCACCCTAGAAATGCGCTCCCAGCATCCCAGCCCCACTCTTGGCTCCTCCGGGGTTCAGAGCAGCTGTAGGGTCTACCTTGAAACCCGGTTCTTACTTTGAAAAAAGGAGGAGGAGCCTTAATGTAGGGAACATTCCGTTTTAGTGAAATTGTTAAGTGTTGGTTGGTTAGGGGAGCCACTTGGGCCTCTGCTGTTTCCTCTGGGGTCTCCCCCGCAGCTGTTGTTGAAGTCCTGAGAGAGCAGAGGCTCCCCTCCGTTTTGGGAGGCCGGGTAGCCTAGTGGTGAATCCTGGGCTTGACTTCCTTTCCATCTCTGTGTGGTCCTTGGGCCTCGGTTTTACATCTGTAGAATGGGAGTTTCCTCGGCTCATAGGGCTGTTGTGAGAATGTGATGGGATAGTGAGTGTGTAAAGTACCATGTATGTAGTAGGTGTGCAATAAGCTGTAGTTACTACCAATGGTGGTAGTACCATGCACTGGACAGTCCCTCACTCACAAATGTGCAGAAATTTGGTGGCAGGAGTGAGGGTGATGTGGGTGATTGTAATTCTGAGCTAAGTCCAGTTTCTCCTGTGGAGGAAGCTTAGACTCTGAGTTAAATGCTGGGACTAGGATCAAAAGCACAACTCAGTGAACATTTATTAGGAGAAAGGAATCATTTCTAAAACTCCTACTGTGTGCCAGGCACTGAAGTGGGCAGAGTAGGTCCATGATTTCTTGGGAGTCTCACATAGGCTCTTTGGGCCCATTCGGCCCATTCTGCAGATGGTGCAAAGGAGGCTCAGGGGCCTAGGTCCTACAGGGCATGAAAGATGGAGATTCCAGCCCCGGTCCCTGTCCGCCCCAACTCCTGTGCTCGTTCTTGCACAGACAGTGCCCAGGCCTCTGTGCTGCTCGCTTTCTCCGGCTGAGGTCCAATGTGACGGCCCGAGCAGCTCTGACGAAGTCTCTGTTCAATCCCACAGGAGACTTGCCTTGCCCTGGGGCGTGGCTTAGCCTGACACCCTGTGGAGTTCGGGCTCAGGTCTGCTCTGGGGCAACTGGGTCAAGGTCCCGGGGGACCCAAAGGCCAAAGGAAGGAGCAGGAAGGTGGGCTAGTGGGCAGCAGGTGGTGGCAGCACCGGGGAGTCAGCAGGTCACTTCCCAACACCTCATCCTTCCTCCCACGGCCCTTCCCTCCCCTCCCAGCTCCTCACCAGTGCCACCACCACCTTCCTTCTGGAGCCCATCTCCCTCCCTCTGGTCAGAGAAGAGAATTAGCCCCAGGGCCCCTGCACTTGATTTAGGCCACAGTCCCCTCTGGTAAGTGTCCCTTCCAGGGACAGGAAGAGAGATTTGCCAAGTGGCAGAGCCAGAACCAAGAACCGGGGCTCCAGACTCCCTGCCCAGGGCCACTTCCTCTGAATAACCACGAGGACGATCCTCTTTCCCAACAAGACGCTAGTTGGCTCCGTGGGAAACTGGGACAGATGACCTGAAGTCAGGACTGTCCAGGAAAATCCGGGACAGAGTCAGCACAACTAAACCACAGAGTCCCTCCTCCCCACTCCCCAGGTCAGGGCCTACACGTAGGGTTTCTCCCAGGAGTGAGACGCGGGGCGATGCTCACCCCACAGCCCCCATCCTCGTGGTGGAGTTTCAGGCACAGTGGCACCTGGGCAGGGTGGAGACTTGGGAGCGAGGGGACGTCCCTGACTTCCCCGCTTCCTCCTCCATGACGGCCTTCGGGAGGGCTGCCCAGAGCCCTGCGCCAGGCCCTCAGAAGACTTTCGGTGCCTTCCTGTTGCGGTTTTGACTTGGGAGAAGTGCTCCGGCCTTGAACTCATCGAGGGCCGGCCCCATGTGAAGCTCGAAGTTTGTTCAGCCGTTTTGGGCTCCTGGTGGCAGGGAGCTCGGCCCTAAGCAAAGTCCAAACTGACCGCAGGTTTCCAGGGCGACTCCGGAGCGGCGGGCCTATTTATATGTGGCGGGCGTTCTATCCCCACTTCCCTCCAGGCTCAGTTTGCGAAGGTTTTTCTCCAGCGGGAGGAAGCCTGGCCTTCCCTCCACCATCACTTTCGCTTTTCCTGGCCCCTCAGAATCAGGAGGCCGACCAGACGGAGAGAGGCGGCAGCACACAGCGGTCAGGGTGTGGACGCAGGCAGACCTGCCTTGGAATCCTGTAGGTCTCAGCTCAGATGCCGCCTCCTCCAAGAAGCCTTCCCTGACCACCCCTTCTCTGCTTTAGTCTCCTAACAGTATTGACCACTGTCGGAGCTATTTTGTCATAGATTTGTTGGTCTGACTGTCTCCCCACGTCAGCTCTGAGGTCAGGGGTTGTATCTGTTCACAGATGCATCCTCAGTGCCTGAAACGGTGTCAGGCACACAGTAGGTGCTCAGCAAAAGCTTGCTGAGTAAGTGCCTGAGTGGGGTGTATCCCCTCCAACAGTGGGACGCAAACGTCAAGGCGCATCAGAGCCCCGGGGCGCTTGTTAACCGTGCTGACTTGGGGCCCCAACCCAGGGATGGATCTGATTTGGTGGGTGTGGGGTGGGCAGGGATCTGCGGCTGGTCAGGAAACACTGGGAAACATCCAGGGGGCCCAGAGCGTGGCGGAACTGGTGCTTAGCCATGGGCGCGGCTCCCTGAACACCCTTCCTTGAAGGCCTTGGGAGGGGGCTGTGCAGCAGGAGGGGGTGTAGGGGCTCAGTTGAGGGTGCCAGAAGGTGGACCCCCAAGAGAAGCCAGGCTGACCCCTGCACAGGCATTTGTGTCACAGATCCTACTTTCCTCGAATTCTTTGTTTAAATTCTTCTGTTCTCTCTGTCCCCAGAGCAGGGATTCAGTCATTTCCTAACTGCCCTTAGACCTAGGCCCCGACCTTGACCCTGGACACTGTCTGGTCCTCTTTTGCCTGCACTCCATCTCCCAGGGTGATGTGCCCACCCACATCCCCCCCGTAGACCACGCTGTAGACGCTGGAACGCCCAGAGGCCCGATCCCGCTTCCAGGGTCCCTGTGGGTTCTTCTCCGGGCCATTCTGCATGCCAGGTGTGAGCACCGCTAGGCCGAGGTGGCCGTGGGCAGAGTTTGCACGTGTGGGCTGGGGTATCCACACACGGAGCCCAGGGGGAAAAGGAGGGGGACCGGCTTAGGCTGGAGCCGTCAGACGTGCTCTGTGCCTGTGCCTGGCTCGCCCTCTCCCTACTTCTCCCCTGGTTCCTCCGCTTCGAGCCTGCGCCCTCCTTAGAAAGCAAGCGAGGGAAGGGGTGGAAGAAGAATGTAAATGTGTCATTTCCTTGCCACGTATGTTCATCATTTATTTAGGGCCTGCTGGCCCGTCCAGAACTTCCTTAGTTTCCGTGTTTAATCCTCACCGTGTCCAGGGGGTTAGGTCATGTTTTCCCCGTCTTATGACACTCAGAGAGGTGAGGTGACTCGTCCGAGGCCACACAGCCAGTGGAACTTCCTCAATCACCGACTTTAAGACCAGTGCTCACAGGTTGGGGGGACCCATGTTTAGGAAACAGTGGAACTCTGGGGGATTGGGTGGGTGTGCATGCTGATGAAGGCCTGTGTCTAGAGGGGTGATGGGGCTCCAAAGGGTCCCGAAGAGGTGAGGACAGGTCCCAGTCACTCGGCAGGACTAGGGCCACCAGGGTGTCAGCAGTGTTGAGGGACAACTTGGGAGCTCTTCAGACCCCAAAGCCACCATCGGACCTCCCAGAGCCTCGCTACATAACCACCAGTCACGTTAATACAGGGTTTTGGTTACATAAATGCAGCATCAGCTCAAACCCTGTGGCTCCCTTCCAACCGGGTGACTAAGAGAAGGTGGTCCCCAAAGGCAGGAGTTACCACTGGGCGAGGCAGAGCTCTCCCAGGCCCGTGGCCCCCCAGGAAAGGGCTGAGTCCTCTTGTGCCCTCAGTGTCCCCTCACGACGCCCGAGCCCCTGGCCAGGGCTCCTCAGCCGCTCAGTGCTGAGTCATGTGCCAGGCACTATGCTGATTTCATGGTCATACAGCCCATGGGGTGGTTACAGTGACTATCCTCATGTTGCACATGGAGAAACTGAGGCTCAGAGAGGCAAAGTGTTCTGCTAGAGGTCACGGAGCTGCAAGTGGAGAGGGGGAGTTGGACCCAGGTCTCTCTGACTCCAGAGCCCAAGGGTGGTCCTCCACCATCGGCCTGGTGTTTGCTGAAGCCGTGGGCAGTGGGTCGGAGGAGCAGAAGGAGGTGAGTGCTCATTCCTCATCCCTTGGCCCCCAGGGAGACCAGAAGCCGAGTGTGTGGCATGCTGGGGCTGTGAGGAGCTGGGTGGACGGGGAGCAGTGGAGGGGGGTGATGGCATGGAGGGGTAGGAAACCCAGCCTGGCCATGCCAACCCCTAGCAGGAAACACGCTTGCTTATTCGGCCAGGCTGTGGGCAGAGGACAGCTGTGTGGGGTGCCCACTGCCACAAACCGGAGGTGGTTTCTAAGGGCAGAGGGTAAACAGTTGCCTTGGCTACTTGGGTATGCACCTGGGTGATGGGTCAGCTCTGGAATATTCCAGAAAGTGAAGGAGGGGCCCCAGAAGGGCCTGCTGGCACAGAAGCCAGCCCCTCTTGCCCAGGGAGGGGTCCTGGAGTTGGGACATCAGGGAGGCTCTGCTCTGACCAAGCTGGCAGCCCTCACGTGACGGGCGAGAAAGAGGACACGGCGTTTCTGAAGAATCTTGACTCCTTTCTGATCCCATACTGGGGCTGCCCACTTTCCATTCCATGTGTTCATCCAGCAGGAGGTCATGGAGCAGGCTCTGAGCTAGGCCTGGGGTGCAGCATCGAAGAAGTCAAACTCAGAGTTACCTCCACGGAGTTGCAGTCAAGAAGGGTTGTACTGGTCTCCTCTCCTCTGGAGTTTGCAAGTGAAACAGCTTAAGCAAAGCAAAACATGGTGGTGGTGGTGGTGGTGGTGGGGAGGGCGGGTATCGCCATTGGGAAGATGTTCAGACACCACTGACTCCAGGCAAAGGCATATGTTCAGGCTCAGCTGCTCTCTCTCTGTCTCTTGGTTCTACGTTCTCTGTCCGAGGGCTTCATTCTCATTTGTGCATTCTCCATGGGGCACAGAGGATGCCTGCCCCATCCCATGTCCCTGCAGCTCCCCCTCCTCTATTAGCATCTTCATCTGGACCCACCTCTGAGGCCATTAGGTGTGTGTGTGTGTGTGTGTGTGTGTGTGTGTGTGTGTGTGTGTGTGTAGTTGGGGGAGGAGGAGGCAGGGAGAGGCAAAAATAGTGTGTCCATGACTGAGAAGACAGATATCCAAAGACCGATTCAACCAATACTTATGTAATTGTAACTGATTGGTGCAACGAAGGAGAAGTACAAGGTGAGATCAATAAGTGGAAGAATCTGATCTAGTCTGAGAGATCAAAAAAGGCTTCCCCAAAGTGGCCTTTGAAGAGAGATGTGAGGCAAAAGCAGGAGTTAACAGGCTTAGGATGGGGAAGAGTGTTAACGGCAGAGGGAACAGGGTAGCCATGAATTTGGGTGCAGAGAGCCCTAGGCAGAGGGCCAGAGGTCAATAGGCGGGGTGACAGGGTCAGCTCCCATGGGCTTCTCTGTGGGTAACAGAATGTTGGAGTCTCCTTGAGAGCAAAAGGAGGCCATTGGAGAGTTGTGACTGGGGGTGGCGTCATTGAATATATATTCTATAAAGATCTTTCTGGCGACACTATGGAGAATGATTGAAGGGGCTAGTAGGCATCGGGAGATCAGTTGGTTGGCTACAGTGGTAGTCCAGGCAGGAGATGATGGTGGTTTGGATGAGGGAAGTGACATAGGTGACACACACACACACACACACACACACAGAGAGAGAGAGAGAGAGAGAGAGAGAGAGAGAGAGAGAGAGATACATTTGAAATATATTTTGGAGATAAAATGGATGAATTTGGTACCCGATTGGATGGGGACGGGGTGGGAAGAGATAAACGATCCAAGGATGGCTTCGAGCCATCCTTCTGGATTGCACAGCAACCTACATAGTGGGGGTTATTGGCTCTCAGTTAACAGCTTTGGAAACTGAGGCTCAGAGACAGGACTGGCCCAAGGTCACACAGCATGTGAGTGGCCGAGCCTGGATTCAAACTCGGGTTTACGCGTCTTCGTAACCCATGCCCTTTTCTGCTACAGTTTTCTCTCTGCCTTTATCTCCTCCATGAAGATTTTGAGAAATGAGCGGCAGGTTGAGAGAGGCTTTGGGAACCCAGCTCCCTGCTGAGGGGACACCCACAATGTGGGTGAGGGTCCTAGAAAGCCCACAGCTCGGAGCCCTAGTCAGGGGGCTGGTTAGAGAGAAGCTGAGGGAGGGTGACGCGGGAAGGACACCAGCCTTTTCCACCCCTAACGGCCAGGATATGGAAAGCAGTGTGGGTCAGAGTCTCAGGACAAGCAAGGACTCTGGAGTCAGGCCTGGAGATTGATTTCTGGCTCCGTGACCTCTGAACTCTGTCTCTAAGCCTCAGTTTCCTTGCTTGTAAAACGTCTACAATTCCTAACTTGCAGGGTGATGAAGCTTTGGCACGGAGAAGGGGCTGTACATGGCCGCTATTAAAATTCTCTTAACGCTAACGTGGGGTTTTGAGTAATACCGAGAGCGTGGAGCAGGTTTCCCTGTTTGGGATTCTGGGGTGGGAATTCTGAGAGGTGGGAATTCTGCAAACACCAATCCCCAGAGCACGTGGGGAAGTGGTTGGCACTGGTGCCAGTCAGGACACCTTGACTTTGAACCTTAGTCTCCACGGCTCAGCAAAGCTTCTTTCCCCAGGAAGTCTTCTCGACCCTCCCATCCACAGTGCACCTCCCCGCCTCCAGGCCTTGAATTCTCCGTGGACCTGTGCTTCTCATGGCTGTCTGCTCGATCATCTGACCTTCACAGCTCCCAGAGAGGGAGACCAGGTAGAGTTGCCCAAACAGCTGAGTGACCTGGAGTGACTTCACCTCACTGTCCCTCTGTTAACTCGGGGATCCAGAGCACGTTTAAGAATTCAACGAGGCCCAGACAGTGTGTCTCAGTGGTTGAGTTTCAACCTATGAACCAGGAGGTCACCATTCAATTCCCGGTCAGGGCATATGCCCAGGTTTCGAGCTCAATCCCCAGTGTGGGGCATGCAGGAAGTAGCCGATCGATGATTCTCTCTCATCATTGATGTTTTTTATCTCTCCCTCTCCCTTCCTCTCTGAAATAATATATATATATATATATATATATATATATATATATATATATATATATATTTTTATTGATTTTAGAGAGGAAGGGAGAGGGAGAGAAAGATAGAAACATCAATGATGAGAGAGAATCATTGATTGGCTGCCTCCTGCACGCCCCCCCTCTCCCACTGGGGATCGAGCCCACAACACAGGCATGTGCCCTTGGCCAGAATCGAACCTGGGACCCTTCAGTCCACAGGCTGACGCTCTATCCATTGAGCCAAACCAGCTAGGGCATAAAAATATATTTAAAAAATATATATTTTAAAAAGAATTCAATGAGATAATGGATGTGAAGTGCCCAATACAGGAGTAAATAGTCTTTCCCGCTAGGTCGTCATTATAGGTGTGTGGCTGCCTTCCTTCTAGGCCATGAGCCTCACAGAAGGGAGAAATTTTACCTCAATGACCTCCGAGTACTCAGAGCCTGATAGGATGCCTGACACATAGTAGGTACTCAGTTAAAGCCTGTTGAATCACCCGGCTGTCTTTCTTGGTGTCCCCAGCAGTGCTTTGCACACAATTGAGAGGCAGGTGAGGCAGAGATTAGGAGAATGGATTTTGGAATCAGCTAGATTTTAGGTTCATATCTTGCCTCTGACTCATGACAGCTTTGATGCTTCAAGTCACTTCATTTAACCTGTTTGCTTCTCCGAAAAATAAGATTAAAAGGCCACCTCCCAGGGTTCTGTGATGATTTGTTAAATCACATTAACTCATGCATGTGAACTGCTTAATGCAGCTCATCATGGGAGCTGCAATGATAATTCATCAACTGACTCCAGGGTAAGCGGCTGCCCAATGCAGTGGGCCTGTGTGGGTGGCTTTCTCAGTATCCCCCTGCCCTCCCCGATGGCCTTGATTTTGGTTTGGGGTGTCATATAGTTCCAGGGCTGACCGCTTCTGATGCTAGGCAGGAGTGGAACTCAGTCAATAAATACATCTCTACCCCTGGCTCAGTGATTGGCTGAGGGTTGGGCATGTGACCCAGACCGGTCACATCAGAGTGAATCTCAGGACTTCTGCTAGCAATTCTGGGACAAAGATGGTTCTCTGATACTCTACTGAGCACAGCGAGGTGATCTTTGTCTTGGGAACTGCTGGCAGGTGTCTTGGAGTTGTAAGGGAAGCCAGTCTTGAAAAAGGTAAGGCGAGGGAAAGAAAGAAACTGGGTCCTGGTTGGCACTGGTAAGCTGCTGGATCAAGCCTTTCCTGATGGACTTCTTTTTTTTTTTAAGTGAGCCAGTAAATTGACTTTATTATTTACGGCTGTTTGAATTGGGTTTTCTGTTCCTAGTAACCAAAATCATTCTTACGGATACAAGCCATACATTTCCCCACCTTGTGTAGCTGTCACTTCCTTTCTGTGGGTGGGGTGACATCGGCTCAGGCCACATTTCCTCCATGAGCACATGGACTCTGTGAGAACCAGCTGACGCTGCTGCCTGTCGGAAACCAGACCACCCAGGAGTCGAAAGATTATGGAAACATAAAGAAAACCAGAGCAGGGGAAAATCCAAGTGAATGCTTCCAGAATAACTAAAAAGGAAAAAAAAAAAAAAAGTGGTGGCAACTCTCACAGCAAAATAATTGACCGCCACGCTCCTGATTGAAGAGGGTGCACCTTGACCTGGAGGGTGTGTCATCTCTGTAGGGAATATTCGCTGCTTCGGACTGCCAGCACCCACTCCCCGGCAGGCCAGCACTCTGGTTTCCCGCCCTGGAAAGACCTCAGGGGTCCCACCTTCCCTAGCCAGAGGTAGGCAAACATCCTTCCATCCCGGAGTCGGGATCTTACCATACTATTCCGGCTGTGAACCCAATATTGTATCTTCCGCTCTCTAACCTCGGCAATGTCCTTGGTTCCCCGGCCTGGTTGCTCCAGCCCCCGATGGCCCCTGTGAGCTCCCAGTGGCTAGCAAGGGCCATTTCTGTTGCTTGCAACCAGGGTCCTCAAGGATACACTTTCTGAAGGGGCTGTGACAAGGTGGGAGAGGCGTCTGTCACTTGTTGAGAGCTCATCACACGGAGGCTGGGTGATTTCCCACCAGGTTCTGACGATGCACTTGATGAGTCCATTCCTGGGAAGGCAGACTGGGTAACTGTGAAGGGGCCTCAAAGTCATAGTGCATTGTCAGGCATCAGACAGTGTCTGCAGGCGAGATACATACATATATAATGACGCCACAGTGACGCATAGAATATAAAGCAGTTTCACGGGATTCCTAAATTCACATTTATTTCTTTATTTGTTAATCCTCACCGGAGGATATTTTTTCCATTGATTTTGGACACTCCCTCCCAGCCCTGCTCGGGTGCGTGTGGGAGGCAACCAGACAATGTGTCTCACATCGATGTTTCTCTCTCTGTCTCTCTCCCTCCCTCCACCCCCTTCCTTGTGTATCTGAACTTCATAGTTAACTGAGTGTTCTGTGCTTCTTCAGGCAACCCCACCCCGGACTTCCTCCGAGGTCGCCCTGGACAGGTTTGTTCCCGATGAGGAGAAGGAGGCGGGCACGGTGCATGCGAGCTGACACACTGGATGGAGTGGGAGCCTGGAGATGTGAGAGGTGACTGAGGAGGAGCTGAAGAAGGGGAGAGGGAAGCGAGCAGAGGGGAGTGGAGTCTCTGAGGGTGCCCACATGGGGACCCTGAGGCCCCCCAGGAAAGTGTATGGCAGTCACTGTGCCTGCAGTGGCCACAACCGCCTTGAAGAGGAAGCTCTCTCGTCCCCCCACCCACCTGCTCAAGGGGTCCATGTTTGCATCTCATAATCCCCTCCCCCTGAAGTTCAGATACACTTGGTATAAGTATGTCCCAAATGTTGCACGAGACATACACTAAAACACGAGTCATTATTTATCTGAACTTCACATTGAACTAGAACTCCTATATTTTTATTTGATAAATCTGGCAGCTCTAAAATGAGTCCCCTCCGTGAGGTGGGCACCAATGGGAAGCACTGGCCCAGCTATAGTTGAGGGGGTAAGGATGGGCTCCTGACCCACGGGCAGCCAATGCAGGGCCAGACGTTACTGTGACTCAGTGGGAAGACTTGAAGTGGCCTCGTCAGATCCCACGTCTGAGCTTAGAGATGCAGAGGGCAAGGCAGCCGGCAGCTGAACGGAAGCCCAGCGGAGAGGTGGAGAGAGGCTGAGAGGCCAGGAGGGGCATGGGCAAAGTGGGGTGGTGGTGGTGGTGATGGTGGAGGAGGCTGTGCCAGTTCAGAGGCTGTGAGGTCAAGAAGCTAACCTAGGTCATTCTTTAGAAACTTCTAGTCTCATGGGAAGCAGACCCGAAGGAATGAATACTGTCCTGGTGTGAGGACAGGGAGAGACATACTATCCTCTGGGACACGGAGGAGGCAGACACCAGCTCTGCCTGGCAGGTTGAGGAGGGCTTCTTGAGGTGAGAGGGAGTTGGATTAGAGATGAGGACTTGGAAATGGGCTGTCTTGAGGTGCCATGAAGATGAAGCTGGCCAAGGAAAGGGGAGAGCCTGCTGGGCACATGAATGAGCTATGTTGGTCAGACGTGAAAGAGATCCTGTGGCTTTCTGGGGCTGGAGTCTATTTCCCACCTTTTTTTTTTTTTTTAAATCCTCACCCCAGGATATTTTTTCACGATTTTTAGAAAGAGTGGAAGAGAGGGAAAGAGAGAGAAACATCAATGTGAGAGAAACACATCGATTGGTTGCCTCCTGCATGAGCCCTGACCAGGCCCCTGGCTGGCGAGAAGTCTGCAATCAAGGTATGTGCCCTTGATCGGAATCAAACCCAGGACTCTTTGGTCCACAGGCTGATGATCTATCCACTGAGCCAAACCGGTGAGGGTGACTATTTCCCACTTTGAAAAGGGCAGGGACCCAATAGTGTTCTCTAATTAAACCGCAGTGAAATGATGAAGAGCTAACGTTACCATGGCCAACTGGCAAGTCCACAGTCTGGCTAAAGCAGCCACCCACTAGCACCGCCCGGGGCACTTCTACAGCACAGGGTCCCTGCCCACCTCTGGAGAACCTGAGTTAGTTGGTCTAGAGTGGGGCCCAGGCAGCAAAATACTGCAATAGCTGCCCAGGTGACTCTAATCTGATGCTAAGGTACAGCCGAGGCCGGAACCACTGGTTCGAAAGGAACGCCACTTGGTGCCTTGCAAGAATGTCTTCCCAAATCTTTTGATTTTTCAAGGAAAGACAGAAACCTGGGTTGTTTTTTTTTCTGTGAAACCCCCTTATTTTGAGACATTGGCTGAACTTTTAAAAAAAGGCAAAATTGGGGAGTACTTACTTTGGGCTGTTAAGGTCCTTGTCCTCACAACTCGATGAGGTATTTATGTCTATTTTGCAGGTGAGGAAGCGGAGGCTCTGTAACTCACCTCTAGCTAGAAAGTGCCAGACCAAGAAGCATACCCATAGAGTCTGGCTCCACAGCACCCGTCTGCAGCCTGGATCTGGCCCAGGGCCCAGCGTTGGTGACCCCTGGCAGGTGAGTAAGAGGAGGAGGGGCCTGGGGCTGAGTCCTGGCCCTGGTGAAAAAGAAGGAAGGAGTGGGCAGGGGGTGGGCAAGCTGCGTCAGACGCTCATTGAATGAATGGAAGAATGGAGCCCTTTGCCATCTGTCATGGCCTCCAGCATCTCTGAAGCCGCACGTGGCCCTGCCCAGGGAGTGGAGCCCCTCGGCTCTGCTTCCGACAAGGCCGAGCATGTTCAGACTTGGGTCTTCACCCAGAGGGTGCTGGCTGGGCCAAGATGCTGAAGATAAACGGGCTCACCTGGTGCTGGGGCCGTTGCCGAGGATGCCGCGAGCTTTGTTTGTTGCCATGACTCAGGGCAGGTCATCGCCTGGCAGCAGCCAGCGCACCTCATGCCGTGGGCTCTAGTCTGGGCCCCGGGAGGTGTCTCTTGTCTGAGGCTGGTGAGACCCACCCAGTGAGCGTTGCTCCTGAAGTCACCTTACAAGGGACTTCTGGCTTCAAGGGTGGGGCTGGGGTCCTTCTGGGTAAGACAAGAGAAGGGATCCAATCAACTGGTGGGACTGAGGGAGAAGAGGAAAGTGGGCATTTTCTGTGTGCCTGCTGTGTGTGCTGCACCAGGCTAGGGGCCTTTTTATCTGACTTCTTAATTTTCACAATTTTGAGGGGTCAGTGTTGTTATCTCCACTTTACAGACGAGGAAGCGGAGGCTCAGAGAGGCGAAGTGACTTGGCCAAGGTTTCATGGCTTGTTAATGGAGCTGTGATTTGAGTCCAGGTTGCTCTCTGGCCATTTATCTCCTCTAGATATGTCCTAAGGCCCGTCCTCAAAACCCACCAAATCCCCCCGACTCCAGACCCCCAGGCCTAACTGTCCTGCCCTAACAGGCCAGGTGCACACAGCTCAGCGGCACATGGACAGGCCACAGGCATCTCGGACGGACCTGATCCCGAGATGAGAAGTAGGCAGAGACACGTGGGCATTTGCACAGATAAATCGCAGAGAGATTTGGGGCTGGCGATTGTTAACACATCAACCAAATGAATCCGTGGCCCCCAGGCCGAGACTCATTTTAATTGAGTTAAAAGTAAGAACCAAGTTATATGTGTTTACCTAGCTAAAAACGCAGTGGTTCTTCTGTTTTCCAGCTCATTTTTGCCTTTATAAAGGTACTTTAAAAAATCACTATTATTGCCTTTTCATCTCCGCTAAGAACTCCCCTTCCTGCCCCTCTGCAGACAGGCTGGCCAGATGGCACAAGCGAAGAGGGCACCAACGTTTGCTTTTATTGTTACGGAGAATCAGAATCCTACTGCAGACCGAGCTGGGCAAGTTCTTTGAAGAGTTGCCTTGGTTGTAATTCCAGTTCTGAGCTGATGGGCCTTGGGCAACTGACTATGGGCTTCCTCCTTGGGCATCAGTTTGCTCATCTGTCAAAGGGGGATAATTTCAAGAGTAGGCAGGAGGATGAAATGACATAGTTCACAGAAAGTGCACTGCGTGTGGCACATAGCAGGTGCTTAGTAATTGTCAACTCCCTCCCCACCATCTCCCTTCTTTGTGCTGGATGCGGGACAGCAGGAGTGTGGGGAGTAGAAAAGCCCACCCCTGGATGCAGAGAACGAGGTTCTGCCCCAGGGTCGGCACTAAATTGACGGGCTTTCTTTGAGTGGGATCTTGACCTCTGGATCTCAATCAATCTCTCATCTGTTCAATGATGACCTTGGACTTGGTGGTCCTGTTCCTGACGCTAAAGTTTCATTCTCTGTGAAAACAAAAAATGTTGCTACTTAGATAGAAGAGTGAAGGCAGCTGCTCTTTGGAAAACCCCGCATACGGCCCTTTTTGGCTACGGAAGGGCAGGATCTCCCCGCCCCACCCTCCACCGGGCCATCACTAGCGAAGGGCATGGATCTGTGTACTGAGGAACGGGAATTTGGGAGTTATCTCTGTCGCTGGAGAGGGGCTTTGGGAGGCTCAGGACGCTGAGCAGAGTGGGGTTGAACAGGGGCTTCCTCAGTAGAGAGGGACTTCGGAACATGGGGCAGCCAGAGCCAGGGAGCAGCTGGAGAAGGGCCTCAGAAGGTTCTGAACAGTAAGTGAAATGCCCACGTTGACGTTGCTGCTGGTTAGGTCCAGAAATCTCTCTCCGTTCCCTAATTTCCAGTCGGGTCTATTGCACACACAGCCTTGTGCTTGGGTCTGGGGCATGAGGCAGTCAGGGGGAGGCTGCCCACAGGAGCAGAGAGGGGCTGGCAGACAGCAGGATGCGGTGGAGACGTGGCTCATGCTAAGAACAGAACTAGGCTGGAAAGAGATTGGAACTGGAAGCTTCCGCAGGAGGTCTCAGAGGTATCAAGAAGGGCATTGGACTTCCGGCGGCATGGGGCCCGGGGTTTGGAACGATTTCACTTTGAAGTGAAGGCCACAGTGAACCTAGAGGACGTGGAGACATTGGGGCCTTGGTTTTGCTTGTACATGTGGACCGGCAGAGCGGACAGGGCATTCCTCGATGGGGGTGGGGTGGGGGGATGGCACGACCCAGGCCTGGAGCTGAGAAACATGAGATTGGAGTGGAGGACTTGTGGATGGCGTTGCTGCCGAGGGCAACGGGTTTGAGTCACAAGGGGCCTGGCCTGGAAGGCAAGAACTTGATTTTTTTTCAAAAATATATTTTATTGATTTTTTACAGAGAGGAAGAGAGGGATAGAGAGTTAGAAACATCGATGAGAGAGAAACATCGATCAGCTGCCTTCTGCACACCCCCTACCGGGGATGTGCCCGCAACCAAGGTACATGCCCTTGACCGGAATCGAACCTGGGACCTTTCAGTCCGCAGGCCGACGCTCTATCCACTGAGCCAAACCGGTTTCGGCTTGATTTTTTTTCTCTACCAGCAATGGGGAGCCATGGCAGACTTCAGAGCAGGAGAGGTAAAAGGAGCAGCAGCGTGTCGTGAGTGCAGGGGAGTGGGATGGACACAGGAAGTAGGAGGGGAATGAGCGGTTGGTGCCGAGGACATTCACCCTAGAGGGTTTGTTGTGGCTGCATCAACACAGGCGGGTTACCAAGGTGGGTGTGAGGCGGCCTTTGTGAAGGAGGGCACCTGTGGGATGGCCCCCGAGGCAGCCTGATTTCACCTGCATCCATCACCAGCTTCCGCCCCGTCTCCACCTTTCCTGTGACTCAGCCCTCCGAGGACTTCACACGGGGCTGGAGGATTCTTGAAGTGTGTCATTTTGGAGGTGACTCAGTGAAAGGGGCAGGGCCAGGGGGAGGGGATTCTCTCACCCCAAGAACTTTGGTGTAATCCCCGAATCTGCATGGGTCACAGCTAAGGTTCAGCCAGCACTCGAGCTGAAACTGAGACCTAGAGAGGGAAGAGACCAGCGCGGGCCTGGGCGGCTGGAGCGCAGGCCTGGGTTCAGTTCAAGTTCAGTCACTCTGTGTGACCCTGTCCCCGCTGAAACCCGAATTCCGAGCCCTCCTTCTCGGTGACCACGTCCCGCCCTCCGTACCTGGTGCAATTTTCCTGAGTACTCCCTCTCCCTCCCCAGGCTCTGTCTGCCCCCAAACCCCCAGTCTCAATCACCCCACCTTCCTCTCTCGCTGCTTGCTCACTTGAGCATCACCAGAGAAAACCATTGCCCAGAGGGTCACGGTCACTGCAGACCCACTGTTTCCAGCCTCAGCCAGGCCCTCAGCACCTCCCTTCAAGCCTTTTTCTTGTTGTCGGTCCTCTCACCAGGCCTTCATCACCTGGCCTGGCCTCCATCACCTGGCCTGGCCTTCATCACCTGGCCTCGCTGCTTCCACCCCTCACACAGACAAGGTGACCTTGCCTGTTACCTCATCATGACTCCCAGGTGGTGGGAACACCTTTGGTTTCCCAGCCCCACCTGCCCACTCTCAGCACAGCATCTTCACCTTCTGTCTTCTGGTCCCCAGGTTGAAGCCTCCTGCCTGGTGCATGGCTGCTCCCTCCACTCTCTTCTGGATCCTGTTCTCTCTCATCTTTGCTGGGACCTCACACCTTCAATAATCCCCATTCTCCTCCAGCCCTTCACCTCTTTTCTCTGGCTCAGCCCTCGTATGTCTGTCTTCACACCTTAAATAATGGATCCCAAACCTCCCTCAAACTGGTGTCTCCTCTCTAGGTACCAAGCTCGTCCCTTGCTGGGGGACTTCCAAGTGTGGTCACCTAACATGCCTTCATTTCCCCCTTCACTGCCATCTCCCCTCCCCCATCATCTTACAGAAGTATCCCAATGACATCATTGCCAAGTTCAATGGTTAACCCTTTACACCTTAGCTAATGCCTCCTACCATTTTCCCTTTCTGGAAAGTTCCTCTTTCTGTGTTAGAGCCTTCCAGTGGCCTCCCCTACAGACATTCTTTCCTAGTTTGTTATTCACAGAACCAAGATCTTCAGGAAAACAGTGTGATCTGCTAAAAGGCCACATTTCCCAATTTCCCTTGCACCTGGGGGTGGCCAGTGAGGTGTAAGGGAAAGTTCTGGGCAGTCTCAGCTAGGAGGCAAATCCGCTTTTGCTTCTTCCTTCTTGCTGTTGGAACATAGTTATGATGGCTAGAGCTGCAACTTCAATCTTATGACCATGAAGTGACCTTGAATGTGGAAATTAGGACTAAGACTAGCAGAGCAAGAGATAAAAGCCGGAGGCTCTAATGATGATGGGCTACCCGCCTCCATACTTCTTTCATGTAGGATAAAACAGAAACTGTACTTTGATTAAGCCATTCATTGGGGTTTTCCATTGCTTGCAGCAAAATCTGATCCTAGATTGTGCAACTTCAGATGATTTCCTGGATTTCCTTCTGTCTCCCAGGGCCCTCCTCCTCTGTCTCCATTTGTGGGTGCTCATTATCCTGCTCCCAAAATATAGGGACCCCCAGGCTTCTTTCCTGGGCCTCCCCTTTTTTCTGTATCCCATATTCCTAAGTAATTTTATTCTTAATCACAATTTAACACCGTAAGCTGGTGACTTCCAATCTGCAGCACAGACCCTCCCAGACCCACAGACTCCAGTATTCAACCAGGATGTCCCACAAAACCCTCGAGCTCAATGGCCGGCAAGTTTTCCCTCAGGCAATTTCCCCTCCCAGCTCAGCTGGTCAATCTTCATCCGCTTAGTTGGCCAAGGTGTACGCCCAGGAGTCATTCTCCTTTTTGCCTTCCCCCCACCTCCCCCCTCACCTCCTCAACTCCTCACATGCAATCATTCGTCAAGATCTAGCCATTTACCATTTCACACCCATTAGGGGTTGATGGCTGTTGTAAAAACAAAACAAAACAAAACAAAACAGAAATAGCAAGTGTTGGCAAAGATGTGGAGAAAACGGACCCTTGTGCCTTGCTGGGTGGGAATGTGAAAGGTGCAGCCACTGTGGAAGGCAGGATGGCGATTCCTCAAAAAGTGAAGCACAGAATCACCACAGGGTCCAGCAATTCCACTTACAAGTATATGCCGCAGAGAACGGAAAGCAGAGTCTCAATGAGGTATTTGTACACCGTGTTCATGGCAGCATTACGCATAACAGCCAAAAGGTGGAAGCAACCCAAATGTCTACCGACAGATGAATGGATAGCACATGTGGTATACCCATACAGTGGACTACTATTCAGCCTTTCGAGGGAGAGTCTGAAACATGCTGCGACAGGGATGAGCCTGGGAGGCATTTCACTAAGCGCAATAAGCCAGCCACAAAGGGACAAGTGGAATTGTAGGGTTCCACTTAAATGAGCTAAGTCCTCACTTCATGTCATCAATAGGTTCTTAGAAAGGGCAGCTTTAAAAGAAATGACTATCACGAGACCAATTTTATCATAGGCTAATTGATCTAAACAGGAGTTAAGTCCCTACAGCATATTTCTGGCCACAGAAACATCACCAAACTTCTAAATAAAGACCCCAGCCCAGCAGGTGTAGCTCATTGGTTGAGCTTTGACCTATGAACCATGAGGTCACGGTTCAATTCCCGGTCACGGCACGTGCCTGGGTTGCGGGCTCGATCCCCAGTGTGGGGCAAGCAGGAGGCAGCTGATCAATGATTCTCTCTCATCATTGATGTTTCTATCTCTCTCTCCCTCTCCCTTCCTTTCTGATATCAATAAAAATATATTAAAAAAATAAAGACCTCAAACACTTCTAATATTAAACATTAAAATAAATGTGAGAATACATCTAAGAAAGATTAAGGAAAACAAGTAAGATCATTATTTGCTAACATTGTTTTCCAGTTCTGGGTGGCTGGGCCTCTCCCTGCAGCTCAGGCCACAAGGTGGGACTCCGCCCTGGACAGGATGTCCTTCCATGTCCTGACACCCCCACACTCACTCAGGCTGACAATTTAGGCACACGAATTCACCTCACATGCACAGCTTTGGGGTGTGGGAGGAAACCGGAGTCCCCGGAGAAAACCCACGCAGACACGGGAGGACAAACCACACAGCGGCCCCAGCCAGGTATCAGGGTTTTTTGTTTTTTTTTCTTTTGTTGTCTCATCAATGTTGTAATGAAATGACTTTGAATGAAACTATGCTATTCAAGGACCTGCTGTAGCTACAGTAATAAAACTCATAGAGACGGGCTGGGACGGGGAGTGGGGAGTTAGCAGTTAAGGGGTGCAGAGTTTCAGTGGTGGAAGACGGAAAAGTTCTAGAGATGGAGGGTGGTGATGGTCGCACAACAGTATGAATATACTTAATGCCACAAAACTGTACACGTAAAATGCTTAAAGTGTAAAGTTTATGTTATATATATTTTACCACAATTAAAAAAAAAGATTTATCAACGTTACTTCCTAAACGGTCTCAAATCCATTGTCTCCTTCGTAGCTTTTGATTCTCAGTGGGACCACTGCTCTGGTGTTTGCCTTCAATATTCCTCTCAGCGCCCACAGCCCAACCCCATCTTAAAGGTGTTGTTTTTTTTTTCTTTTCTTTTTTTCTGCTGCAAAAAGCTTTATTGTTTCATTTGGTCCAATGCATGGGAGAGGGCTCCAGGGTGGTTAAAAGAATGGCTAGTAGTTTTGGGAAGAGGCTCCGGTAAAAGCCAGACGCCAGGGGAAGCAGAGGGGCCCCCAAAGGCCTCTGGGCTCCACAGGCTCCTCGTGGTGCTTGAGGGTGAGCCTTTCGAAGAGACACTCGCCTGGCCCGGCCCAGCCTGGGGGCCGGCAGCCTGCGGAGGTGAGTCCGGTGGTCGCCCATCTTCCTGATGAGTTTCACCTCCTCACCCCGGAAGTGGTTCTCCAGGAAGTCCCGGAGCTGAGGGGCTGCGTGGGGGGAACCCGGGGCCTGCAGCTCCACCGGGGCCTGGCTCCGGCTCCTCTCCGAGGCCAGGCGGCTGCCATGGCCCTGAGCGGTGCCCACGCACCTGGGCGGCTGCAGCGCGGCCTGGAGGACAGTGCGGCCGCCTCCCCGGTTTCAACTCTAAGATGCTCAGCCCCTCGCGCTTCTCCGCCAACTCGGGGAGGAAGCGGCCCACGCCTCGAGAGCCACGTCGTCAGGGTGGAAACAGAAGCCCAGAGAGGCAGGTGTGGAGGCCGCAGAGGCAGCTGGCCAGGCGGCGGGCCGCAGCCTCCCCCTCGGTGGGATCATGCTGATGAATTCAGGAGCTCACGGTTGTTCGGCAATAAAGAGTGAAGGTAGGAAAAAACCCGGCGTGTTGGCTGGTCCCGGAGGGGGTTCGGCAGGTGGTGACTGGATAAGGGGCAGGAGAGAGGCCGGAGGCTGGAAGAAGGGGCGTCCCTGGGCCGAGACTGGTTTGGCTCAGTGGATAGAGCGTCGGCCTGTGGACTCAAGAGTCCCAGGTTCGATTCCGGTCAAGGGCATGTACCTTGGTTGCGGGCACATCCCCAGTGGGGGGTGTGCAAGAGGCAGCTGATCGATGTTTCTCTCTCATCGATGTTTCTAACTCTCTATCCCTCTCTCTTCCTCTCTGTAAAAAAATCAATAAAATATATTAAAAAAAAAAAGAAAAGAAGGGGCGTCCCTGGGTCTGTTCTGGTCAAACACCGTTGAAGCAAGAGGCAGGTCTGGGACCGCCAAGGGCCCTCCAGAGTGGTTTTTATAAACTTCAAATCTGTTCATGTCAGATCTTCCCACAGAACCCTCCAGGGCTCCCAACTGCCTGTGTGACTAATTCTAAGCCTGGCCTTCAAGGCTCTCCCTGATCTGCCCCATCTGTGCCTCTAGCCAACACTAACCTGTTTTTGGTTCAGTAATTCCTCAAGGGACCCTTGGCTGTTTCATACCTCTGTGCCTTTGCAGGTGCTGTTCCCTCTGCCTGCGCGCTCACAATGGCACCTCCTCCTTCTCTCCTTTGCCCTCACAGCCCATTCTTCCTTCAAAACACTGCTCTAGAGTCTCCTCCTCTGTGACGCCATCACGACACGTCCTTCTGGCCTCCATATCACCGCTTGTCATCTACATCTATTACTGTGCACATCATGTTATTCTGTGATTATTTGCATGCATTTCTGTCTTCAGGCAATCCTTCAACTCCCCTCCTCTTCCTCCAGGAAGTCCTCCCAGACTTCACTAGCCCACAGTGACATCCTCCTCCTCTGAGTTCACAATCTCTCATAACCATGTCAGCGTTTGATTGGAGCCTGTCTTCTTCAATTCTCTCATGGGGATTAGTTTTTCCTCTTTGGTGAGCTGGTAAAAAGCCTCCTTGGTTGCAGGGACTGTGGCCTCGGTACGCCTGTTCCCCAGCCTCCAATAGGGGGCTGGCTGCCTGGAAGAAAGGCAGGCGTGGGCATACAGTGGGCAGTGCTGTGCCAGGCCCTCTTGCACCTGTCATGTGCTTTCACCTTCCTGATGACTGAATGTGCATCATCGTTCCCACTCTTTAGATGAGGAGGCTGCAGCTCAGACGGTCAATGGGCTGAGGGCACGCAGTGCGGCATCGGGGGAGTGAGGATTTGAACCCAGGCCAGCCAGACGCCTAAGCTTGTGCTCTGCTTCTGGTCAAAGGCTGGGTCCAGAAAGCCTTGGTGGGTTGGACTGGGCTGAAGGGGCACATACCCCGAGGATGTCTCCCTTACAGGTGGCAGTGTTTGGTTTTCCCAGCCAACTCGGCTACACACACGGTGGAGGTGACATCGAGGGGAAACAGCTTGTGTTGGTCCTGGCTCCGGCCTGGGGAGGTATCCAGAGCTGTGGAGGCGGGGGAGAGATGGGTGGCATTGGGGCAGTAGACCAATCTCCCTGGTCATCCCAGGAATTCCTGGGCCGTGCCAGCTGCCCTAAGGGCACGTCCCTTTTCTGCAGTAACAACTCATATATTTTGATATCTATCTATCTATCTATCCATCTATCATATCTCTATATCTATCTATCTATCTATCTATCTATCTATCTATCTATCATCTATCCATCTATCATATCTATCTATCTATCTATCTATCTATCTATCTATCTATCTATCTATCTATCTATCATATCTATATATCTATATCTATCTATCTATCTATCTATCTATCTATCTATCTATCCATCCATCTATCATATCTCTATATCTATCTATCTATCTATCTATCCATCCATCTATCATATCTCTATATCTATCTATCTATCTATCTATCTATCTATCTATCTATCTATCATCTATCCATCTATCATATCTATCTATCTATCTATCTATCTATCTATCTATCTATCTATCTATCTATCTATCTATCAATCTATCTATCTATCTATCTATCTATCTATCTATCTATCTATCTATCTATCTATCATCTATCCATCCATCCATCTATCATATCTCTATATCTATCTATCTATCTATCTATCTATCTATCTATCTATCCATCTATCATATCTCTATATCTATCTATCTATCTATCTATCTATCTATCTATCTATCCATCCATCCATCCATCATATCTCTATATCTATCTATCTATCTATCCATCTATCATATCTATCCATCTATCATATCATATCTATCTATCTATCTATCTATCTATCATCTATCCATCCATCCATCTATCATATCTCTATCTATCTATCTATCTATCTATCTATCTATCTATCTATCTATCGTATATCTATCTATCAAGATCTCAGGCAATTCCTGTCACCTTTCCGTCTCTCATTTCCCTCATCTGAAAAATGAGAATTTACACAGTTGTCTGTCTCGGGTTTTGGGGACAGAGCCTTTGCAGGGACGGCTGCGACAGTGCCTTGATGATGAAACATCCCATGCCCTTTGGGAGGCTTTGCATCCTCTCAGGGAGCCTGAGGCACAGAGGGGGGCAGGGTCGCTAGCCCAGTTTACAGCTAAGAAAGACAGACCTATGACCATGGATGGATTTGCTCTCTTCTCACAGCTAGTGAGAGAGGGAGCTGACCTCTGAGGTTTTAAACCAAGTCCCGCAGCCTCTCTATTGGACTTTACCCAGGAGATGGAAGCCAGCAGTTGAGAAGCTAAATCATTGGAATTTAGGGTTAAGGGATGGAGAGTTTAATGGTGAGCACTGGGGAAACAATCATCAAATTACTAGTTTAGAGGATCAGAGAGGGAAAGTTAGTTGCCCAAAGTCACAGAGCAGAGCAGATTGGTGGCAGAACTGAGACCAGAACTTAAATAGAATGACAGGGCAATGACCAAACAACAACAACAACAACAACAACAACAACAACACACACACACAGAGAGAGAGAGAGAGAGAGAGAGAGAGAGAGAGAGAGAGAGAGAGAGAAAGGAACCCCACTATTTACTGCATCCACTCGGTAACAGGCACTCCATGCACTAAGCAGTTAATCTTCCTGTGCTTGGTTAGAGGGAAGCCAACATTTGAACCCAGATTTGCCACCGAAGCTGGTGTGCTTAGCCGCTCTGCCCCCCTCCCCACTTGCCCATGTGTGCATGAGTCTGTAAACCTAGGCCCAGAGAGCCAGGGCAGGGCAGATGGCCAGGCTGGTTGCTGGGTGCCAGCTGTCAGGCCCTCAGCCCACGGGCAGCCAGGTGTGCAAAGACTTCATCAGAAGGGGTGTGGGGAGTGCGCTGGCGTGGGGGTCAGGAAGAACATGCTCACCACCCAGACCTCGATTTCCCCATCATGAACTATAGATGTTGACTGATCCCACCAGTGCTTCCCAAACCCACATTCCTGGCCCCCTCCCTTCAAGGGGCTTCTGAGTTGAGGTTTCTGGGGGGTGCCAGCGGGCCCCTCCTCCTCCCCCCCGCAAGGTGTGAGCCACCCAGGGAACGTGGGGCCAGCTGTCATGGCAACCCTGTGTTGCGAAATGACGTAATTGGAGTTCCAAACGTGTGAAATCAAATACAACATCCGCAAACACAGCCTGGGGGTCGGCATGGCAACCGCAGGGCACCAGGACTGGTAGGCGCTCCCCGCCCACACCAGCCAGCCTGGCTTGGCCACTTGGGCAGGCACAGAAGGCAACTGCTCCCTCTCCTGGGGCATCTGCAAGACCCTCTGCTGCTGCCTGCTTCTCTCCTCTTCCTCCTCTTGTTCTAGCTTCTCTGGGACGTAGCGTGCCCGGCGGGTCAGGGTGTCGACTCTAGCCTCAGACAGATCTGCGTTCACATGCTGACACATGTGACACAAGACCACTGCGAGGTCTTGGGCAATTGGCTTTACTTCTTGAACCTTCCTTGGCTTAGGTGTGACCTATCATCCGTTACTTTCTCTTCTTTCTTCCCCTCTGTTGTTCCTTTCCCTGCCTCCCGCCCTTAGGGCACCTCCAGGCCTCAGGGGTAACTGTGGCCTGGAGCCTGGGCACCCGTGTTATCAGTCAGTCCCTGTATGACTTTGCCATGTGATCTTACTCTTAGGCCTTCCCTTATTTGGACCTGGCTCCTCTCCTCTACAGAATAAGGACACAGTCTATTGGTCTCTTTCAAAGTGTGGCCCCCAGGCCATCTGCCTCAGCGTCACCTGGATGTCCTGTTAAAAGTGCAGACTCCTGGACTCTTCCCAATGGTATTTTTATTTAATAGGTTTGGGGTGAAATCTAGGAATCTGAGTTTTAACAGGCTCTACAGGTGATCCCGAGGGATACCTCAATGTGAGAACCTCTGGACTAGGTGGTTCCTATGCCTGGCTCGGATTGGCCTCCGAGACCCAAATGCCTGGCTCTGATTGGCTACCTTCTGGGGTCCCTCTTTTTATTCTGTGGCACCGCTGCCATCAGGCCAGGGCAGCCTTCCTCTGGTTTTATCTCGGCCTCTCGAGTTCATTTAACCGACAGATGTTTCTTGTTCGAGGCCCTGCTCCGGATACTTCCTTCCGGCAGCAGGGAAGAACTGGTGTTCTGTGTGTGGGGGGCCGGGACTGAGAAGGCAGAGAGAGACTGTCGTTTGGTGACGTAGTTTCTTTGTGTAGAAATGGGGATAATGATTTGATAATGCGAGTGTCCCACTCCTCCTGAGCTGGCGTGGGGCTCAGGTGAGAGGGTGACAAAGACACGTCCTCTGGGGACCTGTGGCGTGCTGGGCGCCATGCTAGATGCTTTGCATGGTTCACGCAGTCAATGCTCCCAATAACGTTTAGAGTGAGGCCATTTCCCTCCATTTGACAGTTGAGGAAACTGAGACTCAGAGAGGCGACGACTCATCTGAGGTCACCCAGGAGTAACCAATTTGGAATTTAAACTTCTAGGGACACAGAGGCCCACATTCCTTTGCCCCCACACCCCTTCCAGCTACTGCTCTCCTCCCTCTCCCCACCCCTCCTCCACTCTCTTGCACTACCCCCTTCTCCCTCCTCCTCATCTGTCTGCCATCCAAAGGTCTAGAGAGAGTTTTCTGCACTTGCTGTCTCCATGTCTTTCACTCTTTACCCCGCTGCCCGTCTGTCGCCCCCACACCCCAGCCCGTCAAGTTTACCGAGCACCTTCCTGGGGCAAACCCAATGGCCTTGACCTCTGGGCAGCGCTGATGTTGGAGGTTGCTCTCTCTTCTTGGGCTTTACCCTCCCCACCTCTCCTGGGGTTCCTTAATCTCTTAAATTAAAGGATTGTTACAAACCCAGACATTTGTTGAGCACCTGCCATGTCCACTCTGCTGAGCTGGGGGGAGACATGGGGACCAGTCCCTTGAGGCTCTTGTCCTCCTGAGCAGGGAGCCCCGTGGGCTGTCCCTGGATGCACCTTTCCGACTGCTCTTGGCTGGGGAATGCTGGTGTCCTCCCGCTCACTCTTCTGCTGGCTGCTCCCCTCTGCACGTGCTTTCTTGGTAGTCTTATCGGCTCCCAGGGCCTCGGACCCCAGCCGCAGCCTGAGGAGTCCCCAGCCCCAGTCTAGGTCATTCTGGAATGAGCTCCATCCTGGGATGTCCACAGGTCACCTGGATCTCACCACCTGCCCCTAATTGTTCTGTGGACTCCAGGCATCCCCTCTGGTCCTTCCTGCAGGGGGTTGCCATGGTGCTTTCTCTAAATTACACTAGTCCGATTGTGACTGCTCCGTGCCACAAGCTGGAATCCTCAATCTTTTACCTGCCCAACCCCTTCTCATCCTGTGAGAATCAGCGCAGGCACCACCCCCTCCAGGAAGTCCTCTAAGACTGACCAAGTGTGTGGCCCCAGCACACGCTGCTAGAGGATCCCCTCCGGCATCGTGGGATCCTCAAGCTCAGAGCCTGCACAGAGTAAGGCACCAGGGCATGTGCCTTGACTAGAGGCCAAAGTGCTGTAAGAGCTCACACACACCTAGTCCAGACCTCTTTGTCTACCACTGGGTGCACAGAGGCCCCAAGTCTCAAATGGAATTGGCGGCAGAGCCAGGACTCAGCCCCCAGCGCCTGGATTCCATTTCAGAGTCAGTCCCATCGGAGCACATGGCCAGGGGGAGGAGAGGCACAGATGAAACCGGGCTTGGGACACTGACTCATCCTCTGGCCCCATCATATTCTGGGCCTATTTCCCTCTGGAGAGATGCAACCACGTCTTTGCACTTGTCAGGTGAGGTGTTCCCCACAATGAAGAGGTGAGTGCTCACAAAGTGCCTACTGAGTGCCAAGCACTGGCCTGGTGCTTTCATTCACGTTACCGAGCTCTCGTTGTCTTGGGGGGAGAAGGCAGGAGGGATGCAGAGTCCAGAGGGTTTTCTCCAAGGAAGGATCACATGTGTGGTCTCTTGGCCTCTCTCCCCTGGGGTGCTGGGGACATAGCGGGTGCTTCTTGAGGTTTGCACTGGATGGTGGGTATGCCGGTTGGCCCCTAGGGTGCTGAGCTTGGTTCGAGAGTAATTGGAGTCCCATGAGGCCACAGAGCTGGGTAATCGGAGTGAGTAATTGGAGCACTAAAAGCACTTGATCTCAGACCACTGCTTCCTCCACTGCCCTGCCCTGCTGGACCGCATGTGTGGGTCTGTTTGGACTTGATCCTATCGGTTTGTCTGTCCTGGTACCAATACCACCCTGTCTCAATTGCTGTAGGTTAACGATAGTCACGATATGTGCCAGTGTCTTATCCTTTCAGGCTACTGGAACAAAATTGCCATAGATTGGATAGCTGATAAAACAGAGGTTTTCCCCTCACCAGTCTGGAGGCTGGGAAGTCCAAGGTCAAGGCACAGGCTGACTTTCTGGTCCACAGATGGCTGTCTCGTCACTGTGTCCTCGTGTGGTGGATGGGACGGGGTGCTCTCTGGGGTCTCTTTTATAAGGCACTAATCCCATTCATGAGGGCTCCACTCTCATTATCTGATCACCCCCCAAAGGTCCTGCCTCCTAACACCATCACATGGGGCATTAGATTTCAACATATGAATTTGGGGGGGGACACAGACATCTACTCTATAGCAGGTAGTTCAAGTCCTCTCGCTTGTTCTTCACATTTGACTTGGCTATTCTTGGTTCTTTGCATTTCCAAGCAAATTTTAGGATCATCTTGTCACCTTTCACACACATATATACACAAGTACCCCGCTAAGACTTTTATTGTGATTTTATTGAATTTCCACACCAATTTGAGGAGAATTGATACTGAATCGTCTGACCCATCATATTTTGTTTAAAAATAAACTTGATTTTATATTTTCTTTCGTAGAAGTGATAAAGCAGAAAAGTTGGACATGTAGACAACAGTTATTTTATTTTATGTTTATTTTATGCCCATACCCATCAGTGCTAACTCCATGGTCTGTTCTCTACACATTTAGTTTACATAGTTAGGTTTATACTTAGTGGACAATTAAGTATTCCATTTAATACTTAATGCCAGAATATAAGTTTTCATGTTATTTCAAAAAGTTTATAGACATATATTTCAATGACTAGAAAGTCACTTATGAGTTGATAGTCCATAAGTTAGCTATCTATCCGTAATCCAGAAATGGAATTATTGAATCAAAGATAGGAACATTTTAAGGCTCTTGATTCTTTTTTTTTTTTTAAATATATATATTATTGATTTTTTTACAGAGAGGAAGGGTGAGGGATAGAGAGTTAGAAACATCGATGAGAGAGAAACATCGATCAGCTGTCTCCTGCATACCCCCTACTGGGGATGTGTCCGCAACCAAGGTACATGCCCTTGACGGGAATCAAACCTGGGACCTTTCAGTCTGCAGGCTGACACTCCATTCACTGAGCCAAACCGGTTTCAGCAAGGCTCTTGATTCTTATTAGAGCTGGGACTCTAAGCCACAGCCCTCCCCCACCCAATTTTCTCCTTTAAGGGCCACTGGCCTTAGGACCTACAGGCAGTGGAGGAGACACTGCCTTCTTCCTTCGGCCTTGGGTCATTCTTAGCGGCCCCGCCCCAGGGTTGCTGGGGCTGTTCCGCTGAGGGTAACTGTGACTCAGGGTGGCAGATGGAGCCACCCGCCCTCATCAATCATGGTGCTGTTGGGAAGAGACAGCCCTTGCTGGGCCCCTGTGGGAGTGGAGCTGAAGGACAACATTCCTTTAGGGGAAAATTGGCCAAGGTTTCCTGTACAATTTCTATGTGTGGCTGTAGTAGAAGAGGCAAGGGGTGGGGTCAGAAGGTCGGAGGAGGAGTTCGGGGTCACCAGTTTCCGTGTGACTGCGAGCACAAGGTGGTTTCAGCTCTCTGAGCCTTGGTCGCCTCTTCTGTCAAATGGGGACAAAAACACCCGCGTCGTCGGGCTGTTGAGAGTTTAAACAAGATTATGTGGAAGAAAGGCTTCTGTAAACGGATCAGGCAAGGAGCTCAGGTCAGGGATTCAGAATGAAAAGCCTTCTTACAGCCAAATAAGAGTCTTTTACCATGTTCTCAGATTCTTCCCTGTTTTTTTATTCTCAGTCAGAAGACCATCCCTGGGCTAGCCCAAGGTCGGTGGTCACAGTTCTCCCTGCTCCCAGGCTGCGCTGTGGTTCTCTGCCCAGGCATCAGATGGACAAGCTTCCTCCATCCCTGATGGCTCTCAGACTCTTGGCAAGAATCTAAGGCCCGTCTTAGTTCAGCAGACGTTTATCTCTGACAGTCCTGGAGGATGAGAAGTCGGAGATCAGGGTGCCGGTTTGGTTGCTTCCTGGTTTGCAGAGGGCTATCTTTTTGCTGTGTCTTCCTGTGGAGGAGAGAGAAATCTCTCTGTTTCACTTTTATTTCTTTAAAAAAAATCCTTATTGTTGAAAGTATTACATATGTCCCCTTTTCCTCCCATTGACCTCTCCGACCCCCTCTTCCAGGCCTTCACCACCCTATTGTCTGTGTCTATGTCTCTGTGTCACTTTTTATAAGGGCACTAATCCCATTCAGGAGGGTTCCACCCTCATGACCTAATTATCTCCCAAAGGCCCCATCTCCAAAATACCATCGCATTGGCATTAGGGCTTCAAGGTGTCAATTCAGGGTGTGTGTGTGTGTGTGTGTGTGTGTGTGTGTGTGTGTGTAAAATAAACATTCAGTTTATAGCAGGGCTTCCCAGGGTAGCAGCTTGGTGGGGTTTGCCAGTTGTCCTAGGCACTTCCCACTTGTCCAAGATTAGCTTCACAGTCATCACTCGGGACAACTACCCTCGGCTCCACTCCTCATTCCCATCCAAGGGTGATCTTGGCAGTTCCCTGGCAGATGTCACCTCTCCATGAACTGGGGCCCTTTGGTCCTGATCATTATGGAAGGTGCTGGTTGGAACCAATTGCCATTGGAGATCGTATTCAATCATGGGCTTCTTAGGCTAGAAGAAGTAGTGGTGGCAGCACAAGCTTGTACCCACACCCTGTATTTCTAGTCTATTTGGTGCCATGGCAACTGAAGGCAAGGGTCAAATCTCCACCCTAAGTTACCCTTCTGTTCTGCACATCAACTTCCCACTTGGTACTGAATCAGCTTGACTGGGATGACTTTCCCAGACACCTCCTGGGTTTCCTGCTTGTTAATTTTATTTATTTATTTATTAATTATATATATTTTATTGATTTTTTACAGAGAGGAAGGGAGAGAGATAGAGTTAGAAACATCCATCAGCTGCCTCCTGCACACGCCCTACTGGGGATGTGCCCGCAACCAAGGTACATGCCCTTGACCGGAATCGAACCTGGGACCTTTCAGTCCGCAGGCCGACGCTCTATCCACTGAGCCAAACCGGTTTCGGCATGGGTTTCCTGCTTGTAGAAGGTGAGGAATGGTGAGCAGAAAGATCCGAGTGATGGCTGCACACAGAGCAGGTTCAGTGTGGGGGCTGCAGGTCTACACTCTGGTCCACTAGAGGGGCCATGATGCAGGGATGTGGGTGGAAGGTAGCTGAGCAGGGACTCAAATGTTAGCGTGTCTGTTCTAAGCACTGGTGGGTCTGGGCACCACACCCTGAAGGGTTTCTGGCCATCTATCTATTAATCAAAACTTGACCCTACCCCTTGTCTGCTGTGTGATTTTGAGTGATGCATGAAACTTCCTTAAGCTTTAATGTCCTCTTCTGTAAAAGAGAGTAAATATAATATACCTCCTTAAAATGAGATGATAATAATCTCTATAAAATAGGAGTAACAATAACCTGTCCATATAGGGCTTTTCTTTTAGATTAATCATCATTAGAACAGTTGTAGGTTTACATAAAAATTGAGCAATAGTAGAGAGTTCCCACACACAGTCCTCAACACACACACACACACACACACACACACACACACACACACTTTTTTTAAATTAACATATTGCTTTAGTGTGATACATTTGTTATAATTGATATATTATTAATATGCTATTATTAACTAATGTGTATAGTTTTCATTAGGGTTCACTCTTGACAGTTCTATGGGTTTTGACCAATGCATGATGTCATGTATCCAACATTACAGTATAACACAGAATAATTTCACTGCCCTAAAAACCCCCTGTGCCTCACCTACTCATTACCCTTCACTCCCCCTTCCCCAGCCATAAGAACCCCTGGCAACCACTGATCTTTTCACTGTCTCCATGATTTTGCCTTTTTCCAGAAAGTCATACATTCATTCAGACTGGTTTCTTTCTCTTAGCAATATGCATTTAAGTTTTCTACATGTCTTTTCTTTTTTAATGTATTTTTTTATTGATTTCAGAGAGGAAGGCGAGGGAGAGATAGAAACATCAATGATGAGAGAGAATCATTGATGGGCTGCCTCCTGCTCGCCCCCCACTGGGGATTGTGCCCGTATCCTGGGCATGTGCCCTTGACTGGAATTGAACCCAACTCTTCAGTCCACAGGCCAACACTATCCACTGAGCCAAACCAGCTAGGGCTACTCCATGTCTTTTCATGACTTGATGCTTATTTCTTTTTATTGTTAAATAACATTTTGTTATATGGATGTAGCACATTTTGTTTATCCATTCACCTTTCGAGGAAACTTCTTGGTTGCTTCCAATTTGGGGCAGTCATGAATAAAGTTGCTAAAATCATCTGTGTGCAGGTTTTTGTGGAGGCAAAAGCTTACCGCTCATTTTGGTAAATATCCAGGAGCACGATTGCTGGCTTGTATGATAGACTATGTTGAGCTTTGTAAGAAACTGCCACACTGTCTTCCAAAGTGGTCGTACCATTTTGCGTTCCCACCAGTGTTGAAGGATCTAGTTGCTCCACATCCTCACCAGAATTCGGTATTATCAGTGTTTTGGATTTTAGCCCTTTTAATAAGTGTGTAGTGATGTATTATTGTTGTTTTAACTTACAATTCCCTACTGTCATATGATGTGAACATCTTTTCATATGCATATTTTCCATCTGCATATTTCCTTGGTGAGGTGTCTGTTCAGATCTTTCGCCCACCTTTTGAACTGGATTTTTTGTTTTCTTGTTATTTATTTATTTATTTATTTATTTATTTATTTATTTATTTGAGTTCTTTGTATGTTTTGGATATAAGTCTTCTATCAGACATGTGTTTGCAAATATTTTCTTCGTGTCCGTGGCTTGGCTTTTTATTCTCTTAACCCAAGGTCACCTGATTTTCTCTTATGTTATCTTCTAGAAGTATTTTAGTTTTGCTTTTTACATTTAGGTCTATGATTCATTTTGTGTTAATTTTTTTAATGTATAAGTTCTTTGTCTAGATTCTTTCTTCTTCTTTTTTTTTTTTTTTTGATATAGATGTCCAGTTGTTCCAGCACCATTTGTTGAAAAAAACTATCCTTTCTCCATTGAATTGCCTATGGTCGTTTGTCAAAGATCAGTTAACTACATGTATGTGGGTCCATTTTTGTGGTTCTCTATTCTGTTCCACTGATCTATTTGCATATTTTGCCAATATCAGTCTAGCTGTGTGTCTAGGATGCAAGGGAGATGGGTTTTTGAGCACATGGCTGTGCTACAACTGTGATCGCTTTATGTCCAGGGTGAGCTGGAGCCCCTCAGGAAGGTTCTTAGGGCGGGTGACATCTGACCTGAGACCTGGAGGGTGAACAGGAATTGGCCAGGGGAAGAGGAGGGAGAAGTTTTCTTTGCATAGAAAAGATTGGGCATGGTGTGTCTGTCTGCTAGAGCTGAGACTGGGCGTTGAGGAGGGCAGTGAGTGATGAGGTTGGACAGTGGGACCCAGGGCACGAACGACTATGTGGTCAGAACAGTGGGAGCCAGGGAAGGGGAATAACATGGTCAGATTGGTGATTTAGATAGCTCTGTCTTGCTTCTGGGTAGAAGATGGGGGGAAAGAGGGTAATGTGGCAAGTTGTTGGGGTGTCTAGATGGAGGGCAATGGAGCTGGACCAGGACAATAGCTCTGGTGTGAGAAGGAGGGGGATGCTATTGAAAGGAAGAATTGATAGCACCCAGTGACCCATCAGATGAAGGGGTAAGGAAGAATCAAGGACACTGTTGAGGTTACATAGTAACTATTGTTGGCTTGTTGGCCAAATCTATAATCTACCTGTTGTGTAAATAAAGTTTCATTGAAACACAGCTAACACCCTTTATTTATATACCAGAGGCCCAGTGCATGAAATTCATGCATGGGGGGAGGGTGTCCCTCAGCTCAGCCTCCACCCTCTCCAATCTGGGACCCCTTGAGGGATGTCTGACTGCCCATTTAGGCCCGATCCTACCGGCAGTTGGACATCCCTCTCACAATCAAAGGACTGCTGGCTCCCAACTGCTTGCCTGCCTGCCTTCCTGATTGCCCATAACCGCTTCTGCCTGCCAGCCTGATCACCCCCTAACCACTCCCCTGCCAGTCTGAGTGATGCCTAACTGCTCCCCTGCCAGCCTGTTTGCCCCTAACTGCCGTCCCCTGCAGGCCTGGTCACCCCTAACTGCCCTCGCCTGCTGGCCTGGTCCCCCCAACTGCTCTCCCCTGCAGGCCTGGGTCCCCTCCAACAGCCCTTCCCTGTAGGCCCAGTCGCCCCCAACTTCCCTCCTCTAACAGCCTTGTAACCTCCAACTGCCCTCCCTTGCAGGTCTGGTCCCTCCCAACTTCCCTCCCCTGCTGGCCATCTTGTGTCCACATGGGGGCAGCCATCTTTGACCACATGGGGGCAGCCATCTTGTGTGTTGGAGTAATGATCAATTTGCATATTACCCTTTTATTAGATAGGATTATCTGTGGCTAGTATTACATTGCAATAGCAGTTGAGTAGTTGTGACAGAAATTTTATGGCCCAAAATATTTATTATCTAGCCCTTTACAGATAAATTTGCTGACCTCTAGCCAACCAGTCATTCATTTCAGTAAATTCTTTAAAAAATTAGTTAGCCTGGCTGGTGTGGCTCAGTGGTTGAGTGTCAACCTATGAACCAGGAAGTCATGGTTTGATTCCCAGTCAGGGCACATTGCCCGGGTTGTGGGCTCGATCACCCCCACCCCCAATTGTGCAGGAGGCAGCTGATCAATGATACTCTCATCATTGATGTTTCTCTCTCTCTCCCCCTTTCTCTTCCCCTCTGAAATAAATAAATGTATTAAAAAAATCATTTAAAATGATATTATGACCTAGGCATCATTATCTATCTATCCATTCATTCTTTCATCTTCTGTTTCTTGGTGCTTGGCCTGCCTGCCTGTGTCCAAATAACTAGTTTGCACGGTTGATCTGGTTGCTGTGGGCAGTGGTCTCAGAGGCAGATGCCTGCTTTCACGCATGAGGACATGCAGATTGCAGTGGGATCCTCAGCACATCTGGATGCTGCCGCTGCTGGTCCAGATGTGGGGCCTGTCTGAGCCAAACTGGCCTCTGGGCTGGGCGGTTCAGGCTTATGGGTCTTCTGGGGTAACCACATTTACACAAAGCTTTTCTTAGATATGGTGTCATTTTCTCTAAATGACAGTCCCTTGAGCTCAACATCACTATACCTCTACTATGCATGTCAAGAAACCGAGACCTAGAGAAGTGATTAGCTCAAGGCCAAGGGAAGTGATTAGCTCAAGCAGGCAAACCTCTTCTTGGTTGGAGCTGAGTATCCAGTAGAAGTGTATCTCCTGAAGACATAGGGAGCAGGGCAGGAGTGTCCACTTGGCCAGAGCCCCCAGACCTCCCAGCCATCTGGCACCTTCTGCTTTGGTCCCAATCGGGAGTTACAGATGTGAGCCTGACACTGTGGGAATGCAGCTTCGCAGCCGTAATTAGTTTATTCCTGAGGTCAGCAGTATAAATAGTAGAAAAATGTATTTCCTGTTCCAAGCCAAATAAGCAAGTGGCAGCCAGTTGGCCCGGTTCCATTGATGGGATTTCAGCCATGCGTGTGCCTTGCCTTTGGCCACGAGTTTGGGCGGGAGAGCAGAGGAGGAATGTTCCTCCGCAGGCCCGGTCCTGCCCTTGACTGGTGACTTATTGGGAAGGCTCCGAGAGCCCGACACCCACCCAGGGACCTCCAGGTCCCTGCTGTGAAGGTGGAGGCCAGCAGAGGTGGGTGGGCATGTCCAGGGGGACCAAGGCTGTCTTTTATGTCAGTGATCACTCCATGGGCCTGGCACGTGGTTGGAGATCAAGAGATGTTGTTGAATGAGCAAATGAATGGGACGGTGCCCAGCCTTCGAGTGGAAGGGAAGTGCATGTGGGAGCAGAGGTCCCCTTAGCAGATGAGAGGGCAGAACCACGGTCTCCTCCCCAGGGTTGGCTGAAGCAATCAGAAGCCAGCGTCCTGGGCCATTCCATTCAGTGCAGAGATAACCAAATGCTCGGCTCCACCTTATAGGAAGTGCTCACTGGCCGCAAGGATTTTCTTTTTTAGGCATTTGGATTTTTTTTTGGGTGTAATACGTATGTCGGTATCCCCTCCGCTTTATTTATTTACTTGTTTATTCATTCATTCATTTGTTTTGGCAGCGGCATTGCATGGTGGTTAAGAAGTGAGGGAGGCAAAGAGGAAGATGCCCGGTGCCTTTGCAAATGTCAGCCTCCCACCTTGATCCCTCTGTCTACCTTCACTCTCCTTGCTGTCTCTGTCTCAACTTTCAAGCTATAGCTTAGAGGCCACGCTACTAGAAGGTTCCTTAGAGGCCACATTTACTAGAAGGTTCCACGTCTACTAGACTGGCCCACTTTTGTGTGCCTTCCAGGCCCCTGTGTGGCCTCTGGCGGGGCCTCTGTCACTATGGAAGGCTCCTGTTTGCTTGTCGGATCCTGGTTCTCCACTGTGGCCTGGAGTGGGGTCTGACTTAAGGTCAGAGCTCAGTAAACAGTGTTTATATGAATGAATGAATGAATGAATGAATGAATGAATGAATGATAGATCTCACACTCCCGATTCATAACTTCCATCCCTTCTTAAAATGTTTTCTAGTTAAATAAATGGCACCATTTCCTCATTACAGGGACAGACTGCTCTCTTCATCCTGAGCCTGGCTCACCAAGCTCTTTTCTAGGGGACATTCACCCTCCATTAGGGCAGAACCCGTCTTAACTCTTCTCCTCCTCCTTCACCTTTTACCCAGTGAACTGAAAGCAAAAGAGCGAGCATCTCACCTCCGCTCACACAGCCAGCCTCAGGTGTGGCTGGACGCAGGGTGGAGCCTAAGGAGCATGCTTTTTTTTTCTTTATTTAAAATATTTTTATTGATTTCAGAGAAGAAGGGAGAGGGAGAGAGAGAAAAAACCATCAATGATGAGACAGAATCATTGATCGGCTGCCTCCTGTACACTCCCTACTGGGGATCGAGCCCACAGCCCAAGTATGTGTCCTGACAGAGAATCAAACGGTGATGCTCAACCACTGAGCCATGCTGGCCGGGCCTGAGGAGCATTCTTGATGTGAGAGCTGGCAATTCAGGGAGCTCCAGTGGAGGAGTGACAGGCACTCTGAGTGCTGCCTTGGGGGGACGCCTCCAGGGACTCTTGGGTATGGTGACAAGGTTCCTTTCCTGCCTGGGCACACGCTGCCACTGCCTCCCTGGGGCCCCATATCCTGCTTGTGAGCAGAACTGGACACTCGCTGTTTGAGCCAAGGATTCAACTCAGGTCCAAGCAAAGATGTCCTGAAAAGTTAATGGGCCAACTGGGTCCATGGGTGAGGGGTCCTTTCCCTGCCTTGCTCATCTATTGCGCCATCTCTATCTCAGGCAGGCCGCCCGTTCTCTCAGCTTCCTCTGGAATTCCACCGAAGCCCACGGTGACATCCCACAGTCTACACTGTGGCACTCGGACAGCGTTTCCTTCTAGAATCTTACCTCTGGCACCCCCCTCCCCACTCCCAGCATTCCGGGCCCGAGAACCCACATTCATGCATCCCAGCATCTTTGGGTTCATTCACACTGGTTCATGAAGGCTCACTACCATTCCCCCTGGTGGGATCCCCATCAAGCTTTCTCCCGCAACCATTCAAATGAGCAAATGCCAATTTGCTTCCCCGCTCTCCGTTATTCACAAGGTATAGGATTCTCTTTGCACCTGAGTAGGTCTGTGGTGACTGAAATATAGAGTAACTGACGTCACCCTCATTTTTGTCTCCCTGCTGTCTCCTTTCACCTCTGTCTGGTTTGGGACCACGTGATGCTGAGCACTCGAGATGCTGTAAGTTATGGTTGGGGCCTGGATGGAGGCAAAGCTAACAGGGACCATAGGCAGTGCTGGCTGGAGCACCCTGCCCCGGCCTGCCCAGTCTGTAATGAGGGCTTTGCTAAGGAAGCAGCTGTCCAGAGCCAGACTTGGGGGGGGGGGCGGTTGTTGGGGTGGATGTTGGACCCCGAGGCCTCCTTTCCCACCTCTCTCTCCTGGATGGTGGCAGCAACAGCAGCAGCAGCAAACCCAGGGTGCGTGGCTCCGAGCCAGGCATGGGGGCTGGCCAGGTGTGCTTATCCGCTGGCTCTGGCCTCCCTGGAGGCAGTGCTTCCACCGTGCTGGCCGCAGTCTCTTGTCAACTGCCCCTCCAGCCCCTGCCCCCAGACCCAGGGTGCCCCTCACTTTCAGACCGTGGAGAAGCGCCAAGCTGAGCCCATGGCCAGGGGGGCGGCACAGACGTGGGCCGCGCTGTCTGGCCACCTCCTGATCCGGGAGGAATTCGCCTGGAGAACAGGGCTCAGGCAGCTGGTGTGCTGTGTTCTTAGCTGTAACGGAGACGCAGCTGGTTGGCACGGGCTGGGGCCTTCCCATTGGGCCGCTGTGTTTGGAAGCTCCAAATCTTTGGCTCTCCTTGAACAACGAGGAATTCAGGACGCTGATCCCACTGAGGATGAAAAGGCCGCGGGTTCCCAGACACCCTGTCACCCCCCCAACCCCCCAGGTGTTTGGCTGAAACTATCGTCAGAGCTGGAGACACAGCGGTGGGAGGACAAGGGGGCAGATATCCAGCCCCTGTGGCCAGTCCTGCCTGGGGCAGATCAGGGAGAGAGGCCGAGACAGGAGGGGGAATAGTTACCGAGCGCCAACTACCAGCCAGGCAGCATTGCTGGATGCTAGTCTTTCATAACCTCATTTGATTCCTATAACCAGTCACCTTTTGAAATTGATCTTATTAATGTTGAGGAAACTGAGGCCAGGAGGGGCTGTGGTTCACCTGAAGGCCCGAGAGTGGTAGGGGAGTGTCTAGGGTCCAGGCCAGTTTCTCTGCAGAGATTTCCTTTAATACAGACTTCTTATGATCCTGCCCTCCCCCTCCCCGCCTCCCCAGGTTCTCCATGGATTGTGACAAATTGAAAATCCTATTAGTGTTAAATTAATGGGCTTTTCTTGTGGGGCAGCGGGCCGGAACGGCGGCAGAGGTCTGAGAGCATTCACTGGCAGAGGGTGTGGGCAGAGAGCGGTGGTCGGCCTGCCTGTCCAGGGCCCCCCTCCTGTCCTTTATTAACCAGCTCATCTCTCTGGCTGAGCAGCCTTTTATCTGGGAAGGGGCAAAGGCGCTTTGAACCTTGGAATTAAATTCTGCTGGGGCCTGGGACAAAGGACGAAGCCCCAGACTACCATCCCCTCCTCCACGGCTCCGACCTGGAAACATCTGAGGGCTTTGGGGCCGGGGGTGGCCGTCTCAGGTCCATGACCCCAAGGGCAGGGGGCATGTGCCCAGCAGGGATGGAGGAAAGCTTTGTGCTTTTCCAGGCCGCGAGAGGTCTCGGCGGGTGAGTCCCAGAGTGCTGTGCTGCCAGGAGTTGGCATTGAGGGGGTTCTGTAGACGTCTCTCCCCAGGCCCCACCCACATCGCTTCTCCGTGGTTCTCACGTGTGTATTGTGCACCTAGTCCTCATGCCTGCACTGACTGTGGGCTGACTGTGCGTATTGTGTGATTGGCTCGTGTGCATTGACAGTGGCTGGGCACTGTGTAGGGTCACGGGGCGCAGCTGTAGGCCAAACAGACTCTGTCCTGTCCATGGAGTTGGCATCTAGTGAGTTGAGATGGAATGCCAACAAATCACCAGGCCGTATACAACACGCCAGGTGTTGATAGCACTACAAAGGAAAGTAAAGTAGGATAAGGAGGAAGTCAGCGATGAGGGTGGTCAGGAAAGGCCCGGAGAAGAGGAGGGGACATTTGCGTGGAGGCCTGGATGAAGTGAGAGAGGGAGTGTGTGGATATGGGAGGCGGACAGGAGGAGATTCTGGGAAGAGGGGCCAGCGAGTGCAAAAGCTTGGAGACCAGAGCGTGGCTGGGGAGTTGGAGGAAGAGCAAGGAGGCCATAGTGCTGGAGGGAAGGGTGTGAGGGGCAGAGGAGGAGAGAGAAGATGGGGGAGTGAGAGGGCAGGCTTCCCTTCAAATCGTAGGGGTCAAGGCAGAAAGGAAGCTTGGTCTTAACTCCTTGCTTCATAGTTCCGGAAAACGTGCCAGGGAGAGAAAGGGAACCGCTCAGGGTAACAGATCCAGGCAGTGGCAAGACTGAGACCAGAAATGGGTCTCATAAAGCCTAGCCCACTGCTCTTACTACTACTCCACAGCTAAAATGGGATAATAACAATAAAAAATTACAACATGTGCAACCTATTGAACACATACGCCACAGCAGACTCTTTGCTAAGCCACTTTTACATACATTGGCTCCTATATTGTATATTTCACATTTATGAATCTCAAGGGAATTATGTTCTGAGATACCCATTATACAGATGCTGAAGCTGAGGATCAGAGAAGTGGAGGGACTTGCTGAGGCCAGCTGGCGGGTCAAGCCGTGCCTGCCTGAGCTCAGAGCACCGCCTGCAGCCTTCAGCACCTCTAACCCCCAGGTGAATGGCCACTCAGAGCGCAGGCCACCCAGTTTACTGCTCACCTCCCCGTGGAGGCGTGAACTCCTGGAGGGCAGGGAGAGAGTCCCCCTTGTCTCGGACCCTGGGCCCCAGTGCCTGCCCCTTTGGGGGATGTGGGAATGAAGCGTTGGGGCTCAGCTGTGATTGGTACCTCTCAGAGCCCAGCCTGCACCCTTCCTTCCACCTCTCTGATCCCCCTTCTGGCACTTCCGCTGGCTCATGCTGCCCACCTTGTCGGCCAGAGTGTGAGCCACGAGGAAGGACGAGAGGGGCAGCGCCCTCTCATTTCCATCTCTGTGACCCGGCGCCACGCCCGGCCTGGCTGAGACTCAGCGCACAGTGCTGTTCAGATGAAGGGATCCTGCGACACAGGAGTTCCGAGAAGGGGATTCGGTGCAGAGCGAGAGGAGAGGTGGAGAAGGACACACACAGGGACAGGGAGGGAAGACCCAAGAGAGGGACTCCACGCTGAGACTCACACTGAGAGGGAGGGACCGCAGAGGACAGCCCAGTGGACAGGGGAGGCAGAAATGGACAGACAGACACAGAGACCTGCCGAGAGGCCGAGAGGCCGAGGGAGGGGACACGAGGCCGTTGTCACTGGGGCTCGGGCTTCCTGGCAGCGGGGCTTTTCAGAAGGACTTGGGTGTGGACAAGAAATGGGCAAGGACAGGCTGGTTAGGGAGAGCTAGTGAAGCAGTGAACAGGGATTGTTGGGGGGGGGGGCTGGGATGGGAGGAGGGGAGAGGGCAGGGTAGGTGGGTGGGCTGGGAAGGCCAGCGAGCCCTGAGCTTAGATTTCCTGTCCCTACACCTCATGTCCCTGGGTTATGAGGGCCTCTGGGTGGGGAGTGTGGCCCGATGTCCTCTGGTTACCCACAGATCTAGTGCCAGGCTGAACAGAGGGTGGTGATGGAGTCGGGGTCACAAATGGCCCGAGGACCATTCTGATTTCTTGTCTGGCCACGTGCTCGAGGGACAATCTGGTCACGAAAGTCAGGAGGTGGTGTCACCGTTGCCTAATGCCCTGCTCTGGCTCTCCTCTACCCGTGTTCCTGCTCAGGTCCCAAGCTCCCCATTTCTCACCCGGGCCCTTACAGGTGTCCCCCACTACTCCCTGCTCCCACCTCCCTGCTCCCACCTCCCTGCTCCCACCAGCTCCCCACAGCCAATCTGCTCTGCAGCCCAGAGGATCTTCCGAGAGCACCATCTGCCCCGTCACCTCTCTACCGACCCCTTCAAGGACTCCCCAGTACCCTCTGGCCCCGTGCAGCCTGCCCACCCCTGCAGCCCAACCCAACCCTGTCCCACCGCAAACCTTTGCTCTGGCCACACTGACCCTCCCTTCAACTCTGCCCTCGTACATCACGGTCGTTCCTCCTTCAGAATGTCCTTTCCTCGCCTTGTCCCCTGGGGGACTTCTAGCTGTACTTCCAGACAGGGCTTTAATGTCTCTGCCTTCATGAAGGCTGCTCCCACAACCCCCCTCCCGAGGCTGGTCTGGGACCCACCTCTGCTCTCCCGGCCACCTGTCACCATTCAGCAGTCCATGTAGCCATCCCCGGGGTGCCTGTCCTCCTTCCTTTTAGATGCTGAGCGCTGAGCCCGGGGAGGGCAGGGCCCCGTGTTATTTGCTTGTATATCTGCAAAGCCTAGTATAAGGCCTTGTGTAAACTGTGCTCTTAGGAGATGTTTGAATGAATGACGGCGGGTGGGCTGCGGGAGTCTGGCAGGGGTCGCTGGGCCTGGCCGGGGCATCGGGGTCCTGGAGCTCCCATGCTGGGCACTGGGATGGGCTGAGACAGAAACCCAGCCTTCCCCGGGGAGGTTATTTTGGCTGTGGCAGATAAACCGCTCTGGAAAATGTGACCAGTGTTTGATCCCCGTGTCTTCACTCCTGACGCCTTCCTTTCAGCATGGAACGATGGCTGCGACCTCCGTTAATAAAGGGTAATTATGGGGCTGGATTAGAGAGATTATCAGGAACAGGTGGAGCCCCTCGCCCCACCCGTCTGCCCCACGGATGAGCTCACACTGCCCCCCTCTCCGGAGGATGTGCCACCAGGCCTCTGGGCCACGGCTGCTGTCCTCTGGGGAGGGGAGAGAATTCTCCTGCCGGTCACTTCCATCCGAATCCCAGGTGAGCGTGCGGGAAGGTCTCCCAGCCCAGCAGAGGCCCCATGCGACCTTCCCACCCCTGATCAGGAAAGAAGGAAAGAGGTGGGAGCCAGTTGAGGGGAAAGCCCCGGCCAGGGCAGCCGGCCACGTGGGTTCTTGTCCGGGCTCAGTCCCTGGCACAGGCCGGCGTGGCCTGGGCCATTGTTCCTATTTCGACCTCCGTTTCCTCATAAGTGTGATAAGGCAGTTGGCACTACACCAACCTTTCCCAAGCTGGGCTCTAGAGAAACAGTTCCACTTTTTAAATACGTAAGAACTCAGGGAACAAAAGTTCTGTACAAAGTCAATGTAAATACACAGATTTCCTTAACTTTTATAGCCAGAGGGTGAAAGGTATAATTTAAATATGAAAAATAAAGTAATAGATTTAGTTACATTGTAGATGTAAAGATAAACATTAAGAAATATAAACTAGCCCAGCCAGCATGGCTCAGTAGTTGAGCATTGATCTATGAACCAGGAGGTCACGGTTCGATTCCCGGCCAGGGAACATGCCTGGGTGTGGGGCATGCAGGAGGCAGCCAATCAACGATTCTCTCTCATTATTGATTTTTTTCTCTCTCTCTGAAATAAAGAAAAATATATTAAAAAGAAAATAAATATAAATTAATAAATTTGGGTCATGGAGGGGGAAAGGGAGGAAGAAGAAATAAATTCTGCCATTACTTTTAACAGTTACAGTTCGCAATTCAGTACGACAAGAAATTAACAACAAAAGGTAAAGTTTACCACTCTCTCTTAAACATATCTTGCATAAAAAGAAAAAAAAGAAAAATAGATGGCAGCAATCTGGAGACCTGAGATAGTAATAACACTCTATGTCAGAACTATGGACTACTGCTAAAGCAGAGCTCAGCGGGAAGTTCATGCCTCTAACTACTTTTATTAATATATAATAAAGATTGGGGATTCGTAAATTAGGTGTCCAATCCAAGAAGTTAGAAACACGGCAATACAACAAACCTGAAGAAATCACAAGGAACACATTATAAAGATAAAAGTGGATATTAATGAATGAGAAAACAGAAAAATACTAGAACTAGTAAGGATTATTTTTTTTAAAAAAATGCAACTAAAATAGATAAGATATTAAATAATCGAATCCAGTAAAATGGAAATGACATTTATTCATAAAATAAGAAATGGTTATGAAGAAATAACCAAGCCCGGTCAGCATCGCTCAGTGGTTGTGCGTTGACCTATGAACCAGGAGGTCACAGGTTCGATTCCTGGTCAGGGCACTTGTCCCGGTTGTGGGCTCAATCCCCAGTGTGGGATGTGCAGGAGGCAGCCTATCAGTGATTCTCTCTTACCTTTAATGTTTCTATCTCTCTCTCTCTCCGTTCCTCTCTGAAATCAATAAAAAAATATTTTAAAAAAATGTTAAAAATATATTTGGAAGTATGGTACATCTATAAATACATCAATAAACAATAGAAGAAATAGAAATAGTTACTCCTAAAAAAGTTAGTAGACACAGATGGTTTTGCAAAGGGATTCTACCAAGCATCTAAATAATTATTTAAGTGATTTAAATTGTTTAAATTGGTCTATTTAAATTCCTTCATATAAAAAGAGCTCTTGTAAATCACTTACAAACTGCTGACAACTCAATTGAGAAGTAGATGGAGTATATGGACAGACCACTCACGGAGAAGGAAAACTATGAAAAGATGACAACCCTACTCAAAATAAGAAAACTACATATTAAAACTACAGTGTGGTACCATTTTCACCCAGCAGATAAAAATCATAAAATCAGATAAATCACTGGGTTGATGAGTGTATAGGAATACAGGAATGCTGATAAAGTGCTGGTAGATATGCAAATTGTTACCACCTCCGTGGATAGCAATTTGGCAATATCTTTGCCTTTGACCCAACAATCTTTTTTCAAGGAGCTTTCCCCAGAAATAAACTCACATGCATGTGAAATGATGTTTCAGTGACATGTGGTTTGTGATAGAAAGAGATGGGAAACAGCCTGAGTCTCCTGGGAAGGGGGGGGCGGGTTATATATTCTGCTCTAGCGGAACATTATAAAACCATCAACAAGAAAGGAAGCAGCTCTTTCTATACCAAGACTGACAATTGCCATGATATATTGTTAGCTGGAAAAAAAAGAAAAGAAGTGTGATATTCTATTACCTGCTTTAAAAAGAGCAGGTGTATGTATTTACCTAGAAGAAATCTGGGTGTACACACCAAAAGCTAGTAAGAGGGGCTTTCGTTGGAGTGGCAAATGGATGGCTGTGGACAGCGGCTGGAGGGGAACTGACCTGCTAGTGTCTGCCTTTTCATACCTTTTGAATTTCGTACCAGGTGCATGTGGTACGTTTTTTAATATATTTTATTGATTTTTTACAGAGAGGAAGGGAGAGGGATAGAGAGTTAGAAACCTCGATGAGAGAGAAACATCAATCAGCTGCCTCCTGCACACCCCCCACTGGGGATGTGCCCGCAACCAAGGTACATGCCCTTGGCCAGAATCGAACCAGGGACCCTTCAGTCTGCAGGCCGACGCTCTGTCCACTGAGCCAAACCGGTTAGGGCTCATGTGGTACCTTTTAAAAACTGGAATAATTAAGAAATTTAAAGATGAGCAGGAATTATCTGGGTAAGAAGGGAGTAGGGGGATAAATATGCAAAACTGCTCAAATTTACTAGTCTCAGGGAAATAAAAATGAGCATAATTTTTGTTGTTTTGGCAAAACTGAAAATGAGTCTACATTTTCAGAGCAGAGTTTAGATTTTACCTCTAGGGCAAGAGGAGCCCTGGGTAGGCTGTGGGCAGGGGCGTGAGGCTGGAGGTAGGGATGCAAGGAGGAGGCTGTGTGGTCATCCAGGCGAGACGCAGGCGCTGGACCGCAGGCAGGGGCCGTGGGGTTAGAGAGGAGGAGGTGATTGAAAAGGTTTGGGGAGGTGAGTTGACGGCCATGGAGCTGAGTGGATGAAGTGGGCTGGGGAGGGAGGCCTGGCCAGTGGGAGGCCAGGGCCTCTCCCATGGGTGCCCTGGTGTAGGTTGAAGTTGGCCAGCAGGCCTGAGACGGATACTCAGAGGACAGGCCACCACCTCTCTTTCTTTTGATTAATTATTTAATGGAATTATCCTTGAGATGAAGGTGGTGCTAAGGCTGGTGTCCCATTGTTCAAATGAGCAAACCGAGGCTTAGAGCAGGTAAATGACTTGCTAGGAGTCTCCATAGATCTCAGCCAGACTCTCCAAGGGAACCTCTCTCAGGCTGCTCTAGTCCTCACTTTTTGTCCCCTCTGTTTAAAACAGTTTTGGACTGGAGACCAGAGTAGGTACCCCGCAGAGCCCAAAGCAGATATGTGGGTGTCACTGTGAGTTACCAGGGCCCCGGGGGTCTCCCTGGATGTTCTCAGAGCTGGCAAAATCCTACTACTGGTGCCTTCACCTGAGCAGTCAGAGGTCAGGATGGGCTTGGCTGGCTTCTCTGCTTAAGACTCATGAGGCTGAAATCAAGGCATCAGTTGGGCTGGCCTGCTGTCCAGAAGCTCTCGAGAGCATCCACTTCCATGCTCATGAGGTTGTTGGCTGAAGTCGGTTCCTTGCAGTTGTGGGACTGAGATCCCCCTCTTCTTGCTGGCTATTGGTGGTGGTGGGGGGGTTCTCTTAGGTCCTGGCAGCCACGCATGTGTGCCCCCCTTCAACTCAGCAACAGAGCGGTTTGCTCCTCTGGGTCAGTCCCCCTTATACTTAACAATAGCTCTGACGTCTGCCCAGCAGCTGGAGAAAATTCTGCTTTCAAAGGACTCATGTGATTAGATTTGGCCACTTGGATAATCTCCCTTGGCCATATGATGCAACAGATCTCATCATATTCTCTGTCTCTGCCTACACTCACAGGGTGGTGGATAATGCAGGGTTATGGAGGGTCATGCTTAGAGTCCTGCCTATGACGCAAATGTACACACCCACCAATGTGCAGTAGGAGTAAGAATGTATGCTTATTAAACACGCACTAAGTTCCAGACACTTCCATGTGAGTAGTGTTCCTTGCTCCCCACTAGCATGTGTGGTAGCTACTAAACTACAGTGATCCTCAGTTTATGGGGGGAGAAATGGAGGCTCTAGAGGTTAACTCACCCATGACGACCCAGTTAGAAAAAAGGTGGGGTCTGAGCGTGAGTGCAGATCTGTCTGATTCCAAAGCCAGTGCTTTGTCTGCTCACACATATGTGGACACACGGGCAGTGACACACACACACACACACACACACACACACACACACACACACACACACACACCTGTGCATGCATACACGTGTGTGTCAATTCACCTGTACACTGTGCACACTCCGAGGGGCGCATGCACAGATACCTGGCCCCCCCACGCCTGCCTGGTTCCCTGGGGCCCGCAGTTAATGAAGATGCACGCAGAGCCCACGCAGAGCGGCCATGGGCAGAGATGAAAGGCGGGTGTGCCTAACGCTCTCCAGGATCTGGTTGCCATGGCTGTGGCTGCTCAACCGGGTGATTAATAACCCGGCACTGGCGCGGCCCGGGCAGCTCCCAAGGCCTCCTGCCCTCTTGTGAAAAGCATCCCTTGATGTCATCCCACCGGGGAGATCAATGCGGCCGAGGCGAGTGGGACGGCCAGGAGATGGGGTCTCGGTGGCCTCTCCCCAGTGCCACTGGCTCCCTTGGTGCTCCGCTTCCTGGGAGCCGGCTGGGGCTGCTGTTCCCAAAGAGACCTGCCGAGGCTGGGTCCTGCCTGGCTGTGGGGGTGACGGTCAGTGTGACTGGGCAGCTGAGCCGGTAACCGAGGTCAGAGGAGGTCAGAGGACTGGGGCCTGTGTTGGAGCTTTGGGAAGCTAAGAAGAAGGGTCTGGAGTCTTCCTTCTTGCCTCAGCCCTCTTCTGGATGTTTGACATCAGACCCTCTTGGATTTGACTCTGGACTAGCCATGTGACACTGGCTTCCCAGAGTCTCTGGGTCCTCCTGTGTAAAATGGGGGAAAGGCACCTTTCTTGTAGGTCTTGAAGTTGAAGGTCATTTGCTTCTCAAAACTCTTTTTCCTCTTGGCTTGCGTGACCCAGTACACTCCTTCGTGTCTCCCTCTCCCCCCTCTGGCCATGCCTGCTCTGTCTTCTGTACTCGCTTCTAGCCAGCAAAGCTAGGAGTATGGGTTCTGGAACCAGAAAACGGGGTTCAGGACCCAGCGCCACCATTTGCAGCCATGTGACCCTGCAGATTTGGTTTGACACTGCTCCATGTTGAGAGGATCGTGGCAGTTTTCATGCTTATGGGTTCAAGTTTTTTTCTTTGGATAAGAAAAAAACCTTTATGTGTTGTCTTTACTTTTGACTAATTTCACAAACAGCCCTTGGGATAGGAAGGGCTCTGTCCCCTGGAGTATTGCAAAACCAGTGTCCTTCAGCCTTCCTCAATCGCCTTTCTCCCGCTGCTCTGAATCTGTTTGCTAATCTTGTGTGCTGGTCACGCACAACTTCAGAGCTACTTTGGGGTACCTAGGTACACCCACAAACATGTTCATTCATGTACAAGAACATCAACATGCGTAGGATCCTGTTAGATTGGGGATAGACTGTCTTAGTTGGTGGTGTGGTGGTAACGTTTAACAACAGGCTCTCTGGATAAAGAAGGGCCTGATTTGGCGTTTGCCAATTTCCATGGTGTAAATGCTTCCACCATGGTCAATTTCAAGCTACCAATGTGAAGGGTCTGGAGTCTTCCTTCTTGCCTCAGCCCTCTTCTGGATGTTTGACATCAGACCCTCTTGGATTTGACTCTGGACTAGCCATGTGACACTGGCTTCCCAGAGTATCTGGGTCCTCCTGTGTAAAATGGGGGGAAGGCACCAATGTGAAGTTGCTGAATGTGGAGTTGGAAAGAGATGTGCAATCATCACCTGTGAATGGGTTCAGGCTCCAGGACACTATACCCTTAGTCCTCACTGTCTCCCTAGTGTCTGACACAATGGCCAGCACATATTTAGTGTTTAAACTAGGTCTGTCAAAATGCATCGTGTGCATCTATGAGGGGCTCTGACCCCCGCTGACTTTACCCCAGACCTGACCATGACCTTAGCCACACTGTGCGCACTCAGAGTCAGGTGGACCCGTGCCAGCTCACATTCTCTGGTGTGCTCCAGCAAACACGTGCTTGCAATCCTGCTCACTGCAATGTGTGCACACAGAAATCACACTTTCACCTTAAGTTCTCCTCATGGGCAGAGTTGCAGCTTTTTCTGCACACACATTCTTTTTTGTTGTTGTTGTTGTTGTTAATCCTCACCCGAGGATATTTTCCCATTGATTTTTAGGGAGAGTGAAGAGAGAGGGAAAGACAGAGTGAAACATCGATGTGAGAGAAACACATCGATTGGTTGCCTCTTACACAAGCCCTGACCGGAGCCTGGGCCGGGGAGGATCCTGCAACCAGGGTACGTGCCCTTGACTGGAATCGAACCCAGGACCCTTTGGTCTGCAGGCCGACGCTCTATCCACTGAGCCAAACCAGCTAGGGCTGCACACACATTCTTTAATGGGTGTGTATTGCACCATGCTCACCTTCGACTGGTGCTCATGGACACAGGTGCACACTTTCAATTGCAAACACACACACACACAGGCGTCTCAGTCGCTGGTGGGCATGCCCTGACTCACACGACACTGATGCACTTCTCTGAGCGCGCAGACGTGGCGGCATGAACGTAGATGCTCTGCTCCTAGAACAAGCAACGGCTGAAACTCAGCCTTTCTCACCTTCATGCATACACACGGAGGCACACCCACGGCTCACTCACCACCCGCCCTCCCTCTGTCCCCCCGCATCCCCTGCAGGCATCTCACCCACCCAGCCATAACCAGGGTAGCTGGCTGGGCTGGGTTGGTGGGTGTGGTGTTTGGGAGTGAGAGAGGAATTCCAGGCGGGCCCCTTCTGCTCCCCTGGCCAACGTTAAGTGCCTTCAGACTGAAAAGAACCATCCAGAGAGGCTTTTCCGGCTAGAGATTAATGTCACTGAAAAATGTGGGTCCCGAGCGATTAATGCAGGCTTCTTTGCCACACATTATGTGAGTGCACTAAAGCGAGAGGGGGCTCATTTTTGGCATGTTTTTAACCTGCTTGGCTCAGAGTGAAAGAAGAAAAGAAGAAGAGCCTGGGGCCCGGGAACCCGAGGGTGGGGGACTCCTGGGCAGACAGAACCCCAGCGGCCAGGTATGGTAAGGCTGGGTCAACAGGTGAAGGGCCTTGGGGATCCCAGCCAAGCCACCACGAGACGCGGAGGGGAGGTAATGCTGGGCCCCACTCGGGGGCTGCACGCCCCAGGTGGCGTAGATGTGGGGTGTGAACGCTGCTGGTGTGTGGCATCAGCTGAGGCGGCTGACCCCTCACATGCAGCCTCTCGGCACCGTCCGAAGGACCTGCATTTAAACACCAGCTCCGCTGAGAAACCCCCCGGGGCCTCATTTTCTCCACTGGCAAAGCCGCAGCCTCGGCTTCTTCCTCACAGGGTGAGGAGTGAATGAGATTAGGTACATATAGTAAGTGCTCGATAATACAGCAGCCCGTCAAAGTGATGGCAGCAGTGATATATGTGGGCGCACAAGTGTGTGTGTGTGTGTGTGTGTGTGTGTGTGTGTGTGTGTGAGAGAGAGAGAGAGAGAGAGAGAGCGAGAGATAGATGGATGCTTCAAAGCAAATGAACCTGGGCTTGAGTTCCATGATGTGACCTTGAACAAATGATTTGTCTCCCTGAGCCTTGGTTTCTTCATCTGAAAGATGGAGTTAGATAAAACCCCCATCTCCTTATCTCCAGGCTATTGTGAGGATTAAAGGTAATCATTCATATATATCTATATATATATATATATATATATATAATGTACACACACACACACACATATATATTCTATATAATAAAAGGCTAATATGCAAATCAACCAAACAGCAGAACGGTTGGTCGCTATGACACACACTGACCACTAGGGGGCAGACGCTCAGTGCAGGAGCTGCCCCCTGGTGGTCAGTGCGCTCCCACAGGGGGAGCGCCACTCAGCCAGAAGCCAGGCTCACGGCTGGCGAGCACAGCGGTGGTAGCAGGAGCCTCTCCTGCCTCCGCAGCAGCGAGAGGGGCGCAGGCCGGGCTGAGGGACGCCCCCCCCCCAGTGCACGGATTTCATGCACTGGGCCTCTAGTATATACATATGTATACATAAATGTATATATAGTGCTGTTTGTATGGGAAATAACATAATAATTAGTAAATGTGCCTGGCACAGTGCCTGGTACCCACCACAGTAACAGCAGTAAGTGGGCCAGAGAGTGGGCCAGGGTGAGGATTCTATTTATGGTAACGTCTCCCTCCACGGCCTGGCTGAAATTCACATTCTACCCTCTCATGGTCAGTCCCCGAGAGTTGGGTGAAGAGGACGGTGACACAGGAGGAGCAAATAGGATGGGAGGGTGAGCCTCTTGCGTGGTTGGGGAGGAGTAACCCATTGTGATGCCCAGGAGCCTCTGAGGATGGGCCAGGGGAGACAAGCGCCCGACCTGACAGCCGTGGGTCTGTGTCCAGGGCGGGAGGGCGGCACTTCAATGACAGTCACTGAGTTCCAGCCGCGAGGCCTCTTCTCGGTGCCGGTGGCCTGTCCCCTCCCTGGGCTCCGCCTCTCAGAGTCCAGCCCCGGAGAGGCTTCCCCTGCCCTACCCACCTGGGCAAGACCAGGCGCCCGGTTTACGCTGGCACAGCCCTTGCAGCAGTTCAGCTCTCACAGCGTAAAGTGAAACTGACTTGTTTACGGTTTGTCTTCTCTGCCGAAGGGAAGCTCTGTGAGGACAGAAGCTGCGCTCTTGCCTTGCTCCATGTGGGCGGCATCTACACATGCCTGGCACGGATGGTTGAGGATACACTGAGTGGTGGACGGGCAGGCTGGCATCTTGGCACGAGCAGAGTCCCAAAGGGAGTTTGGGCCCTGCGTGTGGGGTCTCATCTCCCAGCCGGCCAGGGGACAGGACGCACGATACCGGGTGCACTCATTGAGCATCTCCATCCACACCCCTGCTGCCGGCGATGAAGGGAAGCAACAGGGTTTCTTTAAGATTTGCCTGACTTATTCTGAGTCTTCTAAAAGCCTTTGGCTCCATCCCACACCAAGAACTATAAGTGCCACGAGGGGATGGCATTCAGGGATCAGGGACTTCTCCGGGTGGAATTCAATCTTTAGAACAGCCCCAAAGTGGGCACTATTGTTACCCCTATTTTTTATAGGAGGAACTGGGGTTCAGAGAGGCTCTTGACGAAGCTGAGACCAGAGGCTGGATCTGACCGTGTCTCATCGGTGCTGACTGAGAGGGGGAGGTGGGTGGGGAACAGGGAGGGGAAGTGTGGCCTTGGTCTCCAGGAGATTGCACCTGATGCAAAAACCACTTATTGTGGTGGTTTTCAGAGATTCTCGTAAGTTCTTGATATTTCTCCCTTGAGGAGGTGATTTAATTCTCTTCTTGAGTGTGGGCACAGTGACTCACTTCTAATGAATAGAATATGGCAGAGTGTGTGACTTCCGAGGGTAGGTTTTAGAGGCATTGCAGCATCCTCCTGGCTCTCTTCTGCATCACCCTCTCTAGAGGAAGCCGGTTACCATGTCTTGAGGACATTCGAGAAATCTTGTGGGGACCTGGCGAGGAACAGAGGCCTCCTGCCAACAGCCCTGTGAGTGAGCCATCTTGGAAGTGGATCCCAGCCCCAGTCAAGCCTTCAGATGACTGCAGCCCTCCCTAACATCCAGACTGCAACCTGGCGGGAGACCCTATGCCCAAAGCCCTCAGCTCAGCTGCTTGCGCATTTCTGACCCTCAGAAACTGGGGGATAATGTGTGATTATTGTTGTTTGGCGCTGCTGAGTTTAGGAATCATTTGGGGTACAGCACCATTCATTTGGGTGGAAACTGCTCCATTGCCCACGGGCAGTATAGATTAAGGTTATTCACGTGGTGGGATATGACAGAGCAATGAGAAGGAATGAACTAAGCCACAGGCATCAACGTGGACGAACCTCACAGGCATGGCGAGTGAGAGAAGCCAGACCAAAGAGAGCACAGACTGTGCGACCCATTCCCATACGGAACAATCATGGCAACACTAACCTATGGTGATAGACGTCGAGAGAATGGTTACCCTTGGGCAGGGGTGGGAGCGGTTTCCTGGGCGCTGCTTGGATTTCTCCATCTGGGATGCATTCAGTTTGTGAAACCTCACTGAGCTGTGCAGTTATGATTTGCATGCATTTTTGTGCATTAGACCTCAACAAAAAGTAACACAGAAAAGTGCTACCGCTTGGAATGGGACACGTGGGGGTGATCTGTGCACATTGGGGATCTGGCTGTCGGATGCACACTGGTTTAGAGGCTACAGGCCCACAGACCTGCGAGCAGGCCTGCATTTGGGTTGTGTGGTGGGGAGAAGGAAGGTGGGAGTGGCCGTGTCGGGACCCCCCACTCCCCAGGGCTCTGGCCTAGAGGTTCACCCCCACAGCCCTTTATGCTGATGGGCAGGAGAGGACAAAGTCTCAGCCCCCGCCCAGCATTGGGTCAGCTGAGGGGGCTTTCCGGGGCAGCACTGAGGGCAGGGGGAGTCCTGCCTGGCTTTGTGTCTGAGGGATTTGCCATAATCCCAGCCCTTCCCTGTAGCCTGTCTAATCCCCACCCGTGGGGCTGAGCCTTTTCAAGATCTGACTTTGGCCTGAAAGGCTCCCAGAGGGGCTGCATTCCTGCCCACAGCATGCCTGCTCCTAGGAGGAAACTCGTCAGGATCTTGCCCTTCCCGGGATGGTGCTTCTCACCTCTGGGGGAAAACGTCTCGGCAGCTTCCCTAAATTCAGAAAAAATTAAAATGTCTGGTCTTCTTCCTCAAAGGAGCTTGTGGTCTCTGCGCCACCCGGCCCACCCGCCCCCGCCGGGACCTGGGCCTGTTCGTTGTGCTATCAGAGGGATGGGTGAAGGGATGCTGGAAAGAACCGAGACTTGCCTGGGGGTTTAATGGCTTCTGAGGCCAGATGGGAGCTTCCTCTTAAAAAAAAATGTTTTTATTGATTTTTAGAGAGGAAGGGAAAAGGATAGAGAGAGAGAAACATTGATGAGGGAGAAACATCATTGATCGGCTGCCTCTTGCATGCCCCCTACTGGGGATCGAGCCCACAACCTGAGCATGTGCCCTGACCGGAAATCAAACTGGTGACATCTTGGTTCATGGGTCCATGCTCCACCACTGAGCCACACCGGCCAGGCGGGAGTTTACTCTTTAACTTTATCATCTACTCAACAAGCTCCAGCCATATGAGCCTTTCCGTTCCTAAAACTCACCAAGCTGATTCCTGCCTCAGGGCCTTTGCACAGACTTTCCCTCTGCTTGGAATGTTTCTCCCGTGATCCTTGCATGGCTGCTCTTGCTTGTAAACTCAGGACTCAGCTCAAATGTCACTCCTCCCAAGGGACCTTTCCAGAGGCCTCATAGTCACACTGTCATGTTACCCTGTGTCTTGGTCTTTGTTGTCTTTCCTTGGACTGTCTCCCCCTCCTGGAATGTGAGACCCTTGAGAGCAGGGCCTCATCTGATACACTCCTACCCATTTCCCCCTCCCAGAGTAATGCCCAGTGCAGAGCGGGTTCACAGTGCCTATGTGCTGAGTGAGTGAATGAATGAATGAATGTGAAAGGGCAGCGTTACTTGAGGAGGAGTGAGGAAAAATACCTGGGAAGGGAGTGATCCTGCTCAATTTGAATATCATATATATATATAGATGTGATACACTGAGTGGCCAGATTATTATGATCTCTGAACGCATAATAATCTGGCCACTCAGTGTATATCCTATATAATAAAAGGCTAATATGCAAATTGTCCCCTCAAACAGGAGTTCAACCAGCAGGCAGGCCGGCCAACCGCTCATGTCCCCTCCCCCTGGCCAGGCTGGCTGGACCCCACCCATGCACGAATTCATGCACCGGGCCTCTAATATATATATATGTATATATGTACATATATGTATATATATGTATATATGTGTACATATATGTATATATATATTCATTAACACTTATAACTACCCCATAATCAAGATTTTGACCTTAGTTTTATAGGTAAGGAGACCAGGGATGTAGAGGTTTAATAGCTTGACCAAGGCCATGCAGCTCCTCACAGTGGTTTATCCCATCCAGTGATAGAGAATAGGCATCCAGGGAAAGAATCTTGCTGGTTTTGGATTTCACAGTTAGTCATACACTGAAATTCTTAGCACCTGGAATTTCACTCTTAGACATGCATTCCTATTGCTTAAACATTGCCTTCTCAAGGATCCCTTTCTTTCCATCTTTTCTCTTCGTAGCGAGAGAACGTTGCATGAATGATTGTGTGGATGCAGAGCCTGGTAGCTATGGAAGGAATGTCAGGAGCTGTGTTCGAACCTGCTCATTTTACAAGTGGAGATACTGAGGTCCGGGAAGCAAGAATAAACTTCCTTAAAGTTACCCAACAGGTGATCACTAAGTGCTTGTCGATGGACTCAGCATAAACACATACACTCTAGCCAGAGGGAGCCTGGCTTGTTTGCCGAATTCCAGGCTATCCTGCCTTGACTTCCAGCACGCGTGTACCACTTCATGACGTCCGAGGACATACTCACTTGCATGATTGCAGATGGGCAATCAAAATAGTGTGCCGTTGTCCATATAACAGCAGCTAAGGTTTATATGTCAGTGGGCTCAGAACACACTTGTCCGGATGCTGCTATTAATATGCTAATACGTTGGAGTCCTGTACATGTCAGCAGTCACCTCAGCATTGACACATATTCAAAAATAGCTTTAGCCCTGGCCGGTTTGGCTCAGTGGATGGAGCGTCGGCCTGCGGACTGAGGGGTCCCGGGTTTGATTCCGGTCAAGGGCATGTGCCTTGGTTGCGGGCACATCCCCAGTGGGGGGTGTGCGGGAGGTGGCTGATCGATGTTTCTCTCTCATCGATGTTTCTAACTATCTATCCCTCTCCCTTCCTCTCTGTGAAAAATCAATAAAATATATAAAACACAAAAACCAAAAAAAGCACACACACACACAAAAAACCCCACACCAAAACTAGCTTTACCATTGTGCTGTATCAATCCATGTCACAAGTGGGGAAAGCGAGGCCCAGAGAAGTGAGGGTCTCATCCAAGGCCGCACAGCAAGTGAAGAGGGAGTGTTGCGATTTGGATTTTGCTCATGTGTAACCTCTGGGGCTTTTTCTAGAACTCTGGTGTGACAGCTTTCCCTGTGTCCCACCCTAGTGGTCCCTGGGATGGTCCCTGGGGGCCTGGGCCCAGGGGCAGGGCTGGCCCTGAGCTTGCTCGGCCAGGGTGTGTGCGCATGTGAGAAGGAAAACACAGTGGCTTCCCCCCACTGCTCCAGAGGTGGTTCCTGGTGGCTGCACCCTGTGATTTGTGTGGGGCAAAGGCTGCCCGAGGTGCGTCGGGGATCCCCGCCCACCCAGCTGCCACTTCCCTCCCTGTCCCGGGCACGGCAGGCGGCGGATCCTGTGCTGGGACTTGCCAGAGCAGTCACATCAGGCGAAGCTGCAGGTACATTCCTCCTTCCTGGGCTCCTCCTGCCACGCCGGGGGAGGGGGTGCAGGCACTGACTAATTCTATACAAATTGGCTTATATTCCAAAGAATGCCATTCTGTAAGAAAGCAAATATTTAAATACTCAAGGCTGGGCCCGTTCCGCCCCGCACCCTGGCCTTGCCACCTGCCAAATGCTGGCAGAGCCTCTGGGCGGCTTCTTGGGGCCGCACACCTGGCAGCCCCTCGCGGAGCTCTGTGACTGGGGCAGGAGCTGGCAGATGTGCCTCCCAACGCAAGACGCCAGAGGGGCTGCCCCGATGCCGCCTCCAGGGACCACAGGAGCCTAGTGAGCACAGGACGGGGAACTAGGAAGCCTGGGCACTTTGCTGTAGCACCTTGAGCCCCACCTGTCAGCTCTTTGGGCCTCTGTTTCCCCATAGGAATGGAGAGTGTGCAGTGAGTGACATGAGTGAGTCTCCAACCTAGCTGTGCCTCCTTCAGACCTACTGAAGCAGGATTGGGGGGGGGGGGGGGGCAGGGCCCGGGAATCTGCATTTTACCACACCCCGTGGGGAGCGTAGCGCAGCTGGTCCAGCGCCCTCTGCCTGTTCATGGGTTGCAGCTCATGAAGGCTTCTTTCAGCTCTAGGTAGAGGGAAGGGCACACTTGCCAAGGGAACAGCATAAGCAAGGCCAGGGAAGCCAAGTGGCCTTTGGAAAAGTCTGGGAGCATGGATTGTGGGGGGAAGCTGGTGGAAAAGGAGGCGGGACAGATGTGTGCAGGCTAATAGTGAAGGGCCATGCCCTGTCTTCCTCTGGGCTCACGCCATCCCCTTGATGGGCCAGCTCAAGGCCTGATTCCTCATCTCAGCCTCATTCTTGGACCTCCCGATTCCTTTCCTTGAACTTCCAGGGCACCAGCTCCATCCCTCTGTTTTCTGATTGAACTGTGAGGTACACAGTCTCCCAGTTTGCATTGCTTTATGTACTTCTGTCCGACAATGACAATGACCATGACCTCCTTCCCTCTGTTCAGCTCTGTGTCAGGCTCTGTGCTGGCCACTGCTCTTGCATGATCTCACTTTCTTTCCACAAGAACCCAGTGAGGTGGGTTCTGTTACTCTTGCCACTTGACAGAAAGGTAAACCGAGGCACAGAGAAGGTGTGTATGTATTTTTTAAATGTAGCTTGCGTAGGAACACGCAGCGAGGATACATGTAGAGCTAGAATTTGATTCTGGGTCTTCCCACCCCATGGCCTGGACTCGTCCCCACCGTCTCCACCGTCTCTGATGAATTCCTCCACGGAGGGACCGTGCTGCTCTGCTCTCTGTGCCCTCAGCACCCAGCATGCGTGGGACACAGGGTAGACCCTACCCAGTGCCGACCACATGGGTCTGCCGTGAATGTTAAATAATTATTCCCATGTTAAAGATGAGGCACAGGAGATAAAATGACTCGCCCAAGGTCCTAGAACAGGTAAGCAGAAGAGGTGCTTGTCTTATGCTGAGTTCCCCAAAGGCCGACCGTGAATCAAGGATTTGAATGCAGTTTGCCTGGGAGGGGATTTCTGTCCAGGTGGATGAACTGGGAAGTGAGAGAGGAAGGGAACGAAGCTGACAGAGGATGTGTCAAAGAGCAGGTGGGTGCTGTGGACAATTGGGGCTCAGGGAGAGTATAGAGAAGGCCCAAGAGTTGTGTCTCCAAAGGGCAAGGGGAGGGGGTGTAGGGACTAGGGTATTTGTCCTTCCACCTCCATCTGTTTGGCTAAAGACTGTTCCACCCAGCTGGCATGGCTCAGTGGTTGAACATTGACCTATGAACCAGGAGGTTATGGTTTGATTCCTGGTCAGAGCACATGCCCAGGTTGCAGGCTCAATCCCCAGTGTGAGGTATGCAGGAGGCAGCCAATCAATGATTCTCTCTCATCATTGATGTTTCTATCTCTTTCCCCATCTCCCTTCCTCTCTGAAATCAATAATATATATAGACTAGAGGCCCGGGGCATGAATTTGTGCATGGGTGGGGTCCCTCTGCCTGGATGGCGATCAGGGCCAATCAGGTCTAATCAGGGCTGTCTTGCCAGTCCCAATCAGGGCCGATTGGGGCCAGCTGGCTGTGGGGAGGGACCATGGGAGGTTGGCCGGCCATGGGAGGTTGGCTGTGGGAGCACACTGACCACCAGGGGCAGCTCCTACATTGAATGTCTGCCCCCTGGTGGTCAGTGTGCGTTATAGCTACCAGTTGACCGGTTGTTCGGTCGACTGGTTGTAACGGTTGCTTAGGCTTATATATATATACTAGAGGCCCGATACATGAAGATTCGTGCAAGAATGGGCCTTCCTTACCCTGGCTGCTGGCACCGCCTTCGCTCCGGCTGGAGCCGCCTTTCCACCTTCCCACACTGCCCAGAGGCCTGGAGCTGCTGGGGTGGTGCGGAATGCCTGCATCATCGTCATGGCGACGATGCAAGCATCCTGCCCCGCCCCCGGCCGCTCAGTGCCTGCCTATGCAAATTAACCCGCCATCTTTGTTGGGTTAATTTGCATACTCACTCCTGATTGGCTGGTGGACGTCGTGAAGGTACAGTCAATTTGCATCTTACTCTTTTATTAGTGTACATAGATATAAAGACTTCCAGGTCCTTCTGGCCCAGCATGTTGCTGTGCCTTTGGAGGCGGAGTCACAGGTATTTGTATGAGAAGCTCATGAGATGGTGAATGCTGATAGAGCACAGGTGGGGTATGGCAGCCTCTGCTGTAGAAGTGTTCACAACTTGGCTGTTTAGAATCTAAATTCATCTGTCTATTAGTCCACGTATAAATGCATCTGTCTATCCATCCACACATCCATTATTCATCTATTGACCATCTGTCCATCCATCCATCCATCCACCATTCATTCTATATCCATCCATCCATCCACCAATCATTAATTCATTCATCATCTATCCATCCATCCATCCATCTATCCATTCATCATTCATTCATCATCCATCCATCCATCATTCATTCATTCATCATCCATCTGTCCATCCATCCATCCATCCATCCATCATTCATTCATTCATCATCCATCCATCCATTCATTCATTCATCATCCATCCATCCATCCATCAATCCATTCATCATTCATTCATCATCCTCTCATCCATCCATTTACTCATTCACCATCCCCTGAGTCCTCCTGGGTGCTTGACATAGTACCAGACCCTGGGGATCCAGAGATGATGGCCAAGGCTCACCCAGTCACCACCTTTCTCCAAAGGGGCTGCATTTCTTGCAGTTGCTGTGAGGTGACCAGACAGAGAGGGAGTGGGCAGGCTGGCTCCTATGGCCAGCAGCACCCTGCTTGCCCACTCTGGGATGTCTGGGCTCATAGTCTTTAGCTCCTGGGAGACTCCAGAGATGGTG